>NW_027072078.1:10215575-11415575 GCF_038088225.1 Cyrtonyx montezumae | reverse complement strand
TTATAATTATTTACACTGTAATCACAGGATTTCTGGGAATGAATTTTAAAAATATATCCTAAAATTAGACTTTTGGGAAAGGAAAATTGTAGCAATTATTGGCCTGGTAGCTCTTTTAAAAGTGATACTGATTTGTTCAAAAGGAAGAATTTTCCTTGGGTTTTCTTTCAACTGCAATAGTAGCTCTAATGCTGCATTTGGAATCTGTATGTACTCCCATAGGAAAGGAGAAGGAACTACCTGAGTGCAATTACAACCCTCCCTGTGAGAGAGCCAGGTCACAAAGCAGCAATCTGATCTCTCGACTGTTCTTGCAAAAAGGAAATCTTAAAGTCCTTTGAAAGATGAGAGAATATGCATTGCACTGTGTTGTAAAGTGGCAGAGCTGGTAATTAATCTGCACCTACAGAATAATCACATTTTTCTAGGGCTGAGTAATGACAAACAAAAATGAAGAACAACAAAAGAAAACAGAATAAACCCAACACCACCACATTGAAGTGGTGCATGGAGAGCAGGGAAGCTAAACCTGACTATTTTAGTAAAGAAAAGAAAGCTTCTCTTGAAAAGTATGTATGATAATTGAAGATGATGCATAAGAATATCAAGAAATTCAATCTCTCTTAAACAAGGTACCAGCAATTTACTTTAAAAAGTGCAACAAATGTAGATAAACACACCAAAATATTGCAGCAGCACACATACCAGCAAACGAAAACAATTATCAAAAGTAATTGTTACAATGAATTAGTAAAAGTTGTATTCCTCTCAAGTAGGAAATCCTGCTGCAATCCAAGCAGCTCTGGTTCTTTGGTTCAGCCCTGTTAAACCCAGTGTGTGGAGCACTCACCTCATGGCCGGCTGATTCTGAATTCCTTGGGATAAGCAAGAATGGTGCTACCCCATTTAGAGACTGCCAGTGCTGCATGTGAAGCAGAAAAGTGCATTAGCAGAAGTAGACACGGTCAGTAAGGACCTTTTCTTCAGTGAATTCTCATGGCCAGACACTGCAATGGGGAATGATAAAAAACTCAAAGCAGTGGAAAGAAAGTTCATCTTACACAATCTATTTGTTAACCTGTCCCTCTGACCACAGATGTCTATTCCACCCTGTGGGCAGCCTTCTCAAAAGTAGAGACCATTCATCTCAGTTAAGATTCTTCCTTTTCTACTGGGGTCCAAGGAAAGTCCTAATTAATAAAGCAATATATAGAACAGTGATCATAATTTATAGTATGTGAAAACTGATTATAATTTGTAGTATGTGAAAACTTTAGAATACTTAGTAAGAACTGACCAATAGATCCCGACTGAGAAATATTTTCTGCCTATCTCACTTTGCTTTTAATATAACTTAACACCTGTCCTGGACAAAGACAACATTCCAGTGTTTGATGCTTTAAAGGCCAATATCCTTCTTTTATATGCCAGTGTTATCCAGACACTTTCTGTAATCACAATTCAAGCAGTTAGGACTTGAAATCAACTTACATTGTGGTCACAGACAAAATCACATGGATCTAAGTAATTGCACATTTACATTTGTTGATTTTGCTTGCAGTGTCAATTTCTAGGCTTTCTTGAAACAATAATTTTTCTCCACTACCTACCACCTGTAGTTATTTTATACATTTTCTCTTGCACTGTTGCAGGCCTACTGTTTTCCATATAGAAAAAGGCCAAAAAATTTCACACAGTAACTCTTGCTTCAGATCAATTGTCCACAGATGAACTGGAATGCTATCCTGTTATAAAGCATATAATTTAAGAAATTCATGACAGAGATTTAGTAATTCATATACGATAACAATTCATATACACTTTCAAAGGTAAAAGAAAATAATGTACACCTTCCTTTGTGATATGCTTGTTTCATGGTATACATCAAGAATGATTGCACATGCCCTGGAAAACGGACCAGTATCACGAAATGCCTTATTTTTTGCTGCACAGGCACATATCCTTGTATTTTATGTAAAGAAATATAAATACACTCACAAATACACATACAAATGTATGCTCACTTAGCCTGAAAGAAGTAGATTCAAATGCTGATCAGATTACCAAATAAGCAGCAGAAACAAATCATGGTATGCATTATCTTCTAACTTTTCTATCATTACTAAACAGTGCTCCACTTTTCCTCAGCAGATAAATCCATTTAAACAGAGAACCAATAAGTTTATCATTCTTCACCAAGTCTACTAAAAAATTTCTGCAAACATCTTTTTAACTTTTGCCTTCCATTGATACTTCAGCTTTTCATTTCCTCTTCACTAGATTAGTTCCTATTCTTGAGGAAGTGCTCCAGATTCACGTGCCACCACCCTAAGCATAACTGTCACAGTTTGCAAACAATAAAACACAAAAGAAGAAATTCAGGTAGATGTAATTCTGCTGACCTCAGTGAGCTATACCTAACTACAGCATCTCACTGTTGCCCTAACGTGCTATTGATTAAATAGTCTTTGCATAAGCTGAATATTCCTTAATACTCAAAAACTACAGAGTCCTCTTCCATTATTTTATTTTAGTACATTATGTTATTTACATGCTACACTAAGGGGCTGGGCTTCTTAATACATTTATTTGCAGCACATACTTATCTCATGTCCTTTTTGCTGCATGAAATTATTTAAATAGGAAAAAAAACATAGTTCTTAATAAACAGCATCCTACCTGAAGGATCCTACCCTAAAAGAATCAAAATAATATCTGTGGCACGTTATTAAATATCAATGACTTTTCTATGGATAATACACAAGGCAGTAATTAATAACAATTTGTCTATATGATGAAAAAAATCTGCCTCTATGAAATAAAAATGTATTCTTATTTTTATGGTGTATTTGGTATGCAAAGAGTCAAAATTATTTTGACTCCCATAATAGAATCACAGGTTACCCCAAAAATACAGCTTAGAATTTATTTTTTTTAAGTAACCTTCTCTGTACTATACATGATAAGCACATCATGTATATGTTATTCACATAGAGATAGATACAGAACATACTATAAATTTTGCCACTAAGCCCTTAATTCACACTATAGCTCCACAGGTTAAGACTTATATTTTCCAAGTCTTATTCTTCATTCAAGTCAAATTAGGAAAAAAAATCCACATATTTCCCTGAGGTTACACATTCTTAAAGACTTTAAATCTCAGTTATTTTATGCTCAAACTCAGTTTCTGCTTTACATCTATGACTCTTAAAAGAAAAACACTGTATTCATCTCGTCATCTGCATTATGCACAGCCCTATTCCTCTCCCTTTTTAAAGAGAATATAAGAATTCCATTATTTTTTTTTTCTGCCTCAGTCATAGGGTCTCATTCTGTTGTTTTAAGAAATGGCCTTTCAATCCTGGAACGGGAAAGACTGATTAATAGAGTCAGCAACAATTCTTCTGTGGGCTTCTGTGACCACACAATTAAGTTTCCCTTGCACACCTTTCCAAAGTTATTCTTACACAATGTATTTATTTTACTCACAAAAGTAATGGGACAATCTAATCTGCATTTTAAGGAAACATTTCTAACATAAAGGACTGTATATTACAACAGTTATTACAAAAGTGGTTGAAACTTCATCAAAAGAAAGCCAGTTTTAATTGCAGTGCTAACTGAGGTAAGAATGTTCAGATATATTCTGCTATGCAAACATTGAAGGTTTTGCTATCAACCATGTAGTATCCCATTAAAAACAGTTCCACAATATACTGCCATATCACTATAGGGGATCCTCATGCAATTTCTGAATCACTTCTTGTCAGAAAAGCAGTAAAAACTGAAATATAACCCTACTTATTCAGTCACAGAACCACAGAATATCCCAAGTTATAAGGCATCTACAAAGCTCGTTAGGACCATGCAAAGAACAAACATATATCTGAGATCTGTAGGTCACCATGAGGCCTCCCTCAGCTCCTCTGCTCTGGGATTAACAAACCCAGGCACCTCAGCCCCTCCTCACACAGCCTGCTTTCTAGATCCTTCCCCACCTGTGTAGCCCTCCTTTGGATGCAAACACTTATGTCCTTCTTACATTGAGGCACCTCAACCTCCACTCAGAGCTTGAGGTGAGGCAGAACAGAGTGGGACAACCCCTTCCTTTGCCCAGTTCCAGTGCTGGTCCTTACACAGTCAGGGAGAAAACAAAGGAGCTTACAAAGAATTATATGAGACAAATAAGACAGTTTTAAGATCAACTTTTATTGAAAAATTAAAACCACATTGCATATCTTCTTTGTAACTTCAACATTTCTTTAACCACAAAAGAGAGATTCTGTTTAAAAAATCTCTTCATATTTGTCACCATTCTAAAAACAGATTATCAACTGAGTAACAATGATTTTAAAATCCTGGGCTACTACCAAGTCCCCTGGTTCTGTCTGTTTGCAATGAAAGGTATAATCTAACAGTCTTCTCCAGAGAAGTACTGTTAGTAATACAATCTGAATTTTTCTCATTCAACATCAACAGCTGCTGTTGATTTTCATCTAACAATCAGCCATTTCCATAAAAATTACTTCAGTTTATAAGCACTGTAACTACAAATTCAGTTAAACACTTGCCTATTATTTATTCAATCTGAATTCACCCATCTCAAATTACAGTGATTGTCAGTGTAACTTAAAAGACTAAATTGCTACCTTAGAGTGTATTTTAAACCTCAGAAAAACAAAATTACTCACCTGAAATAGTAATGCTTTGAATTAGACAATACTTCTGTATATCCACACTTCCTGAATTCTCAGTCAACAGTATATGGATTTAAAAAACTGGAACATCCCAGGTAACTGTTTGAGAAGCTGTAAGATATTACTCAGATGGAGATTACCTACTGAGAAGAAAACACAGATGAGTTTTCTTACTGATGAATCACAGAATGGTTTTGATGGAAGCAAGCTTAAAGTTCTAACTCCTATTCAAAATCAGCTAACGAGGCTGGAAAATATTACGAGCCCTGTGCCCAAGGAAGCAGGCTGATATTACAATTAAAAGCTTCACAAGAAAAAAACATGACTGTGGGTATCACCTGTGTCAAGACACAGCATTGCAGAAAGGCAAGATGAAAGATGGATTTAAAGTTCCTGTCTTACTCTAGAGAAAACACCTCTGTGTTAACTGACTAATTTCTGAGGCAAGCAGGAGGAGCTCTGCTTCCTCCTGGATACAAACCATCAATGGCAACACCTACAAGCTCTGATGCTTCTTACCTCCAAAAAACAAGAAACTTCACTAAATGAAGAAGCAGAAATTTTAGTGAGCAAAACACAGAATATGTCCTGAGGAGATCTAGTTCTATTTCTGACTATATCACAAGGCTGCCCAAAGCTTGCTGTATGAATGTCAGTAAACCGTATTACAGTCTGTCCTATGATTTTGCAATCAGCTACATCAGGTAATTCTCTTTATATGCTTCTAATCTCAAATACAACTGCCATAATATTGAGATGATGAACTGGATACCAGATCCACAAGGTTAAAACATTAACATTAGAGGATTAAGGTGAGATGGATCTTATAGCTTTGGTAATACATTTGGTGAGTTAACAAGGGAGCAAAGAAAGGTCAGTAGTTAACTGCCTTTACACTGACTATCCTAGTTCGTATTTTTTTCTCATAAACCACAAGGATTGAAAGAAATCCCTCTACATTCTGTAGCTGGACTTCAAATAAAGTAAAGTAAAATTGTGACAGAGACCAGATCTCATTTCAATTGAAATGTGACAAGCTCTTTTTTCTTCAAAGCAGACTTCTTTCTACTCCTAAAAGAACTCCCAGATCATTTGGTTTTGATGAACAGCTTATCAAGAACGGCGATTAATATTGTGGAAGTCATAACTGGTCAGTATTCACACTGACTACCTCTGCATGGCAGGCCTCAGGTCTCAGCGTGGATGTTTACATCAAAAACGCTAACTAGTGAAAACATAGCAAGATAATTAAAGAAGGTTAATGCTTAAGATGAAGAAAGTAAGATACCAACTGCACTGTACTGATGAAAGCAACCTAATGAAAGAAACACTGTGCTGTGGAAGAGGGATAAACACTACTCCTATGAAAGAGCTGGAAAGGCTGCTCTGCATGATACATCATTTACCATTTTGCAGATTCTTCCTTCTATCCTGTGAGACAGCATCTTCAGAAGACAACCCATCAGACATGCAGGATGGAAGTGTCTGGTATCTGTAGCTGTCTTTCCATAGGAACAAAGGTGGGGTAAAGAAGATGTGAGGATGGCATAAGAGTGTGTTCACTGAACAATTCTGAAATAATTTAACTTTATTACTGATTTGGAGGAAAAAGAAAAAAAGAAAGAAAGGAAGCCCAGATAATTATTGACTTGCATGGATGATAGACAGAGTCATATATGAAGAGGTTTAAAATCAGCATATTCCATTTATCACCATGACAGTAATTCTGTAGACAGAGAACTATTGAATTTTCATTTTGTTCCACTATTCTGCTTTCACTATGGAGTTTTCCACTTTTTAGTATTGATTTAGTGATTGAAACTGAACAAGCTGCAGATGACTCTGGTGTCCATACTTAGAAAAGTCTGGCTGGTTTAAATTGCTGCGACATTCCAGCTGTATTAAAACATTCTGAGATTAATCTTTGTTCCATTTATTTTTTTCATTCCAAACATACAGTGAATTTAATTTCACTGAAAGAATGATGCTCATTAAGTTTCCCACATAAATGCTACAGACCTTCAGGAATCTTCCCACAGATTTTAGTTAAAATGGTCATAGAGATTAGTCCTGACATACAACTCAAGAACAGGGGCCTTGGTTAGCAACCAATATTCACTAGAAAAGCATTCAGAACACTGAACAGACAGTCAGACATCACATTTAATAAACTGAAAATTCTAATAGATTAAGGGTATTTCATTATTTGACAGCCTATGTACAATGTTAGAATCCTTATAATCAGTAAAATTATCTGTAAATTATTATTTTAAGGGCACTAGGATTTAAATGAAAGTGTCAGCTAACATTTTTGTATCTTTTCTTTGGCTCACAAATACACTAAAATACCATAAACATTATTTAGAACTTCAATAATATATAAATAGGATACATTACAAATGGAAGAAAATACAAGACAACTCTTCAGCATGGTAAATCTCTGCATATAAATAAGCAAATATTTTGTATACCTACAATTCAACAATTACCTTGCTGTAAAACTATTACATTTAAATCCTTTTACACAAAGTCATTTAACAATAATATACACAATCTACACAAATTAACCTCTAAAAATACAGCAATAATATACCTGTTACAATGACTCTGCTACTATTATCCCCGATGTGACACTAAAGGGAAAATACAACTATTTTACTCAAAGGTGCTGTTAGAGATTGCTGTTTGTATGAGACAGAAGCACCAACAACAAGATTCAATACTGTTATGCATCTTCTTTAGCTCCTAAGAATCTACATTATAGAAATGTTTCTATATGTCTATTTTTACCTGTCAGGAAAATCTGTAGCACATTATCCACATCATTAGTTGTTGAAGGAAAAGTTATTTTTCTTAAAGTGGAAAACATGCTGTGACTTAGATCTAAGTTCATAATCTCTTTATATATTTATATATATATATATATATGTATATATATATAATTATAGATATATATTTATACTGTACATATATACTGTGCAGAGTTCTTAATTTTCTATTTTCACACTTACTAATTTCCTGCTGACAATAAACAAGACCAATCTAAGAGTCAACAGTACTTCAACTTCAAGATAATACATTTTCCCTCAGTAAAATGATCTACCAATACACATATTTCAATAGCCTATAAGTTTTTGTTGTTGTTCAAGGATGTCTTAGGAGATTGGAACTTACGGAAAGAGAATTTCTTTAAAACATGTTCTGCAGAACTGGGTTAAAAAAATAACCAGTACTGGAAAACAGTGAATTACAGAAATGAATAACTAAGCCATTGTTCTACAGTTCCTGCCCCAATCTCTCTATTTCCTCAATGAGGAAGTCTATATCAGACTTAGTTGCTGCTGGGTTTGAGATGACCATTCGGAAGAAGTTGACTTTATTGCCCTGAGGCTGATATCCAACCATGGTAGTACCTGACTCCATCATCAGGGCTTTGATTTTCGGTGCCACCTTCAGTATTTAAAGTCAAGGGAGGGCAGGAGGGAGAGACAGAGAGAGGGACACAAAGAGAGAGAGAGAGAGAGAGAGAGAGAGAGAGAAAGATTATGAGAACTTTTATTTTTTCTTTGAATGTCAAAAGCTTTGTTAATTTAGGGTAAGCAAAAAGGAATGAAACAGACAGTTTAGAAAAGCAATATAAGATATGTAAGAGAAAAAGCCTGAAAGCTTCAGGGACTGGATATTTGAAGTAAAATCAGCAATAATAATATTACTCTTTTAAGAAATCTTTTTAATTAAGAGACTAGCAGCATCCTAGTATATATAACATTATATTACAGATATTTTAAAATCTCTAATGTACATGATTTCTATGTGCTGATTAATTACCATTATTCTTACATCCTGAAAAATGCATATATGACTGAGAAATACCAAATGTGCACAGTTCTACTACAGTCTTTGGATAAAAGAGGTAGTATAATTGTGATGTGAAGACATGTTGGGGGTGAGGGAATATTTCTTTTGTTGTTGTTTTGTTTATTGAAAACTCCCTCCAGAATCAACTTTTTGAGGGCCATGGATGCTTTTCTCGAAAAATATATTTTCTCAAAAGTCAACTTGCTAAAGGGACAGGGTAGAGACAGCAGAAATTTTTCAACAAGATTTTTGTTGTAAGGAATATTTTCTGCTAGCATAAGCTGTGGAAATCTTCCAGCATTTTTGCAGTACTGTGCATTTACCTCTGTTAAACTTCCTCACTTTAATTTATAAGAAATACTGTTCACAGTTCTAACAGTTTTAATATGCAGTATTAGGAGAGCCCAATTTTGCCATCCAGACCTTTCTCCTGTACTGCTGACTGCCTGCCAAGGCCAGAACTCTGGTTCGTAACTGTTTTGTAGGATGCTTTATGATGTCCTTTAACATTTAACATGGTCAAATAAAATATTTCATTCTTATTCTCAATCATATCCAACCTTTTTTTTTTTTAATTATAAAATAATTCTTTTATCTCCTGAATTTACTTAATTCCACTTCTATTTTTCTAAAATGCTACTACAATTTTTTTCCACTTCCCTCAATTCCTAAGTAACAGAGCACTCCTCTGGCAGTGCCTCTACAATACCTTCATTTCCCTCTACCATATCTTCAAAAACACTATCACAAAGACTTTCAAACCATATTCATTTTCATTGAAACGCAGTAATCAGTCAAACTGCAAAATCACCTGTGACTAAGCAAGAACATCTAAAATCAAAATAAAAATTGGAGAAAAGATTTGCATGTTTCCATGTCCCACACGTGCCCCAGCACTTTCGAATAGTTACCCTTCTATTTCTCTTTCTGAAATGCTGCCCTGTTCAAACAAGACGGGGACATCTTCTGTACCTAACTACCTATTAAAGCTTTTGGGACCACAGAAGGCATAGGAAAAACAAACAAACAAAAAAAAAACCTCATTACGTTCTGTATTTTGTTCCATAGGGAAAATGTGACTTCATCCACAATGGGAGATAAAGGTGAACAAATATCAAAGCCACAACAAGAAATTCAAGAATTTTTATCCTAGGATCTGGAATTTGTCAACACAGAGATGTATTATTTCCGATAAACAGAATATTTGGGGCTGAAATAGCAGACTATACTTTTGCATTTAACATAAGTCTCATACCCTGTGCAACTTTTCTCGTCTCTCCTCGCAGTCTGGCATGCCTCTGAGACTTGGTGGAATATACCAAAAACATACATTTGTGTGCTCCGGCTGCAAAAAGAACCAAACACATACATCAAGAAACAAAGTAATACAGGTCAACCACATACTTTAAGGGCTAATATTTTTTAGCACAGATCTGGAAGTCAAATTAAAAAAAAATAATTGCAGAACTGCTTTTGCATCTGCCATATTAGATTCATTATACAATGTCCCATTTAGGGTACTAATGCCTTGTAGGCAAATAACTTCTACCTTTATGTGGTAGTGTGACAGAGAACAGTTTTCCAGGCTTCCTACACAGGCAATTCCATTTTTCTTTTCATAGTCAATGAAGAGACAATGTATTTATGCTACTCTATCAACAAAGACTTTATACAGTGGCACTAGTAGCACAAGACATTGCAAAAACAGCAGATTTGCGGTTATCTACATGGTGCCACCTGGAATCTCAGCATAAATAGATTGCACTGAGGTAGTCTACATGCCCAACATACAGAAATTCTCTGGAGAGAGGAGACAGAGAAACAGAGAGAAAGAATGGGAAGAGAAATATGATATTTATGATATAAAATCAAATAACCACTTGTTTCTTTCTGGAAAATTAGAGACGTTTTGCACAGCTAGGCCAAAGAACTATAAAAAGTATGAAGACTGTTATCAGAATTCCATGTAGATTTGGCTCCTACACATGGGTTAAATGAAAGAAAACTTACCTCTCCTTCAAACACCATCTCAAATTCTTCTCTGTTTTTTATTTTAGTATAGAGATATTCTGCCAGTTCCAGGCATTTGTTGACCTGATTTTCAAATCCTACTGTACCCTATTTTAAAAAGAAAGTAAGTATAAATTACAGAGTACTTTTGTTTGCTCAGATGTAGTCATCTTCTCAGAGAGATTTCACTCCAAAATGGCTACAGACATAATATATTTAGCAGAATTCTTTAAAGCAATTTAGAAGTAAGGTCCAGCAGTTGCTACAGAAGCAGCTAAATGTGTCAAGACTGTAATCACCATTGGGTTTTGTTCCGTTTCTAAGAGAATTTATTAAAACAGGAAAGGCTTTTAATATCTTTAATATATCCTTTGCTCTCTTTTCTCCAGTTTCTAAAAAAACAAATGTTTTCCCAGTTCTCTCTGAAAGACTGCAAACATGGAACAGAAGTTCAACTGGAAGAGTAGATTACTTCTCAAATCTTATTTTATTTAAACAGTTTGCAAGAACTTTGCATATTAAAAAGTCAGCAAACAAAAGCCTGTTTGCTTAAAGTCATTTGCCTACCTACTGGTCATTTGCAGCATCTGATCTTCTGAAAGATCATTATCCCTTTAAAAAGATGAATGCTGATAATAAATAAAATAGGAAAAACAAAACTTTTTAAAGTACTTTTCTGCATATGAATGAAAAATATAAATAATAGAAATACACTGTAATTAATTACTATGTGACAGGACTATCATGGTCTACGCTGATCCAGTGACTTAGAACTTACTTCTCATTTTCAGCCAAACTGATGGTTAACGTTGTTCTACTAGCTGAATGATTCTTTCCTAAAAACATATCTGTGTGTTTAGAGGCTGTGTTTACACTAGTATTAAAAAAGCCTTCCATAGCATTAAATGTATAAATAAATAACTTCTGATGTTTTAACTGGACTTTTATGATTTACCTTTGCCTTCCACATCAACCAGAATTTGAAAATGTCCACATGTCGCCCACACTGTATTGCCTTATCCCCAGTGTCATAGGATACATCATACTGTTTGTCTTGCTGGAAAAGATACCCTGCACACATTTGATTGCAGCCTTGAAGTATACCCTGTAATGAAAAACATGCACATACAAGAAACATACTGTATAAATGCACATCAATCTGTACACATTAGTAATATATAAAGATGTATATTAAATATATACAGAAGAATTGTTCTTTAAATGGACAAATTATGAAATATGGACCTTTTTGTAAACCTCAGACACAGAAAGGATTTCATAGCCTAAGGTGTTTTCCTTAGAAGTTCCTCAAATGCATTTGGATTCTAAATTTCCAGGACTTTATACTGTCAGGCTGTAGTTTTAAGACTTAAATATTTGATGCATTAAATTACACAGTAGAATACAGTTGCATCCTCTCAGCGCTACATACAGCTACAGAAAATGTAGCCAACTTTATATTTTGTCCAGCTTAATGATACATAAAATTAACGATAACTATAAACACAAATGATCTAACCTGGATGGGTTTTGCTTAGCAAGCAAGGAGAAGGGGTGCATCACAATCACTGCTTTTAAAATGATGGTCTACAAACCAATAGAAACTTATGAATTACTGATAAGAGTCTATGTCTATGCAGAAAACACAAAGGAGAAAAATCCTATATGTTACACAAAAAATGTTTAAAATACTGTGCAAGATTAAAAAAAAACCCACTTTTTATTTAAGCAGTTTAGACTGAGACCAATCACTAAGATCATGGTTGTACATTCAATATACCAGGGGAACAGAAAGGCAGTGCTCAGATGAATTACACAACCATAGCTGTAACGTAGTTAGAATATGTGAAGATCCAACAGCTGAGGATCTAACCCATATTGTTTAGAACTTAGAAAAAAGAAAAATCAAAAATAAAACAAACATACCAGCAAACCATTTCCTAAACACAATATAAACCTAAATGATTATGTGCTATTCTTTTAAAAAGCAGGGTTTGATAGCTACAATTTTTAAAACTATTTAGTTACTAAATATAAAGCAGACCTTCTCTCGGACCAGAATGGCAGAACACTGCAACAATACTCCCATCATCTTGTGTGGATTCCAAGTGACTGAATTGGCTCTGAAAAAAAATAAAAATAAAAATACACATTCAGATACATCTGAAAAACAGAAATTCAACTTGGAGTTGCCTTAGTTATCTGCTTTGACATGGAAACACGCAGAATTTTTGACCAGCTGAGAATAATCTCACCATGGAGATTATCACTATCTCAGATATGTGTAACTTCCCAGCTGTACTGTCCAGTAAGGAAAATGTGTTGACTTCAAATATCAGATTCTTGATTAGTTTATATTACTACGAATAACAGCTAATTAGCGTCAGACTGTGCTGATGAGCTGAAATAGCAACTTCACCCCCCAAAACCCCACTTCAGAAATAGTATTAACAAAAACAGTGTGGTTCAAGGTATGGACTGGGTGATGGGGCAAAGAATCCTAATCAATCCTAATCACTGGACAAGTACAGCTATTTGCTGAACAGTTAGTAGAAGGAAAATTCACTTTGACTGCTTATCTACTTTTCCAGCTAGAGCCAAAAGAGGCCTTTTTTGCACAATCTTGCTAAGCCCATGGACTGTTAAAAGGCTATAAAACATTATCACCCTACCATTCTGTGTGTAAAGGTTAAGACTCCTTATGTGTAAGTGGATGTGCAAGATCATCTAATTTAATTGCCAAGATAAGACATTATTTTCAATATATCAACCCAGACAGTTTAATGATGATGCTAAAGTAAATGTACCAACATAATATGTCCACTGACCTGCTCACCCCAAGTTATTAATTTATTAATTACCAAATATTCATTGATTCACTGCATGTTCCAGAGAAGGAAACCATGTAAAGATATTTAATGAACATCTCAAGCTGGAAGGGACCCATAAGGATCATCAAGTCCAACTCCCAGCTCCACACAGCACTACACAATAAATCAGACTACGTATCTAGGTGCTTTGTCCAGACACTTCTTGAACACAGGCAAGCGTGGTGCCACACTTCCCTGAGGAGACTGTTCCAGTGATTGACCTTCCCCTCAGTGAAGAAGCTTTTCCTGATACGCAATCTGAATCTCCCCTGTCACAACATATTTCAATGTTGTTGAAAGAAATTTCAAAGAGATTTCCCTCACTCCTACCCTCTGCTCTCAGAGAACAAGCACAGCCACAGTTCTTCTGTTTTGGGCAATGTGACAATTTGTTCTCTCCAATCTGAAGACCACATATTCCATAAAGATTCCAGTTACAATTCCAACCACCATCTGCACTAGGCTGGATAGGAGAATATCTCTAAAAGAACAATAGCATGGCCTAGCCTGCATCTGCAGAGCTCACCTTCCCTTGAGAGTCTCCTTAGGCAGTGTGGACCAGCAGGTTAAATAGGTGTACCAATCAAACTTGCGTAGGATAAGGAAATTGTTTGTACAATACTAACTTCATACTAAGACGTTGCCTGTGACTAGCAAATTGGATTGAGCATACTGTTCTGCTGAGTTCTCCTGCTATAAGATCCTATATATTGTGCCACATTGTCCACGTGCTTTTCCTACCAGTCCTGCTATATATCATTCTTTCTTACAAGTACAAGATGCTCAACACTGGAAAAGTGTATTTAATGAAGTACTCTACTCAGTGCTCTCATTTTATATGCCTTCAGACATTGCCCACATTTGGCACAGTTGTCTCAAGGAAGGAATTTGGTGCTAATTATAGTGAATGTGGGTAGAGCTTGTTTCAGATCTTTTTTTAACTCCCCTGGAAGCTGACACTTGTAGTGACAGGAAAGATCGGATGATTCTGGTTCTTCATTGCTGTTCTGATTTTTCTTGAGATAAGCAGTATCCTATGGCAGAACAGTTTCAGGAGAAAACTGGAAACAAACACACCTGTGGTGCTATATACACAGTATCTTCTACAGACTATAATAACATCGTCACCACTGGATGTAGGAGCATCAGTGCCAAAGACTGCATGTTGAACACCTCCTAAGTTTGAATTGAAAGGCTGGAGGGAAGGTCGTACTCTCACTCATACCTTGTTTTTTTCCTTAAATCCACCTTCATCCATTCGCACTCAAACCTACCATTTGCCTTTAAAATCCCTTAAAAACTATTCCTAGAACAATATTCTCTCCATCTTTTGCCAAGCAATATCCTTGCCTACCTTTGAATCCACTGAAAACTTGGCTTTTACTGATATATATATACACCTCACTGTTGTCTTGCACAGAACTGTTTGTCATACTACTGTTTAATTTAATATTTAAAATCTTTATTCCAGCAAATTCATCTCTTCATGAATTTCTGAAGCGTCATGTACCTCACTAAGGTATTTAAATAGCAGGATTACAAGTGTGTAGTACCTTTCTATTCCATTCAGTTTATGGCGATGCTTTCGGGACATTAAAAGTCCACCTCCCCAAGCAGCCTGAAAAGACAGAAAAGAAACAGAAGATGTGTCATCCTGAAAAGTCTAATAATATTTTAACTTACTCAGACTCAGGTTCTAATATTTGATTGTATTATATGTATATGTATATGTATGCATATAATATTGATTCAAGACAAAACACGTAAACCAAAATCCTCTGTTGCCTGAACAATAGCATGTCAGTAAGTTACTTACATCTACATGGAGCCAGAGGTTGTATTTTTCACATATATCTGCAATCTCCTGTATTGGATCAAAAGCTCCAAAAACTGTTGTGCCTGCAGTTGCATTTACAAATAGAGGAACGTATCCCTACAGTGAAAATAACAATAATATTTACAAAATTCAGGCTTTGTCAGGAAAAACAAAAAAAAAAAAATCTCAATTTTGAATTAGATTAAGTAAATGTGAACTGCAATTCTATTGAGTTGGCAAGTGTCAAGAAGTTAAGAAATCAAGAATAATCTCGGTGGTTTTATATAAACTTGTTCGATTTCTCATTGCATTGATTCAAGGAATAACAATAAACATCTCAAAAAATCAAGCTTACTGGCAACAGTTACTGACCCTCCACTCTCACACTTGAAAGCTAAGGGAATTTTTAAGAATCATCATTCAACGGAATTTTTAATGGTTTGACCAAACATTAAAGTTTAGATAAAGCAGTTTTAATTTCATGTTTTAGCATTTTTCCATGCATTTCCAAAGAGGAAGTTATTTTAAAAACTAAAAATACAGATGTGTGAGATGATATATAAACAAAAAAAATATTGAAACAGAAAATAGAAACCATTGCAAGATAATTCCCTAAACAATACAGAAGTATATAATTAAACAGTTTGAAAAATACTATTACAAGATTTATATTGTTATAATGTTTTTGTTTAATGCCACCCCTCAGACTTCCAAGGAAGATGTAACACATTTTTATTAAGCCAAACATTTATATACTATTTAAAGAAAAAACAGCAAACACAAACCTTTTGTTTTGCTTCCAAAATTTTTGCTTCCAAATCAGCTGGTATTATTTTGCCTCTGTAGAAACAAAGAAAATTGAAGATTGCATGTAGAAATACTAGCTACAGCTGAAATAATTTAATAGGATTTTCTCAACAGGCGATTAGCAACTTGACACACTGTATTGAACCAGCCCTTAAGTATACTAAAACAAATTTAACACATGAACACATTCAATATATCAAAGCACTAGCATCCATCCTACCTTTCATTGCACTTTATCAGAACTACATTGTCTGTTCCAAATCCAAGCGCAGCTCCAGCTTTCTTTATTGAGTAGTGACTCTGCAAGAAAGCATATGCACATGGAGGGGTCATTTGATAACAAAATGTCTTCACCATGTACATTGGTAAATTAACAATTAATTGTGTATTAAGCTCACATGTTCTGAGGTAAAGAGAACCAGTTTAGGGACTGCAGCCATGCCTTTGGTTTTGACTTCCGGGAAATACTTGTAGCGTGCAGCCATTATGCTGTACATGTTGGAGATGGCTCCTCCTGTGAATGAATAAACAATGAATACTAAAATAGCAATAAGAAAAAAATATATATATATATATATTATCTGTTCCAAGAGGAGGCAGAATTTGTTCTTCATCCTCTGAAACAGGATGCTTCACCTCACCAACAAACCCAGATACCTGGAGTTATTTTGGTCACCTATTATCTGGACATGGACCTGGGGCTTCCACATATTTTTCCATTCTTATCTACTACTATTGATTGCTTTTATGCTACATTCACAGGAACATACTACAGCCATACTTCCGAACCATACTTTAGGGCTCCTATTTTCCTGACTCCAACTTCTTCAAACTGACATGTAGTCCCTTTATCTCAACAGCAGGATGTCTGGTTGTAGAGGAGGGTCAGCACCTCCAGAAATGAGGCACAACAAAGGGTGTTTAAATGCCTAACCATGTTCCAGACCTTGTAATCAAGCTTTCAAAGCGTTAGCCAGTGTTCTGCATAGTCATGATACACAAGCATACCCAAAGATAAAAATTGCTTTTTTTTCCTAACATTTTTTGTGGGATGCTTGAACAATGTATATACTTCAGCTGTGAAATTCCTACTTTTAAAACTCTGATGCACTGTTTGGTCTTGAAGATATTTCAATCAGAACTTGGACATTGTGACAGCTTATGGTTATTTTAAACTTTGAGCTATTAGTCAAACTTCTAAGCACAAGAGAAAAACTCACCAGGTGAGAATATTCCATCACCATCTTTATTCGACCATCCAATAATCTCTCTCATCTTTCGAAGTGTTATTTGTTCCATAAGGACAAAAACAGGGGCAATTTCATATGTAAACCTGCACAAGTAAAGCAAACAAAACAAACAAAATTAAATACAGATTCAAAAAAACACAATCAATTGC
The DNA here is from genome assembly GCF_038088225.1 of Cyrtonyx montezumae. Lineage (NCBI taxonomy): Eukaryota > Metazoa > Chordata > Aves > Galliformes > Odontophoridae > Cyrtonyx > Cyrtonyx montezumae. The sequence goes on along the minus strand of NW_027072078.1, from coordinate 11,398,115 downwards.
TTCAGATTCCTAAAACTTTTCCTATAACTCAAGGATCTGATATTGCAAACTTCATGCAAGCAAGTATCTTCAGAAGACAATATGTGAAATATTGGTCAATAGAGACCTGCACTATCAATAAATTTTCTATTACAACCAACATGAGACCTAATATTCACCATCACAGTACTTCTGACTGCTATGCTGCCACACATTTGTCTCCCAAAGTGACAATTCTTTATTAAAACAGTGAACTTCAATGAGCTAACCACAGCCATAATTAGAACTATTGAGCTAGGACTCCAAAGTCTAAATACAATTAATTATGTGGATTTATTCTGTTGATCTCCAAGGACAACTTATTTCTACAATACCACGTGATCAATAACTGTCAAGAGTAATTATAAATGATGATTTTCTAATTACCAATTACAAATACAAGACAGCAGTCAACAGTTCTATCCATTTAATGAAGGCAAAAAGCAGTGCATAGCTTGGTGTGCCATGATGTCACTGACAGATCTGCAGATGGAAAGTGACAGCCATACAACCATTTCTGGTGAGGAAGCTATGTGGATAAACCACTACTGCTGTAAATAAACTGACTGTTGGGTATACCAAGGGAAAAATAAATAAATAAAAGTTAAAAATAGATACATATAAATAAAGGGGGAATGCAGGAGCAGAAAGGAACTAAGCATTCCAGCTGTGACTTTTATCAGAATCTTTAGGAGGGTGACACCCTGACACTTTGGAACTGCATGATCATACGTAAATAATTTCACCACAATTTACATGTTGTTTTTTTAGTACTAAAATGACAGTAAGAATCATTATGGCAGACCCTAAGGGCACAAGCTATTCCTGAAAGCTTGTATTTTACTTATGTCTACATTGATCAGTTTAAAAAATTAAAGTTCATATTTTTCCTGACAGCTGTCATTGCTATTTTAAGAAGCAAAATATGATTTATTTTGCTTTTATCATGATCAGAATTGTCAGAGACAGACAGTTGAATACCGATCTAGAATTTAGATGCTACCAGTGATTACAGAGACATAATATTAAGAAGTCAGTTGTTGACTGCAACCTTCTCAGTATTAAAAAAAACCAAATAGTCACAGTTCATTTTGTTCTGTGTTTTTTTTTTCAAATATTGCAAATCTAAGATGCATTCCAACCTTTATTTAGGCAAAATGCCCAGCTGAAGCCAACAGGAGCTCAGTGGTGTACAAATCAGTATAGCCTATATGCGAGACAAACTGAAGTCAAAGTGCTTTTTTCCATCAGTTTAAATTAATTTTGAATTTTATCTGGAAACATGGCACGTTCACTCCTAGGTACTTCCTGAAAGACTTTAACATTTGTACAAGAAGTGTGCAATATTAAGCAAGATCTTTGTTTATAAAATACTAAGGCATCACATGGGAAATAGAAAATGTACCGAAAAACAAATAAAATAGTGCTTATTGACTTTTTGCATAATTATTTTCTGAGCCTCTGAAGTCTGACAAAGAAATTAAAAAACTACTGTGGATGGTAATAAGGGCAGTGGAGTTATGTGAGAGGGTGGCTACAATCTCAAAAATATGTCTTGCTCAAGGTCAGTCCAAATTATTACCTGTTTAAATTTAAATAATTCAAAAAATTTCTCTAGAACTCAGAAAATGCATTTCAGAATCAATCTCCTGATTAAACATTGATTTCATTTTTGTTAAACAGCTACAGATATTTCTATAAATTAACAATAGTCACCAGCCTTTGGTCTTCACTAACAAAAGAAATGGGTTTATGTTAGGAGTGGCTATTCCTGACTTAATTCTGCACTCAGCTAAAGGAAGGTGAATTTTTACCAGGACAAGCCTCATGTGCACTCCAAGAACAAATATAAAGCATTTTTATATGTAACATTTTCAGAAGCATCTATGTATGATGCTATCAATACAATTCTCTCATCTTAGCCAGCAGTGGCATAAAGGGATCTTCCAGTTCATACTATTGCTCTCCAGCCCCTACATGACAGAATCCCAGAGCTGACTGAATAATGGCAGCTGCTGAGAATTCCAGTAAAGTCTCATGCTCAGTGGTTGAACTTCGAATAGCACATTGGTATGTTATTTCCAAGCTGATGTAGGGAGCTTATTACGCTCAATTTAATCTATTGTCTTCACGGTGACATTTAAAGAATATTTCCTAATGATAATAACAATACTTTTTTTTTTTTTTTTTTTTTTTTTTAAGAGAATGCAGATGTTTCTGTTACTCAAAATTCACTTGAGAAAAAATGTACTCTTTTAACTGCACACTAGTATTTTAAGTACTCTTCGTAGACAGAAAAGAAAAATGGCAAATGGAAGACATTCCCTATGACAACCCAGTGTTAATGTTGCATTATATGGTTACGTAACTGAAAGGTGAAAGCCACTTCTAGATAAAGGTCAGAACCTGCTCTTCTGTGCTAGAACATTGCTCAAAACAAGCAGCGTGCTCCCCAGAGCTCAGTCACTGTTAATAACCTTGTCAGTACTCTTAACTCGTATTTTACAAACACTTTGCTTCAAAAACACTTGCAATTACTGTATTACTTTAAGGCACATCATGTTGATCTTGGTTGGCTGAAAAAAAGAGCAAGATGCCATTTTCCATTTGGTAAACCTCATGCAAACAATAGATATGGCTGCTCACAGAAAATTATTTGCAGGATATGTTCATGTTTCAAGTGTAAATGGATCAGAAGTTAGCTTTACAGAGCTAGTTTTAACAACACACTCTTAAAGCCTAAATAAGGAAGACAAAAGCAACCTTATAAAACAGTTACTCTTCAGAACTAAATAAATGTGATATTCTTAATAACAATGGCAACATTTCCTAAGGTTATCACAGTCTGCCACAGAGCTGAATTCTGATTTCCCTTATCATATTTGTGCAATTTCATCTGTTACAAAAGGAGAACTAAGCCAGGATAACTCAGTCAGTTGAAGGGAGCGAGGCCCACAAAATGACACTCTGAAGCTTGTTTATGACACAGAGGAACAGTATTTAAGCCACGACTTATTTCAGAAATGCAATCAAAAGCAAATTAGCTTTTATTTACAGAGCTGAGAAAAAAAACACCTTGCAATCCTTGTTTTACAATTAAAATGTACACTGCTGCTGTTTGTTTTGTTTTCCCAAACAGCTTTTACATCTGAGTCCTTCATTATATAAGACTTTACATACATTACAACAACATTAATTTAAAAGATGATAACTGTAAAGGGCAGTTTGGCTTTGGCTGGAGCACATGATATTATTTTCCTTGGTGCTAAGGCCACAAAACAGGCACGTCTTGCAATCTCACAGAGCTGCTAGTAACCAGCTGTACTTAATGAAGCACCTGGCTGCAGAAGGACCAGAGGAAAAAGCTCATGTTCAGACCTGCAGATACATTTCCTGTGTTCTGCCAACTAGCAGCAAGGTACCCAGACTAGAGGCAGCTTATAGTTAGAACACACCAAACCAAAGGCTACAACAGAGGGCTCAAGGAGAAGGCACGTTTTGGAGTATATAGAAATCAATGCACAAAAACTGTCAGGAAGTTTTCTTCATGGGTTATGCTCTTTACTGCAAAAATCCAGCACAGTACCTTGCACTAACTTTTATTAAGTCATGAATTTAATTTTCGTTAATTACGCTTTCATTAATTTTGAGGTAAAGAAAAATCAGGTAGTTTTCTCACTGGCAAGTTTTAGATGTAACTTACTTTTTAGCGCTTTAAGGTTTGTTAAAGTGGTACATGCATGAATAGTCTGGGCAATTCCTTCACTATCACCGCGTTAATTTTCAGTGATACATTTTAACCTTATCGAGGCAACCAGATGTTTTACCAGCACAAAGACAGGGACGGGTGGTGGCCCAGCTCTGGTATCTGAAACCAATGGGAGGACAAGCAATTGCTTTGCACAGTTTGTGTTCCACTGGTACTAATGCAGAATTACTCAGTCTAGAGACAAATGATTAAAAAATATATCTGGAAAAGATCAATAAGACCGGTGCGACAGAAGATAAATCATTTCATGTTGTTCAATTAAGATCAGATTATTATTTTTAGATTAGAATTGGCATATTTTGCTTACCGTGTGCACTGGGATATTTGGGTTTATCAGAACTGTGAAGCTGTTACGGTTTATGTAACTATTTGCTCTGTTTAACAATCAGGGGAGACGCTTCCAATGGAGATGAAGCAATTAGCACTTAAGTACACCCCTGTCGGGATACACGCCTATAGCGACAGCCCGCTAAGCACAGCCCTGGCGCGGCAGCTTACATGTTGGTGTTAGCGGTGGATGTCAGCCACTCCCCCGCCAGGCCGATCATGTCCAGCCCCGTGGACAGCTGATTGAAGAAGCGCGGGTGACCTGCAAGGGAACGAGAGCAGCCTAGAGCGGCTCTGTAATCTCCGCAGCCCCGACTTTATCCCGTCTGCCACAAACCGCGGCACTCGCGGCACCGCCGACGGCACTTCGTAAACAGCTCCTGCATCAATGCAAGGGCGTTACCATCACGTTCGTGGACGTTCCTATTAAAAGGGCCCACGGCACCGCCGTGCCAGCGGGGAGCTGATGGCAGCGGGGCTCTGTGCTCAACGCAGTGCGGGCACACTGGCACCGCGTCAGGACCTGGACCAGCCCGTTCCCGGGAGCCGCTTAACTCCGCGGGGTTCCCGTACTGATGATTCCTAGGGTTTCATTCACTTTTGCATTAAACGTCTGATGAACATAAAAAAGAAAAACTGCAAATTCAGTGTCATTTATGCCCTCATTTACCTAATGATATTGGTCCCCGGAGGTACAGACTATCTCCTTCGCTTGATGAAATGCGAGCTACGTCTTAAAAACGTGTTTCTGGGCTCTGCTAACAGCGCCAGGCCTTGCACTGGGGGCAGCGGGACTGCACGGTCTCGGCACAGCCACTTCCATTGCCCGGGGGCGGTCCTATTGGAACGTCCCGAGGGACAGAGAGCGGCCCCAAAGCGCCCGGCAGTGTACGGGACCCAACCCGGTACTGTGCGGGAACCCACCTGTCCGCACCCCGTACTTGAGCGTGTCCCGGCAGTCCACCAGGATCTGCTCCAGGGACTCGGGGTTGTCCGACAGCTCCAGGTTGAAGCCCTCCATGCCCTCCAGCAGCTGGTGCGGGTGGTGGAAGTCTAGCACTTTGGTGGATCTGTCAAACGTCTTCCTCACGTAGTTCAGGAGTATGTCCACGACCTCCAGCAGGAACTGCATGGTCTGCTCCTCGCCATTCTTAGCGGGCAGCAAATCTGCGGGGCAAAGCAGCCGTCAGCTCCCCTTTAGGGAGCGAGAGGAGGAGGTGAAGAACCCCCGGCGTCCCGCAGTGCTCCCCGCGCCTGGGAGCCGCGGCCCCGGCTCAGCGCTGCCGGAGGGGAGGGGGGCACGGCGGAGCCTACCGCCACCTGGGGCTGCTGGGGAAGGGTCCACGGGAACGAGCGGCAAAACACCGCTAGTGGGTGTCGCCTCCCAGAAGACAAAAGCACCCAAACCCCAACAACAGCTACCTCTTCCCCATCTTCAGTCCCATACTAGCAGACGCAGACCGTTTGTTGCTGATGTATTAAAGGGGAAATTAATTAAATACGAAATTGCGCTCCTCCTGGGAGCTGGCTCTGGAGTGACCCCGGTGGAACAGCTGGAGCCGACCTAAAGACGATCAGCTCAAAGTACGGCAAATTGCATTTCAAAAAACTTCTAAGCACTGACAACGCGGCTCTCAGCAAGCACACACTCACGGCTTCCCCCAAAGCACCCCAGCGAGCAGCAGCCAGGGCTGAAGCAGGCAAGGGAGCCTAGAGCTGCGGGAGCGCTTACCTCGGGCATACAGGTTGGAGAAGTCCGTCTCGGTGCGGCGGAACCGGGCTTCCCGCTCGCTGTTCTCGCATGCCAGCAGGTTCTTGGAGGACTGCCGCTCCTTCAGGGAACCCACGATCCGGCCCTTGTCTTCCAGGCTGTTGGTCCTCTGCAGGAACCCTACATCGTTATTGCAAGGCGCACAGGTCAGGGTTTTCTCGCTTCCCAACATGTTTCGAAATACCTAAAGCAGCTCTCTAAATAACAGTTCAAAGCAGAGTTTGCTTTGGATCTGACTAATGAGGTCAGGAATAAGAGTATTTATGGGGCTTATTTGCCTCCAGGAGGGAGAGCTCAAAATGCCATCAACTGCAAAAACCCAGCCATGCAAAAAACAAATTTTTGTCACTTAGTGCAGTGGTAAATTCTTATTAAGTCGATCAGACAGATTCCACTTCAGTAACCAGCCACTGGAAGAGAGTTCAGGATGAGTCAATGCTATTTCAGCCTGCGGGTGAAGTTTATGGAGCTAACAGACAGGGGCAATAATGTATGATGAAAATCAGGGCCACTTTGCTTCTCCTCGTGGTGCTCACACGCACTAAAGGCACGGGAGCAGGCGGCCGTTCTGCACCGTCCTCCTCGGTGCCCTAAGGACAGCGGTAGGACCCACAGAGCCCACCACCTCCCTCACAGAGGGAAAGATGCCCGCAGCGGAATGAGCCCGGGACTCGGGGGTTCTCTGCCCCAAAGGCTCTGCCACTGCCCTCGTCCTCCCTCGGGGCTCTGCTCCCACCGGCGGCTAGCACCCCATCTCCCTGTGTTAGCAAGAAACAGCCAACAGCCGCTTTCCAGGGCTTGTGTCACAGAATTAGATGACGCCTGATACAACACCCGTGGCTCTGCCCCTTTCGTTGCCAACGAAGACAGCAGATTCCGACCTCTCGGCAGCGCGTGGTGCCTGGGGCGGCCATCGCGCTCTCCGCAGTTCTGTTTTGAATGAAGAACAGCTGAGCTCGAGTCCCTCCGCGCTCGGGGCCGCTGGGCAGGAGGGAGCGCTTCGGTACGAGGAAAATCGTTGCTGGGTCTTCTCCCCTCCACGACCCCCGACGCCGCTTCTCGCCGGCGCTCTCCGCTGCGGGCCGCGTGCCCCGGGACTCCTCGGGTCACAGCCCAGAACCGCTGGGCTCTGTTTGTAAGCTGTTTGCATTGGTATCACCGCTAACGGTCCTTGCAGTGAGTCACGGGCTCCCGCTCGTTAGAAGGACCGCTAACATAGAAACAGGTGCAGTTTCAGCCTCAATTCCGGAGCGCCCGCCTTTCCCCAGTGCCGTGGCTTTGCGTTGCTGTACTTTCCCACCCGTCTTTCTTCTCGGGTCCGCGCGAGGAGCTCCCGCCGAGCTCCTCCTGCAGCGCCGTGCCCTGCGGGGTCGGGGTCGGGCTCGGGACGTCGCTGAAGGCTCTGCCCGAGGCTGCTCATGCTACTAGTATTGCCCGGCGCCGCAGGGAAGCACGGCAGCCTTGACTCGTGGGCTCCTTCCACGCCGATCGTGCACGCCTGCGTTTGTGTCCCGCGTGGAAAAAAAGGAAAACAACACAGAGATTTGCAGGAGAGATCCAGCGAGAAGCAGAGCACGGCCTGCTTCCAGGGCCGCCTTTCTGGGAGGGACGAGGAGCGCAGCGCTTCCCAGCAGGTGTGCATCACACCCCTCAGACGGCCGCTCCCGTCGACGTGCACGAAAAGGTCGAACTTGTACAAGTAGAAAGCTCGGGGCTCGGCAGGAGGCGGCGAAGGAGACCTCTGGACCCCGCGGGCGCCCGCACCCGAGGCAGGGACAGCCCCACGGGTCCCCACCCGCGGCTCCATTTTCCCGGCGCACCCCAGGGTGTGTGTGACTCCCGCAGGTTCCGGGCACGAGCCAAGCTCCCAGCGTGCACTGCTCGCTATCATCAGCCGGCGCCGAGCAGCTGCGGGCACACCTGAGCGGTTACACAGGGCGTTTCCAACGATCCCAAGCAAATGGTTGCAGAATCGGTCCCGGCAGTGCAGCACGCTGCTCTGGACACAGAGGGAAAGCTGTCCACACTTAATACGCCGTGACCTTTTAAACCTCTTAAAAAAATTAATATATATATATATTTACAGTGGCTCTCTTCAGGAGGTGGCTTTCAGGCAGGCAAGGGGCTCATCCTGACACTGGTCCGTTGTTAGAGGGGAAATGGCACATAAATCTCGGGTATGTAATTACTGGGAATGTCAGGCACCAATACACGAGCCACCCTTTGTTCAGAACCCGCGCTCCCTGAGAGCTGAGTCCTTATTTCAAGTTCCCATTCAAAGCGAATCGATTTCTGCGTGACACACACAGGAACGCCACAGCTCGGTGACGGCACAGCATTTAGTGTCGGAGCAGCGTCTCGCGAAAGGCACGGATGAGGAGACGGTGGCTGTAGCAGTCGGACGTTGTCTTGTTTAGCTCGTGTGATTAGGGTTTGGCAGCCCCAGCGCTGTGCTCCATGTGCTTCCCGAAGGCAGTGTTCCCGTCCGCTCCGCGGAGCTGGCACATCTTGGGCTGAGGGCTCAGCCGAGCACAAAGAGGCACTGCGATCGAATCCCTCTATTCCGAACCACCATGGGTTAGGGATATTTGTCTCGTCAAACAGAAGAAAAAAAGCCGGAAAAGGGAAACAAAGAAATAATAATATATAAAAAAAACAACCAACCAACCAACCAAAAAAAAAAAAAAAAAAAAGCCCAACAGAACAAATCCCATCTGTACTGGCTTTGATTCCCCTTCACAAAGCCAGTGCTACGTGCTCCTGCCGTTCTCCGACTCCAAACGGCGTCGGGGCATGCCATTTCCAGTGTTTCTGAACCTGCACCCACACAGAGAGAAATGTGCTGTCCCCCTGTAACCCCGCACCGGCGACGCGCAGCGGGCCCAGCGGGGCGTTACTGCATCAGTGCCGCTCGCCAGGCTAAATTAAAACGATGATGAGAAGCCCATCGCTGCAGCACCGAAGGGAAACGCTCCATTACACCCGGCCTGGGGCTATTTATAGAGCCAAGCGGCAGTCGGTAATGTGCCTGCGGGTGCCGATGGGATCGTCAAAATGTACCCTCGTTCTTTTTCGGTCCAAACTTCTGCGTAACAAAACATGTTGCTAGTGAGCTTCGGCTTGGGTGGAGAGGGCAAGGGGCTCAAGTATGTCATCGCTTTGACAAAAAGACCATTTCTCCCCCCCGCCAACCAAACACAGAGGTAGCAGGGGAATGGGAAATTCTGTCCATATTCACAAGAGGCACGGGCTCAGCGAAAAGATTCTTGCCATCAGAAATGAAGATCCGACTGTTTGTCTTCAAAAGCGAAAGCGCCGCTGAGAAATCCGGAGCAGGACGACAGCTCGTTATCTGCAAATGAATCTCCTGCTCTAACATCGCGATCTGATTGTGCATTTGTTTCCCTTTCTGCGTTCCATGTGCCTGCGCGCTGACTGGCTGCCAGCGCTATCTTACCAGCGCAGCACGCTGACGGATTGCACTTTAATAAGGCTCTCGTTAATCTTTCTTCCCCAGGAGATCCGTATTTTCTATTCCGATAAGGCTGAACAATTTCAGACGGAGAGGCGGCCAAGCCCCGCTCGCTCCCCGCACCCCTGCGGCCGCAGGAGGGGCGAAGGGGCCGCTGCCGTCCCACCCGCGCCTGGGCACCTGCGAGCGCACCCGGGAGCGCACCCGGGGCGCGGAGTGGAGTCGCCGTGCGCCCGCCAGGGGGAGCCCGAGGCCGGTACTCCCGGCACAGGGTCCGGGGCGGAACGGTTCGTGCCCCGACGGAGCGCGGTCGGAGAGGCGTGCCGCGTCCCGGAGCGTGGGGTGGGGTGTCCCGCGGGTGGACTTACCGCATATCTTCAGGCCGATCTTCCTGGTGCACCCGTGCGCCACACCGCACCACGAGTCGTAGGCTGCAAGAGAGGGCAGAGGCGTTTCCTGGAGCCGCGGGACCCCAGTGGGACCCCGGCCGGGTCCTGCGCTTCCCCATCTCGTTCTTTCCCCGACCCCCTGTTTCGGCGAGCAACTACGGCTCCTCGTCCCCGCGGCGACAGCGCCGGGAAGAGAGAGAACGGCACCTGGGGCCGGAGCATCCCACAATACACTGGCGGGGCTCCAGGGAAGTGGCAGCTTAAAATAAAGTGGCGTGAAATAGGGTCACAGACGAGTTCAGGAATTAATTGGGTGAATAATAGTATTCGACTCGATGAGGGGACGTGGCTGGCTGGGCCCGAGCTGTAGGGCTGCCTGCAGCCGCACCGGAGACGCTCTGTCCCAGCCAGGCACGACACCCTTTGCCCGTGGCGGTTCAGCCGGGCCGGGCTCAGCAGCTGTACGGATCCAAGCGCACTAGGGAACGCCGCCGAGCGGCGAGGCCTGCCTGCTCCTGCGTGGTGCAGCGCGTCCGCCCCGACGGGAACTAAATCTTCCCCGGCAATCAGCCCCCGTCCTGCCCCGCCGCAGGGGAGTAGGGCGACGGGGCTCCCATCGCGGGCTCGGGCCCGTAGAAGGAGCTCCCGCTTCGGCCCATACACAGCCGAGCCGAGGGGAACGCCCCCTCCCCGCCGGCGGCGGAGCCGTGAGACTGACACCGGGGCGAGGTAGACGAGTGCGGACCCGCTCCACGGCCAATCCCGCACCACCTCCACGGGCGATGGGGCGACCGCAGATATGGCGGACCCCAGCGGGCTGGGGCAGGGCTCAGGGAGCAGAGGGGAGCGCTGCTGAGCCCGGCAGACGAACCCTCCCGACGGGGCTGGGCTCTTGCGCTGCCCCTCCGTGCAGCCCTTCACCCCGGTGGAGGCAGCTTCGGCGCTCGCCCTCTCCCCCTGACCGCGGGACAATGACAGCCACGGCTTATCGCCCCGAAAGCCCTTCCAGGGTACAAGAGGCTCCCTCTCCGCTGTGCCTCACAACCTTCCGTTTCTTCCTGCCGCCCGCTCTTTGTCTCCGGCGCTTTATAGCACCGAGCTGTTCGTTTGTTTCAGTATTTTGGCAGCCGGCAGGGCAGTCAGCTGACCCCACATCCACCTGCAGCACCCTCCGCTTCCCACTCGCACCTCAATAACTCAAAGCGAATTCAGAGCAATTAGGAATACAAGGCTTTGAAAAGCTGCAATTAGCATCCCAATTTCGCTTGATTACAGGCTTCAGCGCGGACTGAAAGGAAGCGCTAGCATTAGCATTTATAAAACGTGCGGGGGGGGGGGGGAAGAACCCGCTTTGAGCCACCGCTGTAACTTCGCCCCTTCACAGATTCATTTCCTCCCCGCCCCGACACAACATCCCCATTTTTCTGCCGCCTGGGGTTCAGCTCAGCGCCCACGTCCGTCAGACGTAGCCGCAAGCTGTCACAGAAGGGCCGTGGGGGGCTCTCCCCACCGCACGGACCCCGGTCCCTCCGGGAGGCAGTTCCTTTGTGTGAGCACTTTGCGCACCTTGCCTAGCGGCGCGGAACGGGAGGCAAGGATCGATCGTTTCGTTTGGAAACGGGGCTTCCCGAGCCGAGAGGGCCTCCGAAACGCTTTAAACGAGGAAAATAATAAAACCTACTTGTGGGTCGTAAATTGGTTGGGGCGGGGTCCGGAGCGTCGTTGGAGGACGAGGGAGCTGAGGAAGCCATGCCTTCAGAAGAGCCCCAGTGCCTGGAGCGCGGCTTTCCTTCGATATTCCTCCGAGGGCGAGTGGGAAGCGAGGAATTTACTGGAAAAAACAGGAAGAGAAGGCGCGTTTAGTAGCCCGCTCTTCTGGCGGGGGGGGGCGTGGATGTTCGCGGGTGGGAGGCGGCGGCCCCCGGCGAGCAGCGCTGGTCGCAGGACGGGTCGGGCTCCCGGGCGCGGAGGCTGAGCGTCACGCCGGGAAGATGCTTCGAGAGGCTGAAGAGCAGCCACGTCTCCTCGCTGGATGCCGAGGCGCTACCCCTGCGCCGGAATGACGGGTTTAGCAGACCGTGAAGTCTATCGCAATTATATCGGTGGCCACTGAGCAGGACGATGAGGTGGCTCGCGTCAAACTGAAGCCAATGTGCGGAGCGGGCTTCGAAATGACCGGCCCCAAAGATGACCTACAATCCCAACCGGAGCCCATTGCTGTGCCTTATCAGCCAATCCCCGAAACACACGCCAAGCTGAGCATCCTACCGCTAAACCCCCGCCACAACAAAGGTGCATTTTTGCCCAAGCCCAGGGATGCGCGTCATGCACGTATGTGTTCGCACACGTATGTTCCAGCAAATCAGGGGCAAGGCACACTCCAGTACAGCCCGGTTTGCCATGCAAGCTGCCGGCGCTGATGGTGCGAGGCGGCCGGGATAACCAGACCGGCCCCGGTCCCATCAGATGTGCTCCTTCCTCCGCCCACCAGCACCGGGCTGTCGGCAGAGAATGGCCGGGTCAGTGCCCCGCTCGTCCTTTTTGTCGCCGTGACTACCTGCGATTTATTTTATTCCCCTTGTAAGAAAAATGAAGGTCGCGGTAACGAACGAGCGCTTTCTTTGTTAGCTGCTGGTTTCACGTCGGTAGCTAACGGTTCGTTGCCATTGTTGGGCGGATTTACCTTCCCGTGTAAAAGCAACGCATCGATTACTTCAGTGGTAGACGGGTATTTCGCTTTTTTAAGGTGAAAAAGAAAACGATCATAAAGGAGAAGCGATTCTCCAGACAATGCATAGAAACGAAGTAACAGGTTAACGCGATGTCTAAGGCTCTGGCTGTCTCGAAATACCCATTATCCCTCTGTAGCTTCGACAGCGATCATAAACCAAATTTAGGAGAAACAAAAGCTCTGCATCCTGACAGCCGCTCCTAAAGCTTTGGAAATAGGACGCGGATGAGCGTAGACTTACCGAGGTGCGAGCGGACCGCCGTGCTACCGGAGCCCAGGCAGCAACGCGACTCCAGCCGGGAGCGACTCGCCGCTTATAAACTCCGCCAGAAACGACGTCGGAATACCAATCGCGCGGCGGAATTTAATGCGAGCTGACCTTTTTTTCCAGAAGTACTCGGATTTGCTTTTTTAAAAGCGTGAATCGCCGGCTGAGCTACTTCGACGCAGGCATGAGTCACAGAGCTGCCGCCACCCCCTCCGCGCCGCTCCGCACGGGGCTGGGGCGGGGACTGGAGGGGCGGCCCCGCTTCGCCCCGCTGCGCAGGGTGGGACCGACCCGGGCCCCCCGCGCAACGCTTGCAGCCGGGCAAGTCCCAGTGCCAGCGGCGCTTCCCGCTTTCCCTAGACAGCATCGGCTCGCTCCAAAGCCTCCGGGCGTGCCGAAGGGCGGCACACCGCTGGGCGTAGCGGCGTGAAGGCGAAGCGGCCGGGCTGACCTCCGGCCCCCAGCACCGGCTCGCCCCTCTCCACCGCCTCTTTCCCTCCGCCAGAGGGTGGCAGAGGCACGGGCACCACCGCTCGTTGTGCCTTCGCGGCCGCGCGGCAACACCTGGATCTCCACGACTCCCTTTTGCTAAAACGCGAAACATTTGTTTCTGCACCTCCGACCGCCCCAAATCCGTATTTCCCCACCCCACACCCCAAGCAATGCTTTGCTGATACGTTGCGGCACGGAACGTGGTGCTAGGTACTGATCTCTTGCAGTAACTACGCAGACGCCCAAAGCAAACGGCTCACAGAGCTAACAAGTAAAGGGGCTGAGAAGAACCTGCAATGAGACGGGAGGAAGGAAGCAGCCCGGTGGAGCTGGAGGATTCAGCCACGTGCAAAGAGCAGGGCATCACAGATGCATTCTTCCTGAGTGGCTCGAGGGGAAGGGCAGAAACTTCAACTCCTTTTTGGAAAGGAGAGCGGCAGACCGAGGCATTATGTGGCCAAGATGACTGTTGTGCCGAGTAGACCTTATGTCTAGGAAGTGGGCAACCAACGAGAGCACCAGAGGCAGCTTTCAGACACCGAGGTGCTGCCAGCCCAGGATGACGAGACCTTCTGCCATCTTTCGCAGGGGATGATTTTTAAAGGTGGCTTCAGCCAAGTGGGAAAAACGCTTTCTCAGTGAGGAACTATGAGAAATACGGGTAAAATCGTAGCTGGTTGTCTCTACAAATGGAAATAGGCATTCATAGGTAACCGTGGCAGGATGGCAGCGCAAGGAATCAACGAAAGATCACGCAAAGCCCTCAGAAGCCATCCATCACTGAAAGGTGCCACCCCCACACCTCGCGCCCTGGAGCAAACGTCGTGCGTTAGCACCCAGGGGAAGCCGCCAGGTCACGAAGCTCCGCCGCCACAGCGTGCTTCGGCACCACGGACAGCGCCCGCCTCGCTCTGCGTCTCCCGAGCGACTCCGCTCGGAGTCCCCGCGGGAGGCGGCGAAGGCAGAGCCCCGGACGGCTCCCGGCGCCGCGAGCCCCTCGCTGCCGGTCGGGCGGGAAGCAGAGGGGAGCGGCGCAGCCCCCACCGCCCTGCAGGTGGCGCTGCACCTCAAGGCCAGGCCCGGCAGGCCGGGAGCTCCGTGCCCCCGCAAGCGACCGAGCCCCGCATCCATCCTAGGCGCACAGCGTCACACCCCCGGAGGTACACTCCGTGCTCATCACACCGCTTCGGGACAATGAACACCCCGCAGTGTCTTTTCTAAACCACGTATACTACAGGGTGTGCACCCAGCAGCTGTGGGTCTTTGCTGCCTCTGATTCTTCTGATTTTCCTTTATTTGTTTTTTCCTTTCTTTTAATCATGGTGTTATGATCACATATAACACCCAGTGCACTGTTACAAACCATGCTGACTGCATCAGGTATTTTTTTTCCTTTGCCACCATTTCTGTGGTACACGGTTATGTCTTATTTACCTGCGTGTTCGATGGAATGGAATAATTTAAATGTCAAATTTTGACAGAAGAACTGGAAAACATATCAAAACAGCTTTTAAGAAGTTTTCTGGCTTTCACTTGCATTGGTAAAAAATAAAGATCGATATTACAGCATGTCCATAGGAAAAAAATAAAGAACATGCCGAGAAAAACTTAAGAATTATTGTTCTAATTACTTGTCCCTGTCCAAAAAGATCTACAAAAGGAAATTAGGTGAAGACCTCTATTCTAAAGATAACTTGTGCTCTCTGTTTTATGGCACCTCATTAACGTTCACCAAAACTGGGAGGTAGCTTTAGGTTTTGCCACTGACCAGTCACTAACGTACCCAACTGCCCCAAGTGCAAGGACCCTGTCCAGCACGTGGATTTCAAAGGCAGCTCAAGGCGAGCTGTCAGCTATAACACTCACCGCTGCTGTGATGAAGGACATATGGAAAAGACTAATCTGAAGCACACTGCTTCACATACTTTGTGGCTTCTTGCTGCAGAAGGTCCCCTTCCTGGTCTGTGCTGGCATGAGTTGCTGTTCATTTTGATCTGCTTCATCTGAAAAATATCAGCAAGTATACCTTACATCCCAAAGCAATGGCAGGAGCAAATCCCCATTGTTGATACCCACTAGCAAGCACGGAAGAAGAGAACTTATTTCCAAACCAGAACAAAATAAAAAACAACTGACAGACTTATTTATCTAGATAGGTTAAAAAATACCTAAATTGTGGAGCTGTAATTATGAACAAATAGTAACAGCAATATCCCCAGTAAATCTGCTCCCTATTGGTTTTAGGTTCTTGCAACTGTTCACCCTGAGTTTAAAATAAATTTTATTTCTGCCTCCATCATTAACCCTGTGGAGCCAAGACAGCCAATGCTGTGAGTCTCCCCTTGTGATTTGTTGCTGTAATCGTTACACGCCTCACTGAGCTGTATCCTTTTATCCCATTGGAGGGCATCAGTTGACAATTAGAACATTCAGTAATTTCAGTAATGCTGCTGCAGGAGATAACACAATTTGGCTCTGCAGTCCCAGAATGAATGCACAGAGATGAACTCTGGGATCTTTTAATACAAGACCTATTTAAATTAAGCATATTTCATTAAGAATCTTATGGAGACAGAAAACATGGGCTTTTCTTGTCTTCTCAAATCATAAGTCACTCCCAGGTATGGGCTTTCCTAGGTCTCCACAGTTATCAGGATCACTACAGTTGTACATTTGCCTTCCCCCCACCCCTGTTTCTTTTTTTCCCATCTTTTCTCTGTGATGGCCAAGTCGGGGTTTGGCTTGAAAAGTTTGGCAGCTTAACCTAGAGAGATATCAGCACTAGTGAAATATCAGGCCTTTTATAGGCAACATATTTGAAAAGCCTGATCGCTCTGCTATTTTTTAGATACATAACAGAAATTTACTTTTCTTTTTTCCCAAAAAAGGCAGGTTCAAAGTACTTGGATGAAATAAAAGAATAAAAGTGGTTTTAAAAGGAACAATTTGCAGCTAATACTTACACAGCAAGGTATAAACAAAGCGCACTGTAGAAAACACAATATAGAAGCAAGACAGTATGAATAGGTACTTTATCCATCACAGAGAAAGGATAGGCAGGTAAGATTTTTTTTCCCCTCTATTTGAATGAGCAGTTTAAATCTCCTGATGTGAGGAGTTTCACTATTTGAATTCTCACGATAAACAGATGCATCCTATTTTGAGAAATGGAGGAGTGCATGAGCTTTAAGCAAAGCCATCAGCTGTTATGCATGCCTCAAATTTCAGTATTTAGTACAGGACATTTACAAGAAAACTGAGGATCAATTTTAGGGAAAATGCACTTCCCCAAATGATATGATTCAAACTGAAGACATTTGCTCCCAAACTGAAATTCTGTTAACGCTGTGTGTAAAGGACACATATTCATATTTACTATGGTAATAAATTCTCCTGTCCTCTACTTTGACCCTTCAGAACTTCTGAGTGCTCACTTACCGAATACTCTTGGCTTCCCTTGCTGACATTTTATAGCTGCTCTAGAAGGAGACAACCACAGGAATGAGCAGAGCTGCAGCCATCTTGGTGGGTGTTAGCCATTCAGAGCTAGAACAGGAAACACAATTTAGCTGTGATATTTCTAAGGTTTTTTTTAAAGCTTTTGCACATCAGATATAGAGCAGCACTGCTCTGAACAATGAATTGAGTACAACCTCTCCAGAATTTTAAAGGAGTGTTAATGTTGTAAGGATTTCAAGGAAATGTCTGGGAAGGGATAGTGCTCTGGTATTTCTGACGGCCACATTCTCTACAGAACAGATAAGAGGGCTAATTTCATAACTTTCTGGCCACAATGAGAGAACACCAACCTAAGACTTCACTCCTCAGCTTTCATCTGCCAACTCTTTTCCTTCAGAGATTAATAACCTCCTTTAGCTGAAGTGTAGGCTAAATAAACTGAAGGTATGCTAGCAAAAATTATGAAAAATTTGACAGGTATCTAAACTCACACTATTCACATCATACAGAAAAGCCTGAAGTTATAGATATAGTTGTATTGCTTACTTTACAGAAAATTCTATACTAAGGCATTAGGGATCTGCAGACTTCAAAATGAACAACTGCAAGGTAAATAATCCCCAAGGATGGTACTCAATGAAAATAGTATGGAAGATGGTATATTTTAGTAGGCCTATAGAGATGGTACACAGATAGCTAGCAAAAGAGGGTGGCTCACCTTTAGGATGACAGAGGCTCACCATGGACTCCACACGAGAGGGATCTCCAAGAAGAGAACCTTCCCTGGTGGTGGTCAGCCCTTAAATGGGGTTTGGGAGAGGTGGAGCCAGGCTCCACCCCTTCCAATCACACAGGTATACCTGTGCCCCTGTGGCTGACCGGTGCTTGCCTCAGGTGGCCAATCAGTGGTTCAGGCCACGATTCAACAGTTCCCATACACCAACATATAACTTCCTTTAGGATCTAGAAGTAAACAGAATTCTCCTCTTCAGTATCTGAAATGGATCCATAGTTTGGCTTGTGTATTAGTATCAATTAGCCCTGAATAACTTCAGGTATTAACACATCCATCGCTTGCCAAAGGCAGACTATGGAATGTCCTGTGGCAGTTTGCAGTCTGGACCATGAAAGCAGGTGACAGACAATTTAAAAGTAATTGGAGGGCAAAAAAAAGTCTTTTTCTTTGTAGTAGTTTTGAACATTTGTATTAGGCCTTAGAATTTCTGTAGAGAAAAGCAATAGTAAGCCTTAACGCATTTACGTGTTTAATAAAATATGGTTACTGTACTTTTTCTTCTGCCTACCTTAGAACTAGATGCTAGCTATATTTGGTTTTCATTACTGACTTTACTGAATGTGATTACACTCATCCCAATAAAACTTAGGATTTCATACAATAAAATTCTTACTCCATTTTTTTTTTTAAACAAACTGTAAATACAGTGAGAGTTGGCTACAGGCCTTACCTGAAGTAGCATGGCTTAAATCAGAGTATTTTTTTAAATCACTTTAAAGCAAAAGAGTTGCTCTAACTGTGCAACTCAACGCATACCTTTTAATAGGAATGCCAGTCAATTTATATTCAGAATTTTAAAAACACTTGGCTTATTATCTGTTTCTTTCAGCATTGTAACATGGTTCGCTTAGTTTTCACCATATGGACACCAACTGATTTGAGGTAATACATATGGCAGACGTCCCACATAGATGCCTGCATTAAAAATGGCAGAAGATATTAGCACAAAATGTAAACCATCTTGAGTTTATACATCCGATCTATTATTGAGATACTCAACTAAAAAGGGAATTTGCTTCTCAAGAGCATATCTGAATCATTTAAAAGTCTTAATGCCAGCCCAAGAAAAATGAGCTTATTTATAAAGTAGGAGGAACAATCTCCTGTGTATGAATTTGCCATGTCACTTTTAAAAGCATGGATATGAATTCATATAGAACTTGAGCACTTGAGCAAATGGTTCTCTTTTACAAAAAGTCTTTATTAAAAAAAGAGATCAAAAAAGAAAAAAAAATCAAAAAAAGCTAGAGGAAACGAGTGATGCAGACACAAAAACTAGTAATTCAGAAATCACTGCCTCAAAAGGCTTGATTGTTATAATTCCTTTAAATTTAAGTGAGAAAAGAAGTACCCCACTTTCCTATGGAAAGCAGCTGACATACTTACCCCTTACCTACTTCTGCAAACCAAACTTCTGTTCCTTCTATAGTCTAGCTATAGTGGCCAGAGAAACAGCTGAACTACTGGTGGTAAATCTACTTAAGAAACTCAGTCATGTAATTTTTTACACAGACCAAAGCCATCAGGAACGTGAATTCAAACTTCCTCAGTTGAGTGTGAAATACTGTACATCACAGTCGCATCTATCATCTCTGCAGCAGCTCATGCTATCTCAGTCCATAACTTTTATAGATGTTAACGATAATTAATATTAAAATGGCAAAGGTCACAGTCTTATCAGTTTTACATAACTGATCTACATCTAACATTCTACATCTAGCATTTACACAGTGTTATATAGTTTATCTCCAAACCCAAATAAGAGAAAGAGCTTGGGTAAAGTTTTTCTGCTGAAGCATTCTTAACAGCTGTTTTGCTAGGGTCAAGTCCATAAATCCACAACATTTCTCAGCAAGCAGTGTTTTCATTCTTAAGTGGCACTTCTGTCACTCAAAACTCTATTGTCTTTTTGTAGAATAGTTTCCCATCATTATACTGGAAGAGTTACTTTCCCCCATTCAAGAGTAATGAAGCAGACCTAATACTTACAAATACTTCTGCACATATCAAGTATGAACATGAAATCAAGCTAGAGAACAAGGTAGTTTCTGCAGGCATGAGTTTGAAAGTAATACAAGGACTATAGAAATTCTAGGGCTTGATATTAATGACAGTAAAAGTTACTAAAATTTAGAAGAAAAATACTGAATGATATACTTTAATGTATCTGTTGGAAGATCAAAATTGTTGACTGAAAAAACACAGAATTCCCTGACTAATTTTCCTCAGAATCATAACTTTATTCGTCTTCTTCCTCACTGCTGTTTGGATAGTTAGTAGTCTTGATGCTGATGTTACTGCTTTCATGACTTTTTTCTTCATCATCTTCATTATCCCCAATGGCAAGTTTCTGTGATCCTTCCACCATAAAAATATACAAAATTATTCTTTGCTGCACTACATTTTATATTATAGATGTTTTCTTAAAACAAGTAAGGCAATTAGTTTAACCTATTTTCAGTTTAATCATTAAATACCGATTAATCCTTTCTAGTGAGTGAAGAAAGCTCTGCAATGATTGTGTGACAGACAGCAGAGTTAAAACTATGAAGTTTGCTTGTATTCTGAGATGTGCTGTGACCATTTTGCACTTGGAACTGGCTCAGCAAAGCTCTAAAACCAGAACAGCTGGTCACCAGAATATCACTTATTTATGGGCAAATGCTCAGAAGAATTAAACCACTGTTTAAGCTTCTTTATTGTTTCTGTTTCCTGTAGATACATAATAGCAAGAGAATGGGAGACGATTCCTCCATCCTTACACTGCTTCAGGTGTCTATATATCCTAACATACACAGGACTAAGAAGTCCTGATCATGAATTAGTGCTGTAAGCTAAACTTAGTACAGAAGGGAAGAAATGCACACCTAAACCAGGCATGGGAGTATCCAAAGATGTCTTACAGTAACTATACTATTACTTCCTCCTCACTGTAATACATTACAGGATTCTGAGGGACTTCTTTGAGCTTAAAATCTTTTAGTCTAATACACATTTCATGGCAAACATTTTGACACAATTCAATTGCCTTGATCACAGATAATAAAGCATAATTGGATGTCTTTTTGTGACATTATTAAGTTCCTCTAATTATTGTTACATTCTCTGCTGGAAGTTTCCAGCCCAAATGCTAAGTGTATTTTTGAATTTCTTCTTTCATTTCAGTGAAAGGTGATTCAGATTATTTTACAGACTTAAAGTTTTGGACCAAGCCCATTCCACCTGTTCTGAGCTTCTAAATTCATAACATTTGACTCTTTTTCTTTTTTTTCCCCCTCCTTTAACGTACTGTGAAATTAATACTTGTGATTAAACATCAACAGCTAGAAAATATTTACTAAGGTTTTCTTTTTCTAGTTTTTTTTTTACCCCAAGCCAGCCTATTTAAGATATATAAGATACAAATTTAATATAAATAAACTCTTAATTACTGTATTTTAAAATATAAAATCAGATCCCTATTAGTACAATAATTCACCATGTTTAACCATTAAAGGCAAAAATGTCTCTATAATGAAATACTGTAACTGTCATTCTCAAACTTACTCATCAACAACTGTTCTTCAAGAAGTGGAAAAAGCTGCTTGGCTTCAGCATTTTCTTGTTCACAGATAAGAACTACAATCTGACAGCATAATATATTATGAACATGCATATGACGACACAAGCAAACAGAAAAATAGCAATAAGACTGTCGTTTGAGGTTCATGCAAGAGCAATGACACCAGTGAAAAATAGTACATATGCACAAATCAAAACTAGGTATTTATAACTTGAAGAATGTCAGCCTATTTTTGCAACCAGTGCTTCTGAGTAGCACTGAAATTTTGGTTAATTGATTACAAAGGAAAAAAATGATTTCTCAGTCAATGGAATTAGTAACTTCAGATGGAACTTTAATTCTAGCATTAAGATGGGAAGAAGACAAACGGTATTCAAGAGCAACAAGATCATAAATTAATATAATTATAAGAATAACAAACAGAAAATTCAGTTACCAAGTTAAATCTGAAAGAAACCCCATACCAGTAAGACACAAAAACTTGAATATTATTCTGCATACCATATGCACCCAGAAACCACGAAGTAAAGTGAACCCAATCTAATTAAAATATTTTACCTGAAAGAATAATCTCTAAATTTTCCTTGAGAGACAACCACCTTACTCTTCTCACATCCCTAATATCCCTCATTTCTCAGAAGTACCATCTGTCCTCTTACAGTCTAGATAGCTAACTGAACTCATACTATCTTAGATTCTTAACTTATGCCAAGCTTTGAAGGCTTCTGGTTTGAAAATACACCTGAAGACGTATTTCTATGTCCATTCTATTTGCATACTTTTCCTCCACCTAAGCAAGCTGGTCCAGTACAAGCCATTGCACAATGCTTATGTCTTTAGTTCATTACAAATACAAAAATGCTGTCACAGGAGTAATTTCCACATTTGTTCTTTCCTTGCTGGCATGACAAATAGTTCATAATATCATGGGAAAAGGAATATATTCAGTAAAAAGAGTTGGCAAAGATCCTACTCACAATGACCTATATTTGATGATTAGAATGTTTTTTTCCACTTGGAAATGGAACTTTAGGTTCAAATCTCTGAAGGTAAAAGGAACTGAATTGGAATTTCCAAAAATCTCATCCAAATATTCAGATTACACTTTGTATGTTCCTGTGTGCTGTGAGAAAGGATGGGTATCCAACTCTTAGAAAAGGCTCAGAAGAAAACTGAGGAGACTAAAGTTATGGTCACCTACATTGTGTTTCCAACTTCCTGGCTTTGTCCAACTTGCCTAATTTTTGATTTCTAGGTACAAGTCATGTAAACAGGGTTTTAATAACCGATTTTTGCATTACTTTCAAAACTACAAATTAAGGTGTACATTCCAGAACAAACAAATAAGTAATCTCGTTCTGAAGTCCGTTGAGACCTAAAATAAAACTCCTGCAGAATTCCTCCATAGAACTACTTTATGCTGGACAAATCTTAGTGCCTGCCACATGAAGTCATTGATGCAAGCACGATTCCAGACTCACCAGTTTCAGAAAACACAAATCTTATTTTGTCAGGACTTATTCTGCAGAGCATGTCATCAGGTGTTAATTGCATGTCAGTCTAACTAGGGGGCATCCACCAAGTATTTATGGAATTCTGTAATCACTGTTAAGAGCCAAATGTTTTCTTTCCGTTACCATGTAAAAGACTATTCTCATCAGAGCTATATTCAGGAGATAACATAACTGAAAAACGTGGTTCTCACAGTCTGAAGTATGTTTAGAGGCAAATGCTTTACAGAGATAAGCACTTATCCCAGGGGAGAGCATCTCTCCATAAAGCCAGATATAAACAGGTGCCAGGATGGCACATTCAGACCAGAGGAAAAAAAAAACCAACTTGCACAACTGAGATGCACAACTATTGCATATAACATCTACTCTAAAATAACCATCACAACGTCTCATTTTTACAGCCTACTTACACACACTATAGGTAATGTTAAGTAAATTCTAATTTTACCTACATTTTCTTGTACTGTCTGGGAAAGACTTTTGGATGAATTCTTATTTTTCACACGTTTGTACAAAACATGCCATATCTGTACTGCAAGAAATTGTCATTGGTGGGAATAAATAAGAGAAAAGAAGAAAAAAATAAACCAAGCATATAAGGAATACTAAAAATTACATCGTTTTTTCACCAAAATTACCTGCACTGAGGTTTGACAACCACAACTGTAAAACATCAATATGTGATAACTCTAAAACTAAATTTTGATTCTCTGCAGAAGAATGAGTTAGTTGAAAAATGAACATGCCGCATGTGTTTTGAAGGACAAAAAAGTAGTTCTAGTCATTTGTAACCTCTTAAAGCAGAAAATTCCTCAGTGACAAAGTCCCAAAAAGCAGCATGCATGCCACTTGCTACCTTCCTGCTTCCTTCGCAGCAAAAGAATTTTTATCTCATGTTTCAACAAGCCTTCTCCTATTATCCAAGTTATACAAGGAATATGATGAATAATGGATTTTCTCTTTGCAGTTAATTTCAACGCAACTCAGATCAAAGATGGGCTCACTGACAACGAATAGCTCCAAATTTTAGGACATTTTGCAACCACACCCAGCAGACAAAGCTCAGCCCATTTTCACTGGCTGCGCACACTGCTGCTGTTCTCTCTGCCTGTGCTCACCTTGGGCAATGGCAGATCACACTGACTGCAGCCACCTCATCTGTGCCACCAGGCTCTTCAGCAAACCTGCACGGTTACAGAAAGTCATGCCGGGACAGAAAATGACTAATTTCCTGCTAAACCTGCAACTCAAAGCTCTGGGCAGGAACTGGGGAAGGGAGCTGCAGCAGCCTCCGTGCCAAGATTTCTTGCTCAGTAACACTGAGAGTCACCTCCTGCTGACTGACCTGCTGCTGACCAACCATCCGAAGTGCTGGACTGCCTCAACGGTTCTGAGGATTCAAGAGGACTTTTGGCTTTGAGCCATACCATGGCCAAAAAAGGTTATGATCTGAACTTGAGACCCAAGAAAAAAATCTTTTGCATGCTCATTTTTCACTTTATATGTGTATGTACACATTTTGACAAATAAAGCTATGCTAAAGCTCTCTCCCACATAGTAAGTTCCTCTCTGGGGCTGACAGCTTCTGTTCTCAGCACACATTAAGTGGCGGCAGCAGTGGAAATCATTTGTTGGTGCTGCACCTCTCAGTAGTTCCACTGCTGCCCTTGAACTTCCAGCACATGGATATTTGTGAATCCTTTTCAGTGTATTTTTGAGACTGACACTGAAAACACTCAAGCAACTGGAAAAGCTCAGCATGTGTATGCAGAAACTATGTTAAAACACACAGAACGCTTACTTCTGCTTTTTGAACCATCAAATTCCCTTGACAGTTTGTCACTGGAGATCTTAAATCAGCGTTACCACAAATACCAAATCACCTTCAGCATGATCCAGTCATACTGTTCATGCTTAAAAGAGAATTCTCCATGAAATAAAGGTAGAGATAGTAAATTCAAATGTCAATATTGGTGCTATGGCTACAGAATTTGAAGTATTTTCCTGGTGTTCCACATGGATTCCCTTCATCTTTCAAGTTTAAACCAATAACTTTAAAAGTACAATTATAATGGAACAGGGAGATGGAAGAAATACGTTTAAGTGGATTTTAATAACTACCCTTGAGTTTCTGCGCACTAGTGCCCACCCCAGAAGCGTTTGCTGCTCCTGAATGGCACGCGTAAACAGTCAGATCAGAATTATCTTCACATAAAGGTCTCTACATTTATCTATCTATGTTTATTGAAAAGAGTAATAATAAAAAAAAAGCAGTTAAAAAAAAAGAAAAAAAGACAAGTCACAGAACATGAAGATGTTGAGATTCCTATAACGTAGCTTACACAACAATGTTAGTTTTTATTTTTTATTTGATCTAAATATCAACAGAACCAAGTGAAGGGCAGATTGAAAGGGTTCATCTGCATATTTCCAGTCTTTCAAAATTAATTGGGTGACAAATGATTGCATTATCGAGCTCTAATTGCTTAAAAAAGCATGTAATTGATCAGCTGCAAAACCAAAGACTTCTTACTCTGGCACTGCTTGAACTGATTCAGCAGCCACTTCTGAAAAGCCAGCACAGAACAGCTGCTTCACATTTAGGTTCACCTGATGCAAATTTTGTTCCTCAACTCTAAGACTTCCTTAATCTGAAGATGGATGGTGATCTGTCTTGAAGTTCCACTTCACATATGCACTGCCAAACCACTCAGCCCCCATACTTAGATTTTCCCAGTTAAGTAGTGACTATACTAAAATAAGTGCTATTTTATATGCTAAAAATTGCCAGTGATGTATCTTTTGGCCTCCAGAAAGGCAATTTTAAAATTCTGTCTGTTTACCCTCCAAACAGAAACAGTAACTCTAAAAACAGTTAATTTTCCACTTATCATTTGGTGTTCCTGAATTCCCCAAGCAATGAAAAAAAAATCTGAAATTTCAATACAAATGCAGAGAAAGATACAGACTGAACCTTTGGCATTATTATTTCATCATCTACACAGATATTGTGAGCAATAAAGTTTAGCTCATCATTCAATAAAATATCTAAATGAGAAAAGAAACAAATCTTTCCATAAAGGTGGTGTGTGTTCCAGTCCTGGAGTAAGCAGCTGCTCATGCTATTGATTTCCATTCTTTTTAAACAATTGTGCCAAATAGAAAATTAAAAGCAAACAAACAAACCAACAAGAGCCAGCAATAAATACATTTAACACAGAGCTACCAGAATTTGTCCAAATAGATGTGCAACATCAAAACGAGTTACTGTTGTTTCTGTTTTTTAATTAAATTTTATATATTGTCTCCACATGTTTTACCCACTGACAGCTACTGAAGTGATTTATTGATGTCAATGCCTAACTCAGAACAAACAAACAAACAAGCAAGCGAACAAAACAACACAAAGAACGCCAGCCAGGACCTCCTGGTGCCCCCTCCAAGCTCTGGAGGTGGGCTTCTCCCGTCTCCCCCAGCAGAAGTCCTCAGCTGCACAGTGACGTGTGTGCTCTCACCCCACCCCATTTCACACACGACCGCAACACGCACTTGTGTCCTAATGAGATTGCTGAGAATTAAATGTGTGCTTAGAAGGATTTCTCTGTGGATTTCTTAGTAAGCAAGCCACATGAATGCTGCTGCTATGCTCTTTAACATTTACAAGGTGCTAGAATTTGTAATTATTGTTTCTGGTGGTCACGATTTTCTAGCATTAGCAAACTACCAGCACAGGCTGGTTATGTAGCATCAGTGGATCATTACAACACAGCAACACAGAACAAACATGAAGTGATTTTAAAAATACATTAGGTATAGGGCTGGATGATATTTGATAAGGGTATGGTGGGACCATTGTGTAGTCTGAAGATGTACAGCACAGAGACCCCCAGAAATCATTGTGGATTTGAAGTGAAAAAGATTGATTGCACTTTCACAAATACTTAACCTAAATAATGGCTCCAGCAGCTACAAATAAACCCTAATTTTTTTCCCCAACTCCAACAACAGCACCAGTTACCTAACTTCACAACATTAAAATACAACATTTCAATTTAAAGCTTGGAACAAAAATTTATGCACACACACACATACACACACAGAGCTTAAATTTTGACACATCACAAAACTGATGGCAAGTGCAACCCTACTTAACCTGCTCTGCCCTTCAGAATGTGCACTTTTTATTATAATTCTAATTTGGTCCACTGGGTGGATTGCTCCTCTTTTATCCACTAGGCTTGATCAAATCAGTGCAATACAAGAACTGCTGATGCATGAAATGATAGGTCAATGTAACCTTGTCATGGAGTAATGTCCCTGCAAATCACAGTAAACAAATAAAAGAGTTCATTTTATGCTCTGAGTCTTAGGCATACATTTCCAAAACCTAAATTGGGCACATTTTTACTTCAAATATTATGTATTGCTGCATACTTATATATGAGAAACTCATTTAAATGATTAACACATGATAATAGAGGAGAATTGCAAATAAATGGTGGTTGTAGTTAACAGGGATATTTTATCCCCTTCATCCAGCACTGGACATTACCGGATTTGTGTATCTGACTTCTTATGGTCTTTGTACAAAGAAGGCTTTATAATGACTCTTGATGTGCTTTTGTTTTCTTGCCTCGTCCGCTGCAGATGTCTCTAGAGTAAGCTGATCTAAACATCAGGCACTATACATTTAGCACTATCTTTACATGTAGCAGATTTGATTTTGCAAATTGTATTTTTTCATTTTGAATTAGTTTATCACAACAAAGTCAGTATTAGATTGCTAAAGCTCCCACCTATTTAAAATGAGCCTTGTCTTTTAGATGATTAACAGTCATAAAAGAACTTTGTAAAACAATTATAAGGGCAGCCAAAAACAGAACTAACACATGAGTAGTCACATACTAAGACATCATCCCTTAAAAGCTTTCAGATTCAGCTGAATGCACGTATGTTTGTATGAACATATACTTATATTCCTACAGACCAAGGGTGAGAAACACAACTGACAAGGATGGCATTATGCAATTCTGAGAGTATAAGCTCACAATGATTTTACATGGCAACAGCAAGAATACTTTCTAAAAAAAATATAGTTGTATTTCATTCTTACTCTCCTCCTTTCAGAAAATAGACATTGTTTTGTTCACCTCATTCAGTAACATTAATCTCTGGGGAAAAAAAAGCTCTAAAAGACATTCAAGCCAAGAGTCACGTTGTCCCTATCTCACAAAAATAATGTTCCAAATTGTAAGGATCAGTGAATGGAAAAAACCTTAGATGCTTATTTTATGTTAAATAACAAAAGTTTAAAATATGCATAGAACGCAGAGCTGCATAGTTTAACAAGACCATTTAGGGAAAAATAATTTCTGTCTGAAATATTTTGTTTGTGTTTATGCATTTAACAGAGAAAAGAGGTGTTGGAAACAGGCGTTGAAAAGATTCCATTTTTCATCTGGGAGACAGGAGGGAACACACACATGCTCCACTGATAGATATCTCAAGTAGGGTACTCCTGTCAGAGCCATTTTTCAGAAAGTGGACGTGTCAACTACACTACCTACACAGTGAAGCCCAGAGACAGATCTGTGATACAGTGCCATAATATGTTTTTATCAGGGTCCGTCTGGTCTTACTAAAGACAAGATATTAATGTTATTAGTATTTATTAAAAACAAAACCTGAAAATTCAAACAAAAATAATAGATAATAAAATATTCCACTCATGCTCTTCTGTTAGCCACAAATATCCTCATCTGTTTTAAGAAAAGACTTGGAAATTAGAAACTTTTACTTAAAAAAAAAAAAAACAACAAAAACAAAACAGAATATTACCTGTAGTCACAGATATCTCATAAGAAAATATAGTTCTGGCATGTCAAAAACTAGAAAACATGACAAACTAAAACATCTTTAAAGAAGCTTGGTGAACATATCCATTATACAATCTATTAGAGTCATAGGAAGGCACCTATGAATAAAACCAACCAGTTTCCTTTAATGTTAGCCTGAAAGATCCTATGACAGTACCCACAGGCCATAAAATCATATCAACATTCAACAAAATGATCTGCAGCTTAGCTGGGTCAAAAATAAAGGCATTATTTAGTAGACAGTATTAAGGATATATACATTTTCCTGTAGCAAGCAGATCAGAAACTCAGTACGGAAAGCAGAATCCCTCAGTATGCGGTAGCTGTGAATCCCTGAAAGCAGCAGCCCCATTTCTCTCTGCTCTCCTTGCCAGTGCTGGCACTTGTAAGTGCTTTCCCTGACTGCTCTCTCACTTTGAAGCTGCCCAAGCAAGCCGTATTTCAGCTGCTGGGCTCTGGCCTTCCCTCACAGAAGGCACACAGCTGTCATGGAAGGGCAGTGTTTTATGTTAGAATTTCAGGGAAGTACCAGACCCTGCTCCTTTAAAAGTCAGAGAAAGTTTTTCCTTTGGCTTAATTAGGAGCAGAAGGAGGTCCAGAGAAGCAAGTTTCTCCAACATCGTGCATCTTTCAGTGGAATAAATTGTCAGGCAGAAAAACAGACGGGTAGGAACAAATACCAGAGCTACCATCTGAGGAAGTGGCTGAAACGCAGACTTATCTCACTGACAACCCAGATGCGGTCCTACTTAATCTTCTGACAATAGATAGGAAGTGCCTATTGCACAGTGAGGCAGCACGATTTGGTGCCTGCCCCTCTGCCCGTGGGTTGCTCCGCATACTACAAGGACTCTCTTGTGACAGGCAGCTACAGAAGCATGAGCAGGTGCCCAGCCTGGTGTTGTGAAGTAGAATACTTCTTTTGTGCCTGAGCCCAAAGCTAGCGTGCTGGCAGCAGCACCTACTGTACAGCAGCCCTGCCTGCTGCCTCCTCCCCTGCTCTGCCTCACAACCACCCAGGCTCCCTAAGCTCCCCTGGGCCTGCGACTCTGTGGTGGCTAACATGCAGGAATGAGCTGCTCAGGCAGAAGTGTGACTAAGACAAGAGAGCTGCCACTGGTTAAACTGCCTCCAGTAGCACTGACTCTGAACTGCATGTCTTGTGAAAGAAACCATGAATCTAAAGTGCACAGGAAGCTCATCACATCTCACATGTTACTCTGTAAATAAATAAATAAATAAATAAATGGAATCTTAAAGAAAAAAAAAACCCAAAAGCTAGGGAACTTCTTTTGAGAGAAATCAAGTATCAGAAGGGCTGCCTCTTTCCAGCATTAACTTCTCAGCCATTCTCATCTTTTTGTGTGTTGCAATAAGGGGACAAGATAAAAGTCAGGACTATCTGCCTGTCAGATCACATTTTATCCTTTTAAATTAAATCACCTTTCATGTTATACAAGCATACTAAAAGGTTCTGAAAGCTGTAAACCCATATAATTAACTGCTTTAACTCCAAAGTTTCCCAGTAATAGCAAAAAAGCTTCAGACAGCAGTGCCACGCGTTGGGCTGTGGTGACGCCACAGAGCCCCACGCAGAGGTGCTGCGGGGCTGAGGCTGGCTGGGCCTGGTGTTCTGCAGCAGCCACAGGGCAGGCTGTGGGGCTGGGGGAAAGCTGCCGTGTCTGGCAGCACTGGGTGAGCCCATACATCTGTGGAAGACCTGGAAAAGGGGGAAGGCATCACTGTGTACAATTCTCCAGTGTTAAGGGTTGCCCAGCAAATGCAGAAATAGATACAACCCTGTCCAAGAGGGCATCATCAAGCCATACAAATAGCTATCAAAAAGTGCTGTGAATCCACAAAGCATAAGGGCATTCGTAACAGGATGAGACAAATCCATGAAGGACCAGCATGCCCACAGTTTAATACACAACCAACTGCAACTAATTCCAGCTCAGAAAGTTCCTGAAGCACAGTTCCCCAAAAGCAGAGAGACCATGCCTAGACAAACATACGTTTTTTTATATGCTTTGCTTTTAATCTACTTTCCTTAAGCGTCCGTTGCTTCACAATGGACTCCTAGATGAACAGGCTTTGGTCTGGCTCACAATAGCAATGTATCTCCATTACATTCACCATTTTCCCTGAGAAAAACATTTGAAGCACCACTATTCCTGTTTGCCAAAGGAACCTGCACTTTGCAGCTTCCTTGAGATCTCCCTCTCTTCACCCCCCTCCTCCCTACAAATAAATAAAGAAATAAGCATGACTGAAATTACTTTAAACAGATAAAACTGGGAGAGTATTAATAATACCTGAGAGGATTCTGTGGAGTGGGTAAAATATTCTGGCCCCAGGGACATGAGTCAAGAGCCCTGCTTCAGAAACTCAGAAAAAGCTGTATCCTAGTGGCAAAGTGGTTAATAAGAACCTAACCAGCCAACCATTCAGGTCTAGGAACCTAATTGTTCTGGTTTGTTGCCACAGGCCATAAAAACTGATAGGGATTAGCTGTGAAGCCACTTGTCTTTGGGTGTGTTTTAGGATTGACTTACCTTTCCCTTCTGAGAACCTCTACAGCTGAGCTCTGGCTAATTTCAGTTTAGTTTAAAGTGATTTCCTAATTACTCATTCTAAATAAAAGTAACCTTAATTAAGTAAAAATGTGAGAAAACTGTTACTTTATGTGTTAGAATTTTTGGAATTCAAAGTTTAGAAATCCTTGGTATTAGAAATGATTACTGTAGCCCTGGATGTCTCTCACACTAACAAGCTTTAGTGTTACATTCACGTTACTGGGTTAGGATTAACTGATGATTGGTGTTCTGATTGGCAATTAAAAAAAAAAAAAGTTGCATCTTTTGAAAAAAAGTGCTTCTTTTTGTCAGCCTATCTTCTACAGACAAATCTTTTCTTTTTCAGAATTCTGATTCTGGATTGTAAGTGGTGCATAGGAAAGTTTTATACACAGAAAAGTAGAACAGAGAGTAGGATGGCCACTTAGTTTGCTTCTGACTGTGTAAAACTTCATGCCTTAACCAAAGAAAAGGACAGCTCCTGCAGGCAAAAAAATCAGATGAGACTATTTTATGCTTTTGATTTACCTTTTTGAATAAATGATGATAGATAAAAGTGATACCACACTGTAAAAAAAGTGCTGTAGAATCAGCAGCAAGTCAAGAGGTTTGGTTGCTTTGATTAAGGTTTTCATGTGGCACTGAGATGGTAGGAACTCAGTCATTTCTGTGGCGAGATTTCATGAGAGAGACTGCTCTTACTGCTTTTGAGATCAAGAGCAATAGATTCAGGACATATTAAGGATGGTACATTACATAGTCTATTAGTTTTAAAGGGGTGAGGCATGCCTATAATTGGAGGAAATCTTGGTTGGATCATTTATCTTATTCTGTTTCATAAAATGTGCGTTGCTGTATGCTGTGCTTTCCTCTTTCACATTTTAAACAGGAAGGAATATTTTTTTTTACATTGAAAGAACAAATAATTAATACATAATTGGCACGTGCTCCATAGGTAGAAAATAGCACAGGCTGTGATGTGCTTTAATAGCCTGGGCATGGAGGCCAGAGGAGGTGTGCAGCATCCCCAGACTACTGCTCCCCAGAAGGAACTGTGAATTCAAAGTCTCATTTCCTCACGCGGAGACAGTGGGCAACTGTAGCAATTCTACTGAAAGTTAAAGCTCCTTTTGTCAGAGCACGCAGCCGGCTATGGGATTTTTTGAGAAAGCAGAACCATGTTCAGAGCATCTCGCCTGCTCCAGGGTGGCTTCTGTCACTGTAGGACCTTGTGCAGAGAAGGGAAGCTGTGTGCCCATAGCCTGCTCTGTCTCACTGATCTGAACAAAAACCGCAGGGAATCTAAGCCCACATCATAATTCTAATTGTTTTTAGCAACATCTAAGTTTTGCATCTTTGCTGGTGTGTGTATCTTAATTAGGAGCTGGTTCTCAAGTGTATTAAAAACCAAGTGAACAAAAGAAATAATTGTATAATTCTAATACATCATTCTGAATATTCAAACCATCTAATTGCTGTAGCTTATTAGAACAGGCCCAAAGTTATCCTCCTCCTTCCCCTTTCCTGAGCACTTTGAGTGGCAAAGGCTCTAACATGTCCATCAGAATCCAAATCTCAGTGTTACAGTTGATACCTGACACCTATTTTAAGTCCAGCAGGAACTAATGCATACAATAAAAAGAGGAGGTTGTAATGTAATTAAGCACTTTATAAAGAATGATTTTAATGTAATGTGCTATTCTGTTTTACTGGCTGTTTAATATTTAGCATTTCTAATAGACGATTAAAACTATGGTATTCAAATAATTGAATAGCAAAACTAGGAGGTAACTCCCACATTTCAGCACACTGTGTTTAGTATAGGAACCTTTCTTCTTCATATGTGCAAAACATTTCAAAACAGTGTGCTTGCACACAAAGATTTTCTGTCTGGGCAGAGGAAAGCACAACCCCAAGAAGGCAGTGCTGCATCGGCAAACTGCAACACCCTACAGATGGGCTGGGAGCTGCGCCACAAACTCATGAGCTGTGTGGGGAAGCTGTGGGAAGTGAATCAACTAAGCACTTCTAAAAAGTCTTGTGCCTCTCCTCTGCACTCAGGGATCAGAGAAAGGAATTGTGACTCTTAATGTTGCTATTTGTGAGCATAATCAAAAGGTTCTTCTTGTTTTCTTCACCTGACTCAGCATGCGGTACAAAACGTGGCTGGTGGAAAAGTTCCCCAGCTGCTTTGTCTTCTTTTCACCTCCTCATTAACAGATTAATGACCTTCAGATTCACAAAGCTCTTTTTTCTTCTTACAGCTAAGATTTTGATAAGGCCTTCCCCTGATCAGAAAAAAAAAATCCACCTCCCTGTTCTGTCACCCATTGTATATTCAAGATGGCACAGAAGTAGCAGAGTTACAGTTCCAGTGTTTCCACGGATTAACTAGTGACTCTGGTCAGTTTTAAATCATGTTGCAGAGAACCTACTTCCCCTAACAAGATTGCTCATAGCTCTGTTCCCTGTCTCTAATTTAACTGTTCCAGCACTGAACGCACCCTCGATGCTGGTACTTTGTAAGCAGCTTGCCAGTGCCGTCACACAATTTATTCAAGCATTTTATTAAGAAGCTCAGACATAGCCTGGGGTCTCACGTAGGCATATAAGAAGATTTGGTTAATATTTTAGAAAATATAAAAGTGTAATCTTTGCCTCCTTAAAACTATTTCTTTCAGTTCTTTCAGAGCAAATGAACAAGAATTCAGTGGAGCCGCACTAGTGCAGGATCATGTAACGCTAAGAAAAATGGACACCCTATATTTGGCTGCCAAAATGAACATGTGATGTTTTGTAACATGCTCAGTAAGCAGATGTCGTGTGTTTCACTGCTCTTTGCAGGGATCAGCAAAAGCAAACCACTGCTCCTGGTCATTCTGGAAGACAAATAATTTTGATGCAAGTGGGAAAAGGAAGCGTCTGCATGCTCCTTTGGGATTCATGTGCAGTAGCTGAGAACACCTGACATTCTCAGTTTATTATCTTTCCTGGATAATCTTTGACGAGGAAACCA
The DNA here is from genome assembly GCF_038088225.1 of Cyrtonyx montezumae. Lineage (NCBI taxonomy): Eukaryota > Metazoa > Chordata > Aves > Galliformes > Odontophoridae > Cyrtonyx > Cyrtonyx montezumae. The sequence goes on along the minus strand of NW_027072078.1, from coordinate 11,364,079 downwards.
TGTGCATTCTCATTTCTTTTCCTCACATGTGTGTCCTAGACTTATGGAGAGCTGTCTAAAATAAGGGGGAATGTGGCAGCACGACTGACATCTCCTTCCCATACAGATGAGAGATCTGCATGTGGAGATCACAGGCACACCATCTGATCCTGAATGAAGCATGTGGGATATGACCCCAAGCGAAGATATGGGCTCTGCTCTAATAAAATTTCTTTTAGCCTGCTTTGTAATTAGAGCCTGTTTTGCAAGTGTGCTCTCTGATGGCTGGTTCATGTTAAGAAGGAAAATGAAAAATGTTTTTGAGTAGGATAGAGGTTAATACTGGAATTTTGTTCAAGCAGCTCAGTACTGCTATAAGGACAGGGACTTGCAGATAATAGTAATTTATTCTTACAGACACTCTACTTTCTGCAAACAAGATCATAGGTACATGCTGTTGATTCTGATGAAGCTGGTGATGTAGATATTTGTAAGTAGAAATATTTAAGAATATTAATAGAATTTATCACATTTGAATATTATTTTTCATTTCAAAAATAAATATCTCCAAAGTAAAGCGTCCATATTTTTCCTCCTTATGGTTGATCCTTCCTCCCATACTAAATGCTGTGGTCATGTCATGCTCACTTAAGACATCTCTGTCACTGTCTCTGTCACTGCAAAAGTCTGTGATTCCCTGGCAATGGGATATCTCCAATGTTAAAAAAGATTGCCTTTTGTTACGGGACATGTTAGAAGGAAGGGCAAATTATGACGTTGCCTGAAATGAATTACTTGCTCAGTATGGGCATCAGTGGCCAGCTAAAGCAATGAGTGCTGCCCTAGAGAAAGGAGATTGAGGTGATCTAGGTGGAGGCTAGGGGAATTCCTACCTTCAGGCAGGTTGTATACTATATTAGGCTAGAGAGAACAACTAAATCCAAGCCATAAAGAATCCGTGCTCATTTGAGGATGAAGCTGGCAGGGTTTGACCGCTTGCTGTGCTGCATGACTATCATGGGGTGGGGATGGGGAACACAACAAAATACATAAATATTTGTCTCTACGATTTTGTGATTGTGATGTGTGCAGAAGACTTGACTGTAGTTGCAGCTGTACAGACAAGAAAGCACTTCTGCTGGCACAGCTTCTCTTTTAGTGAAGAGGAGGAGAGGAAAAGATGCAGGAGAAGGGTCGCTCTAGTGATGCACACACTACTAGTGGCTTCTAGCACACATTGTTATGCTGCTAAACCACTTTTTTAAACAGAGCTGAATGGGAACAGCAACCATAAAGCAGATTATGATGATTTCTTTGTCAGTTCAATTATACCAAAGGAAGTTTGAGCCTTACTGGTACTGATGGAGATATCTGATCACATACAACCCTGTAGAAGGCCTCTGCACAGTTAAAAGATGTGCTTGGACTGTTTATGAGCAGAGGTCATACATCAGTACAAACTCATTACGTATTTGGAGCACCTGGCCACCACCTTCAGCACTTGGAAACACAGGATTCCCTGCACAGATGCCTGCAGGGACATGGATCCTTATCACATTCCTGTGTGCCCTGAGAGGGCACTTGCGGCCCTTCCCAGTGAACACATGTGGCCTGAGCAGTCAGCCGTGGCTGAGCAGAGGTGTGACTGCAAGCTGGGTCAGGAACATGCTGGGATTTCCCATGTGCTTCAGTGAATGTTTTCCACAACAAAATTAAGAGATGAGAGGAAAAATCAGTGACCTCTAGGTCAGAGATCAGATTTCACCATCCGTAATCTCCCACTGAATTGTCACAGTAATAAGATCAGAGCACAGTTTTCTTTGTTTTTCATTACCCATTAGCGAACACACCTGCATGATTTGAAATCAGTGGATATTAATGAGAAATAAAAACAATAATCTTTTAAAAACAGCCTGTGAACAACTCTGCTGATCATTTGCTGTGATCAAAGCCATTCACCCCATCAGGGCAGGGCTTTTGATCCTTCTGCCACTTGTAACACTTTCCTGAGGACCAGGAGCCTGGCTGCTTGGCTGACACCTCCCGGTCCTCGGTGCAGTTTACATGCAAGGCTACTGAATGTACTTGTGAGGTGATCCTTCTGTGAAAGAATTTTTAATAAGCTTGCCAGGAAAATCTACAAAGTGGCTCTATCAAACGGCAGAGTGGCAGGCCACACGTCTCTACCAGGGAATTCACAAGAATCTCTTAAGAGGCAGGGAATAACTGGACAAACTGGAAGCGATGAGATCTGATGACAAGCTCGGCATTATTCTTATGTTTATCTCCACTCGATTCAGGGACAAGCTGACAAGATCTATCAAGTGTAACAAGGCTGAATAAAAAGTGCCCAAATGTCCAGTAGCCACCTGAACAGAGCGATGGATTTACAATACTAAGGAACTCTTGAGACACCTACCAAAGTGCTCGATATATCACTTATATCAGACAAAATACATGTTTCTGCTCAAAGTCTCACCATCAGCTTTTTATAGTCCTTACTCTTCAGTATTTAAAATTAGTATTAGAGATAAGTGCAAATTTACAGACTGAAATAGTTAGGTTTTAGTTGCTATAAAACTTTTTATACAATCTCTCAAAGTCTGCAAATAATTTAACATTAAAAAAAAAAATACCCCTATGATTTAGTATGAAAAAAAGGATCATGCTGTGAGTTACTAGGGAGGGCACATCTTGAAATATAGGTTGAAAGAACTGCAGGCACATGACATTGGGATCCCGCAGAAATATACAAATGCATCACAGCAACGGTGAGCAGAGACAATTTACAATAGGAAATAAGGGGAGCTGCATAACGTGGTGTCTGGACACAGAAATAGAGGCACCTGTGAGACAGGATCCATCCAGATCTATGCCACAAATTGCCTAAGGTAGCTTAGCCCACCGGCCTATGTTCCAATACTGATTTCATGCAAAATGTCCTTCTTAACAAAGCAGATTTCTCAGCACGTGACGAGTGGAGCAAGGGTTCCTGCTTCAGCCAGAACCAGTAGTTTTCTGGTGTTAGAAACGCACGTTTCAGTGCCAAAAGGTTTCAAAGAAAACCCTTTACCTTTCCTGAAACAAAAGCATCACTCCGACCCTATGTTCCATCCTTTTCACTTACCTTATCAACGATGCATCTTTCTTTCATTGCCTGATGTACCTAGAAAGTAAACTGTTGGCAGCTAGGTTTGCTAGCCCACAACAGAAGTTGAGAAACTCCTATTTTTTCCTTCTTCCATGAAATACAGTTTGACACTTTTGTCAAACTACTGCAGTGACGATCCGGTCAGTGTGGACCAGAAGGTGAATTCCTCAGCCCCCTCTCAGGTGAAAGTCTGATTCAAACCAACATGACAACTTCGTTGAGAAGCCCCAAATCAGACTCACGTGATTTTGCCCTTAACTGAACCTGATAACAATTGGTCTGAAGAACAACATTTTGTTAATATTATCAGCTTAAAAGTTTGTCAAAGTGCAAAGGCCACTTCTTAACACAGGAACTTAAGGTTAGGCACATTTTCTAAGTTGTATTATGGCTTCTTTTTTAGTAAAGTTTAATTAATTTGAATTAACTACGAGACGAATTAGTTTATTCGATGTGCCTATTCTACCAATGGCATTAAAATTAAAAATTCAGGATTGAAGTGACCTTGAGCAGCATATGTACTCAAACTGTGTGATAAAGAAGAATATTAATCATTTAATTTGATAAAATGAACAGCTGTTCTAGTTGATTGGAAACAGCTAGAAGTGTAAAACGTATTTTGTGAATGCAAAATTAAGTTAATTTTATTACAGAGTGCAATTTGCCAACTAGAAATACATTCCTGAGATGTAAGCAATATATTTTCGTAACGCTCTACCCACACATCAGAAAGGTCACGTAGATTTAAATGCCATATTACTATAAAAGTTGAATAATTTCAATTGAAAAGCGATCATATGATGTAGCTATTTAGAGATGAATATGAAACAGCTCTGACGGATTTGCCCTCTGTTTCCAATGAACAGTTTAAAAGCTGTAGTGACATAACATTTCATTAAATATTAACTGCTACTTTCACTTACCTTGTGCCACGGATGCCTAGTTTTTTACTTTTCCATCATTTTGTGGGATTTTGGTATATGTTTGTTGTTGCTGTTGTTGTTATTCTTTTTTTTCCTTTTTTTTTTTTTTAACTGAGAGTTAAGATTTTAATTAGCATTTGACATCATAGATTTTCAATGAAATGCATCTCTCCTGACAGGCATTTAACTCATTTTGGTTGCACATATTTTCATATTTTTAACCTGTGCAATTTCATGCTGTAATGTATATAACATGTGGACACGATACAAAGTGCAAGGTTACAACATTAACACAGCATTTATATACATATAACCAAGCACCTCCCCCACGTCCAAGCATGGTGCTGGCACTGCCTGGGCAGTAGTTTCCTGCTTCAAGCCTGAAGTATGAGCCTGCAGAAACTGAGCGAGAGCTGGAAGTGTCACTGTGTTGGTACCAGTCCTGTCACGAGGAGCGAGTCACAGCCCCAAAGATGCCGGCCTGACCTGTCAGCACAGATGCTGGGTAGGTATACCTCAGCTCATCATCTAACTGGAGAACATGTTTCTGTAATAGCCTGGCGTAGAAGTCACTATAGCTGTGATTTTCAGGCTGTTTTATCTGCTCTCCCAGCACTGCTCCCCGCTCCCTATTCAGGCTGAACTTGTGCCAGAAGGCAGCCAACACACTGCTCCACCTTACGTTTGTACTTTGCCTCGGCTTGGGCACTTAGCATAGCAAAGAAAGGCTGCTATCCTGTGGCCACCTTCGAGCCATTATCCTATCCTGTAAGAGGATCTTTTGTGCTCGGGGATACCACCGTTTCCCCTCCCCTGCTACCAACAGAAGCTCTCCCATTACTGTCCGTTTGAGGAACATCTGATCGGAGTACAGAATTGAAAGAGTACTTAGTGAAAGAGGCCCTTTTCTACAGCAGCCTTGAATTCTGCAACATTACATTCCTACAGCAACTTGATCTCAAAGCAAGGAAGAAGGCTGCACTGCGTGCCAGGAAACATTTTAAAAAGCAGGAGCGTTATGTTTTTTCCCCATGACATATTTAAGTGACAGTTGTAAACGGGACGTGCTGTTGTCTCAATGACTTTTAGCAGTAAGGACTCCTGAACTGGGTCCATCTGTCACTGCCTCCGCTGCTGTCACTCGCTCTGCAACACCAAAGGCACCTCACTACCCCCCAGCGTGCTTCTGGGCACAGAATGCTGGGCAATGACTGCCAACCAGCAGCACCAAAGGTGTTTCTCACAGGGCTTGCTATGGCAGGACAGGTTACAGAAGGTTCTGCAGTAGTAAAGAATATAACAATCGGGTCTTACAAACAAACAAAATCGGGTCTTAATTAAATAGCTTGACCCTAACAATATCGTGCCAGAAATGAATTCAGAACGATAACCACTACGATATTGTCAAATAGCTGTATCACAGAAACTACCCATTAACTTCTCATTTCAGACGTCAGCATTCTAGTGGCACATTCTCAACTCATTATCTCCTGAGAGCACAACTTCCTCGCAGGCCCAGCACACCTGCAGGCACACTTGTCCTGCACATCCTGACATCGTTAGCACTGCTCAGCCCGCTGCTCTGAGGGCTCAGCTCTGCAGCCAGGCACCGTGGGCTCCGTGCCAGCACGGCTCAGGCCTGTGGGCAGCCAGGGAGCACAGCCAGCCTGGGGAAAATAACTGCAGGTGAAATAACACGATCGCTATCTTCAAGAGCAAAGTGGATGGAGCAGGCTTCTCCTGTTTGTTTTTTATCTCGCACCATTTTCAGTTAGAAAAGTAGAGAACTCGCTACAGTAAAAAGACTCATACTTTCACCCAGCTTTATGCCTAAATTCACGCGATGCCTGACGGCACGCGGGAGACCCAAAAAGCTGCAGCTGCCCACAGAAAGTACCTCGAGAAACGGTTTGGGGCCACGCGCCGTCCCATCTGCCGGAGCTGTCCCTCGGCGGCACGGCGAGCTTTGTACCCACACATCCTGCGCTCTGCGGCACCATTTTCGGCCGTGCCACCCCTCAGCCAAGGCCGAGCAGGGGACGACCGACGCGGCCACCTCCCGCGCTCGTGGCCGCACAGTCAGCAATGGAACAGAGCGCGAGGGGCCGTCGCGAGCCGGAAGAAGCCGCCGGCGTCGCGCGAGGAGCGCGCCACGAGCAGCCCCCGCCGCTCCGTCCGCCCAGCACACCCGAGGGGGCCGGAGGGGAGGGGGGGCCCGGGGCGATCAAACGACGCCGACTCGGCGGGACCTCCCGGCTGACCCCAGTGTTAACGTATTTATTTTCACGCTGCAGTCGCGGGTCGTTGTACAGAAACATGCTGGGGCCCCGCGCGGAGCCGGGGCGAGGGATGAAACGCTCGTATTAAACAGAGCCGTTAAATAACCTGTACACGGAACGTGAGTCTTTCCCCCCTGAAAGCACCGGGGCGTCGCCCCGCTCCCGCCCCGACGGCAGAAGGGGCGGCGCCCGTCCCGGGACAGCGGCCGCGGGTCCCGGCGAGCGTCCTGCCCCGCAGCCCCGGTCCCCCCCCCCCCCTCCCGGCCGGGCTCCCGCTCGCCGTTCGCGGTGCGAGTCCCGGAGCCGGTCACAGGTCGCGGCCGTCCTCCCGCTTGACGGCGTCGGCCGCCGCCTTCAGCTTCTTGTTCTGGTGCGTCTTGACGTGCTTGGCCAGGTGGTCGCTGCGCATGAAGCGCTTCCCGCACTCGGGGCAGACGAAGCGCTTCTCGCCCGTGTGAGTCCGCAGGTGCCGCTGCAGCTCGTCGGAGCGGGTGAAGCTCTTCCCGCAGAAGAGCCAGTTGCAGACGAAGGGCCGCTCGCCCGTGTGCCAGCGCAGGTGCGCCTTCAGGTGCGAGGTCTTGCCGTACACCTTGCCGCAGCCCGGGATGTGGCAGACGTGCTGCTTCTTCTTGCCCGGCTCCGCCTCCGGCGCGCTGCCCGCGGCCGCTTGGCAGTTGGGGCAGCGGCAGCGGCGGCACCTCCTGGCCGTGGCCGCCAGGGGAGACTTGGTCTGCAGCAGGGCGGCGATCTGCGTCTGGTACTGCGCGAAGTCCGAGTGGCCCAGCATCAGACCCCGCGGCAGCGCGGCGGCGGCGGGGAAGCGGTGGGCGCAGCCGGGAGGGGCGGCGGCCTGCGGGATGCTCCACCAGGGCAGGTCCTCGGGCGGAGGGTTGGGCGAGAGCTGGCGGCAGGGCTGCGCGGGCGGCAGCAGGTTGGAGTAGCCGGGCGGCAGCGCCGCCTGGGCGGCGTACGGGACGTAGGCGGGGGGGCAGGCGGACGGCAGCGCGGCCATGGAGGAGGGCAGCATCTTGACGGGGGAGAACTCGTAGGGATAGGAGGGGTCGGCGGGAGGCGTGAGGGGCAGCTCGTGGCCCCCCCCGAAGGAGGGCTGCAGGTGGCTCTTCTGCGGGGTCAGCCCCAGGCTAGGGTGCGGCGGCGGCAGCCCCCCCGGGGAGTGCGCGGGCATCTCGCCGCCCCACGGGTGGAAGATCCTGGAGGGCGATCCGAGCGTCGGCTCGTAGGGCACCGGCAGGAAGTCGGCGGGCGCGGCGCCCGGCTGTCCGATGCGGCTGCAGGTGGCGGCCAGCAGGGCCAGCGGCGAGTGCTTGGCCACGTCCGGGGAGGCGCTGGGGGTGCGGTCCTGCGGCGGCGGCCGGGATGCGGGGAGAGAAGCACAGCGCGTTACTCGCCGCCGCCGCCCGCCCCGCCGAAACTTTCCGCGCCCGTCCGCCCGCCCGTCCCGGAGAGCCCCCGCCGCGCAGCGCCGCGCCGCCGGGAAACTTCCCGAGAGCGGCACCCCCGCTCCGCCCGGTGTGGCCCGCGCCCCGCCTGGAGCAGCCCTTCCCCCCCCTTCTCTCCCCCCCTCCCCCCCCAGGGAGCCCCGTCCGGCGCCCGTCCGCCCGCGCGGAGGAGCCTCGGGCGCTGGCACTGACCTGGAGGAAAGCCTGGAGCGAGTCGTTGCGGAGGACGGCGACCGCGGCCATAGCTACTGCGCCCGGGGCGAGGGGCCCCGTCGGGGCATGGGGACGCCGCGGGGCTGCCGGGCCGCCTGCGCTGCGCTGCCCTCCGGCCTCGCCTCCGCGCCCGGCCCGCCCCGCGCCGCCGATCTCCGCGGCCCGTCTGCCTGCGCCGGGATCACCTCCAAGAATTTGATAAGGACTTTGCTGGGCCGCCAGCCAGTCAGAAGGAAGATTTATGGCTTTGAAGTTTGCCGCTACCCAATCATCAAAGAATAGCGGCTCTTTCAGAAGCGAAAGCAAATCCTTTGAATCCACAAAGCTCCTATGGTGTGTTTGTTGGTCGGGATAAAAGAACTGATTATTAGGGGGGATGGGAAGGGAGGAGATAAAGGCGGGACAATTAATGAAGTAATCACTATGTGGGAAATGTATATACACAAATAATTGGATTTTCTTGATCAAAGGACCCCGTACCGCCTGGAGACCCTCTCGCGGGATGCGCGAGACACCGGATCCCCCCTCCCTCCTCGTGTTGGGCTTTTTTCTTTCTTTCTTTCTTTCTATTCCCCCCCCACACCCCGCAATTAAGGGGTTGCGGCGCAGCCCCGAGGTGACAATGTGGCTTTGTTATCGCCCGAGATCCGCCTCCGGCCGCCCCCGAGGTCACACCGCAACGTGGCCGCTCCACGGGGCTCAAACGCGGGGCCACCCGGCCCCGGCTGCGGGACTTCCCACCGCAGCCTCCCGCCCCCGAGGGAGTGCCCCAGCCGAGCTCTGCCCGTTCCCCGCCTGCTGTCTTTGGGGACCTTTGGGCTCGGGCAGGCGGGCAGGTTGCGGCCGGCAGCAGAGGAGCGGCGCGGAAAAGTTTCCTCTCACCCGACGGACGCCGACCGCTCCTTTTAAGTGAAGGCAGAGTCCCCATCGGAAGCGCCTTTGGCTGCGGGCGGAGCTCCGTGTCCCTCCGCACCCCACCGGAGCCGGGGTAGCGGCGGGCAGCGGCCGTGCGAAGCCATCAGCCCAGGAAACTCGATCTTCCCTGCGGCCGTCGGGTGCGATTGCGTTCACACCGCCGCCGCAGGCCCCTTAAACGCCGGCAGAGAGATCCTTATCTGCCTTTCCCGTGGAAACAATCGCCGTCCGCTCAAAGACTTCCAAGTGTCGTCGAGCTGAATTAGGCCGCTGTCCTTTGAAGGGATTAAAGCAGCGAGTCCTCTCCCACGGCTCCGCGCGGAGTAACGGGGAAAAGCAGAACCCGACCCCATGTCACACCCCGCCCGCAGCAGCCGCGTAACGCCCGGGGCTCTCTGTCCCGGGGGAGTGCAGCGACGGGACGGCCGTGGCGGGTGGGAGGCCCAGGAGAGAATTGTCTCGAAACCGGGTCTCGTAATTCGTTTTACTGCTCGTCTTTATGCTGCGCTAAAACTGCAAAGAGCACCGAGTTTTGGGAGCGCTGCTCTGCTCACACTTTGTGGTACAGCTGCCACATTGCCCTGTTTGGCTCAGTGGATTGATCCAGCACTGTAAAAGCGCACTTGTCCCTCCGTGAGCTCGTAATGTCACTGCTGATCATTTAGGTGCTCCTTGTGCCCACTCTCACCACGTGTGTAAACGTCCACCAAGACGGGAAGAGTTTTAGAGATGAACCCATCAGAAAAGCCAAACCCCAAAGTACTCCCAGCTCTGCCAGAAGTGGTCCTCAGGGCATCGGTGTGCTTTGAGCAGGCAGCAAGCCTCAGCACAGCTGGCACACAGCCAGCAGGCCCCGACCCAGCTGCTGCTGTGTGCTGGGGCCCTGGCATGTGAGGGTGCCGGGTGAGGTCTGCGTGCTGTGGGTGGCACTGGCCCCATCATACAGTTGCTGCCAGCACAGGCCCAGGGGCCCAAGGAGTTTTGGGAAAAGCTTTGGCTGTGAAGATGAAAGAACTCTCTCCTTAGCTGTCCAGAAAGACAAAAGTGTCCCTGGAGGATGGACAGAAAGGTCTTCTCAGAAATGCTGTGCATGGTTCGCTTCTGTTTCAGTTCATACCTTGATGCTTCACTGTTGCGGGACAATACTTCTGTAACAGTGTACGCAGGTAAGTGCATAAATTCAAACATAATCTTCAAATGTGAATTTGCAAGGAAATTAATTAGCATCAGTAAAATGATTCCAAATGTATACAGCTTTCTACCCTCACAGTGCTCTACAAATACAAATAGATTCTCACAGCAGGGTCAGCTTCCATCTCTTCTTTACAAAGCAACATCCATGGCCACGCATACAGCACTGCTGGGCTTGGAAAGAGGAGCTCCTTGCCTTTTTCTCACGTAGACATTACCAGGCTGCTGTTCACCAAACACTTCACCAAATCGCCCCAGCTCTGCCCAGAGCCCAGAGCCTTGTAGTGAAGCAGCATTGACCAGGTAGCACTAGCTGAAGTGCATCCCACTGGCTGGTTGTGCCAGCTCAAAGCATCATCCTAACCTGGCAATGAGCTGCATTTCACATCACTCTTTCATACGACCTTCTCACCCAGTGTTACACTGCTTGGCCAGCTGTTTGAGAGCCCAGGACAAGGAGAGGAAAAAGGCCATTTCTCTCAGAGACAGGGCCATCAGCATGGCTGTGGCTCCAGCCCTGGTCTAACAAATTGGAGCATTTTCCTCACACTTCTAGAATGTGTGAGATGGAGGGCAAGCAGGAAGGGGTATGCTACTGGGGCCTTCTCCCTCAGTAAAATTCATACCTCTGCTTTTCATCCTATGTGCAGAAAACCCCATACTCTAGCATTACTGAGCAGAGAATATCACATATTATATACGAAAGAGAGAAGGCTCTGTGGTTAAGGACAGATAATGCAATAAAATGGAAATGCATTCTTAATCTAAATTACCTATCCTTTAGTCTAAATTAGCCAGTTCTTATGCTGAGAAATGTGAGAGACAGAGATTATGATGCTGCAGTGCTGGGACTCCAATGTCCAAATGGCACAGCTCTGTCACATGAGCGACTTTTAAACCCAAATAATGGGATTCAGGAGAAATCTGTCATTGACCATCACTGATTGCTTCTCAGGGGGCCACAGGAAACCAAAAGGGACCATTTTCCCACATTTTTTTTATCTTAAAATAAGAAAGGCTGGAGAAAAAGAAATAATAATAATAATAAAAAAAAAACAAGTGCAAAGATACAATTTCTTCAGTGCCATCAGATTAATGTTATAAAATGATCCCTGTTGATACACTTTAGTGCAGGGTCATGGTACAGTGCTCTTCTGTCCAAATTTGTGCAGCAGTCAGTGGAGTAGCTGCCCATAAGAACTGAGGCACGCTTGTGCTTTACTACATTTTTCACACTAAGAACACTTGGCACATGCAGTGATTCAGGAAAAAGCTGTTCCATAGTGCCAGTGATTCTCTTTAATGAGATATAGTTATCAGTTGATTTATGAATTTCTCCTGCCTGTTCTCATTTACTTGGCTCTAAATTAAGGAAAAGATCATTTGCATTCTAGAAGTAAAACAGTGTTTATAAGAGAACAGAGTAATCAAAATCCCTCTTAAATCAAGATTTAAAAATGCACACAGAGAGATTAGAGGTAGTTCTTCCCGGCCTCCCCAAAAAGGAAAACAAGAGTTCCAGCAATGCGCGTAGCCTTAGCCGTTAAACTTGGCGTCAAAGACTCAAAAAAAGCATTGCATTTCCAGTTTTATCTGGTTTTCCATATGAGTATAGTGTTACCTTATCTCAGGAATTTAATGTAGGAAGAGACAAAAGGAGCCTTCTGCCCCAGCCTTGTGATACCCTGATGACCTCCTCCTGGGAGATGCAACGCTCCCTGTTAATTTAGATACCATATGCCTCAGTGGTCATCACTTCAGTGGCTGCTCTCTATTTTACAGCCCTATTTTACAGAGATTTTGATCACATTGTCTATAAAACAAACCACTTCCTCTGTTTGCTGTTGCTCTGCCAGTCAGAGGCGCCTCAGCTGATCAGTATTTTCTCATGCTTACCTACAAACGGCACAATTCAGTCACTTTAGCTCTTTCCTTTGGTATATGCTCCACTGTTCTTTACAGGCTACTTGCATTGCTTGAAGTTAAGCACCCAAATACCAGAAAGCATCAGCAGAAGGATGTAGGAGGCAGGAAGCAGCTGCACAGAGCAGAGCAGCACCACTGCTTAAATGCACCAAGCTGGAAGGGAGCAGCCCAGGGCCAGGACCTTCTTGTTAAGAAGAATCTTCTCTCTGCTGATATTCATGCAGCCCCTCAGTTGCCAGACCCTGACTCTGTTTGTGAGTTACAGGGTGGATGCATTTGATCTTCTTTTCCTGTGCAATCCAGCATTTCACAGCGGGGACAGAAGCAAAAGGCTGTCAGTTGTGATGAGGAAGAAAAGCAACCTGAGAGCTCACACTGTAGTAGTGCTGAGACCAGCCAGGAGAGCTCAGAGTGGGAATGGCTGCATATATGCCGGTGCTGGGGTCACTGATAATGAGAATACCAAAATGAATGGAGCAATTCAGGTTGTTCTGAATGATTGATTGAAGCTGTTTTCATCCCTGTAGGGTGTTCTTTTTTGGCTAAAATAACATTTCACTCAGAAATCCCTACACAAGCATATACACATACTTAGCTCTATCTATCTATCTATCTATCTATCTATCTATCTATCTATCTATCTATCTATCTATCTATCTATCTATCTACCTATCTACCTATCTACCTATCTACCTATCTACCTATCTACCTATCTACCTATCTACCTATCTACCTATCTATCTACCTACTTACCTACCTACCTGCCTATTTAACATAGATAGATCAAGGGTGGAAACTTTATCTCCACTTTCCTGTTCCTAGCCAGCAGTGCAGTTGGTTTTCTCAGTCCACCTTTCATCATCTCTTTGTACACCAGCCAACCTACCTGGGACAGGGAATGTCACCCAGGTGTAGGACTCAGTGCTGTGGGCACAGATAGGGACATCAAAACAAAATGTCCACTTCAAGAAATTTGTCTGGATGACAGGAGCAGCAGTGGAAATGGGGTAAACGTGCAAATTGGATCAGTGAGCCAAGTCTTGAGACAGGCTTGAGTAAGCACCGTGGTCAGACTGTGAGGTGAGTGTATTGTCAGGAGCTTCAGTTAATTTGTGGTCCTTGTCACTGCAGTGTTGAGAACGCGGTCTTAAAGCACTGATCTCCACACTTCTTCAATAAAGAATATTGTGTTATTAGTCCATTTGTACCAAGGAAACCACTGGAGACAATACATCCTGCCCCATAACACATCCTAACCCTACTGAAGAGGCATCTAACTTGGGGCTATATTGTTAGGATGTTCCATCTCATTATCCTTTTTCTCTCAATCCCTCTGACCCCCAATTCCAAGTCAGTCTCTCCTGACTCTTGTACCCTCTCTCAGCAGCTTTGAATTATGAGCAGATAACAATCTTTCTGTGGGAAGCTGCTGAGGAGAGCAGATAACAAGCATGCAGCCTTTGTAAGCACAGCAACAAGCCAACATGCCCACCACAAATATTTCTACCCTGCCTGGTGGACAGTGTTTAGAGCAGATGGCAACTGAAGAACTGAGCCTCACACCTTTGCTTTATAAAGACAAAATGTCCTTTAGGTGGGTATAGTGTGCCTCTGTAATTCCAACGCTGACTGTGCTGAGCAGAAACAACCAGGTTCTTGCTAATTCAAAAGGGACCACCAGACAGCCATATTTCTGTGTCAGTTCAATTTGGGGATACTCCATGTTTTCCCTTACTGGGGAAAACTTTCATTCTAGCTCCTTGCTGATAGGTGTTTGGCTGTTCCCCAGTCCTACAGGCAGTTATGACATAACATGCATGCTTGCATCATGGAAGTCCAGAATGTTTGTGGTGCTTTCTATCCTTGGTCATTCAGAACAATTCAGGACACAGAAAATATTTTCTGCCTATCCCTTGCTCAGTGGTCATCCTGCATGTTCTAAATTTCAATCCAGGTTGTGTTGCTTTTATCTTCAGCTATACATAGATAGACAGAGAGCTCAATGAAGACTCTTAGGATTGTAAGAACAGGCTTCTCATGCTACCCATTAGACTGTATGTGAGCTATTGTTAAACATGATTTTCCAGCTGCTGATTAATTATTTTGTCAAAACCACAAACACTGTGATTTTAATGAAAGCACCCAGATTCAGCCTAGCTAAGCAGAGAGATTACATGTTTAATTGTAATTGGTCTATAACCGTTTGAGCTCTTTAGAGAAAGAGCATAGAGAAAAAAGTATAATCAATATTCAGAGGATGAAGATTGAAAAATCAGTGATATGTTTTGGTCTCTTGGTATTTATCTGATATCTCTTGATCAGTTTAATTTGGAGGTGAAAACATAAATGTATGGTAGAGACATTAAGATACATTATTCTCTGTGCACTTTGTCTGAAGAAGCAAAAGATTTCTTGTGACATAATGAAGCCCCAGAAAATAAGTTGAAAATAAGTTTTTTAGACAGCGTCATTCTCAGAAACCAATCCTCTGCATAGGAAGGCTCACGACTATTTTTGCTACAATATGCTGATAAATACGAAGGATAAATCACAGAGCTGTTTACATCAAGCCATCTAACAGCATATTTATCACTTGCCTAAGATTTTTATCACCTGGCAGTGGGCTGTCTCTCTGGAGTCCCAACTATGAAATTTATAGCAAACAATCGTTATTTTTGAAAATTAAATCCCAGGGATGTTCCTTTCTGTTCTCATGTTGGCATTTTCTGTGAACTTAAACTGACTTGTGACAGAAAAGATTCATTCTAAAGCTTACAGTAGGTTTATAAAATACAACATGTAGTAGTTTTAATGTCTTTAAAACCTGATTCCTTGCGGAGTTGCAGCCCCCCCCCCCTCAAAAAAAAAAAAAAAAAAAAAAAAGTTTTAATTTGTACCATCAAAAAGGGAAGATATTCTGTGATTTCAGAAAGGGGAACCAGATCCCAGAATACTGAATTTTAATATCACGGTGGTTTTATATTGTTGAAAATGGAGTGCTTAGAACATGTAGGAGTTTTAGATCTGATAAATTTTGTTTGTCTTTGGTTATGGAATTCCAATTACCATTCTATTTGTAACTTTTCATTCTAAAAGCAGTTATTTGGATTCACAGTAGCTATACCACTTGTCTCTTAAAGAAGCTTCCAAAGCATCTCCAAGTGGCTTTCTACTACACTATTACATGCATCTCCAGAGGCTCTCCAAGAAGATTTGAGGCTTCTTTATAGCCCAGAATAAGGATCGTCTTAAAAATTTGAAATTCACTCAAGGTTGCCTCTTCCTTGAAACTAATGGTTCCTTCTTTTCTTCCTTCCTCTCCTTCCCTCAGGTAGTTTCCTCCCTTTTCTTCTAAATCTCTCACATCATAGTTTTCTACTTTGTTGTTCCTGAGTCCATTTAGTTTCTTTCCTTCACCAAAAATCAGTAATACTTCTATCCCTTAAAAATCTTCACCCAAGTGCAACTCAGACATTGGATACAACAGAAATGAGCCTTGTTGGAAGCAGCAGGTTAAAACACAATGGCTCTGCCCTCTCAGAAATAATAAATGACATGCTCTCTCTGTGGGTCTGTGCAGCAGTTGGGAGAAGCAGCGAAGCTGGCAACTTGTCACTGTGTGGTGGCAGAGACAATGAAGAATCTGTCTCTAATTCTTTGTGACACAAAAGAAGACAGAAGAGGGAAAAGCCATGGCCACCTTGATCTTCATTTTTCCCTCTACCTGGGAGAGCACAGTGGCTGGTGTTTCCTGCATGCTGTGGCTTCTGAGAAGAAAAGCAGAGGTATCTGAAATACTGAATATTCCCGAGAAAATGCCTAATAGTCCTCAAGAGTGCCTATAGCTCGAAAACACCTTAAAAGAATAAAAAGTAGCCTTAAACACAAATGAATCGATACCTGTTACAAACTCTACATTCCCTTTGAAAGTTTGTATCACTGTACTTTCAGCTGTCAGCATCGGTTTCCAGTATGAAGTCTCTCTCTCTTATTATCAAAGCAAAGAAATATTTATATCCTCAGGACTTCCATCTGCAAATTAAAAGAAAGCATTTAAAAAATGTAAACTACAAATGAACCAGCAACTGGAATTTATTTCTGAAAACACTGTGTAGAGTTACTAACAACTTTCTAACAGATACAGCTATTTTCAGTTCCTTAGATCACTAGCGATGTACTGAGAAGGAAGCTCTCCTTCTTTGATTTTTCTGTTGCAAACAGAGTCCAAAGTGTCTGTTCCTTTTGCACATTGCCTCCTATTTTTTTCATCATTTGCTGATATGCTCTAAAAATCATTGGGAATTTCTAACTTAAGTGAAGAAAATACACAGATGATCTAAGCTCAACTAAGGTGGCCATTTCTAACAACTTATAACAAACACAAACAACACAGCTGACAGCTGAATGCTACAAATGGGGCCCCATAAACAGGGCTCAGCAATTTTGTTTAAGATCACAAGTTTCCAACCAACACTTGAGCCACAGAAGAATGTCCATTAGTTGCTATAAAAGCAAAATTGGTAGGGCTTTGTGATTGAAAGGACAGCCTGACAGGCACACTTGAACAGACAAACACCAACACATTGGGGAGTAGTATAAATTCTTTGATTTGAATAATTCCCACTCTTATTTTCTCCCTTTCCATAATATAAAATCACATTTCATTTCAGTTAAAAACATCTTTTTTCTGTGCTACGTTATATCACATTCACTTTTTTTTTTTTTCAGGCTTAGCTCCCAGTAGTCTCTCAACACAGCATCCAGTACGATCTTATATCATGAAGGATAAAAGAAAAATGCCTGAAACTGGAGCTAGAGCTGTTTTGTCCCATTGTTGTTTTCTTTAATCTTTTGTTCAGTATATGGAAAGATGCTAACCTTTCTGGGCTATCTTAACTGCGGCGATGTGGGAGCAAAGCAAATGAGATTTAGTAGATACGTTTCTGTTGTCATTACTGAACTTCATATGCTTTGCTATGTAGGCAACGTGTTTTATTTTTCTTAACTTGAAAGAGGTTTCTGTCTTATTGTTGCAATTTATTAAGGGCAAACAATCTAGGGCTTATAATAGGCCTGTAGGCAGAACAAAGCCCTTGTCAAATGGAAGGGTTGGCTGCTCAGCTGGGTAGCATGTAAATGTGCAAGAGGAACTGTTCTGTTCAAAGACACTAGACATGCTTTTTAAATAAAACATCTCATATAATTGAGAGTTGCCATTTAAGTGTTGTGTCGGAAATGTTAATTTTTAAAAAATAATTTAACTGAAGAAAGAGGATTTTTTTTTTTTTTTTTGTAAACTCATAGTAAGCAAACCCCTTCATATCACTAATGTTACTAGAGCCCGGACATTATCTGCTTCTAAACTTTTCATTATATATTGCTGTGTTATGCAAGTTAGAATAAGTTCGCTGTGTGAACTTGATCTATCCACAGCATTATTTGGGTTTGGTTTTTATACAAGACATTACTTTGACGTAGTATCATGTCTCAAAAAGTAAGACAGTTTCTCATCCTACAGTTTAAATTTCTCATTATATGCCTCCTCTGCAAGAACTGAAATTAGAATGACAGATAAAGGTGGCTTTTTTGAGCACTGGTCCACTTGGACACTGACTGCCCTTTTTTTCCTCTGCTGCTGAGATATATAATCAGGACACTATCATCAATTAGATTTTTCACTTTAACTTTTCATAATGTTTCCAGACTTCGCTATTTGGCAAAGACAATTGGGACAGATTTCTTTATTTTTTCCTCTGGCCTAAGACTCAAAACCCCCCACTTCCCAAACTGTTACCACCGAAGAGTTTATTAAATGGCTGAAAAAGACAGCTGGTCCCACCATCTGTTAAAAATTTTCAGGGGCCAAATGAAACAGGTTACACCTTTAGCCATGCCAAGTCTTCCAATACCCCCTCCCTCTCACAGCCTGTGGAGGGCTAATCTGAATTTCACGCTCTGATTTTGCTATTGCTAATGTCTGAGCTTCTTATGTGCGCTTCTTGTAGTTGCTTATATTAGTTCTCAAGCAGTAACAAAAGCTATCCTCTCCTTTCAACCTCGCTCATTTGCAATCAACGGAATCCTGAGTCTATAGTCTCCTTGACAATAAGATACTGTACCTTGAAGGAAACCCACAGAGACCCTAATATCAGACTTTCTGGAGCAACAGAGAAAACCCGGGGTACATTTCTGTTGTTTTGCAGCCACTTTTCTATAAATGCTAATGGAAGTAATTCAGATGTGCCAACAAAGGCAGAATCTGCAACACACTGCAGGTGTGAGGGGGCTGAAACAAAGGGGATGCTAACCCTAATGGTATTTCTTGTCATTAACAATTCTTTGATGTTCCTACTCCAGGCTCTCTTTTATCTTGTAGTTTTTCAGCCATCTTTGTTAACATGCAGTGCAACTAAATCTTTTTTTTCCTCTAACCTTTAAAGACATCTGCAAAATGTTTATGCTAAGTTAGTTTCCATAGCATCTTTCTGTAACACACATTGAAGTAAAATGAGATAAAGCTTGCAAGGTTATTATTAAAACATCAGTAAGTTCCTATCACTAAGTGAAAGGAGCAGATCAATAAAAAGAAACTCTTAATGTTACTTTAATAAGGATGAGTTTCTTCTTAACAGGACTGGGGATTAACTTCAGTGTAACAGGAGTGCTGTTTATAATATAACAGCTCTGTTTATAAGAACCACTTGGTTTTACTTGGGCTCATTAAAAAAGGACGAATTACAAATATTTCAATTGCAAGAGATCAGTAAGTTCCTGTACTAAAGTGCTAAACTAAAAGATATTTAAGGGTATTTTAATTTTCCAGAACGGATTTTTCTACCACTAAGTGGGCAGTGGCATTCAGTCAAGGTGCTGTAGGTGGAGTTTCTCCATATCCATCTGTCTTTCCCTGACTTACAGATGGAAAAACGCTGTGTCTTTTAAAGTATTCAACTCAGTAGGATGACAGTAAAATGAAATGAACAATCAAGGCACAGAAGATGCCAACCTGAACTACTGCACAGCACTACTGGCAAACCCAGCACTATGCTCTCATCCCACTGGTCATGTCCTGTTAGATCACATCCCATTTTATCACAGTCTGTTGCATTATTATTGCAGCATGCTGGAATGTTAAATGAGCAACATAATCAATCAATACCAATTTCGAATTGGAATTCAACTGTAAATCTGCATTGAGTTCAAAATGCTGAAGACTCACACAAATAATCACAAGATACAGTTTCATTTAGTCTCTCATTTTGCTTTTCTTTCAAAACTTCATTTCTAACAGATTGATTTTATAAAATAAATTGTCTCTGCTTGCATTAAATACAGGAATTACCTTTGAATGTGAAAGTAAGCTTTCATCATACCAGTCCTATGTATCAAGAATATAAAGAATAGTGGTTACATTCACTTTTTCTCTTTTAGTTTACTTTCATCTCGAGGCATAGAGACAAAGTAGCGGTAGTGTCCTTAATATATTGCCTTGTCCCAAGGCACGGACTGACAGATTGAACTGCCTCTGTTGTTTCACCCACAGCATTCAGCAGTCTTAGAAATCTGTGTGATTATTAGATTATCCATTTTCTCAAATTAATAGATTATTTGTAATTATGCTTCTCAACTGAGCTCTTTTCTATGGTGACAGAAATTACAAAATCAGAAGTATCTGTTTCAAGGACGTTGTGGTCTCAGTAGGAACCACTCTGTCAGATCAGGCTTTACCTAACTGCTTCAGTTGCATAAACTGTGTTATCTGTTGCTTGTAACTGGGAGTAGCAGTAAGAACAGAAAGCAATGAATAAACTACATCATCCAGTTTGTGAAAACACTTCTACATTCCTCTCCCTTTGCTAAGGACTCCGGCACCGATCCTGTATCATCACCTCCCAGAAAACAGCAATGCTGTGCTCCATCACTGAGCTCTCTGAGGATCACTTCCATCAGAACCACAAAGCCCTGTCACTCCATCCCAGCCTCAGCCATCCCATCATCACATCTCACATCAGAACGTCTATCTTCCGCTACTCCAGATGTAGACAGATATCTTCACCTGACACTTACTATGATCCATAGGATGACAATTTTGGGACACAGCCTGGACAGGCCTCCCTCCCACCCAGCACTGTGCTCCAGCCCAGCTGACTGCCTCCAGTCTGTGTTGTGGACATACTGGTTCCACTGAGAGCATCAAACCCAGTTTTTACTAGAGATGAGTCAGAAATCAGGACTCTGGTCTTTTGCAGAATGGAAATGTTAATCTACCTACTTGCCATCTTAATCTCCCAACAGCCTTACAAAATGCTATTTAAATTGTGGAAAAATAGTCTCTCTCTGCAACCTTGTTAAAAAAAATAAATAAAAAAATTGGGCAGCCAAGCAAAAGCAAGGGATTTAATCTATTGCTGGCCTGATCAATAATATGTAATCTGGTTTCTGGAAACATAACTCCAAGATGTGTTTCCCAGTTGTCTGTTACTATGTCCTCTAGCATCACATACAGTAAACATTCCC
This sequence comes from Cyrtonyx montezumae, assembly GCF_038088225.1. Taxonomy (NCBI): domain Eukaryota; kingdom Metazoa; phylum Chordata; class Aves; order Galliformes; family Odontophoridae; genus Cyrtonyx; species Cyrtonyx montezumae. The sequence continues at coordinate 11,343,525 of NW_027072078.1, read as the reverse complement.
CTGGTAACACAATGCATATATTTATTTTTCTGACTGATACTGGATTTATACATGTAATAAAATTATTTTCAATAATTCTTGGGAAATCCATTAGGATGAATCACAGCATCAGCCTGAGTTTAAAGGCACAGTGTGCTATTATTTTGAATTGTTGGCCAGTTCCAGTCCCAGCACAAAGGAGATGCAAAGCCTTTCACTGACTATTTAACCTCTAGCTCAGGCCTAGAGGGCTGCTCCCAGGCCTTGGCTTCTCACAGCATCCTGTGCTGCTTCTATCAGTCTGGAAATCCTGCTTTGCTGTCATGCAGAAACATTTTCTGTTAACTAAGCATTCTGCTACAACTCCTCTGGGGGTGAACTGTCTTAAAGAAAAGACACACTAACAAAACATATTCCTGATGTTAACAATAAAATTGACATTATGTTTTATGTTTTGTCATCAGAGTAAAAATTAGGATTTTTATTAGAAAAACTGGGTAAGGTTATTAGATGCCATGCCTTGTGCATATACCAGAACTAAAACTACTTAGTCGTTTCCTATACAGGATGACAATTCTGTGCCATATGGCCTTATTTTAAATCATATGTACTATTATGTATCTGGTTAACCAGAAGACATTAAAAAAATGCCAGAATTTGGTTGTCTCCCAAAATTCTCCTTCTGTTTTGAGAAAAAAAAAATTGGGAATGAGAAATAAGAGTATTGTTGACTTCAGCTATTTATTTCATTGCTAACTCTTTTACAATACAAAAGCAATACCCCTATGCATGTTCAATCCTTTTAAGGAAACTAAATGAAGTATTCAAGTAAAACATTAAAAACAAACAAAAAACAAACAAAAAGGGCAACATTTAAGTTTGGGTCTTAATTCTAATTTCACATCAATATAAATCTGGTCTAAAATAGTGACTAGTACCACTCGGATACCTTGACTTCCAGGCCTTTGATTCCACCACAAAATTACCTTCTTATTCCCTGCCCATGAAATCAAAAATCTTTTTCCTGGATTATGTAATTCTTCTTTTTTGCTGAAAAAGAAACCTGTGAATTTCTATTTACAGTTATGGACCTGAGCTCTACAATGCGAGATTTGATCATCTGTTTTCATACACATGAAATCAAGTAAAGATCAACAGATATTGAAATGAGAGCACTGAGCATTAACACTGTGGGAACGTCAGAGACAGCCACATCACCAGGTATATGAAACACCCTAATTTCCTCCAGTTTACTGAGTTCAGTATTGAATAAGACTACCAGACCTACAGACACTACATATCTTCTAATTGTTAATGTTTAATACTGTCTGTATTTAAAGCTGTGTCTGTTTTTAATGGTAATAGAAGATATAAACAAATTCCATTACTGCAATAGATGTTGACTATACCAATAAAGGTTAGAAATTATTCAGTTATGGCTACTGTTAAATAAAATACAGCAAAAGTTGAAGAGATCTAAATTTGGAAAATAGCAACACAATGAGACTTACGAATTTTTATGGTCTGTAGCCATTTATATTGAATGAGACATGCACTGAAGGTGTGTAAAAAGTAGTGTGAAGAAAATAACTGGTAGCTCCTTTTTACCCCCAGATGATGCTGTTAGAAGGTGCCCTATTCCATTAGAAAGTAACGTGTTTAAATAAGTTATCTTTCTTTTAAACTGAAACAAATGAAAAAAAATCCACTTTGTTTGCATGTGCCATGCACAGTTCTTATTACCACAACATATCAGAAGTTAGGAGCTGGGTGGAATTAAAATGCAATAGGACAATTGCTTGGAAGTACAAACACTCACGGTTATATAAAGTAGAACAAAATATCACACGAGTAAGAACACTTTTCTAAAAGCATTATACAGCTATGGTAAGTAACACAAGACAATCAGTAGCTGTTCAGTACTGGAGGGAAGTTTTCATTTTGGGAAATGACTTTGTAAATGTCCAGTGTTGGTTGTTTTCAGTATCTACCGTTAAAAAAATGTGGTCACAGCCACCAAAAGGAAAATCAGCTTTTGGTCTGACTGGTCTTAGCCAAGTTCTTAGTTTTACATTATATAGATGTATATTTTATAAGCTTCTAAGTAACAGTTCCTGAGATGGTGCTATGGGGACTACTTAAAAGATCCTCAGTGCACAAAAGCCCTTTCCACCACTCTTATGGCATATGGGTGAGGGAGGTCACAGTGGGGGCAAATTTAAGAGGGCTGCAATTTACTCCTATTCTAAGGTCCCTTTATGTTACTGAAGTGATGTAAATGTTTAAGTGAGAAGCAAGTTTAAAATTACCAAATGAAAGGGACTAATCTCCAAAAGCTCCCTGCCCAATGCCTGTTGGCAAAGAGAGTTTTCATGCTGCCATAACTGAAAGACAGAACTCACCGCTAGTGCCATTAAAATCTGAGGAAGGAAGCTACTAAAATCTCTCCGTTGGTCGTCACTCTTTACTCTCCCATTCACTGAAAAGTGTTAAATATATAACAGACACAGTCTAAGAAATTCTCTTTTTCATGACAGGATTTAAAGTCTTTACTTCTATAACATATTAAGAACAGGATGTTATGAGCTATTAAGCAAACCATATTAATATTCAGGATAATATTTGTGAAAGAAAATTGATCAGAATAATGTTTCAGTGGTATCAAAATGAAATAAGAAAATCTGAGCAATTTATGTTGACATGTGCCCACTGACCAGGACTATCAGACTGACATGCCTCCTGTACTGCTTCTCCCTATTTCTTGGGGTAAATAATGCACCTGTGATAGGATCTGATTCATATATTCTCAGAACTATCATTTTTAAAATTCATTTTGTTTTTGCATGTTTAACTGTGAAAATCTATTCTGCCAGCCAGTCACCAGAAGTACAGTGCTAAGGAGATGGCCTTCAATAATCTAGAGGGGTGCATATGCCCTGAATTAAGGATGAGAAAAACCCACCTCATGGGCGTTACGTGTCTGAATTGAGTCAGCCAAACAGCATATGAGGAAAGGGATAAGTTATGAAACAAAGCCAAGCACAGTCCAGCTTTGTGTACAGTTCTGACTCAGAATGCATAACTCCATAGTCATTCCCAGATAGTAACTTCAAAATAAAAATATTAGTGACATTAAACCATTTGAAAAGTTGTATCAGTTGTAGATAGTGACATTTCATACGATAAAGAAAACGTATTTTACTCTCTCCCTGCAATTCAAGAGTGCTCAAAATATGACACAGAATCTCTTTAAAGTCCATTTCTGGTGACTGAGATTGATGCAAGATTAGTGATTGGGAAGAAGAAACAAGAAGACCTAAGGAGTGCATCTAGAGAGCGTTTGCCTTTTGTTTGTGCTTACAATTTAATGTTCTGAAGCTGCTAACCTGGCCCCATTCAGCAAAGAACCTAATTATGTGCTGAAATTTCATTGATTTCAATGGGACTTAGGTTTTGGCTTAAGTGCTTCACTGAATTAGAAATTTTTTTTTACTTGTCTTTACTTCTTTATAAGATTGATACAATTACTCAGTGTAAGGCAAGCTTTTGGTTTTTAGACAAGTTATGTGATAATAACTGGAAGAGTTCCTTTTGTTTAACAGAAACAATTGATAAACTCTCAGTATATATAATAATGATGTGCATTGCACTAACAATAAGACATTATTTTCCCAGTAAAACTTCATTTTCAGAAAGGAGAGATTAAACCACAAAGCATCAATACTGCTAGAGCACCCTAGAAGCTATGTCAATATAAGAATACAGTTTAGTCACTGGACTGTTTTCAAAATAATGTCATTTTCCATCAGGATATGTTGCAGATTAATAGGCCTGGAGAATGTATGCATTGTGTAAGAAAAGTTTTATGTTATTTTTGATGAGGAATCATAACAAATACTTCTTGTTATACTCTAACAAAAAGTGAAGAAAAAGCCATGGCACTCGTTGGAGGGGAGATAAAAACAAGAATCATTGTTAGATATTTATAACGAATGGTCAGAATTACTCAGCCGCATTTATAAAAAAAATAAATTTGCTCTAAATGATTTTTTAAGGCAGTACACATAAGAAAAATTTATTTCCAAAAGTTTTTGACAAGAGATGTACAGAAAAGAAACAAAGAATTATCACAGATCAAAACCGTGATCAGAAGCTGACAGTAAGGAGTCAGAAGAAGTAGTCAGCTTTTGCCAAGGAAGAAGTTACCAGCAAAATATTTCATAGGAATTAACTATGATTTAATCAGGAATTTGGAAAAAAAAAAAGCGAAAAGTAATTAGGAAAGTTTGCAGGTGACATTATTTCATGTTACGTACAAAAGAACTGTGGATATGAAGGAATCACCCAAGCGCAGAGATTAAGCCCAGGTTAAGAAAGATAAGAGAGATTTGCACAGATAACAAGAATATCCAGTCATACCAATAGTTTCAGTCAAAAGGGCTGTATGAAGCAACCTGAAGTCATCAAATGTTAGCATTAATACTGTTCTGCTTCTTATATTTGAAATAGTTAAACTTACGGCAAACTAACACTTAATAAGAAAAAATATTTAGGAGATAAATTAAGACACACATTATTTTAGACGAATTTTCTCTGTAAAATTTGCAATGTTAAAGACCAGACACAGCATAGAGAGTCATAAAGAGCAGAGTTTTAATATCAGTCTAAGGAAATATAGAACATTTTCACTATCACCCCAAAAGATGCTTTATAGTACAGCGTTCTTTTAAAACAGATCAGTTCCTTGATCTTGTTTTCCACACAGCAGTTGTGCCAGCACAACAGAAGGGATGGCACAGGCTGGAAACAGCAGCTGGGGGAGTGGGAAGGAAGGGGCCGGATCTGCGTGAACTAACCTTGCTGCTAAGGAAATGTGCTGGTTAACATCAATGTGTACAGGTAGTGCTGCTTCCTTTACATTAATTGCTTATAGAAATACAATTTATATCTGCAAAACCAGATCTAAATTACTGAAAGGAAGTTCTTAATTGAATGCATATTTTATATATTATTTTACATATTACATAAGCAAGCACAAAGTTGATTAGAAGAGATTACCAGCATGAAAATACTCTTACCAGTGTTAGTCAACAGAATAAGTTCAGCTTTGAGCAAAAGACACTCCTCTTGAAGAAGGAGGAGATGGGGAACTTAGACAGCTGTCATCTTCAGGGACAGATTCAACAGATGACAGTGATTTGTAATACTCATCCTCTCCATCAAGCACTTTGATTTGGCTTGAAAGAAAACAAACAACATTTACTAAGTTAAAAAATCAATTATATCAATATCTTCAGAAACAGAAACTTCTTTATGAATGCAAAAATGAAGGGTGCTAATACAAAAAGGGCTAGAGAGATTTGATCAGAAAGATGCAGCTTTTACACGTGCCTTTTATATTGCTACTGCTGCTAATGATTGTAATCTGAATGGTTCTAAGGGTCAGTGGAAGGCAATACAGTCTTTCTTTTCTAACTATACAGAATGATTGTCCAACCGTTTGCATCAAATGGGCATTTCACTTGAGCAATGTGACTTTTTTTGGTCTGTATATGTTCCATATATGTGGTATTATTTTGGTAATGCATTTCAGCTGGCAGTTTTCCATGCATGTGAAACAAAGACCACATCACTAAGTTTTGGGCAAAGTCCTATTGACACTAAAGGTCCTTCATTTTCCTGTGAAGTATGATTAGCAGTACAGTCTTGACCTGAAAGCCTCCTGCTCATCTGGTTATATTCAGAAGATTAATTAACAAGTGAGAAAATAGTACAGAAACTTCTTGATAATTCTTGGGAGTAGATGCTTTAGCAAGATCCAGTATATACTGGTCCTCTGTGGTCCATGTCACCACTCAGCAAAATGCTTTCATAACTCTAAAGTAGCAGGTTGGACTTTCATAGGCTGTTTTCAATGATTCCTACCTATTGCCAGGTGGTAACTGTAAATGTGACAACAAGAACCGACTCAGTCTAATGGAGCAGAAGCAACACTCTCTTGGGATGAAGGGCCCCTTTAAATGTGTTCCCCCAGGAAGGCTGAAACCCATTGCGAGGGAGGTGCTACAAAGCTGGTCATATTCTAGGTTAGAGGACTTCAGTTTCAACACCTTTCATCTGGCACCACTCTCAAGTGACAAACCTTTTAAAACATAAAGAAGGTTGTTTTTTTTTTTTTTTTGTAGGATTATCAGAGAAAGCTGGGGAGCTGTTTTGAAAGAATCAGCTCTAGTGCCTGCAGACAGCACTACATACAAGTTTTACATTTGCTTCTGTAGAAAATGTCCAATGTCAATGCACAGAGATATGGTAATTGTTTATTTTTAGAAGCCTCTCTAGAAAGTTTTGCATATTCTGTAATATCACAAAGGACTTCTTCTGTTTACAGTTGCTTAGAACTAAGAAGATAGATATTTACCCAAGTTTTCTTGGCTTCCTCTTGCTCCCTTGATATTCTAGAGTTCCCTGTGGAGAGGGCCAAGAACACACAGTCAAAGCAAAGCAGCAAGTCGTTAATTTTTAATTCAAAGTGATTTTGTGTTGAATGCAAGCAGATGCTGATAATATCAGAAGTCACAGCATAATTTTTTTGATCAAAGGGCTCAAGTGAGCCTGATGAAGCATGCATCTTGCTCGTCTTTGATAAACCACATCAATTATTCACCGTGAAGGCAGACATCCTGACATGAAAGCAACAGATAAAGAGCATAAGCACATGTTCAAGACGAGAGCAGAAGAACGTGGGGGTGGGGCTGGAGGGGCTGAAACAGGTATTAATAACAGAATTATTAACTGGAAACAAAGCCAGTAAAACAGCTTTATTGCCACTTTGAACTCACATTTAACTGGTTATAGTACATGTTGTCCTCAGGGCTATTCAGCATTTTGGGCTGCTGACATCGTCGACGAGGTGTTCTCAGCTTCTGTTCAAGACAGTTTTCTGAACCTACAGTAAGATAATACAATTTAGTTTCAAGCTGTGCCAGGTGCTGTGAATGTCTTAGGGTATTTTATTCGGTAAACAGTCCTTTCTTCTGTCCCATTTGGTCCTGGATCTATTAGCAAGTCTATCCTATTCAAAGTAAGCACAAGAAACTTGGGAAATCTTTGTTTTCTGTTTTGAAACTTAGTTCAAACACAAGTTTTTAAGTACAACTTCACTTTTTCTTTTAAAACCTTTTTTTTTTTTTATGCTTCTTTCTGTATAAATCACACAGCTCCTTATTTCTTTCACTCTTTATCTGAGTATCTTCTGCTTTCTAAGCAGGAAATGAGGATACCATGACCAGCCAGTGATACATCGTTCAGCAGCAACAAAAACGTTTTTCTACAGTAGGCAGTAATAAAGCTCTTTGACTTATGAGATTCAGTCTATTATCACCATTTTTATTATATAAAAAGGCTACTTTTTGATGTGGCTCTCTGCTTAATCGGAGTAATCAAACTAGTTTGGAATTACACTTTCTTATTATAATTTGTGGTGTGCTGTAGAGAAACAGTTGCTTAAAGCCATCTGGAAAGCAGAGGCTGAAGATGAAGGAAATCCTTTGGAAAGGAAAGATTCTGAAAAGAACTATCAGCCTTTTTATTTTCATTTGTCTTTTTTTCATGTTAAGGACGAAAGATGTTATGGTGGGCTGTACTATATTTCACCAGGAGTTTCTGTGGTACATCCTCTAGATTACCAGAACAAGTGCTTTCAGGATGAAACAGAAGCACTATGCACTGAAAGATGGAGTAGTGGGCAAGGAAAGGTTGTTCATTTTCTGTATATTTCTCTCAGTATCTTTGACTTCTCTGACATCTCCCTGCTAAAAATTGTTTTAATGACAGCATGAGCATGAGTTTTTGATGGCACATTTGCACTCCATACTGCATGGGAAACTTGCTCTGATAGAAAGGCCCAGTGCAAAAATCAACTAGTGCAGGAGCTTCTTTAAATGTTTCAAACCTGAAGTCAGTGTGCTTTGTGTAGATGTAGGGCTCTCATCCCACAGATCCATGTTTTAGATCTGGCATTAACAAGCAGGTAAATAAAGATCCATCATATACTCGGGCTCACAGTCTGCAACTACTGCATTTTCCTGCAGTTTCTGAAGAAGGTACTGGAGGTAGTTAAATGGCACTGGGGAGCTGGGTCTCAAGTTAAGAATGATTTTGTAGAGCAGGGTTACATTTTTTCAATAATACAAAATAAATATTAACCAATATGCTCATACTTCTTGCTAATTACAATACTCAAACCTTTGATGATTTATGCTTTTTAATGCTTTTTAAAATGTTTTTAATCAAGAGATTGTGACAGCTGACCCTGCTAATTCTATTGTATAAAACCATACAAGGTAGAAGCTGGTCTAGAAAATGCTGCTTGAGAACTTGTGGAACTTGGATTTCCAAGTGCTATTTGCATCCTTAGAAGGTTTTTTTTCTTTTCTTTCTTCTGTAACATTTAGACAGCAGGTGATGGTAACTTTATTCTCTCTGAAATCTCTGACAGTTTTGCCAAAGGCTTGCTGTAGCCATGTTCTATTCTCTCCTATTGCTGTGAAAGTTGTTCAAACTGACTGTAAAAGCTTTCTACCACATCAGGTCAGTAGGGGCTGCAATTCTTGCAAGCAATGTCTTCAGTTGCAAGGCCATACAAACTTCTTTTTTCAGGAATGCAATTCTTGAATAACTCTCCAAAAATATTTCTTTTTACTCTATCAAGAGGGCAGTATGAAAAAAGATCCAGACCTCAAAGTTCTTCATACTTTCACACATCCCTCTGCAGCTTGCCAAAAGTAACTATACGCCACACAAATATTTGTACAAACAGTATTGCAACATGGGGGAGTGCTTTTGCCCTTTCCCCAAAATGCCATTGTGGCTTTCATGTTATTTTTCAAAACATCTGTATGGTCTTCATTTTTAAAATGTCTTTTATTCATTAGGTTCTGAGACACTAATATTTTGTTCTAGCTTTTCAAACTGATGCTTAATTATTTCTGTGTATTTCATGGGTGGTCTGCAGCTTGTGTCCTCCAAAGGAAATACCCTTTCAGTGGGCCCATTTGTCTTAGTGTTTAGCAGCATACTACACGAACAGTAAAAAATCTGGTAACATTTATCATAAACTACCATATCTGGAGAAAACGGTATTAACATGTGCTCAACACTCAACAGTTGAATAGGCAGTTTAAATGGTGTTCTATAACATTTTGCTTTGATGACAAACTTAAAGTCTCCAATAGGAAAAACTAAGAACAGCAGCACCAACGTCATTAACTGTTTGCGTTGCACCCCAATTGTGCCAAGAGCCCAGCATGCCCAGACTCACAAGTTTCCTACAGATTTAGAGACCAGATAAGAGAGTGCACACATGCACTTCCTTCAGGCTGTCCTTTACCAGCAGTCTGAAGTAAGGTAACTGCCTTCCTTTTGTCCAGAGGAAAACTTTTCTTCCAGTGAGCAGAAAATCCTTATGTTTCAATTTTCCAATTTCAATTAGTAAATCCCTTATGGCAATGCATAAATAATAGAGTGAGTAAATCTTCTCCTGACAAGTGTGCTATGTCAGTTGATTCAGGAATCATAGAGCAGACTGAGGTTCTGAGTGTTTTCCCTTCCTTGCTTAAACCTAGAGAGGCAGACACATGTGGGTGAACATTCCTAAATCATAGGAACATAGAACAGCTTGGGTTGGAAGGGACCTCAAAATCATTTAGCTTGAGCTCCCCTGCCATGAGCAGGGCTGCCAACCACTAGATCAAACTGCCCAGTAACCCATCTTGCCTGGCCATGAACACCTCTAGGGATGGGACACCCACAGTTTCTCTGGACAGCTTGTACCAGTACCTCACCACCTCCTGAGTAAAGAATTTCTTCCTAAGTCTAACTTAAAGTTGCTCACAGTAAAGGGAATTAGAAACTGGCAAACAGGTAAAAACTACAAAGTACTTATTTATAACTAAACAATCCAATGGGGTTTCTATTTAATCCTCTAGTATTACTACTGGTTATTGTTTTTATTCATCAGGTATGACAGAGACCAGGGACTTGCGCTGCTCAGACAGATTACAAAGATGTGTGTTTTCAACTAAACGCAGTCAGACTTTTAAGTTACATGTTTCAGAACTGGAAATTGCGTAATTGGAAAACAGAGCCTCCAGGAGAGACCTGGGAATCATATCGATATTCTGCTGAGTAAGAAGTAGACTGGGAGCAAAGCGGAGGGCTACTCCACAGAAACAACGAAGTGGTTCTATCCTTGAGCACAGAATTGTTTTAGAGAGAGTCCTGTGAACTGCAGAATGGTTTGAGAACAATTTGAGATCTGGAAAACTTGCCTTACAGTGAAAGAATGTTAAATGCAATGTGTCATTCTTTCCAAAAGAAGGATAAAAGTGTTTTGAAGCAATGCCCCTGTATATAACGCTAACTGATGGTGGAGAGCATTTTAGAAACACAGGTCTGAAATGTCTAAAGGCCACGAGAGGAAGAAAAATCCAGACTTTAAATACAGCACAAAGTGAAAACCATCAGTCAAGAGAAAAAAAATTATTTAAGAGTACAATGGAAACTCAAGATGAGATTGGAAGGCTTTAGTAAAGCTGTATTTTGACTTACGCTGAAATTAAAAACTATTCGAGATACCACACAAGTTCCTTCTGACCTAATGTGAATTCATTTCTTTCGTGTGATTTTGATGAGTCAATCTGCAGAAGATTTTTTGTTGATTTTTTGATTTTTGGTATATACTTTCACCTTTAAATTCCCATGTATTTCTTCTTGTCTTTTGTATGGCTGAAATGGAAATATTTTTCTTCAGTTAGCCATCACATCCATCACACTGACACTTTTCATGAGATCTCTTGGCTTGGAGATGATTAGCAACTTTCATATGCCATACCTTATTCAGACGTTTTTTCTGTTTAGAAATCCATTCTTTCAATAAACTGCAAAGGATTTTTTCAGAGCTGCGCAAGCTGACAAAGAGTCAAATTTATTGAAAGACTTTGAAATGCTGTTTAACTATGAGACAAGGACTTCTACATTGAGGATTTGGGCCCTGACCGATGCTTTCAGAAAAGTACCTGAGAAAACATGTTCTTCCAATGACTTTCCATGAGGCGTATGACTTCACTCTGATATTCAGAGAAATTCTCATGTTGGATGTCCTGTCTGCCCTGCTCATCTTGATATTGAAAACTTGTAGACGGGCACTGCGCATACTCTTCAGAGGAATTACAAATCATCAGATTCTGTTCTCTGAAGTGAAACTGGGGTCTTCTTCAACTGTTCATGATTAAGCCCTTGCTTCAAAAACCTCTTGATGGTGACCTTGCCAAACATTGCTAATTCTTCCTGTATGGTGAATTCTGCTGAGAAAATGGTGACCTGCATTTGGAAGTTGTAAAATCCATAGATGTGAGTCAAGTTGTTTTAAGACTGATGCAGCACAGAGAGGGCACTAAACTCTGGATGACATCTTACTTTTAGCAAGGAGTGCACTGAAGAGATCTTTACCAATGCGTCAGTGCTACAAAATAGGCTGTGTCACTGACTCCATTGCTGAAGGGATTCCATCCACTTCAACACATACTGAAGAGTGGAGTTAATAAACTCAGTTTATTTCTGAAGCCATTTACCTAAAACAGGTTTGGAAGGCATCAGTCTTGTATTTTTTCTGTTACAAGTGAACACAAACTTGACAACACAGGGAGAGTAGTCCTTCTCTATTTACTCAGACACAGGGAGATTTATTCTATGAGCAGAAATGACATCTTGGTATAGAAAAAGCAATGGGGCCATATTTATTATTAACAGAGTATGTGAATGAAGTAGATAAATCAGTATGACCAAGAAAAATAGTAAGCATGTGTCTGATTTCCAATCTATAATATCAGATGAAACATGAAAGTGCAACCCTTAATTATAAGCAAATATTAGCACAGACTCATGGGATCTCATCATAACATCTCAAGGTCTACATTCATGAAAATTTAAGCAATGTTTAAAATCATGTTAATTTGTTCTTTGTTTGTTTCTTTTCCTGCCAGTCTAATTTATTCCAAAAGACTTTGGTTCTCAAATCTGGATATATTGATCATGCCTATGTAAAGCATTGTTATAGCCTGGGGAGAAGACTTTTGTGGAAAAAAAATTGTCTTTGTTCTCCTTTGATAATTTATATGTATTTTGATGTTTTCAAGCATTTCCAGTTCTGAATCATTTTTCAAGCAGCAAGTTAACTTCACTTTTTCTCTTGAAGTCTTCAGCAAATACAGCAATGACCTCACACACAATGATAATACTGGCTGCTAAGTGGGTAATTACGTGCAGCATGCTGATTTCAAGGAACAGTTACATTTTCTTCTGTGCCGTACAAGCCTCTTCAAGAAGAGGACCCAAGGGGCTAGTGATTCTGGTCCCACTCATATCAGTATTAAATGGGAGTGACTGAGCATTGCTTATGAGGTAAAAATGCTGTAAGTGAATTAGGCTTTATGATTTTAGTTATTTCAGCTTCATTTTTAAATAAGAGAAATTTACAAAGGGCACATACTACGTCTGGCCACAAGTGTTCAAACAAACATGATTTTTGCTTTCTTATTCTGATGGTTCTACACCATTTGCACAAATTTGTATCACACGCCAAGTGCAAGAGGGGAGGAAAAGGAAAAACTTGCCTGAGAAGCACAGTGAATACTGAGGTAGTTATATTGAGCTATGCTCAGTCAGGAGCTCCAGTGAGCTCCTCTTGTGCCTGCCTGACTGCCATACTTTTATCCAGCCCACTTAGCACTATCTTGCACACTCCTGTACAAAACTACACTGTGACTGTAGTATAAGCACAAACTGGGAGATATCAGGCCCACAGCATAATGTATCTGCTCACTGCCTGTTAAGTGCTCCCTACTATGAATAAGAGAAACAAGGGCAGCGCATTGTTTGTAATTGGCTTCACAGACCAAGTGCTGTTGAGTAATTCAATAGCTTCATATGCAAATAATGAAGTTACCAGGTCTATGCTATACATTATGAATATTATATATATTATAATAGTTCAACAACAACAACCAAAAACCAACCAATAACTAGAGACTGATGGAAAACACCCCCTCTGAAATCAGGGACTGTCAGATGGGAAGAAAACACTACAGCTAGAAGACAGGAAAAAGATGAAAAATGAATAAAATAAGATACTGAAAAATAAGGAATAGAAAAGAAGGAAAGAAACGACTATTAATGGTACAGCAGTAGAACCTAAGTTCTAGCAACTGAGGATTTGATTAATCTAGTAACATCAGGAGCCTGGAGGCAAATTGGCCGATTCAATACTATTAACAATTGTAATTCTCTCCAGGATATCTCATACTCACCCAGCAGTAACTTCAATATGTTCAATAAGGCCATCCATTCTGTTGATACAGTGAGATATAATACAACCAGGAACCATTCTTGCCACCAAATTCCCTTACTCTCTTCCTCTAGAGAAGAGTGTCCAGGAATATTTATAGGGGTCAGTACTTTTCATGCTGCTAGTGGCAAGCTTGCATGGAAAGAGCAATAAATCACATGTTCTTCAAGGAGTCAGAAGGCCTCAGCCCTTGCTTACTCACAATATGTCTTACTGTAGCTTCATTCGAATGTTTCTAAGGAAAAAGCTGTTAACTAATTAATGCATATATATATATATGCATTAATGCTTAAAAAGAGAGATTAATTCTTAGCAAATCCTGCGATTCCTATGCACTCAAAGCTTTGCTTGGATTCAGTAGGCAAGAATAATAAGCTAGATTTAATTATCTTCAGTGTCAAGTGCTTGGTAGTCTAAGTCCACAGCTCTAAATGTAGTTATCGGATTCACTGAAAACACAGAAAATCTGGTGGGGCAAAAGGTCCTATCATAGACTGTTATAAAATAGAACAAAATCAAGCTTCATGATCACCTCAGATCCCCCACACAACCGTGGTGAACTAGAATTCTGTTTATTCAGATGGAGTATGCTTCTAGTGCCAAGAGCCATACACTGCTAGGGAAATTAATGTAGCCTCTTTGATGTCATGTGCATCCCAGAATCTGTAACACACTGCTGAAACTGTGAGCACAGCCTTTTGTTTATAACCCTAAGCAGAACCATTTGAATACACACACTGAAAGAACTCGTAACAGGAGCAATGCGTTTTCTTCCACCCAGTGATTCATCACTTACTGCTTCGTTTTGGATACTGCAGTTCCATGCAAAGACATATGCTTTAGATTATAAAGCACATTAAGGAAATCATAACTTTTTCAAGATGGTATGTAAAGGCTGTTTTTTGCATCTGTTTGTTGCCAAAGACCCAGATGATACTGTAATTAGAACAACAAATATTTTATGTGAAATCAATCATTTAGCTGTCTCTGAACCCCAAGACAATGACTTTTAGATACACTTCGTTGGGAAACAAGATGCATAAATAGTTAGAATCTTGGCTTTGCTTGTTTTTTCCTCTTCCAACACAATTCTGATCCTTCAATTTTTGTCAGTTCTTTCAGTTTCTATTGTGACTGACTTAACTGTAGAGTGAAAAGGCAGAGATAAAACAAAGCATGCAAAAGAACTAAGCCCTCTGTGACTAACACAGATGATATTCAAACCTGTCAGCAAATAGCATGCTTGTACAAGGATAGTCCTGAAGATGTCTTCCTATAATCATTGAATATACTTGATCTTTTATGTGTCCTGCATGTCATAACAGCTACAAGAGAGTTTCAGAGGTATGACAGCCAACTAACCAAAGAAGTTTACACAAGCACAGCTTTAATTTTAGGGGAAAAAGTCATGCAAAACCATTCTGAATGGCAGAAACTAGTTCTGGTCAATGAAGAAACAACCGATTTTTTTTCTTCTCATCCTTAAACATGACAAAAAGCAATGATAGAAGATACTTTTTAATAGTTCTTTTCAGAAGAGAGAGTTACTGATGAAAAACAGGATATTTCAGGTATGCTGGAGTTAGTACATATCACAGCACATTTCCTGATTTTAGAAGACCTGTCTGATCCAATAACCACCAGGTGATAAGAAATAGCTGTCTCACATTACCATGTGAAGTAAGTAATGCCTCTTCTGCTCTTTGAGTGATGCTGTATAATCAATATGAGTGACTAAAAAAATTCACAGGGGAAAAGCCTACTGAGAGCAATTAAATACAAAGTGATCACTTCCGGATCAGGAAATCCCAGAGCCATAGACCACGCTAAAGCTGAAGTGTGAGCTGAGCAATTCTCTCTGCTTGCCCTACTTCTATAGTGTACTCTAAGCTTTTGCTCTTGGTTATTGTCAGAGAGAGAAAATTAGACTAAACAGACCATGCTCCTTGTTAGGTTTTCATTTGTGAGGCTTCTAACTTTGAAACAATCAGGTAAGATACCCACTTCAAATAAATGCAAGTAGCCCAAATCCCCAAGAAACCACATGTTGAGGTAACTCCTCCTCACAATGTCCATATCAGAGTATTCAGTGCAAAGATGATCTCAAAATTAACAGCTCATGTTGTGCTACGCATGCCTTCTTGATTGCACTACATGAGATTAACATGAGCTTCTGGAAAACAGTAGTAGAAAACCCATTCATAGAGGAATACAAAGGCAAGCCAGCTGTTCTTTAGTTTTCTGGACACATCCAATTTGTATGTATTAGTTTGAGATTCTAGTCTTGAAGGATAGATACTGGGAAAATTATGCAGGCACTGTGTGCCCAGAGGTTTGCCATAACACAAACTTCTCTTATCAGCAGTACATCATAGCTGAGACTCAGCTTGTTGGTAGGGTTATTTCTTTAGTGAAGTTAAGAAAACAGGATTAGAAAGAACCTCAAATGATTGCTTAGGCTTCCTCATCTTCCAAAGTAAAATCATGTGTCATGATGAAGATAAGAGAAATTTTCAAAATTGCTCATAAACAGAAGATCATTAAAATTATTCTTGGAAATACAGCATCAACAAAGGAAATATTATTTCTGCACAATATGACAACAGCTGTTACTTCAAAGAACAATTAGGATGATGATTGAATCAATGTGATTGATCAAATAGCTTCAGAATCTTTAAAGCATCATGACAGTATCATCAATTTCAGAGATGTTCTCTGACGTATGGTTGGACCTGCTAATGCTTAAGTTTTCAAATGGCAGATTGTGGATCTCTCAAGAGCTATAATGTGCTATATGCCTCAGACAATTCACTGGACACTTGGCATTGGTTCCTCTTGTGAATTCCAGCTAAGAAAAACAAAGCATAGAGGTAAAAAGATGAAGCCAACATAAAAAGTAAACACTGCAGTTAACATCTGAAAATAAAAAAGTCAAAATATTCAGTACATTAGAGACCAGTAACAGATCAGAAATACCTTTCTAATACTGCTTCTCTATAGGGCCAATTGCTGAAGCTGCCAAAAATGCATCATACAAATGCAGGGAGTTGTGCAATCAAAAGTAGGGCAGGAGGCAATCTGTAAGTTCATACTCTATTAGAACGTGGTTCATAACAGGCATGTATTTCAGTGTTGCTGTCCTAGAATAAAGCCTGGATACTTTTAAAACTAATCTCTCACCTTCTTCCAGACTGTAATAATAGCAGTTTTATCCCATATCCTCAGAGATTAAGCCACTTGATTGACTTCGAATTCTGGACACACAGGAAATTTGTATTAATTTAACATAATGATGAGGCGCAATAAAGGCTCTGTGGAACCACAACAGCACAGTCTCTAAGGTTTTGTTCGTTACAGAAACACAATTTGCATATCTAAAGCCTTGAAACCATGGGTCCATATTGATACAAGTAGTATCTCAAATTTGAGTGTAGCAGATTCAGCATATATTTCAAAGAATAAATGGCAGAAGACCAAGATAAAACTCTCAGTAGATTTCTTCATTAAGAAAGGTTGTTTTTTTTTTTTCTAAATTCAAGGTAGTTGGCAGCAGGAACTTCTTAAGGAAATGCTAAAGAAAGCTTGACTGAAAGCAGCAAAAATGACACTAGTTAGAGATTTGCTTCCTAGTTGCTGCAGTCATTTGGTCTGCCGGTTGTCAGTGTTGGAAATGAAGAAGGTATCCAGGCATCCATATAAAGGAAACTAATGCTACAGAGACCCATTCCTTTAAGGGGGTGTAAATTGTTACTGGAATTCCTAACATTACACCTGCAATTAGTGATGGCTCGTAAACGATCTACAAATCAAACTCAGGGCAGTGAATTCCCACGGAGTATTTTGAAAAAGAAGAAGCATGAATGAACTATTCAGTCAATAACAGAATTAGAAAAATAAGTAGGACTGGAAAAAAACCTTCAGGCATTAAAGGTATCTGTGCCATTTGAATGAGTACCTACTGTTTTTATCTCCTTCCAAGTCTAAATCAGTAACCATTTACTGGTAACTGCTATGAATCTGTGCTATGGTAGAATGCTGACATATAAAAACAAAGGGCCATTATGTCAATACTCTGGAGTAGTAGTTCATTAACTTTCATCCAGAAAAAGTAGGTGGGAGCTTCCAGTAGCAGCAAAGTCAATTCAGGAAACAGAAGAGGTGCTCAAAGAAAACTGAGGAAGCCCTGCAAAGAGTCTCAGGACCGGGATGCTTACTTTCAATAAAACAGTTTTAGGCTGCATACATCATGATACCCAGCTGTACCATCTGCATTGAGTCCTGGGAGTGAATTCAGACCATCAATTCTTTTCATGCAGTGCTTCCTGAAAACATTCAAAACAAACTTTGGGAAAGAACTTCAGCTCACAGGAGCAGAGGAAGACATACATGTGTACTGTATACAAATAGAGTGAGTTGACTTTCTGATATTACAGTGACTAACTTATGTGACAGTAGGTTTTGTTCCAAAATTATATTTCTTGACAGCTTCCTGCAGTAAGTCACCTCACTGTGTCACATTCCCCTCTGAAAACAGGTTTTGTCACTTGTTTTAAATTGTTAAGTTCTATAGAATTGGAGTTCTTATTTTTCTTATGAACACATGACTGTTGTGGTGACTTTATTCCTCAGAGCTAAGCAAATCCTTTACAAGTGTGGTGATTTTCAGTTTCAATCTGGAACACTAGCAGGGCTCATTTTTAAAACATTTCAGCTCACTCCTTCCAGAAAAGAAGGCTTCTTCATAGTGTCTCAGTGCAGGTACACAACATTTCTTGTCACTCCAGACTAGATGATTTACAAAATTTACTCCAGGAGTTGATTTGGGTATGTTTTCCATTTCATAACTACTTTTTTTTGTTTGTTTTTGTTTTTCCCAGCTGCTTTCTTACAATTCAGTACTACATTCTTGCCTGGTAATAAACTAATATCCCTATAGAATAGCTTGAGATGCAACAGGAAATTCTGTTTGTGTCCTGATTCTGCTCTTGGTCTGTAGGTATTGCAGAACTAAAAATGTTTGAATTACTACTTTATTTGCTACTGTGCACTATCTTCCTGTGAGAATGACCTTCAAAGGATCAGACAGAGTTGCAATATGAAGAAACTACTACACTGCAAGTGTACCTATTGCCATGCAATCCCACTTCTGATTTGTCTATCATTGGAACACAAGCAATCTGGCCATATTAACATAACTCTCTTCCATAACATCTCTTGCTTCGCAGTAGGACTAATTAGCTTAGGCACGGCGCTGCACTCATCCAGCTACACTGCCTCTAGGGTCTGATTCACATCTATCTTGAGCAGTTTTGCAAAAGCACTGGCATGCATGGAGTCACTATATCATAAATTTATATTATGACTGATTCTACACTAACTCTCCCATTGAGACAAAACCCAAAACTCAGCTTTACCACTGTGAACAGATTCATCAAAGTCTGCTATTGAAGTAATGCTGTAATAATAATGACAATATCCTGTCCCCATCAGAAAGGTTCATCTTCTGGGAATGCTAGCAGTGATGCACACCTTCATCACTAGAATTAGTTCCTCTGAAGCTGGCTGAGGCATTAAACATATGAACGCAAGGGGAAAATTGGAAAGTACCATCAAACCACATTGATAATAATACAGTTTAGAGAAGTATGATTAAAATAGGGTTGCGTAATAGAATCTCAAACTCTTCCCTTTGGAAAGGACTGTCTTAATTATTTTGATCATTAAAAGATCCTGTGAAATTAAAAGGCCACAGGAAAAGAGAAATAAGTATTTCTCTTCGCTTACAGGAGATGTAATAGATTTTAAAAGACCAATACTCCTATCCACGTGATACTCAAATTAACTCATGAAGCAGTTTGAATTCAATAACGGAGAACTGTCCTCTTCCCATAAACACACAATAACAAGCAGGAGTACTCAGGCTAATCTCTGATGAAAATTTCCTGCGCTATGTGCTCCAGTAAAATAATCTCAAGATTGAACTTCTTGTTTCACAGAAAGTATAATTTCCACATAGAGCTGCTCAGTATTGTCTAAATGAAATGAATGGGAAACTGATGGGTGGACAGAGACAAACTGAAGATAATCAGCAAAATTTATGTTTTCAAATAAAGTACAAAACATATAAATCACTTCAAAGAGCCTTATAAAATTATCATTTAGTAAAAAAAAAAAAATTAAATCACAATGTTGCGAAAAGTTAAGATATGATTTGTGGACCACAAGTTACAGTTCATTGTTTGCTTTCACAAGGTAGAATGGCAGGAAATTATCTCCCTCTCGTCACGCATTTCATTTTTGATTAGGCGATTTTACATTATTTGTAACTTCAAAAAGCAGCCACAAAAATACGAGGTGCCAAAGATATTTTTTTTCTCTGAAGATATGATTTTCTGTAAGAAATCTGTCTACAACACCACATACTGCAAAACAAGATTTTCAGTTTTTATTGCTGACACTTATGCCAGCATTCTACCCAAACTCAGTGCATTATGTCACTCCATAATGACAGATCATGCAGCGCCTTGTATGATGGGACCAATACTCCTTAAAATAAAAGTTATTATTTAAAGATATACTGCTTTGTAATCTCCACTTGGCAGAGCCAGCAAAGGACTTATGATATCACTTCACTCTTTTCTTTCCCTCACGGCTGCCAGGGCATAGAAGAATGAATTTTCCTATTACCTTTGCTGAAGTGTTAAAGTTAGATGTTTAATGATGATATTTTAAACTTCATAATTATTTATTTCACAGGACCTCAGCACATGGAAGGGAAGAGACAATCACATTATGAAGAGCTGCATGATTTATTTCTCCCTTCACACACAAAGCAGCAGTAGCCTGTGCCACTGTGCAAGTCAGACTTGAGCCCTCAGTCATTAGCTGTGAATCTGGACCCACAGAAAAGAGGCTGAGCCCATCCAAGTCCATTCTGTAATGAAACTCTATGGCTGGAGGGGGGTCAAGGGGACAAGAATCCGAAAGAGCACTCATGGCCACCTTTTCTAGTCTGGTTTGTGGATGAGAAAAATACTCAGAAGTAAATGTTTCGTGTCCTGTCATGAATCACATAACTGAAGACAAGCTTCAATTAAGCTTGTACTTAATGTAAAACCAAAACAGTGATCGTGCCTGCAGCTGGACTTTCCTTAATGTTTCAAAGAACTTTGGGTATTTTTATAGTTACTAATATTTAAAGAGAGACCAGTACAGACACACAGCATGACATGTTGAGCTGCATGTTGTAGCATGTGATGCCATTTTTCACTTTTCAGACACCTTAACAATTCTCACTGAGTATAGCTTATGGTAAGTTGGTGATATGAAGTGCTTTGCTACACTCCGCTAAATGTAACTAAGATGGCATGTAATGATACTTCTAACATTTAGAAAGACTAAAACCATGGCATTTTAACTTGGTGTCCACCAGAAAATTGTAAGAATTCTCCATACTCAATGGGAAAAACAAAGAGTGACATCACAAGAAGTGTCTTTTTCAATAGCATCCAGAAAGCTCCTCTAGATTCATAGCGTTTGAAAATGAGAAACAATTACAGTAGGGCACAAAGTCAATAGAATGATCTCACTAGACTTGCCAATATGCAAAAGGATTTTTAATCTTCAAAAATACCCTAGTACTTAGCTGTATAAGCTCCAAATGAAGTTTAATAGGTGAAAATGCTTAAAGATTTCTGAAAGGTGTTCCTACTTTTTGGCCATTAGCATGTCACACCATGATAATTTAAATCTGCTTTCAGTTCTGGGCACTTAAGATCACAGCCCTCCTAATTTCTAAAGAGAGGGGTAGAGGGAGATTTCCACTTATGTGGAAGAGAAACATTCTGATAAATTTTCTTCCGTGTCTGAGTTGGAAGCTAGTCAGACTTCTTTTTCATTCAATTATTTCTTTGCTAATACTGGAATTTTAGGGCAACAGAAACTTTATTTTTTATGAATTCAGGTCATATTAGCTAACAGTTTCAACTGAAATTACATGAAAAAACTTCAGAGATGTTTAAACAATTCATTCTGGCATCTCAAAAACAAAACATTTTGATTTTGTCACAAGGGGACTCCTTTCCCAAAACAGAGGAGGTAGTGCTGCCACCCCTGATATCCAAAAACTCAGTGATTAGGCCATGTTCTTAGACTGTGAAAGATGTAGCTTCAAACACCTCCTTTAACTGATTTGGTACAGGGACTTGAACCCAAACATCACGCTTCTCAGGAGAGTAACCTAACTACTGGGCTAGAAAACATTCTTAGGTAGTTTTCTCTCAGCCTCATTTGTTGAAAATGTCCCACTTTGCATAAAGTAGTTAAATATTCATGGAAACAGAGATTGAAAGCCAGGTGCTGGCCCGCTTTTCTTTTGACTGCTCAAATTGCCACAGTCTCAAGTCTGTGCCCTACTTACTATTTCATGCACATTCCACTGATGGGAGAAAGAAAAAATGCTTTCTTCTCCAAACTTATACATCTGCCTTCGGCATAGCTCATACCACTTGAAAATATAGATCAGTGAAAGTTTTGAGCCTTACCTTTGGAAGGACAGTACGGAAGGTAAGAAATTATCACTTTCCAACATATGGAGAAGTTCAAAATAAAGCCATTTAAAAAGAAGAAACAGTATTATTTAAAGGAAAAAAAAGTGAGAAATCTGCATGTATTTGTATCCAATGTTTATCCCTATTGGCACAATTAATAAAAGCTATGCATAAATCACATGAAATTCATTAAAACCATGGGCTCTGGTTGCTGACTAATTGGTAAAAACACTCTTGATAAAAAATGCAAAATGTATGCCAACTCCACATTTTAAAACTTCTTTCTGGTTAAGATATCTCTTCTTCTCAGTTGCTTTACCAGCAGAGCTTGATTTTAATTGTTATTGGTCTTAGAGAAATAACGATGCTAAGAACTGCACCTGAATGCCTTTAACTATGGAGCAGGAAAACAAAAGCACAGCTCTACTGAGTTTACAGACATTAAGGACCTAGGTATTCTGTGTCTAGAACAAATTTTAACATACCTGTGAATCTAAGGACTGCTAAAGTCAGCTGTGAACGTTTCAGTAGTCTCTTTTGAGTGCTTCAAATCCTTTATGAATGTGGCCTTTATCACTTGCTTCTGCAGTGTTGCCTCCAGCTGCAGCTACAAGACTACCTCGTTGCTTAGGGAAACTTTGACTCAGTCAAATATGGAAAATTCTAATAGATTAAAACTTGAGGATCAATACAGTCCCATGCCTAGAACAGACAATCTGAGACTGTTGGAGACAGATGACTGTGATTTGTTGTGACTGTAGCCACCTACCCCAACACATTCCTAAGGTCACAGAAGATCCATCCCCACTCTTTCTGACAGCGTGAAGTCTCTGTAACCTCCCCAGCTTAGTACGCCTTGTTTTCAGAGGAAACATGAGGAAATGAGAAAAAAAAAAAAGAGGACAGCATGCAGTCAGCTACAAATATTGTAGACAGGGAGCTCAGCAAAAGTTTTTAATACTTACAGTGTCTCTTAATAAACCCATGGAAAGCCTCATCTGAAGGGTCTCTTTTTGCCACCATCACCGATGGCTCTGATTGCGGAAGGCCTTCCTGACATCAAACAATCCCAGATGCAGAGGGGCGTTGGGAGCTAGCCCAGTGCTTTGTTTGGGTCCAACCTCAAGTTTTCTGTATTTACATTTTTCCGAAACATGATTTAGAACAGATGTTATTGGACACCAAAGCTCTTCTCCAGGGCTGGAGTAGAAAAATCACAGCAGAAGAGGGAGATACAGAATAGTTCACTTTACATTTTGGGAGAATACTGATCTGCATTGCAAAGAAGGTGCAGATCCTGCCCACCTCCAGTTTTAGTTTAATTAGGCTAACATTCAAACAATACCATTCACTTCCTTCTATTAAAACTCAAGCAAAATGCTTGGTTTGATTGTGAACAATCTTATAATTAAGTGATGGTTTAGGACCTATATCTGCTTGTATTCTCTATTTCTGCCATAGACTTTGGCCTTGATAGAACAACATATTCAAAGCACTTGCCCCACACCACACTTATGGTGTGCATGTTTGAAACAAAGAATGAAATGATGTTGACAAACAGTATTACGAAAGTGATACAGCTTTAATAGTGGCTTAATGAAAGAAATGGGAATATGAAACTGCCTTCTTCTCTAGACAATGTGTGGTGAAATAAGCTGTCCACAATGGAGGGAAAAAGTTCAAAAAAAAAAAAACATTTGGAAACAATACAATGACATATGGTCCCATATGCTGAATCTATAATGCTTCCTAATTCCTTCAGGGTAAAACATACCCTTCTCCTGAACAATTTCCAAGTAACTGGGATTTGCCTATGAACACTGAAGGAGCGAATAAAATCAGCCAGGACACATGGCTGTGAAGCAGTTTCTCTGCAGTTGCCATTTTACACATTGACTGGAACAGCACTCACAACTTATTTCCACTCTACCTTGTCCTCTTGCCAATTAGGGCTAAGGTACGCACCTGCAGTTTTCATCACTGATTCATGGAGGTAACAACAGACTGCACTACCTCTGTTTGGAGATGAAAGGGAATAATTTTTCACAATCCTTATTCTCGCACTCCTTATTGATGCAATGTTTCAAACTTCAGTGGCTCCAAAGAGGACATATACTGTTATTTGCAGTACTTTCTGGTCATTAAAGTACATCATAATGGCTATTTTAGAGGTCATTTATGTTGTTACTTTTGAATTTGCTTGCTCATCACCATGTCTGTTTCAGGAGCCAGCAGTAAACTGTAGCCATTGGTCTGATTTCTTTGTACACTAATAGTGTTGAAACTCTAAGTTAATAAGAAAGCTATAGTTTTTAATTCTTGTTTGTATATATGTATTTGTGTTAAATACAGGACACATGCCACCCTGCCTGTTAGGAAGAGGCATCTTTACCTTTTGTAAATAGCTCTCTCCAGTTTTCTAGTATTGAATTCACCCATTCAGCCAACTTCAGCAGACCATGTCCCTCTGCTCCAGATTCTTCCCATTTTGACTAGGTCAGGAGACTCAGCTGGCTGATCCACAGCACAGAAAAAAGGACCATTCTGTGTTCTACCCAGATGCATCCACACTAACAGAAATGACTTGCAAACACCAGAGAGAGTACCACTGCAGTAACTGGCACCTCCTCTGAAAAATGATCTGCGAGATATTTTGATTTTTCAGTTCAGCTGAAGTCCATCAACAGGGACAGCCGTACAAAAGCTGAGTTTTAACACTCAACAGAGGCAACAGTGAACATTTACACAGGTATTATATATACTATGGTACGGGAATGAAAAGACTTCCCTCTTTGGGAAATTCACATATTCTGAAAGAGAGAAATTATTATCCCTCTTCCAAATAAAAAGTCAGCCACCACTTGCCCTTCTCCAGATCTAAAAAGACAATGAACATTTGCAATGGCTACTAAAGACCATTTCAAAAGACAAACCAAGATGAGTCTGAAAAGTGAATAGTAAAGGGAGAGAAGGAATGTTATTTCCTGTATATTCATCACCAAAACTACTAATTCTGTTAGTTATTTGTCTCTGCCTCTTCACTTCTTGTCTCTGTAGGTCAAAACACTTAGGGACAGACACTATCCCTGTTTACTTGGTGCGTATGACACCTCTATCAGAATGCAAATCAGCACCAGCAGTGTATCAGCCTGTGACAACGATAAGAGTGACGCCTGCCAGTCTTCCCCTGGTGTAATGATTACACCACTTTTTTGTTTCTAAAAACATACGTTAACCTGACACTTGGTGCATTAGACCATCACCAACACTTGGAAAAGTCATCTCTCTTCTCATTTAATATTTGGATGTGCTTAGGAGTTTGAGGAAAATATTTCCATTGAATGTTTAATGTAAAAATGCTCCAAGGCAGATAGATTTTTTCAGTTAACGTTTCAAAATTGCTTCAAGACTGGATGAAGGATCTGATGAAATGCTTCCACGTTTTAATTCTCCAGCTGGAAAATGAGACTATTTAATATTAAAACGGTATTTTACAAAGTACACAGAACTATTTAACAGTACCTGGACTATTCTGCAGGAAAGGAAATGGAAACAAACATGCCTGAGTACAAGGCCCTACAGCCACTCTGCAGCTAATTCTCCAAAAAACTTTAATGAACGTAACCACATCCTTCCTTCCAAATGAGGCCCTTCCCCATGAAAAGCAGAGCCAACACATTCTTGGAAGATAATTTGAAATGATGATTGGGAGAAAAAAAGCGTCAACTCACACAGGACAAAGATTACGTTTTTCTACCTGGACTGAGGCTGGTACTTGTGTGAAAATGTCCTTAGGTTGACCGTAAAGAAGGGGCACCATATGCAATTAATATTTCCTGGAAGAGTTCAAGGAGCAGATGGGCTTATATCCCCACTCATCGTTTGGCTGATTGGCTAAATTGGCTTTACAAGCAGCTGGGAATGTTTTATATCAATCTCCTTCAAATTCTTTCTCTAGTGACTCCTTTTCCCTTTTGCATCAAATTTCCTTTTGCTTTACGAGAGCAGTTCCTGGACAACTTTGTTCCATGTACATGTAGAATGACTGGCCCCTGTTATGTACCACCACATCATTTGCTCTAGAATGAAGCAGAACTTTAAAAAGAGATGACAGGTTGCAGAAGAGTTGCAATTTATTGATCTGCTAACTACCTTGTCCTGACCACTCTGATCCAGCAACAGTGGATGCTTATTCAATCTCAGATTGTTCTATTTGGCTTCTACTGTGGAAGCACTACCACTTGAAGGATAGTCCACAGATCCTAGCCTTTTTCCTCAGTGTGCATAGGACAATATTTGCTGCATGGTGACAACTGCTGCATTTACTATAGTAAAACACAGGAACCATAAATCCACTAGAGGAATTAGTCTGAATAGTGCACAAGACCGTGAGCAAGAAACAATGTTACAGACATTGTCCCTGCTCTGTCAGCCTCAGTTGTGTCCCAGTATAAATTTGATATATATGGCATTTTAGGCACAAATGAGAAAAAACAATTCTTCCTCTTATTCAAAGTTTTTTTCAGATTGCTAAAGCAAATAGTAATACATGTTTTAAGCTTTATCTGTTGATTTTTCTCATCTTTCAGAAGTAAGTCTTCACTGCAAGCTCACTTCTCTGAGATTTGTATCCTCCATCCTTTAATGTTGACAGCAGTGATTTAGGGGAGAACCTAAGGGCTAGAGATTTAGAAATCATGATGCACTAAGTGCATCTCATGTACCATCTTAGGGCTAATTCATCTACATGGAACATTAGGTTCATGCTGCGTTTCAGCTTCTAGTTCCAGTTCACATTAAGCCAGCTTGAGAGTTCTTGTTATCAAATAGGTAACATCCCAAGGTACTTTCACTCCCTGTTGCAATCTGCATATAAGAATTGATTAAAATCCATCGGGGTTCCCAAGAATACATACATTATAGGGCCTAGCACTGTTAAATGAGAGTATGCTTAGACTAGTTAAAACCATCTGTATTTCAGTTTCCTTTTTAATGAAAGGATTTGACATCTTTAAAGTTGTTGGTAGTTTGTAGTTTTAGAGTGATCTGAGTTGCCCTGACAAAAAGCGATACTGCATTAGTACTGCAAAGTACTATGAAACCACAACTTGACCTCCCACAAGAATTCAGACTCACATTTAGAAGCTGTGGCTGAAAACAGCTATTTCTTTATTTCTTCAAGAATCAGATCGCAACTTTGCGATGACTTGGTTTTCATCTGTATGCAAGATTTAAAAAATAGGACTGGTGTTTCCTTTAATTAGTATTTGATACAGTATTAATATTCCTATTTATCTTCTACATGCCATATGGATTAAATTCTCATTACTTTTGATCTTAATACTTTTAAAATATGTAAATCAGCAGACAGACACCCGCTTTAAAGCAGTGTTTGCACACCACATCTATTATTGCCTTGGGCAATAGAAAATATCTGCATTGCTAAAACTCCAGAATTGTGAGGAAATCTTGAAAAATCAGATATTAAACTGATCAATCTAGACAAATTATATAATGACCAAATAAACTGCAGCCTTTTACATTCAGATATATTTTAAAATGACATTAAAAGTGACCAAAGACCATTACAGAATGTGTACTTAAAATGGATCTAGTAAGTTAATATCTGAAAGAAGGATGCTTTCACAGATTGAGCTAATTCTAGATGCAATGCTGTAGAATACTTAAAAACAAAAAAACAAAACAAAACAAAACAAAAACAAAAAAAACCCAACAAACTTACCTTTAACCTCAGACATTAAAAACATAATGATTTTTTTAAATGTTTTTGGAAGATATTAATTCAACTCTATCTTTCCAGCATTATAGTGCATTGCTCATGAATAGGTTGCTTTTCTGAATGTTGTGGCTAAGTGGAGAGTGGAGATCTATGGGAATCAGCAAAACAAAGAACAGAAAGCAAATACTTGGAACTGATGTCTCTTTCACACTTGTAAAGAATC
Organism: Cyrtonyx montezumae; assembly: GCF_038088225.1. NCBI lineage: Eukaryota > Metazoa > Chordata > Aves > Galliformes > Odontophoridae > Cyrtonyx > Cyrtonyx montezumae. Next base: position 11,315,632 of record NW_027072078.1, on the reverse strand, counting down.
TCTGATGATATGCAAAGTATTTGCATCTGTGGGTTCAAAAATGGTACTCAAGTCTGTGCAGTAGTATTTATGAATGCACTAGTCTGAAAACAAAAGCTTATTTTAGTCATTTACATTGGGTCCTCTTAATACACATAATAACAAATTTAACAAAACTCTAGCAAGGCTTGCTAACTCTCCCTGCCTGCATTATGCTGAACTTTATGTCCAAGAATTTTCAGAAGAAATGAATGATATGTAGCTTTGAAAAACTGCCTTCTTCCACTCTTTGACTGGAAAGTGGAGAAAGGGAGGCTGTAGCTGCAACCACATCCTGTGTGCAGCACCTGCACGCGCTACCCATCCTTAACCTTCAAGATCTGGAAAATCTGAATCAATGTAGGAATACCACAAGAAAATGAATTTCGTGGTTAAAAAAAAAAGTAATTAAAAATATTGCTCTTCAGTATCAGTAAAGGCATTTTCAGGGAAATTAGGCTGTGCTGAGTCCATTAGTCCCTCTGATTTTTTTTCTGACCTCATCAAAAATCTGCTGGGTCCATGGGACCTTCTTAAAATTAACTAAGCTGTGAATACAGGTCTGAAGCCCAGCACCTGCACGTATTTCTATCCACTCATTTTTATTTTGATTGTTCTAGGAATTGACAGGACTAAAATCTTGTGTTTATCCAAATGTCACCTCAGACAAGAGGGAAAGCCTTAAGTTTGATCATGAAGCCCATGTCTGGCAAAGTTCATGCCAGGTGAAAACCTGAGTCTGAGCTCTTCAATTCTGTGGTGCAGTGGTGGAGTGCAGATCATGACCTGACAAGCAGAAGGCCTATAGCTTGCTTCCAGAGAAGGCAGTGAACATTTCTTGAGAAAATTAAAAAAAAATTTTGGCTCTTTCTCTGAGCAGAAATCTAGTTTACAGACTAGTTCATATTTGCAAATTCTATCATTTATTTCTTACTATTTCTTGGATTAACAAAAGTCCTCAGCTAGGAATATTACTATTCTTTTCCCAGAACAATTCATTCAATCTGTCAAATTGCTTTAAGAATTGCTGTACTGTGTTGAGAAGCCTTTCCGGCAAGGAGGTTTTCTGACATACATCTGCAGTACAATTACATTTTCTAAGCCTTCTAACTGCAGACACAGCCTGTCTAGTTCTGTGCATGGCAGCTTCTCCAGTGAGGAAACTGCTAACTCTGTTGAGCTACAGTAGGCTTTTTTTTTCTTTTTCTTTCTTTCTTTTTTTTTTCCTAATATCCTCCTGTGTAAGACTACTGTAAAAACACATTTGTTTCACAAGCTATTGTCATACACATACACCAAAAAGAAGACAACTCAGCGTCCTTGAACTTCCAGAAATCTGGCAAGCACTGCAAACATTCTGAAATTTCTATGCAATGAAATTATTTTCTCAAAGTTATTTGCAAAAGCATCATAAGTAGAGCACTTCTTCTACAAATATCAACTGTACCTTCATCATTGTGTTTAGAATAACTAGGAGCCAGAATACCTTACATGTTATTTAGATTTCTCTTTTAAGTGACTTAATGACACTGCAGAGGACAATGCAGCAGTTTGTTATCGCATCTTGAAATCCTTCTGTACTTGTAATCACAATTCTACTTGTAGTCACAATTATTGGTCATTACTATTTCACAACACACATCATATAAACTCTTTGTCTTGAACATGAAACATCACATAAAAAAGTCTGTTCCCAGATAGCAGTTGCCTATACTGCTCGACACAATTTACTTTCCAAGCTGTACTTTAAGCTTCTAATTCTAAGCAGTCATTTAGAATCCACACACTTTCACATTAAAAGGTCTTATTTAGGCAATGAGTGCTATGAACTTTAAACAAGAAATGTGCGTAACAGTCACCACACCCTGAAGGATTGGGCCTCTCATCATCAGCCTGTGACTTCTGCACTTGTTACATTTGGAAGGAGGAGATGCTACAAACAAGTCTGTTTTAATAAATCAGGGCTCTCTTGGCTACTGAACTCACAGCTCTGTTCTCTAGTTAGTTCACAAGTATTTCATATCAAAGGGATGCAAATGTGAAGGTTGAGAAATAAAGGAATAGCTTTCGAATATGAGGCTAAATAAAAATCCTGACAAGCAATACTATTAATAATCTGTATCACTTTTATCCAGTGAAACTTTCTGAAAGTTAAGCACTGTGCTCCACAGTAAGATGCAGTGTTTGCTTTCACCTCTGCTCTAGTTAGGGGACTTACTTGGTTCAATGACACAGCACCTAGAGGAATGACATCGAAGTGCTTTATTAAGGTGATCCCATTAAAATATATTCATGCAGCTATTACAAGCAAAAATTTGCCTTCCATTTTTTTCATCACCAGTATCTGGAATACTCCTGCCTCCCTCCTTGCAACACCAGGACACGTGAAAATATTCTTGGACTTTGCTACCTAGAACAGCTCTGCAAGCACCTTTGCAACTGCCATCCAAGCTTTGCTGGCTTTGTGTCATGGCAGTCGTGTGAATAGCTGTGAGGACTACAACTCATTCCAGATTCCCTTAGCTGGACGGTTAGGTAAGTTAGAGCTGAAGACAACCATTTTGTCATAACCCCTGTGATGCTACCTACTCACAGGAAAGCAGACGGGGCACTATGGTAGAAGACAGGCTACCTTCATGGCCCACACAAGAGAAAGAGCAGTTCTCAGAACCTCTCACCTTCCTGATCTGGCACCACAGACCACACATTCACATGAGAATATGGCGCAATCTGAACATCAAATTAGTAAAGCCTATTGTTTTCAAACAGCAGAGCTGTTTTAGATTAGTGATGGCCTCTTTCCCTGTGTCCCAGTAAAAAGAGGGCCTTGTTTCAGTTCTAGATCACTGCTGGCAAGTGGGCTGGGAACATGCAAAACACAATGTACACCAGCTTCCAGCACACTTCTGCCTTCCTGTTCTTAGCTCTGTCATCTACTTACATGAAACAGGCCTAGGACCATCCCACCAAAACTTGTTTTGCTCAGTTTGTTTTTGTCTCACAGGGTCCTTCAGGGGAAAGAATCCGGTCAAAAATCCAGCCACATTTATTCAAATTGTTTATAAAAAACACACTCGGTACTCCAATCTGTGGGAGCAGTATTTTTAAATGTTTGTGTTTTTTGTTTCTGATTTGTTGTTCTTACTCAATGTTCTGATGCTGGTTTGCACAAAGCCAAACAAAAGCCCAAGCATTAGTTTAACTAATGTAAAACAGATACAATGGTCTAGATTTACACACCAGCTATGCTTATTCGTGGTGTAGCATGAAACTACACGATGAAGTTAAGCATAATGGGCCTGATTTACAGTTACCCTGAAGTCTCCTCAGAGAGTACTCCAGGCATAGAAGGCATGTTTGCCGTGTGCCGGCTCTGTCTTTGTGCTGACTCACCCCAGAATAGAAAGCATGCTAAGACAAGACAGGCAGTACAAACCTGAACCAAAGCCAGCAGGGTAAAAGGCTGCAGTATGAAGAAAAAAGTCGCTTTTCTCCTGTATTCTCTCCTTTTTCCCAGTTTCAGCTACTGAAAGCCATCTCAAGCATCCAGCTTAGTAGCCAGATTCCTATGGCAAATTTTGAAAATCTCACCTGGCATGAATGACTGTCTAGGAAGTTGCTGAATACTTTGGAGACTGTAGCTCTAATTTTCCTCAGAAAAGTTCTACTGAAAACTCATACAGCAATGGTTATTTATTACATTGCTGGTAATGAAAGCATATGAACGCTCCATCAGTCCAATCAAATCTGCATCTCTTGATTCTTTAGTTAAAACGTGGTATTTCCATATTAGAGAACATCCCTTGACTTCCTTTGACTTTGTTTTAAGCCCTCTCATTACTCCTTTAAGCATGCTTTTCTGGTGTGGTTGTTGAGTTTGAGGCTTTGCACACCTTCAGAGGGCTGTAGGGAGAACATGTGAGGGAGGAACAAATTTTTCTGCCTGTAATAAATGGAACTGCAAATCCAGGGATAGTAAGTAGTCTTATTGCTGATACTGATTTCTCTGGAGAAATGATTCAACAATATCAAGAGAATACCATGTCATTTAACTTTTTTTTTTTTCTACCAGGACATAAGAAATAACACAAAACTAAGTTTTCCTCCAAGATCTTATTATCCTATTACTTGACCTAAGCAGAGATCAAACTGGAAGACACTTATTATTATTATTAATAATAATAATAATAATAGCAAGAGGGAATAAAACCACTGACGTTGCAATGGCTTAGATCCTGACAACCCACTAACAATGGCTGACCTTAAATACTATTCTGAATTTGTCAGCCAATTTGAAGGATAAGTTGTGCCTTAATTCTCAGAACTAACCATGAATTCATCTGAAAGTTGTTCTTAAATAATCATGCCCAAAAGCAAGGCACATCTTGTTCTGCTTCAGATGATCCTGCATAGTCATAGGACTTAAAGGAAAAGTAACTAGCTACCACAAGAAGCTCTGGAAGAATGAAAAGTTAGAATCCTTGTCAAAGTCTGGATTGGTAGATAAGATGCAAAACAGTCCTAGGATAATGAATACAAATCAAACTCTGAGCACTCTAAGCTCCTGCTTAGGTTCAACGTTGAGTAAAGAGATGGATGTTTTTTCTCATCTGTTTTCATAAACAGATGAAAAAAATCATAATGTTGGGATGTAAAATGGCACAAGAAGATTGAACAATTTTTCAAAGACAAAAGCTATCTGAAAGCTAAGCTCAACTCATCAAAAAAACAGTGTTTAATTCATGCTCTCAATGACCCCTCATTTAATACACAAAAATTGACATATTTCAACCCAGCATGAATTCGCAGTGTAATAGTGATTTATTTAGATTCTACTGAGATCATCACCATTTTTAGAAATATGCCTGCCAAGAAGTAGAAGGCATTATAGTTGTATGACTGCACTGAATGGGACAGTGAGATACAGAATGCAAGAGTACAAGTGCTAGAGGTTCAGTGGGAGTCATCTCAGTTTTTACTCTCCAGTTAATTTTTGGAATATTTTTCTAAAGTTGAGTGAATTGCTTAACTAACTGCAATTTGGAGTCTTGTATTTCATTTTGTCTCTTCTCTTGTGACATTATGGACATGTGTGACTTTTTCTTTTTTCTTTTTCTTTTTTTTTTTTTTTTTGGATAGCCTCAGAAGTTCATAAATAAGAAATAAAAAAGTTTTACTTGTGTAAGTAAAGTAAAGGGAAATTTTCCCTTATTTCACCAGGTTTGTTTTTGGAGCGATTGTCACTCTACCCTTTCAGGAATACACTCATAAGTGTCAAGAAAAACTATGTTGCAACGACGATGCAAAATGCTGCAAAATAACAAGGCATTGGGATGGGTAATTCCACAGTGGAAATAGTTGAGTTAGTACTGATAATCCTTCAAAAACTTAATGCCTTTCAAGACAGCATGAAACATACCTCTCTTTCAGCAATGAATAGATGTACTTTCAAATACTCTAATGCTAAGATTGAACCTTCCCCTGAAAAACTTCAGCATACCTATGAGAAAAGCAGTGCTAAAGAAAACAGCAGTATACTTCACCACTGTGGTTACTGATTGTTGGTCGTTATACTGTCATTATAGAAACTGAACTCTTATTTTTTTTTCCACCTTTTTTTTTTTTCATCTAATCTTTCTCTTCTTCCCTCTCTGTTCAGGTTCTCTATGCAGGCTTTCTGCTTTGATGGTATACCCTTTGCATTCCACTTTTCTCTTGCTTTCTGTTCACATCGTCTGTCTATATGCCTCCCAGCTTTATTCTATGTGTGACATTTCCCATGGTTTCATCTGTTATGAGCAGTGTCTTTTGCCATATTGATGGCTGGACCACTTATCCAGGAATGTTTTCCTTTTTTTTTTTTTTCCCCAAATACTTGTTACTTTTTTTTTTTTTTAATAAACCAGAAGTTAAGCCAAAAAAGTCAACTGCCCATCCTCACTAATCACACCACAAAACACTACAATTCTACAGATAATAGCAGAATTTAAGCCACAGAATGACTGATACTCTTTGGTTTTTTTTTTTGTTTTTTTTTTACTGTGCATGTTTATTTTGTAGACGGGAAAAGGAGACTGAGTTTTCTGAATCAACTGTGATTTTCTTCAATGTGTGTCATGACTAGATTGTGCTGCATGGCACTACTATGTAGGCAATCTTTGAATTAAAACATAAGAGGATGTAAATTGCCTATGACAATGAGGCATGATAAATCCCGCTTGATTTTCAAGGCTGTGGAACACCTCCACTTTTGGCTGTCTCTGATGACTGTTTGTTCGTACCAGTGAATCGACAAAACAGAACGCAGCTTGCAAGCTACTTCTATGTGAAATTTCATTTTTCTAAGATAGCTAAGATCCTTTGAATATGAAGGTGAAGAACTCACACTTCTCAGGGCCTAAATCAATGATCAAAAGGCACACAGAATGATCCTTAATACAGCAGCCAGAAAACTGATATTTACTATAGACTCCTAACAGCTGTTCTGAATACTACTGGCAGGGGCAGATCCTTAAGAGGTTTCAAGCAGCAGTACTTCCAATTTATCAGTTTCTTATGAATGAAAGATTAATTGAAAGCACATGGAGAACAACAGATGAAAGGAACTGATATCGCTTGCCTCTAAGTCTGATGAGCGAAAAATGAGAGGTGGGCCCAAGCTGGAATCTTTTGTCTGTACCCCTTTGGGACACTGGATTCATATCTGAACTTCTCTAAAAACAAATAAATAACTTAAAGATTTTTATTACACAAATATCTCTTTTACCTATTTTTAGCTATACCAGCTGGTTGTTTTGAATGTTTAGTACTACACCTATGTAAACTGCTGCTCAAATTAGTGCACAGGACTTTTGTCATGGAGTTGCAGCAGAATCCCCCCCTCCCCTTCTGCAAATAAGCCTTTCAAAACCCACAAGCTGACTGTTATTCATTTGATAGTCATGCTCTTTATCATAACTAAGAATATTTAGTAAAGAACAGCATTAAAAGAATGTAGAAAAAACAATTGCACCACTTTGCTGGAGGGCACTTTTGGTGTTTGAAAATCCAGAACTAAAGAAAGAGGCTGGAACAATGCAATATTTATTTCCTCATTTTGAATGTGACTAGTGTGTGTGCACATGAGGCAAACATAAGCACACTGGTGAAATGCATCCCAAGAACAGCACTACTCTCACACAGCCATGGCCAAAGAATTGAAGACACACTTAGTAGCCTACAGAGAGAACTAGCTCCAGCTGAGGGTAAAGAACTGGTGTAGCTATCCAACCTCCATGTTAGACAATCACACGTTCTCTAAGTTCGATCCTTTACAAAATGTAGGAGTGTCAGATGGGACACATTTATACAGGATTCTTCACCAACACTCACGATGCTGTTCAGCTGTTCATAACTGCTCCCTCCACCCTCTTTAGACTTAGCCCAGTCAGGAGGCCAAACTAACACAGCAAGCAATAGGTTACTTTGTGATTATATAGTGTTTCCCACTTTTTCACAAGGCTTATTGCTTATGCTTGTGCTTCTACAATAAATTCTTTGTACCAGACAGAACAATTCGTAGAAACAAATAACTCCTATGAAGTTTTTAGTAAGATAAATAATAGAATTCATAAAACTGTTCTTTCCTTATAAGTTACTACAATGTCTTCTTGCCTGTATGATTGCATGTAAGAAAGCAGCTTCTCCTTCCCATATTGGCAACAATAACAATTCCTCCTGTGACTGTGGTATTCTTATCTTCCCTTAGGGGACAGGTGTTACAAGCAGGAAAGGTGGGAGTGTGGCCTTTAATTTCTGGTGAACTGCCAATGTCAGCCAACACGTGAGCACAACTGGCTCTCAGTAATTCTCTCCATATGCAAGAAAGATCCTTAAGAAAGATTATCCTTGCCTGGGGACAGAAATGATCTCTACAAGCTAGTAATTACTATTAGAAGCTATTTGCTTTTGCTATGTTCAGCTTAAGCATTATATTCAACTTAACCATTTAACTCAGAGGGTGGTGATGCGCTGGAACAGGTTGTGCAGAGGTTGCAGATGCCCCATCTCTGGAAGCATTCAAGGCAAGGCTGGATGTGGCTCTGGGCAGCCTGGTGGTTGGTGACCCTGCCCACGGCAGGTGGGTTTAAGCTAGATGATCTTTGAGGTCCTTTTCAACCCCGGCCATTCTATGATTTTATGACTGTAATCAACAGAGATTAATCCTGAGAGAACTGAAATGTAAAACCCTTAGTGAAGGAGTGCAAAGAAATACGATCATTGCCATGAGCTGAGCTGAGTGACTCAAGAAGAAGGAATAAATTGCCTAAGATAATTTCTTTCCACCCAAATATTTCACCACCACTCCATAATTTACAGAATGGAAAACCTATTGATTCCAAAAGTACTTGTGAATAACTTGTATCTCTAGATGTTCACATGTGTCACTGCAAATATTTTGTCCTTAGTATCTACACTATACTTGTCAGTGGCAGTATTTCCTTCATTTGTATCCGTCAGCCATACAAATTATATACTATGGTTTGGGTTTATATTAATCTGTGTATGATTTTCAGTAGTTAATCACAATTTACAATACTACTATTAGAATAATTAGGCAAATTAGAAAACAAAAAATCTGAACACATTCTAAGTGTGTAAGATTTTGAAATCTCTTTTTTTCAGAAATAAATTTGTTACAGTGCTTACAGAGCTATCCCATGCTTAACGTACTGTTCCTGTCTCCATCACATTAATTATGTGACCTACCACTTTTACCACTGCATTTTCTCTCAGTAGTATACACAGAGAAACGTAAAGATGTAAGTACCTCCAGAAAAAATAATACATACAAGAAACAGTGAAGACCTGAACTCCATCTGTTACTATTTACTTGTGGAGGATTCAGAATAGTCAATTCTATTTTTAAATATCAACACATAACTGGAAACAATTTAGCAACTTACAGCCAGCAGTAGAAATTTTTATCTCTATCACATTAAGTGATGAACTCTCTTTTCTTTTCTTACAAAACAATCTGAAATAAAAACATTGCCCAAAATTTTCTGGTGTCAGAAAAAAAGGTTTATAAAAAGTATCTGAATTGTTTTTTTCTTTGCAAAACACAGCAAATACAGAACATACTGTAAAGTGGGTAAAGTGAGATGAAAATAATATCAATTATGGTTAAATAACCTCAGAGATAGAGCAACTACACTGAGAAGACACAATACAATTTTCATACTGCAATTCAATACTTTACAGAACTGTTAAGAAATGGGAGAGCAAAGAATTGGGAACCTCACTATTTCCCTGACAGTCTGAAACATGCTGCTGTTTCAGGGAACTAGCAACGGTGGCTAACTAATATAAACAGGCTGCTAGAGAACTCATAGAGAAACTTCAAGCACTAATAACAGATCAAAGAGGTACTGCATGATAAAAAGTTTAACTACCAACAAAGGAATGGCCAAAAGGAGTGCTTAGATAAACTCCCACATCATGAAGAGCAAAGAGACAGATACAGCAGGTGAAATGCAGCTTGGATCAGAACGATATCCCTGGACATCATGTGTTATGAGGATAAATAGAACTCCTACTAAAACCTGTTTTTGTGGCACAGTGTTATTATATCTATTGTTTGACTTTATTAAACTGATCGTATTTATTTTTATTTTTTTTTTCAGTGAGAAATACATATTCTCTTTTTGCTGCAATGCAGTTAACATGAGCTGAATTTCAGCACAACATAGAATAAGCAGCGAGACCAGCTGTCTATAACTTTCTATACATGTTATAGTTTACCCATGCAGTTAATATGCATTTTATTTTCTCTCTCACCTTTGATACTAATCAGTCATGACTGCAGGTCAAATCCTTCTGCATTGGAAGTAGTCACAATAACCAATCCAGAAGTAAACTAGTCTATAATGAAATTCACTGCCTAGGGCTAAACACAGAGCTAACATGTGTTTAACAAATCAAAGCTTGTATTTATCACTTGTCACTGTTTGTGTCTTTGTCTATTGGAGGGAAAAAAAAAACAATTAAGAAGCTGAACAGTAAAGAAAAACTTAAGAACATCATAGTTTATTTTCAGATATGTTGGTCTTAGGAAGAATGTAGCCTGTAAATCATGTCATCACAGTGTAGTAAAAGGTTTAACAAAGAATCTGTGAGTGAACCAGTTCAGAATACAAAGTTCACCAGTGAAAATCACAGCTGAAAACCTTACATAAAGCAGAGAGTTCAATAGACGTCATTTATGTTTGGAAGTCAGATTTCTGAATCTACACTGGAACTACATATTGAAGGACTGAAATACTGCAACACAGGTACTATGATTCTCATCTCAATGGTCCCTGGAGCTAACTTGCACCTGCCCAGTACAGATCCAGAAGAATGAATATTGGGCTCTCAAAGCGGTGGGCAGGTTCCCCCTGAAGCCTCTTGCAGAGTTCCACCACATACAATCCAGTACACAGTAACAGCCTTATTAGCACCAAGAAAATCCATCTGCATAAAAGACAGCCTCACAACTCTGGAAGGGTGTTCGTCATATCTTATAATGACACAATTAATGTTTTCTTGAGATACAGTTTTATTTTCAGCTTATTTTCTCAAGAGACATCCTAAAAATGTATATTTTCCTTCATATGATTTCTATTTACATGTCTTCTTGAAGACAAAAATGAATGATTTGCAATTGTGATTTCTGTTTACTATGCTCAAAGCCCAGTACAGATCCCACAGCTGAAGAGGTCAGTAAACTGGTGGTACTTGATCTTTGAAGGGAAAAAGGAAAAGAAGCTATTTTTCTGCTGTTCATGCCCAGTCAGACTTTGATTCAAAAGAAACAGACACTGCTATGGGAGGCTCCTTTTTGCAGAAATTCATTACACAACATACTCCATTAGCAACACTTCTGACCTAGGATTCAACTCATCTGCAGTGTGGTATATAACAGGAGAATACTGTGGAGACTTCACAGACCTTGTACATAGCTACAGCAAGTTCAGTGCCATCAGATCATACTCTGTAATGCTACTCTAGCCTCTTCAGTGGTTCCTGTAATATTCAGACTGTCCTGTGATCTTGTTAATCTATTTACTAAAAGAATGACCAACTCATAAAAACAAACAAACAAAAAAATCAAACTTAGAAGTCCTACCCCCAAAAACCTCAGAATCCTAGATATACAGGGAATTTTTCATGTCAGTTTTATTAAAACCAAGAGACCCAATTTCATTTACTCTTATGACTTCATTGGCTACAGTCAAGTTTTTCATGATTTACATTCCCTCAATGTAAAATTAGTCTCAGTGGGGGGCTTAACTATGATGAAATGAAACTCCTGATTATATGACCAAAAATAATTCTAAATAGATTATAAATTCTTTCATTTAAAATCCTGATTGATAGGATTCTGAAATTAATGGCATCCATGTGTCAGTATCACCCTATCTGCCAATGACAACTAGTGGAAAGTCTAGGCAACATGTCACACAGTGCTATGGAACAGCAGTTTTCATTTTAATGTAGATAGGAAGGTTAGCTATAATGAAATCAAATAGAAAGCTGATTTGCACAGAGACTAACAGTCGAATGCTTTGGGTTGATCTCTCATTTGAGGAAAGTGGCTTTCTTGGTTCAAGACATCCATGTCTTGATGCCATATCTTGTCTGAGATACATCCTGATCTATATCACAATACCTATTACAGTCATGTTAGGATACTGGCTTTATGTGAGTCAAAGCATAAGAAGTGTTTTCACTACCAAATTACTAATGATTATGGCTTTGCTGTTTCTGTCATTAAAAAAAAAACAACAGTGCACAAATAGGAATTACATGAGATTAGAGTTAAAATTACAATACAACATAAAATTACTATGTAGAGTAGGATATATTTCCTGTATTTAAGAACATTTGATGTACAAGTGAAAGACATAAAATCAAGGCTGTACTCCAGGGCTGAGACTGAGGCAGTTTGAAGAGTATTTTAAAAGAAAATTCTACTTTGGAGCAAAGACCATTCACCTAAGTATAATTGCCGTGGCTTGGGTGAGATTTTTTAAGTAATTTTGAGCATTGTACTGCCATAGCCACCAAAGAAAGACAATGCACATGTACCTATAATTAGTATAGTTTGCCTACTAAGATTATTTTGCCATTACAACAAAATAATGAATACCTGAATCATTGTTAATGTGTTAATTAATATTGTCATGTAGTTTCTAGTAGATACAATTTTTAAATATGCAAATACACATTAATCAGCTGTGTAAACCTTTTTACTCAGTACAAATATATTCTCGAGGCTTCCCAAGGAAATAAATCTTCATTTGACTTTTGAAATACCTCCTTAGAATTACATTCAGATTTTAACATTACTCCCCTTAGAAAGACAATATCTGAAATCAATGTACTTGCAATGTTAAGCAAGATATTTGCAAAATGCTTAAACACCTTTTTAATCAGTTTCTTGACATTTAAGATCTCAAAGACATTGATTTAGGAGAGCATTTGTCCAAGTATCTTAAGATTACCATTGAATTCTATGAAATCTACCGTGCTGATAAAGTGATTTTCCTTAAACAATTGCATCAATATCTCTTTCAAATGCAATTATCTATAGCAACTGCTCACTCTCAGATTTTCTTATGCTTTTAAAGTGTCTTGCCAAGCATGAGGTAGGACAAGATGCAACATGGTAGGGAAGAGAACTACTGTGGTCAATCACAGCATGGACACTAGACTTAATTAGAAATAGCTAGTGCAATTAAAATGATAGCTGTTTTCTAGCTGGATTAGAATCACAAAATCATAAAGTTTGGAAAAGACTTCTAAGACATTCAAGTCCAACAGTCAGACAATAGCTAAGAGTACCTTAGCTGAGGCTAATCTATTTCCCAGTTTAAAACAGTTAATTTAAAACATGAGGACTGGTGTCTTACCAAGTAGAACTACTATGGAAAGTCTTGTTTGAGACCAAGACCTTACAATTATCTTTACATTACACTTAATTGTACCTCTCCCTCGCACTGCCATTTTCACAAGTTAAGTTTTGACCTATAAATAGCTCAAAGATGTCATACAAGGTCATCTTCATTTCAAACAATTCTGAGGTGACAGGACTCTCTGTACCCTTATACTTTGGTCTCTGTTTTGGAAAATTCCTGTGCTTTCAGAATAGAATTTGCACAATCAAGTAAACTACTTGCTTTGGGAAATCTGATCATACCCAATAAATAATGATTGTATTTTCTCACAGGTGGCTTTGTCTGTTATCAGAATAAATCAGAGTTTGTGTTTATATACAAAAATATATATTCTTAATTTAGACATTATTTTAAAGTAATGAAAGCAACAGAGGATTTTAGAAGGAAACAAAACAAAACAACAACAACAACAACAAGAAACAGAAAACTCAGCACCTTTGGCTATTACACAGGCCCCTTCTCTATCCTCAGAGTGATCTGTTTTTTAATCAACCCTGAGACAAAACCCAGAAAAAGAATTCAGATAAATGAGACAGAAAAGGAAGTAATTTCTGAAAATGGCTCATGGATGAAGTTACAGCAAGTAACTTCAGTAGTTCTGAAAGAATGAGAGCTGATCACTTCTTTAAAATCAAAATTAAGATCAAACAACTAATGAACTCATTTTATATTTCCTGTCTATAGTGATAAATCTGTGTCACCTGTGTGGTAACAGGTATAGAGTAACATCTTGGGAATGTTGTCTCCTTTGCACACAATACACCTTACTGAACAGTGTACAATACTGCCTAAGTTGGGCAATAGCCTTCATCCCCATCAAGCACTAACACATTTCATTATATACTTGCCCTTCAACAGTGCAAGAGACAGTGATTACCTTCACATTTCTTCCAGCCCAGCACATCTATATTCACCAAACTGCATTCTACGATAATGTTACCAGAAGAGAGAAAAACAAACAAACAAACAAAACAAAAAAAAAAAGCAAGAAAAAAACCCACCAAACATTGATAATGGCTGACTGATGAGTAGAAGTCCAGCTCGAAACAAGCTGGGTCCTAATTTCCATTAGTTTTCAGAATATGAAAGATAAAATCAAAGAGCATATTGCATATTCTGACTTTTACAACTACAGTGCAAGTTTCAATACCTCAGCTTCAAAATAGGGCTAGAGACGCTGCAGACTGCATAATTCAGAACATCTCAGAACCCTGGCAAATTCCTCTGCCTCTCAAAGTTTCAGCACTGCAGCCAAGAGCACGAGGTGCAAGGCACAAATTAAACATCATGAAGAAATATGTCCTTTTTTTCCCACATAAAAATGTCCAAGGTAAGAGATTCTAATGTTTTCAGATGTTTTAAATGTCTGTGTTTGCATTAAGACTTATGCCGTCCTCTGGTAAATGCAGTTATGAATAGCTTTTTACAAACCTGTTTCCTATACTTTTAGGACAATCTCGGTCATGTGTACTTTTGAGCCAAAGTTACACTGGTGAGCTCCCCATGAATCCCTTCTTTCTTATTTATCATTTCAAATATTCTCACTACTTATTTCTTCTAAGAGAATACCAAACCTTGGCCTCTGGAAATTACTTCTCTCTGCAATATTTTGGTTCTTTCATGACTACATTTTTGTGACTAGAATGTCTCACTTCTGGCTTAAATATTAGTGTTGATTGGACCCTCCTCTCCATTCTAAAAACAAACAATAAGGCAGAGCATCTTGTTGGAATTCTTGGCTTTGTTGCTAGCCCTTCCCCAAAACTCTGGAAGAAGCAAGGGGAAATCCTGGACTGAGCTAGCTCCTGGAGCCCTGTGCCACCATAGCACATGCACAGACTTAACTTGCACTGCACACAGTTTGGCCACAGTGCTCAGTTTTTCTGTGACCTAATAGAAATCCTCATAAAGTGAAAAAAACTTCTATTTCTTCATTGATTACAGGGTACAATCTCTATCAAGATGTTTGTAGATATTTGCTGGTCTATTTTTCCTCTGTCATGCTACTGATCAGAGTGGGTAGCCTACAGTATCAGAAAGCTAGACAAGATGTGAGGGGCTAGTGCACTTGATAAACACACTGACAAACACAAATGTCTAAACTCACGTCAACCATCAACTCGAATTTGAGAGAGAGCCTCACTGAGGCCCCAAGAAGAATGAGCTACCTATCCTCCACTTTGCATTTAATTCTACATATAAATACTCCCTCCTTTAGCAAACATGAACACTGCTTCAAAACTGTGCAAGAGACCTGTGCAGAACCGTATCACACTCCTTTCTCAGTTTGTCTCTGTGTTTCAGGTTCATGAAACTACCACCGTGACGACAGAAGAATTCAAGATGAATATGTAGCATAGCAGAGTGATGTTTCATTATGAAAAACCAGTCTCCACATTGGGACAACCTAGCTGTCAGCTTTTTGCTTTGTGAAACACAATTCATGCAGTATAGTCCCACATTAGAAAACACGTGTATTGTTATTAATTCATATGTTCTTATTCCAAAAGGTATTTGTTATTTCTCTTGGTTTTCATGATAGATTTAAATATATTTTGTGCTTAAAAATATACCTTATACAATAAGGCTGAGTACAGATTGCACAGGGTGTGAAAGCACTGAGTATCTGAACACAAGCAACGCTGTTAAGAAATAGTTATTATTCAGCAGGTTTACTTCTCTAACAGTCATTCATGGAAACACAATTTATATGATCATCTGAGTACCATCACGCTTTAGTGAGAAATTCCTTAAATACTTACTCTTTTACACATACATGTTTCATAAATAGTTCAGGTTAATGTTGCATTTATCTCTTTTTCAATCTGTTTCCTTCCATCACTTCACATTCGCTGAAGTCTTTCTGAATTACTAGGCAATGGCTCAGAATCAGAAGTTTGTAGGGCTGTAATTCTGCCAGTTTTACTCTCTATAATTGTTTAATTTCAGATACAATGTCACTGATGTCAAGCAGACTAGCTGCAAGGTAACGTGCAATATCCATTGCCAGTAAGGATGACAGATTTGGGCCCTGACTACTTCCCTCAAGAGGGTTTGCTGCAATGAAGATATTTTTGTTTGACAGGTTTATTGTTTAATATGTAATAATTTAAGATACTAATGCACACATCCCCTGCAGTCCCACACTATGGATTCAAAATCCATATGGACTGAAATGCATCAAGAAAGTATAATGGATTTCTTAACATGCTGTATTTACATTCCACTTTGTTTTTAGCTTGGAAAACACATTATGTCTGTGCTCTAAAGACTAAAAACACTGACTTAATGTTATTTTATATAACAGAAGGATCTCCAGATATGTACCTGTCTTCTTAACTTCACTTCATAAATTGTTTAACTGAACTCTATAAAGCATAAAGACATTAATTACAGGATTAGGGCCCAAGTATTCAGATAAACACTGCTTTGTCTTAAGTTGTGGAAGGTATTCTGTGATACAGTATTAATGTTTGCATTCAGGAATCTGCAAAAACTAAAGGATTACAATGACAGAGAAAAGTATTTTGATAGGTATTGGTTTCCTGGAATAAATGATAAATCGGTTAAAACTCAAAAAATGCCATAATGCTTGATGTCAAGTTCTTAAACTATTACTGACCACAGCAAAAGTAACAAATAAAATAGAAACCAGACTGCATCGATTTTAGAATTATTGAAGATGTTCCTGTGCTCCTGACTGAATCATGGTGAGTGTAAACAAACATGCTGTCTTTCATTCTGCCAAACACGAGAGATTTCATCACTGCCTTCCACTTGTGAAACTGGAAGGCAAAGGATAGCTAAAGCTCTTGAAAGGTATTTCAGGATTATTAGCCACATTTTTAACAGAAACTGTTTTTCAAAAGTAGTTATACTTCTCCTCAGTAATTCAGGTACTTGAGGGCTTTTAAAAAATTCCAGTTTGAAAATACGAGGAAGAAAGTTAGTTCCTTTATATTTCCTGCCTTCCAATGGATTCATAAAAGACCTAATGTATATATAAAGCAAGTTACATGCTGACAACATGCAGCTTATAAATAGTAAACAAACGATCACTGTTACTCTGTATTTCTTACCTCCTTTTTTAGGGGGTCTCAATGGACTTGACTGATGGCCTGTGATTGACTGAGATTGACTAATTAATTGTGAATCACTCCTTTCGAATGTATTTTTTACAGTCAAAGGAGAAGCGGCAATCTCATCCAAATCCTTCTGGAATAAAGAAAGCTGTTTTAGGCATTCAAGAAACACACTGATTTCACTCTGCCATGATAACTTACAGTTGTTATTTCACAGAGAACAACTCTGTATTTTTCACAACTCTTTGAGAAATGACTAATGCGAGATTAAAGTTACACAAGATTCTTGTGGCTTTCAGCACCACTGACTTAGCATCCATGTCACAAACATTTGTTTACTTTTTCCATTTAACTTATTTATCCCCTTTCCTCATGCAGTTAAATCATAGCATGCACTGTATGCTGATTTCCTCTCATAGTTAATTTGTATCTTTAGAAAAAAGCTATAGGAAGGTATTAATCTGCTTAACATTTCTAAGTACATCATCCAAGGGATTTTGTTTTTTTAATCTTACATATGCTCAGCAGAGTTACTGGCAAAAACTGTACATTTTCTCCATTTCATCCTTTCAACATCAAATGGTAAGCAGCAAAAATTGGATCAGACTTCAAAGACTATGCTGTGCTCCAAGTCACAGAGCGACTCCTCCATTTCACATATTGAATTCGAGCAGGATATCAAAGTGCTACCAAAGAACCTCAGGTCCTTACTAAAAAAGAGGCTCTAACATCTGTAGAAAGTGAAGTGCACAGACAAATCACCTCAGGGAGCAGCTAGCATTTATTCTCAGCAGCAAATTTCCAGCCTTTTGATTCTCTTATTCGCTGTACCTCCCTGTCTTTCTACAGAACTAAAGTTCTTAGCAAGCAGGCTTTTGTCTCAAAGACTTCAAAACATCACTAACGGTTTCATGTTCGGATGGCAATGCCAAGCAGTCACGAACACATTGCAGAACTGTGGACTCAGGAATTTGAAGTTACAATGCAATGTTGTTTTAGAATACAAACTCAGTAGTACCTTTGTTGTTTGTTTGTCAAGAAAATCAGGCACCACGGGAGAGGATTGGTTACTTGCTTGCTGCCTAAAAGCAAAGAAAAATAAGATAGCTTCAATATTGTAATTTCTTCATTCTCATGAAAGACTTACTGGCATACACATTTTTTATGCTCTTCCCCTTTTCCCCTCCCCCAGTCACTAAATATGCACATATGATCAATTCAGAGAGAACACAGACCAGTTCCATTTCCTTTTATAAGGAAGTGCATGTTATTAAACACGGTAACTGGCCATGAGCAATGCATTTGTCATTAAAATATTGTGGATATGTGCATATGTGTGAAGTGAGTTTCTGAGAATTCCATGAGATTGACATAATTTGTTCAAATTAATTTTACAAGATTTAACATGAAACATTTTTTTCTCCAGAGACTGTGAATATCTGTTTTCACACAAAAATTCAAACTTGGGCACTCAGAAAATTTCAGAAAGGAGGAAGAAGTGAGACACATGGCTTCATGCTCCCCTAAAGCTGTTTGGATTAAGTAAGAGTTCTTACATTAACTTTGTCTGTACATATTATTATTTTACCATACAAATATTAAAGGTCAACTTCTCATTAAAGCTAATTGAAGTATCATAAAATCCTTCTGTAGGCTCTGATCTTTGTTGGCAGGCCTTTGAAGTAAATGGATCTTTTCAATACTAAATTCCTCCCAGAAAAAACTTTGCTCCAGAATTTTTAGTCACGCAAAATAATAATAAGAAAAGATTCTAAGAATTTCATTCAACAGATTAAAAAAATGGAGGTTCATAAAGATTACTTGATAAGCTCATGATCCTGTAACAGGGATTAAAAGCAAGATTTTCTATTTGTTAAAATTTTTCTTAGCCATTGCATCATTAATCACCACCACTGTCACTATCTTCCTGCATATACAATTAACTGCAGTTGTATGTCAGTGGAAACACTTGAAATGTAAGCTTCAGTCATAGATTTCAGTTTGTGACATACATCATAACTTTTTTTTCAAGGATGGCAAAAGACTCTAAGGCAGTAAGCTTTTTCAGTTTAACTTCCATTTATTACAACTGAATACCTTTCTGTCCCTTCAGTCACAGTGGGAATGGGAAATATAAAGGAAAAAATTACTTCACTGAGTGAAAAAACAGTGCAATTTATATTACCTCAAATTTTATTTTTGTCATTACTAATACACTGAATATAAAGGACTCATAAAAATAGAACAACACACTGAACTCAAAAATAACTGTCTGGACATATATGCATTTTACCTTTTAAAATGTAGCTTCTAAAAATACTTCAAATTGAAATGATATTACTGAAGGACTTGATACATACTAGACTATTACCTATTGGATTTGAAAACTGTATATCACCACATGTATGTATTAGATTATCTATTCATTCTAGGACATCCAGAGAGCTTGCTGAAACATTTAAAGCCTTGTATTGCAATAGGGTTTTGGCTTTTAGATTAATTTTGTCCGAATGTGCTATAAAAGCTCAAGGGGCTGCTTGAATTGTTTCAGACTTGATCACAGAAATAAAGACAGTATCATGGTAGTCAATAAGCTATTTTGGAGTGTGGAAAAAATAGGAAGCATTCATGGATGTGGTAGACATGAAGTTTATCTGGAATGTTGAAATTTTGTGAATGAAGTTTTGGATCTGCTTGTTGGGTTTGAGAAATGCTTTCTTTCAATTATTCATTGATGTTATGAAAATAAAGGAATATATTCTGCCTAAGCCGTAATTTATATTTAATATTGTTTTCCTAAAGATGGAGGGATCCATTTTGAAAACACACTCTAATTTGTACTGAGACACTTCTCATACTGAAGAGTATAAAAAATGTTGAGGACTCTTTGACCTTGCACATGAACATGAAACATACTGTCTGTAAAGCTCTTCTTTGTGGTTTCTCTTGTATATATATTACTTAGATAACTACTTATCAGGATTATTTAGATAACTCACCAATTTACTCCAAAATCACTCAAGTATTTATTGAGATGATTCTTCCCCATCTCCTTATACTGTAGAAAATATATCCAATATAAGCTAGAAATAACAAATAATCCTCCAATATTTCTATAGTGAATGTCAAAATCAAAATCTGCTCTTTAATCAGTATGTTGTCAATGAACCATAATGCCAAATAGGAATAAATCATAATCTAAATTTAATATTCAGGTTTTTGGGTGATTTGGATCTGAATCTAAATCTGCAGCTTGGATTAATCTCTATGTTCTATAAATAACCTAGAATTTAGCATGGTTTTGCCAGCACTTCTGCTCTGCCAGGGGTATAACATTATCCAAATGTTTAAAGGTAAATGAATGTAGAGCTTGCAATTTGCCTCCTGTACACCTTAAGTTAACAAAAATCAGCCACTGGAATTTTAAGCCTTAGAATCTTGATTTTCTATCAGGATCCCAGTGACATAATGTTTTTCACTAGAACAACCATAAATTGGGCTGCATATGGCACAACGTTTTCCAACAAAAAGTGATACTGTTAATAGAAGTTTGCATTTGATCATTAGTAGTTTCTAACCAAAACAGAACAAAACAAAACCAAGCAAAAAGCCACACAATATGTAAATCTGCATTTCTGCGTGATAAGTTCTACAAAAGAACTTCTGGAGATGTTCAGGAATGCATCAGTAATGTGCAGTAGTAAGAAAAGTCAGTAGTTTCCTGCGTTTTATTTTATGATCCTCACTCTTTTTACCTATGGACAAACTGCAACAGCATATATAGTTAAATTGTGTCCACTGATAAACTTTCTATGATTTTTATTGGATTCCATTAAAGTTGCAGAAACACTGGAGAAAATAGGGCAGAAGTCTTTAAGTCCTGAGTACTTGTAATGGTATGTTACAATAATTTCATTGAAAAAAAAAAAAGAGTTCTTGCTCCAGAACATACTAAAGGAGATCAGGTCATTGTGCCCATAAACTCAGTGGCAAATAGGAAACCACATATAACCTGAGAGTGTTTGTTTTCACTTGGTAGAAGATAATGCAGGGATATGGGTGTTGTTTCCAGAAGTTTGCTAATTTTCTAAAATATTTTATTACTGGTCAGGAATTTATTATCATAAGCCATGAACAGGTCAGGGCAAGTCCTCAGCTGGCAGGGGACTGTCTCCAGCAAAATAAAACAAAAAACCCAGTGAATCAATCAAAGAAGCAACAGCAACATAACACTACCACCAAAGCTTCCTTAAGGCTGTTATGCTGGCCACAGCAGGGAAACTGACAACCTTCCTTAAGCCTAAATGGTGTATAGTGGAGTCTTCACTAATGTAGTCATGACATTGTCATTCAGAGGAACCTCATCAGGATGGAGAATTAGGCAGAGAGGAATCTCATGAAATTCAGTGAGAGGAGATTCTATGTCCTGCATCAGGGTGAGAATAATTTAATGCATCAGTACACTCTGGGGGCCAGATGATTGGAGTGGAAGTCACAGAGCACTACTGAAATACAGGGTCATTTCAAGTGTCAGACTGGCAGAGAACACTTCTGAAAACATGATATTAGCCATAAAAGCTAAGAATCTTGAGATCATACTCAGATCTTCTGAAAATCTCTCTGATAATGTATGTTTAAATAAATGCAACATAAATGCAGCCGAGCATCAGCTAGTTCATATAAGTCAATCAGTATTGGTGGCTAACGTTAGAAAATGTGGCATCTGAGGATGATAATGAGGTGCAGGATATTTTCAGGTACCTTTGATGAAACTGTTTACACTATGGCTTCCAAAACTTTTTTACTTTCCACATTTGCAAGACAGCAGTGTTTGGGTCTGACAGATGAGATCCAGTCAGTACATTTACCTGGAAAGTACAGAAGAGATGCAGCTTTGTGTGCCTGGTTTTAGTCAGGCAAAACAGAAATTTGCTGCTGAATATTCACCTAAACTGTCATGCCCATGTAATTTTGTTCACCTTATCATCCTACCTTTATTGTCTAAATCTCATATGAGTGTAAAGAGTTTTACTAAAATAAACCCTGTATGAGGACACATGCTGACCAGTCAAAGCTTGAATATGATAAGAACTAGCAAAGCAGAGAAAGCTGAAGGGAGAAAAATCACAATGATTTTGAGTCAAGAGTGCAAAACTACTACTGACGTTAACTGTCTTCTAAGGTGCCTCGGTAACACGCAGAACTCCATCAGAAAAGAAAGGAGCAAGGGATACTCACTGATATGATGTTACAATTACAGACCTAACTATATGGAAACGATGTTTTCTGCTGTACTACAGTACAGTACTACAAAGTATGTGCAATGTTAAATCAATGAACGCATGCATTTAATCAGTATTTTACAACATTTATTAGCTTATGTCCTGCAATCACCAACTGAAGAGTGTCAACTAGGTGTAGAGATTCAATTTCATTGAAGGATTTTTTTATTTAAATGCCATTTTCCTCTGATCACCTTTAAATTCATAACACAAGAACTTTGGATGTTTTATATACATTATAGTAGTGGAACTTCTTTCCTATTCTTAACAGATCTTTGAAAAAGTAACAGGTTTTACATATCCTGTGAATACAAAGAAGATCTTTATGTGACATTCCTTTCTGACCATGAATACTTTTCATCTCCCTTTTCATTTTTCCAAAACTACTAACTAGAAAACAAAAGAAATGAAAAGAAAAGAAAAAGAAAAAAGGAAATGAAAAGAATATTTTATTATTCGACAGATCAGTTCAGTGGTATATGAGGCCACAGTGAGGCTGCCTTCTCTAGAGATAGAATATAGGCTCCTGTGTTAAACATCTGCACTGTTATTCGCCAGCCTTCCTGTTTCCTACAGGTTTCCTGTATGACTGAATAGCCACACACTTAAAACACAACACCTCCTAACAGCTACAGGTAGAAGAGAGCCTTGATTTATGGTAAGGAAATTATCAGATTTTGTCTTAACATTCTGTACATCACCTGTGAAATGGACAACATCTTCAAGTCTCGCTGATATCACTGGAACCTGAAGCCACTCCAGGGAAATATACGGGATTAGGAAAATAAGCTGGGAATTTTGGGGGTTTTAAACTGACAATTGCCAGCAGTAGTGGCAGTTCAGCAGCTCCAGGCAAAAGAAGTTATGAATTTTATTACCTGTCTGATTATGTACAGCAATTAAGAGCACGTGCAAGAACTGAATGGTGAATGTGTTCTATGTGGGCACCTTCAAGCTAAATATTTAAAACCATTTAGATACTGATTTCAATATGGGTTCATTGTCTGAATACCTTTAAAAGTCTGTATCTTTGTGCTCCATAAAGCCCAAATTCACCTCAACAGCTACTGATCCGTAAAATGTTAATAAGCCTCCAGGGATGTACAGTTAATAAAACTGTACCTAACCCAGAAACGTTTGGCAAGCAATGAGGAATTCCAGAAGCAATCTAATGTAGAAAGGAAAGAAAATCATTCCTTGCTATCTCGATACAAAACAGGTGAAGTAAAAGTTTGAAGAGGCCATGTGCCCCCAAACAAGTTCAGGTGAAAGTTCCAAAACACTAAAAAGACAAAATACATATTTACGTTGTATGTAATTTGGGATGCCAGACAGAATTGACAACAGACAGGTTATTAGCTCTGTTTTCAATGCCATTGGTGCAGACTGGTGAGCAAATAGCTATCGGTAGTTCTAAAGAGATCACAAGATACTTCCCCTCTCGAATATCTAACAGACAGAGGCTGCTGCACGCACATATTTTTTGTTCTTTTCCACCAGCCTGAATCGTGTTAATTTGTTTATTTATCCTGAAATCAGACTATTGCAAGGAAGACACTCTGAAACATTATTAACCTGAAAGGATGCAGGAGATTACATCTGAGCAAAATCATTCAATGCACCAAAGCATTTAGCAAACACTACTCAATACAAATAAACCAAAGTTCACATGGAAATTAATGCAACTCAAGTTTCTGAAAATACAGAGAGAAAGTTGAAATACTTTTTCATAGAAAGAGTTAGTGGTAATTATAAAAAGTAACAAAAACAACAAACAAAGAAACTTTCTTAGTGGAATTATATCATCTAGTTACATTAAAGTAAGTCACTGATTTCCTCAGAGAATTCATAACAGGTGTAACAGGACCTGCACTTGTATGCTATATGGAAAGTCTATAAACTAACAGAAACAAGAATTTGGATAAAAATTGAGATTTCCTAATGTATATCCCACAGCAGGTGTGATCTCACAGCTCTTAGTCACTGAAATCTGCTAAGCAAAGGGATTCCTCCACCCAACACCTCTCCTACAACACTGTAGGAGAGACAGATGAGTAATAGCTGAAGATGGAGTGGTTTCCTCCATCTACCCATGAAAGAGCAAGGAGATATTTGACTGAAATAATTCCACTGGTGAGGAAGATTAAAATATTCTTCCTTCACAAAAGGGGGGCACTGCTATTAAGGTTTACAGTATGCCTAGGCTGTCAGTGACTTGGCCATCTGCTTTCTGCAAGTATTTTCCTTCTTTACAAGTCTGCATGGAGATTTACAGGCACAAAAGTTATGTTTCTACTCTTAAAAGTCATGCATTGCAGCCAGTTCTGAAATGTTGAGCACGTGTAATTCTGTCTGTGGTTAGGGGTATTCCGGCTACTTCTGAGAAGTCCACAGAAATGGGACATCAAATCAGGGCAAACTGTACTTTAAATAAACCTCACTACTTTACCTGGGAGAATACTGAGATGACTACGCTTGTGGGGGGACTGTTCAGACTACAGGTGTTCAGATTTTTCAGAAAATGGTGGGTTCCCTAAGTGCCAGCTGAATCATGATGTCATGCCTGCTCCTTTCAGAAAGCAAAGGATTCAACTCACCAGTGCTCTTCACAGTCAGCATCAGAAGTAAAGCAGCTGCTCATACACTGAGAATTTGCTACATGGCCAGTGCTCTTCTTCAGTCTTGGGTAGTTTTTACGAGCAATATATCCCCTGAAAGCTAAAAAACATAGTTACAAATCAGAGAAAAACTCTGCAGAACCTGAAACACAGACTGGTACTTTTCTCTGCAGTCCAGAGCTAAATGCTCTACTCTTGGAGTGTCTAAAATCTGGGTTACTATTACATGGGACATAGGATGTGGGATACAGAGCAACCTCATGTAGGATCAAAATAACAATATAGGTAACACGAAAGCATGAGGTAAAATAAACAGAGAATATAACGAAGAATAAATTGAGAATATAGTAAAGAATAAATTGAGAACAAAGAAATTGACCAAAAGATCATCTCATACCTTGTTATTTTGTGAAAACAACAGAAATATTACCTACACAAAAGAGGAAAAAAATATGGAATCTGGAATCTTTCATTATTACAAAATTATGGAATAGTTTTTTTTTTATTATTCATTTTTTCTTCCACTTAATGACTCTTATAAATTTAACTCAGCATTCATGCATTTTATTTTTTATTTTCTTGCATAAGGAAAAGATAGAGGAAAAAAATTAAGCTGCCCTGATCTCAGATGCTCTTTCCATAGAAAGGACTGCAATTGATCCCTTCTTTTCCATTTTAATTCCCGTAACTGTCAATGGCCTTTTTTCCAGCCACCACCAAAATGTTTATTTTTCCACTTATTCATACAACATACAAAAATAAAGCCATCCTAACCATTCAAGCTTTGGTACATGGTGCACCACACCATAACGATCTTATGTTTTCAATGCAACTGATGTTTCTAGTGTAAGCAGCAGCAAAATTTGCCTTTTAATGAGAAATTACTAAAATAAATAACCATTCCCTTTACAGAAGGCATGACAGAAGCTTGACCTGCTGAGGTGTTGTACTGAATACAGAGCTCAGGTACCATGAGGCTGAGCAACTTTCACCCTCAGTAAAGAGACTGGAAAAGTCTGCCTATCTGGCAGAGATGAGGCGAGTACTCTCTTGCCCCATATGATCAGGCTTCCAATCCTTAACTATCCCCCACTGACCAGACAAGGAACCTACTCTGATATTGGCAGCAAAGACAGCTGGCTGGCAGCCACCTCTCTGCAGCTGAAACGCACTGAGCAGCAGTCTGTGGACTACTGTAAAGATAAAGAAGCACTGAAATGAATGAACTAGTAAGATAAGCTTCAATTTTCTCCCTAGTAATTTCTCAACTTTCAGCAGTTGTTTTGCACGTGTGTGTGTGCATTTATGCATACAGAACCATCCCCATAACTCTATGATTTTTTTCTTCCAGATACTTACCAATGACAGTATAACTATTTTTTGTCTTCCCCTCATTCACTACACACAATCAGCATTATTTCATTCTGTATATTTTATTTTTACTCTGAATTCTGATTTCATACTTTTTTTCTGGATCAACTCCTCTCAAGTGAACCCTCCCTTAAGCTGGCTTCTAACAGTCTTTTAGAATACTTTGAATCTTACAGGTAAACGGCTGTGTTTTTCCTACTTTCCCACTGACCCGTGGGACAACTGATGTAGAAGGATAAACAAACATTTTTCTGTCTCAAAAGCTTCATCAAGAATTAGTAGAACTGCATCTTTTCAGCATTTATTAACTGGATCCATAATGTTTCAAAGGAAATGCATATGCAGAGAATTCTACTGGGGGAGTGGGAGAGGTTGGGAAGCTGTTCCATCATGGCAATTTGCATTACTGACTGGTGCTGGTTTTGACACTAAGCACTTGGCTCAAAGAGTGTGAAATTAGCAGACTCATGTTGCTAGTGCTCCGTGAACAATCACTGCATCATTGAAGAAGAATGATTACCAGCTGTCACCTCATTTTCACCTTATGCATTCTATATTCCAAACTTTATAGCAACAGTATCTTTAACCCTGATCTTTGCATAACCAATAATGACAGGATCTGAGCTCAAAGAGATCTAGGAGCATAGGAATTTTAGCACTTTTATCAGACTTCTTAGTTAGCTTATTAGTTTTAAGCATTTTCTGTGCCACCGTGGAGGACATGTCTTTACTTTTTATACGAATTCTCACTCAAAGTGATCTCTCTGCCAGCTCCAGCAGGTAGCAAACTAAGAATGTGTTTACCACAGGGAGCCTCAAGCTTGGTGTACTGCAATTAAAAGACTTTATTTTAAGGTCTAAGTACTAAGGCATATACATTACATGCAAAGTTACACAATTCTAAATAGCAAAAGTCCAGGCATTTTCCTTCTGATTCCCAATGGAAATATATAGTTACAGATTGAGTCGTGAAGCACAGTGTAGAAAGATCAAAGTTAAATAATCATAGGTCTGTACAAGAGGTATGAAGAAAGAAGATGAAGTACTGTTTTAAAACAGCAGAGGGATTTATTCTCAGTTGCAAGAAATCTTGTTAAAAAGACATTTTCTGTAAAGATAAATTTTTAAGCTATAATATCACTTAAAATAGCACATAAGAGCAACTTTGGGAATGAAAGCTCACGTTGAATAGAAGGTGTCATGATTGTTTGTAAGCAGAAATTGATTAGCTAAAAAGAGCATACAACCTTCTTAATTTGCCTAGATAAAAGAACATTCAGCAGCTTAACTACCAACATCTGAGATGATTTGGAGCCCATAAATCTGATTTTTTGCTTCATGCCAAATTAATTCCACAGAAGAGTAAAAGATATGGAAAGTCATGTCCTTTGCTGAATCCCATGAATACTTCCCTCTTTCACCTCTCAGTCTGGATGGATTTTGGATAATGAATGCTTAGTCACAGAAAAAGTAACTAATATCTTATATTCTCTGGCAGAAGTATTACAAAAAAGCAAGCCTTGTTACTGATGCACATCATCACTATGATGTATGGGTTTTATTTTCTGGGCATTGCACTAAAAAGTTCTACCTTGAGGCTTGGTTAAACAAAACAAGTGTGGATGACTCTGAAACTGTCTGTCAACATCAGAAATGGAAAGTAAGAAGTTTTCCAAGGCCTCTTGTCCCTCCCTGATTTTACTAAGGGCGTGAAATCCTGTGAAATCCTGTCAAAATGGACAGAAAAGTAAAAAACAAAAACAAAACAAAACAAAACAAAAAAACCCACAGAAGTATTCACACTAAGAGGAGACAGTAATAAACTATGAGACTTTGAAGGCCATCTCACTTTTGTTAACAGTTAGCATGCTCCCTGCATGTGAGCAGCAGGCTTTTAACGGTCACTCAGTGTACTAGAAGTGAAGAATGACTGAATAGCCTAAGCTGGGACAGAACATAAGGAGATGAAGGAGTAAAGATAACTAAAGCTGTGCAGCCTGTACAGATCAGTCTGGTTTGATTTGGATGTAAAATCAAGATAATACGATGAGTCAGGTCAGCTACCAATAAAACAAACACACATCTCTTCAGAGGTTCTTATACTGATAATGATGCTAAAAAGGAAAAAAAAAAGAATGTATTGCAATTATTATTATTATGTGTATTCCAGCTGTTCTCAAGCCTTTTTCTTTTTTTTTCCTTACAATGAAATAAATTTTGCCTCAAGCCTACAGAACAGATATGCAAACAGTGAGATATGCAAACACTGCATGGGAAGAAGTTGTAGAAAGCAAGCATTTTTGCAAAAGGTATGTTTCATCTGATTTCCTTCTGAACATTCATCACTTTTCATTAAAAAAAAAAGGAAAAGAAAAAAAGAAAAAGAACAGAAAGATTTAGGTTCTGATCTTTTTCCTTGAGTTCTTGATAAAGAATTTTCCAATACAATGTGACATATGGTGAGTGTGCGAGCACGTGTTGGAGGAGGAGACGATGGCTCAATGGATTAGTCGTTTGCCTTTCACCTCTGGAAGCATAGTTAAACTCAGTCCTGACCACAGTTGCACAGTATATTCCAGATGGCTAAAGTAGGCCTAATTAAAATGAATTCAGTGATGTCACCTCAGATCTAAGTGAATCGTATGCACCACTCATTTGGCATTTTGGCAATGTCAGCTCACAAATGAAATAAACAAATTAAAATCTTCCTTTAAATCTTTCACGACAAGGGTCACTCCACATAAA
The DNA here is from genome assembly GCF_038088225.1 of Cyrtonyx montezumae. Classification (NCBI taxonomy): domain Eukaryota; kingdom Metazoa; phylum Chordata; class Aves; order Galliformes; family Odontophoridae; genus Cyrtonyx; species Cyrtonyx montezumae. Next base: position 11,286,536 of record NW_027072078.1, on the reverse strand, counting down.
TAATCTAGTTATAATAGCATGTATTTCTATCTTCATAATTCTATTATCTCTTTGTTTTGTGGGTTGTTTCTTTTTTTTTTTAATTCTAATTAATGCTTTCCTCTAATACAAAGAAACATTGAATGAGACTTGCATGTGAGACAAATCAGCGGAGCAACATTTTAGTCAGATGATTCAATGGCTATATACTGATTTACACCAGCTGTGAATCTGGCAAAAATAATTTTTAAAATTAATTTATTATAATAAAATATTTTTCATTTTACATAGATGTAAATCCAAACAATTCAAATCCCAGTTACAGGGAAATACTTACACAGAAGTGCAAAGTGTTGTTAATGCAAACACTTAATACAAAATCATTCCTTACAGTTCCCCTACTAGTTAAAAATTGACTCAGAGATACAGTTTGGGAATGCTGGACTGGAGGAAATAGGAAAGGACTCGTGTAACCTGCGTACCATTTTAGCTGTGAATCTCATAAAATCTGTACATTCTGAGACCCCATAACATAGATATGCTGAAGTAAAGTAGCTTTTCCTTCCTCACCTAATTTAAATTCATAAATATTTTGTCTACTAGCAACAGTGTTTCCTTATCTTAAATAATGACCATTTTTGTGTAATATTATACACTTAGGAAATGTATCCTCAAGTATATTGTGAAGGTTGTTGGGTTTTTTTTTGTAAGTTTGTTTTTTCTTTCAACATTTCATCAATGGATAGCAAACTGCTGGGCCCACAGAGATCTCCAGACCACCAGCTCATGTATTTGAAAGGCATCTGTTTATTTTTAAAATGCAAATGTAGCCTACCTCAAAGACTGACTTGCAAGAAATGAACAATCTGAACAAGTCAAGAGGTTTCCAATCAGAAGCTGCGTTCCTCCTTTATATCAGCCTATGATCACTTGCTGTCAAAACCACTTAAACAATATCCTGGAATCTGAATGAAGTCCCCCCACAATTAAAATGAGCAGGATAATCCTGCAAGAATTATTCAGGCAAATCATTTTTCACACAGTTTAAAGTAATGATAAGGTCATTTACAAAAGAAATCAGCGCCTTTGAAATGCTGACTTGTAGACAGAGGACTGCCTGGAGGAGGGCCATAGATAACAGTGAAGACTGGCCTTCTAACACTACCCTTGCAGTCTTTGGAACTGATTCTGATGAAGAGAAGGCCCAATAAGGTTAATACCCCTACTTTGATCTCTGTCAAAGCGTACCAGCAAGAATTAATTTACATTTCAGATGAAAAAGGTTGACAGCATGAAAAGGCATCTTGTTTCTGGTATGTGAATGTGCTGTAATAGATCGGGAATTCTGAAAGGAAGTTCTGAGGAAGCTAAAGGGATAAGCCGAGTGGCGGCTTTTATTGGGAAAGAGATGAAAGGAAAACAAATTTCAATATGTGCTGTTCTGTAAAAACATGTAAGCCAAATGCTTCCTAAATTTCAAGGCCTGCTAGAAGACTGAGAAGGGGGGGAGGGAGAGGAGGAAGAAGGAGAGGGAAGTACATTTATTTTAATTATACGGTTTTGCTAATGTCTGGATGACAAATGCCAACAATATATCTCTCTGCCTGAAATGATTCATTTAAAATAAATGCAAAGGTGATCATACTCCTTTTTATTGAAAAGCAGCCTTGAAATATACACTTACATTATAAGATGTTCAGGGAAGGGAGAGATTTGGGCTTCCTTTTGTTCCCATGTCACTAGGCACTTTGGCAGTGTAATGTAAACAAGAACTGTCTGTATATTTTAAGAGCAGGAAAATGGCCACCATTCACACGCATAAGCTTTGATTATGAACACTGTATGATTAGCATGTAGAGAAGAAAAAATGGCACAAGAAGAATTTTCAAATACGAGGTTCTGGATGTAGGTTTCCAAAGGCAGAGAGAAACATGCTGGGGATTATTATACCTCATTGAGTGCAGTGCCAAAGACAGGAGGAGCAGCAAGCATAATGAATACAGAGGTGCATGTGTCACTCTGTCACTCTTAACCCTAGAGTTCTAATGCTCATTCACCCAGACTGATCACTGAAACTGTCAAGTGCCAGCTTACAAAGGAAGACAGTGTGTTTGTTGGTTGGAAGAGCATTAATAGCATTTCTCCAGCATGAGGTGCAGAGGACAGAAGTGTCCAAATTCAAGGATATGTGTACAATCCCACTGCCTCTGCTCTGCATTGTCCAATGCAGCATCTCAGAGATGACAGGAAGGAACATAGCTCTGAATCTCTTCCATGTGTGCAAACAGCAGAATAGATCAGTTGCTTTTTCTAAAGCACTGGCAATATGCATACACCTCCTACATGCCTAAGAAAGCTGGCTGAATAAAATTCTAAGGCATAATATCCCCTACAGCTTCTAAGTAATACTGCTACACACCAGCTTTCAAGGAAATCTGAGACAACTCTCCCTTGAAAAACTGCTAGTAGTGGGAAAGTGAAGGGTCAACAGTTTCACTTTCCTTTTTATGACAAAACACCATCGCAAGAGTCCGGAAATTCTAGTGCAGGTATGGACAAACATAAACTTAGTTAATACTTCAGAAAGCAGTTGCATGTAGTTCTTTACAATCTGGTCTCTGTGCCATTATGAATAAAATAAATGACAACACAAAGGAGAAGAAGAAGGGGAGAGAATACTTATGCAGTTCCTCAGTGCTTGCTGTAATAGGAAAAAAAATCTCCTTAACAGTTCTCCATTTAATATAACGTTCTGCATTTGACTCTAGAGCTATAGCTCTATAGTTTATGATTATACATAACAGTATGCACACTATGCTATAAATTGCTATTTCAACCTAATGATAATCTGTTCCTTTCTGTAACCAGATTGTTATTCTTCTGCTTTCTGCTCAAAGTCACACTGAAGCTTATTTTCAGAGTAGGAAACTTAAGTAAAAGAAAAAAAATGTTGGATGTAGTTGAAATGGCTTAAGAAGAGAATAAAGCAGAGGAATACTTAAAACTCTTCTATTTCAGATTGACTTTAGTTTATATGACACAGAATTGAAAGGTTACAAAGCTTAAAGGCCTATGATAGCGGAGGCAGCTGGTAAAATAATGGTGGTGCCTTGGTTTATCTGTAAACACATTAGCTACAACTCATTTTTGATCAGGTATAGCCTCTCACCTGGGGTTGGACGGGGAAGGTGTGTTACACTGCATCATATGGAGGCTGCTTCACACTGCCAGCATGTGAAAACATCACTGAGTTCGTGGCAGTGGTTCTTAGATTTCTGTGCCATATGGTACTCTGCTCTTTACTAGAGACCTTCACTGCCCTATGGGCCTGTTCCTCCAACAATCTCTTTAAAGTTCATTCAAATTCATATTGATACGACTACATAGGAGTCTGGCAGAGAGTCAGAAATTGGCCAAAACCAGCAAACTCAGCATGCAGTTGAAAGGGGAACTTGGCTACCTGCCAAGATCAGTACTTGACAAAGACAGAGAAATGCATGTCCAGGACCTCCAACCCACACTTTTAGTCAATCAGTGCTTCATACCAGCTCTACATAATACTGAATCATACTGACTGTGCTGAGAAGAATCTTAAAGAATTATCAGCCTTTAATTGATATGTTTTACTTCTGGAAAGGTGCTCAGAAAAATCCCGAAGTGTCGTAACTACCACAAATGTCATTTGATTCTGAAGAACAAACGATCAGAGGTAATGTTTTCAGCAGATATTGTTTGGGCTGTGTGTATTTCTCTTGGTTATAAACACTGACACATGAAATTATCCACAGCAAAATAGGTGCTGGCAACTGAAATTATGTTTTAATTACCTGCTTGAATATGTATAGCAGCATTAGTTCTTCTGTTCCTTATTTCCTTGTACTTCCTGCGAGCTTCATATCCTCTCCAAGCTAAAAATACAAAACCATGTGCTGGAAATTACATTTATTTAAGGAAGTGCTACAGAGTCTACAGAGTTAGAGATGTGCTGAAACTTTCATCCCTCCTGCTACAATCGCTCCAGCCCCCACCCCCTGTACCTCCTCCTCACCCACCCACATGTTGAACTCTGAGTTCATGACTGCAGTATTCTCATCCCTGCAACTTCAAACACTGCTTTACTCATCCAGATTTTAATTGTCACCATGTGCTCACTGATGTCCTAATCCAAAAGGCAAAGGTACATGATAATTGCGCATCATCAGTCAGCACAAGAACTCCCCTTCTCACACAGCTCCCCAAATTCATTATAAGGAAGCCTGCTAGATTACTGGCAATCAGCCCTTTGGGCCCAACCCATGATTAATGTTATCTTTAAGTCTGGGACACACGAGAAGCCAAAGGGGAAAGAGAGAGGTGAGCCAACATAGTGCATTTTATCTATGTGCTACAAGCTACTGCAGAAACACCTAAAAATATTTTCAATTTATGTACAGACATCACATCTAAAACATGAAAATATTTTAAATAATGACATTACTAAATGCTAAGATAACATCTTAGAACTAAATCCTTAGTATTTACATCAATTAGCTGAAAGGAAAAGCACCTCCAGTTATTTTGATTTCATATGAACTATTATGAATGAATAAATAATGTACACACAATTTAACAACTTGAAATGCCAAGTTACTCAGTGAAATAGGAAATGTGAACATTTACCTGACTGTATGGTAACAGCACTATTTTCTCTTTTTTCTTTGACTTTCTTGTACCTCCTTGCTCCAAGCCATCCTTTGATATAAGCCTGCATGACCACCACCCTCCCTATAACTTCTCGCAAGAACAGATTTAACTGTTCTATATGGTAATACTTTAGAAAAACCTGAAATGGAACAACAAATTTGATATTACATGCAGGTATAAGCACAACCAATTGGAATTTGTCTTTTTGTAAGCCTCATATCAGCCTATATCAGGCCACTGTTGTTCGGAAAACTTGTAAAATAGTAGTTGCTGATTTAATAGCAATTTTCTTAATTAAATAATTTGTTCTCAGTGTGCTTGAGGACCTTCATTATTCCATTGCTTATGATCACCCCATTGCAAAATAAACTACATACTTAGGTGCTTAACGAAGTAAATTGTTGAGAGGAATGCTTTCATGTATCAACAATTTTAAAATACAAACTTCCTTGATAGTCAGGGGATAAGTCTGGGAGTACATTTCTTCTAGTGATATTGTCTAACAACACTCTACTTCAAGAGGCAAATACTATGGGTAGTTATACACACTTTATCTGGGTCCTGAGCAGGAAAGCTCTTCTTATTTTTCCTTTGTGCATGATGAAACAATTCAAGATACAACATAACTTTCCTTTCACAGAAGGCAGCCACACCATTTTAAGCCATGATCAAAGGCTTTTCTATCAAAGAACCAGAAAAATCTCATCTGAAACTCCACAGATAATGTACTAACCAGACCCACAGAGCAGACCAGAGTGTGAGGTTTCAGTCATGTCATGATTAATAGAAGGATCTTAAGGAGGACACTGTCACAACAGGCACTGACAGATGTACTGTCTTTATCAAGGCAGCCACGTGCAGAGTGCACTTTAGGGAGGTACCCAATGCACCTTTCCTCTGGTAGCACAAACTCATCTAGTTTGGGAGGGCACCTCTGTAACCTAGAAGGTTAACTGGAACAAATTCCTTGCTCTTTTGTCAATTCACTCAGTACTTTGCAAACCACTATTATACACGCTTTGCTAAAGGAACACTGTCCTCGAGAAAACATTTGCGTTCTCTACCTTGGTTTTTCCAAGAATCCAGTTTTCTAGCTTAGCTTTCTCCAAAATGGTGAGACAGTTTTCTCTGCTACCGAGAGGAGACTCATGTGCCCTGAAAGCAAGGTAGGAATACCTGCAAAATGAAATGACAGAGAAAAAGTTGACAACAAACATGTACTTCCACTGCTTTTCTCCAGCTCAGAGATGGATCTCTGGAACTCACAGAAAATTATCAAAAGTATGTTATTAATAACCTGAGACCCATTTCTCACAAGAAATGCCCATAAATGCTATTTCATCAATAGAACCTTGCAGAATGTCAGTTACAGGTATTGGCCAATTTTACAAAGAGGTATAAGTGGCCTTGATATTTGTTGGGAAATAGAGGTCCACATACGAAGTCCAAGGACTCTTGAGCTTGTAAGAAGCCCCTGTCAATGGCACCTAAGTAATATTCATTTTCAGTATGTCAGAAAGTCTGCAGATTCTCAGACTGTGAAGAAAAAAGCTAGTAGGGCAGGCAGCACACAGTCTGTATCAGCGATACTGACTGATTATATATGCTGAGAGGCTGCTATCGTGTGTGAAGAATAAAGATTAGCTTACAGGAAAAACAACTCTCATATCAATCTTAATTTACAGACAGACGGATGTTCAGACTGCTTGACATCTGAATTTCATGTTTCCAGAAAGAGGTCATATATATGCACAGTTGAAACAATTGGCACTGTTATTGTCAAGGACTTTATCAGTGCTAGTGGTTAAACAAAACTAGTAGCTATTTTAAAGAAAAAGAAGAAAACAAACTACTCTTCATATGCCTTAAGCCATTTTTGATAGGCATAAGGATTTCTATGGTTATGTAACTCATTATGCATTGTGCCTTTTTCCCTGTTTGTTTGGGATAAACAATCAATTGGAAATATTATGGTAACTTTAGTGGCCTTCAGATCAGGCTCACTGTAGACAATACTGACTTTTGTTTTGTCCATGATCCTGAAAGGAACAGCCCTGAGAATTATGTGAAATAAAATTATGGTCCAAAAAGATAACAAAACAGAGTTGCAAACGTGTTTGAACTGAACAGACATGAGGAATGACTGTAACAAGCTGTGCTTGTAAAGTCACCACTTGTTCACAAGGGACAGTTTTATAGTATTCAAGTAACCCTATTTGCAAACAATCATGTTACAGAACAAGAACATGGGCTAACTAATTTACAAGTTCAAAGTTACTGTACAACAAGTACACAGTTAGATGGTAGCAACTGCCATCTCAGCTCTCATTCATGAACCACCCTGTTTCTTCTTGGTCGTTATTAAGTTACCCTTCATCTGGCGCTACTCTGTTTACATTGCTTTTGAAAGGAATTGGCAGATTCAGAATGGGGAAGGACCATCACATAGTCTGCAGAACAAAGAGGGGAATCTGACCCATGAAGCTCAAAGACTGCTCTTGTAGCCACGTAAAGACAAGAAATAAACCTACCTCATAATGGAAAAAAAAAAAAAAACAAAATGAAAAATACTGAGAAGAAATTATAAAAAAATGGAGTAGTGCAAGTTTGTAGTTTACGTTGTTGTTGTTGTTTTTGTCAGGAGAATATGATTTTCAAATATTAGCTCCAGTTAATCTCTAGAGATTAGCCCCAGTTGTCACAAGAAAGAAAAAAGAACCACTAAAATAGTCAATAAAGATCAAAGGGGAACAAAATGATGTCTGAAGGCAGAAGCACTGGAATCTCTCCTGGACCAGAAAGACAGATATTCACCAACTGGAGACACTGCCCACTCTGAATAATGATAGGAGATTATGTGTTACTGAGTTAAGGTTTATAATGCAGTCATTTTCTCAGTAAGATGATATTGCAAATTATTTAGCCAAGTCTTTCAAAATACCAACAGTCATGGCATCTAGCAGGTATGGAGAAATGTGGTGGATTTAAAAGAAAAACGCATATTCCCTCTACTTCATTATTAAACTTAATGATGCCTGATTTCACAAGACGGCATTCTGATTTGCACTGATAGAACTCAGACATAAAATATACATATCCCAAACAATTTGTGATAGTTTGCAGTTTCAACATGCTCTTGACAGACATGTCAGAGAAGTTGCATCAATAGCAAATTGCTGATTGCTTCAAAAGATAGTTCAGATTAGCCTCAGCATTTATACATACATGTAACTTAAGTGGTTTGTTTCTTTTCCTAGAGGGAGGGAAAGTTTCAAGTTAATGTTAATATCAGCTCTTTTCGCATGTTCATATATCTTTTAAGACACATTGTAGTTGAGAATTTTAAAATCATTGAACAGTACTTAGACAGCATGCAATGAAATAGTCAGGGAGAACTCTGTAATTTTTTAATTTTATAATCTTATCAGTGACAAGCAAATACTTTGTTTTCTACACACTGCTTGTTTTCATGACTAAATCACCAATTACAAACACACAAGTAATCTGATTTGTGCTCAGGATAACTGTATCACAGCGTAGCATGTGCGATGTAGGGCCATCTAATTCACCAAATTTAAGATTGTTGTATGGCAACAAAACACATGCAGTATTTTGGAGGAAGACAAAATGTTTCACTGTAACGCATCTGGTGAAAGTTTGCAAATGTTATACATGGTGAAGTGGTAGTGAAAATATATGGTTGTGCACCCAAACCTTTGGGTAATACACAACTACAACTCTGTTCATTTTGATTTATTGGACTAAGAACATCTCTAATATACTTATGTAAATTTACTGAACAGAGATCACAGAGAGAGTGACCTCTATTTACATGATTTTATCAAGAGAAGAAACTAGATCTTTAATTGCTGAAAAGTAGGGCTAGAAATCACATGCACTTCCACATGAGAATAAAGTTTCACAACTTAACTTTTTAATTTCCATATATGCATTTGTTCTTCGAGCAGAAAATGCAGTGATCCAAATCACTTCTTCTATATCAAGCCAATGCTTTTATTTCTATTTAAAAAAATAAAGTTTATAGTCTTCCATGTGTTACATAGGCATGGTAGGTCTTAATGAGTAATGAGAAATGTAGGACTACTGAAAAAACACAGGTAATTTCATTGTAACACACACTACTTATATAGTCACAATTCACAATATTATGTTTTCAATGCACAGAAACACTCATGAAGGACACATGCTGTGGAATCTTTTACCTTGAAGTATTTTGAATTTGAGGTGAAGAAACAGTTTTACCCTCTGTTTTGGAAATAAATGCAAGACTGAATTAAAGATGTAAGTAGGTAAGAAAGAATGATAGTCTCACTCCCATGGCACCTTGCTAAACTGGCTGTAGGTTAAAGTAATGCTGTGCCTGGTATATAAGTAAGGTACCATCTAAATGGGATCTTTGCATTTAAATACAGTAAGAACAGTAAAGGCTATTACAAACCACTTTGCATGAGATTGGAGACGTACTCCAGTATGGTGGTAGGATTTTCCTCTTTAGATGCATGTGGTTGCTTTTATTAACACTACTGAGGACCTGAGTGAAGACAGAAAAATGATCACCCAGGCTATAATTAAGAAACGGTAGCATTTCCATGTAACCACTACTACGGTTTTAAGTACAACACTGTTTCATTTGTTTTGAAATAAAGATAGTATATTCCTAAGTGCCATACTGATGCAAAACCACTTATTTTTTTTTTTTTAATCATCCAACACAGAATCACAGAACTGTAGAGTTTGAAAGTGACCTCTAGAGATCATGAAGTCCAACCCTCCTGCCAAAGCAGGCTCCCTACTGCAGGCTGCACAGGTAGGCATGCAGATGAGTCTTGAATATCTTCTGCTTTAAAATTTCCTACACAAAAAATATTTAACTATATGTATCCCAAAAGCATTTGACTGATCACATTCTCAGCAGAAGTGAATAAAAGAGAAGTAATTTCATCTCAGAAGAACTGATTTCTCTGCTGATGAAACCTGTTTGAAATTATATATTTCTTAACCATTGGCTCTCATACTGCTCTGCAAACAATCCTTTATGGATGTTAATATTCTCATGCAAAACACACATTAGAGCAGGATTAACTCAGACTTAACAGCAATTAGAGATAAAAAAAGTTTGTTAGAAGTTGAATTTATCCCCAGATGAAAAAATACAAAGCTAGGACACGCAGAGTGTTAATGTTAAAGACATCCAAGTGAACTGAAACACAGAAAACATCAGAATGGTGCTATGTGTTGTCTGATTTATATAAGATTTTACCTTAGATAAACAGACTGTAAACAGTTCAATTTCTCTCCTCACCAATCCTTGGGTGTAAAATGTGGAACTGATCAATAAATAACACTTGAGCAGCACCATTAACAATCATAACAGTGTCTCTTACCAAAATTCCCTTTGCATTCCAGATTGAAAGGCTCTGTCAGGTCTACACAGCAAGGTAATGATTAACGCTTTTTTGTCTTTCAAAAGAATCTTTGTATTAAAAAATGGCCTGAGGTGGAGAGTGGGTAATGTCATGTAAAAACCTTGAGGTGTGAGTGGGGGAAAGACCTCTTCCTAACTAGACCCCCAGCTACAGAATGGGTATTCTCAGTGTTTAAAAGATGCTTGTTTCTTGTCAGACCTAGACATGGAAAGTTAAAATACAAACAAGAGATTTTGAGCACTGAAAGAGCCTGCAGATAACTCAAAAATTCCCAGCATGTATTGATTGCATCTTAACTCTTTCAGAGGCTTCCCCAGTAGAATGTATAAAACTTATTGCATTAGACTCTGCAGAAAAAGCATGAATCAAAAAATGTAACTGGAAAATGGAAAAAAAACATCTAAGAGACTCTTAAAAAACTTCAACAAAACTTTTCAATGAAAAATACCTAAAGCATGCTGTAAATCATCAGATAACCATAGAATTACAGAAATACTCCTAAAAAACATAATTTCATCTTTTCTGTATGTTTAATTGTAAGGGATTATTAGACTTTTCACTCCTACAGGTTTTGAATTTCTTTCATCCTGCAACAGTTTACCAGCATTCTGTGGATGTCAAGAGTCTGCAAGGCAGACATGGAAGACACAGTAATTTATTGTATATAAAGTGTAAAATGTATGCAGATCTGGTGACATCTTAAATCCATTGAAATAAGTAACAAATATTTCCATGGGTTATAGTAAAATTAAAATAAATTGAATGGTAAAGTTTTTTTTCTAGAATTGAGTCAAGTGTTTGGATACAAAGCAGACACTGTTAGAAGTGAGAATGCAGTAAGAATGCACTATTTAAAAGGAAGTATTTATTTTCTCTCTAGCAAATTGGTTGACTTCTAAATTAATACAGTGCTTCTCTTACTTTGAATAATAAACAAGACTATCACCACTGGCCAGAAGAAATGTAACACTGAGGATTTAGAGTCTGAATTGGTGTCAGGTGTAACAAGAGAGACTTTATGCAAATTTGCACTGAAAATTCTTTAAAAAAAAAAGCAGAACTGATCATATTGGGATCATTATTACAGAAACATTGCTGGTATTGCCATGAGCATATGTTCTGAATGACATTACGTGGCTATTAAAGAGGAGGTAGTGCTCATAGGAAAAGTGCATCCTGCATTCTAGCACTGTACAAAGAACTTTGATGCATAAACAGGCAGAGAAGTAAAAACGAAAAAAAAAATACAATCTTTACATGAGAGTTGTACAAAACTTAACAGATTTCTGTGTGCTTATGAGGCACCTGAAGCATGACACCATGTAGCACCATAAGATTCTCAAGTCTCCTGTATTTCAAAACATAATACAGTATATGCTACATTAAAAAGAAGGTGTATACTGCTGGGGTATATGCAGTAAAGACACACCTGAATATCACGTCAGGGGCCTGTGCACTGGGATATAGCAAATAGAGTTTCATGGGAATCTCACTGTAGGTCCCTACTAAAAGTGCACACTTTCCTTAGCTGCTGTGCAGTACCTCAAGCCAGACCCACCTTGCTGCCTGACCACCGTAATAGCCCGTATCTGAAGCCTGGGATCCCAGCCTGAGGTAAGAGACCACAGGGCTTTACAGAAAACATGTAAGACAGACACATGACAGTATGGGATGTGAAACATGGCAAATGGTGATGAGCTGCCTAAAACTTGATAGGCTCAGAGTGTTTACAGGGGCTGTAAATCAGACTTCACTACTTTAAGTAAAATAACCTATTTGTTTATATATATATATATATATATATATATATATATATGTACATAACACATAATTTTATCTTTGGCTACAGTACCATTGTATGAATGAGTAACAATTAAGACTTCTTCTCACTATCTGTTTTTTAACCCAATAAACTAAATTCCAGGTTTGCAACCTCTGAAATAATCTGCTTTGCATGAAAACAGAAGATGGTAGAGTAACATTACAAAGCTTTATCTTTTGTTTACCTTCCACTTGATAAACTCTGAATGGTTCTGTTCCCTGACTTTGATTGTTTTGTCCTCATATTTCCTGCTAAGAGTTTACAAAACAGCATTATTGAACAGGCAGACAAGAAGCACACCTATTTGTTTAATAACATCAAGGGAGAAAAAGTGCTGGCTCATCTGTTTTGTTGTTAAGTTGCTCAAAAGGATCAAAATACCAATTAACTTGCTCGCTTCGAAAATCTTTGATATCCTCAGATTTACTGACATTTTGAAACTCTTGTTCATACTTGCTTAATGTCTTTTTGATTATGAACAAAGAAGTGCCAATCTGTTTAGCATTTGACCTGTTTTCTCAAACATTTTTATGTATTCAACTACTTAGTTCCTAAAAACACTTGACTAGTCAAGGCTATAAGTGGAAGAAAAACGTTTTCTGTTCCACTGATATCTTTTTTATACATTGTTCATTATTTTTTTCAAGAATATAATGGGATAGAATTTGTTTAGAAATGAAGCATAAACTGAACAAAGGAGAAAGAATCTCCTGCCCCAATTTATATTCTGAACTCAGTCAAAAGTCTGCTATGTTGCTGGGCAATTGCTAAATCCCCTCCCAGTTCTCTTATATTGACTTTCTTTTCTGAACGAATTACACCAGGTTGGACTTAAAAAAAATAAAAAAATTGCATATAGATTCAGTGAATTCTTAAATGAGAAAAATCTACTGATATGAAGAAGCCTAACTTCTTCACAATTCACATCAATTTCATTGAAATCAATCTTAGTTAATTTATGTGCAGATTGGATAAAATTCAAGGTTAGCAATTCTGCTTTCAGGCTTTTCATGATGTAAAATGTGCAAGTGATCAGAAAAACTCATCTCTTCGTTCAACCTGCTTTAGATTTGTATGACCTTAATAAAATTAGTCATGTAACGCACAAATTAAAGGTGGAGGGAAATCATATCTGAAAATTAAATTGCTTTGATGGACAAATGGATGTGTTAGTTATCCTTCCTGGGATACAAATCTCTTATGTATCTCTGATACATATTCATTTAGTGTCCTAATATATTAGAAATCAGAAAATTCAGTGATTTTTCAGAATTGATTGACTAAACTACAGTTCATCGGTCAACATTTGTCTGTGCAAGAACAGATATACATAGACTCAAATGACTGATCTACAGACGTATGCTTACTTAGTCTCTGGATTTTTGTAAAGGTCTGTGGAACTCACTGTCTTCTTTCTCTAAAACCTAATCAACTACTTCCATCTAGCATGATATGAATGATTTTTTTTTAATAGATTCATTAACCCTATACTTTCTGGATCTCCAGTAGAGAAGATAAGAATAAAGGTTTGATAGAGCCATTTGCAACTTGTTTCTAGGAGCCAACTGCTTAAAGGCATGGCTTCTGTTTCATTATTCAATTATCAGCCTTACAGAATAGAAAACAATAGTAAATAATACATACAAAAATATTTTAGTTCTAAAGGAAACCACATAAAGACCTTATAAACAGATTGTCATTATAAAGACAACTGCATTTCCTGAATCAGATTTGTAACTTCTTGATACACAGATCCTTTCAGTAATCAAACTAATACACAGCAACCATGGCAAGAGTTCAGGTCAACAGGTATCTGGCTATAATTCAAAGTGAATCCGAGATACAAGACTATGAAGAAGCTGTTAGGAGGAATATTCTAAAATCAGATAAATTTTGTGCACATGAATGCTTTTCTCCAGTTACACTTGTATATTACATCTCTTCATTACTAAGCTTATGTCAGTGTACAGACATAAGCTCTTGACATCCCTATTAACTACTTTTGCTCCAGAACATAAATAGCTTTTTCAGTTGAATTTTCATACTTCCCGAGATGACAAAAAAATGAGGAAATGTTGAGCATAAGGGAGTGTAAAAGAGAAAGGAATGAAAGGGGTGTAAAATGGGAAAAAGGAGAGGCAAACATTTTTATGCATTAAGTCTCTGTAAGGGAACAAACCCAGTATGACACAAATTCGAAACTGTGCCTTACATTTTTTCAAAATGACTTCTCTATACACTAAAGGATGTAACAAATCAAATTTAATACCTTATTAACAGAAATATTTCAAATTATTGTTTAGAATGTGTTACATTTGAAATCAGTACTGATGAAAAATTCTCTGGAATATTTCTAGGTTTTTCTTTTATTCTGATTTAACTTATGTTTTCGAGCTTGAAATTAATACTTTTCTCAGTTGCTTTTTTTGTCAGTTCTTTTATATCAGCTCTTTCTTAAACATGTATATCTTATTTAAGCAATGGCTGAAGCTCACTGACCTTTCAAATCCTTGTATTGTCTAAGCATGATGCATATTGCTACTTTTCCTTTACTGCAGAAATCATAGAGAAAGGCTTGCTACTGAACACTAACTGCACACTGCAGTTCTCCTTCTCTTGATCACTTTTGTAGTCTTTACCTCTGATAGTTACTGCTCTTCTTTGAACGACAGAGACCATACATGTACAAACCAATATTTTTAGAACTTTTCATACTTAGAATATATTTTATTGAATGCAACTTCAAAATGACGGTCATGCTATCGAAGTCTTACCTTTTCACAAACTCTTCAAAAAGGATGCGATGAGAATATCCCTTTTGACGTATTTTAACAGTTTCCAGAATTCCAGTGTATTGTAGCTGCAGTAAAACTCTCTCACGAGAAAATGTTAGTGCTTCTCGATCATCATTAGGCTTAATGCAGCGGATAAAGTGAGGTTGTCCAACAACCATTTTGGATAGGAGATCCATGAGAGAATACTAGTGAAGGAAAAAAGAGATAAAGAGACCTGTCTAAAAAAACTGTAATGGAACTATATAAGCAAGAAATATAATTTGTAAGTAGTATGAAATAATTGATTATATGTTAATCTGTAATGATAATGCTAATCTGTATTCATTTTTTATTATTTTTAAGCTGTTGGCTGAAATCCAGAATTTGTTAAAAGCTTTTAACTGTTAAACATAAATTATGATTCTAGTTCTACTTACTCTATTCTCTTCACCTCTCTTTATACTACATTCTTGTAGTTTAAGAAAGCTCATATTGAAATTTTTAATTGAAAACTGTCCCAGCTATATCTATGCTGTAGGCATATTTGATCAAACAATTATCCCCAACAAGAGAACAAGCTTACTGTAAAACAAACACATAAGGATCACCGAAAACCAAAAAAGAAGTCATCGGTTTAGTACTCTGCCCACAGAGAGTATCATTTCAGACATATCTCTGAAGAATCTTTTTGTTAGAATCACTGCTACAGACCGTGCAATTTCCCCGGGTAATCCATTGAAGTACCACGTTATCATAACTACTCAGATCTTAGAATCTAACATGAATATTTCTGCTGAAACATGGGCCCATTACTTCTTACCCTAAAAAACCTGAATATTGAAAACAGTTTCTTTCATTGCATTCTACACTAAAATGAAAACATTTTTGCTTCAGCTTCATTCTTACCTCACTATCCCACTGTTTGATCAGAATTTGCCACAAATACACTCAAATCTCAATGCTGCATACAAATCCAAGCTGACTGGATCTGAGTGTGGCTGCTTGGTTGTAGGCTGCATTCAGATAACCGATGAATATTTTCACTCACTACTTTTTTTTTTTTTTTTTTTAATCTAACAACCCCACATACATGTCAGAGATATCTATTGTTCTTTTAATCGAAATATTTGTTTACAATTTAACTGCTATACCCTAAAATAGGAAGCCATAGTTTGTCGCTTCATGTTAGTTGTTTCCTCAGGGTGTCGCATAACCTCCATTGTGTCAACCTGGGAGACAAAACTCAGATGTTAGATCTGTTGCAGAAACACTTCACACCCACTCCACTTCATTCACAAAAGTTGGGTTCAACGTTTCTTGTGATAATTCTCTCAGGTGATCACATTCCTAGCATCTTTGGGAAAGGTACACAATGAGCTGTCTGACAGTCAGCAGTGATTATCTCATTAGCACTTTTCGCTGTAAAGTTGTTTATGAGCTACATCACAGCTGTCATGGTCATCAGTACCTACTTTTTTGTTTCATAATATGCCTTCAGACAAGTCAAATAGTATGCATGCTACATTAAAAAACTGCATGTCTGAGTTTTCTCTTTAAATTATGCCTTAGTACATACTTTAGCAAGGATGCAGTAACGTTGTTACTCATCTTGGTGTTCTCAGTCACTACAGGCATGCCTGTGAATGCAACTATTACAGAAGGTGACACAGGATGGAAAAACACAAGCAATTTACAGATTCAGGCACGGCCTTTGGAAATAGGGCTGACATTTTCTCAACTCCAGTAATATCAGCTCCTGTCTATAAAGTTCGATGTTCCAAACTCATTCACAAAGCAAGAAACTGTATTTCAACTGTCTCTTCATTTATATTAAACCTCTGTTGATGCCTTCATTTACTAGATTTTTCTAGACTGACAGACTCTTCTGATTGGGTTAGGGGTTGATTTCTCACTATTTTCCATGATAGTATATTGCTAAGCCAGTGGAGCAGCTGTCAAGATGCAATACTTTACGAAGCCTTCCTTACTTTTACCATCATTGCAATGAACTTCCATTGGGTCTTAATATCTATATGAAGTTACCATTTCTGTAACGACCTGGAAGTAAATTATCAAAAAACTGCCTCATTTTGCTCACTCATGGAAGAATGTTCTTGAAACATAACAAGTGGTAACAGAGTAGGTAACCACAGAACATGCAAGTCTTGTTTCTATCTGCTGTTGTGTCTACTATTAATTACATTAAATTTCCATTTTGATGCCAGGAATTTGAGCATTCTCACTCAGCTGAACTGCTGTTGCATTAAATACCACTTTTTCAGCATTTCTGTATAGCTCACAAGAGTTATTTTTAGACAATATGCATGGACAGTAAACATATTGCTCCTGGTATATTTTAGTTATATTGTCAGTACAGCCATTCTTATCAAAATGAAACTAGAATTTATGAATGAGTATAATCATAGTTATCAATCACAAGCAGATTGTGTTGCTGTACTGCAGCTTAACAAAATCAACCAGAATCCTGCTTGCATGGGGCATTAGCAACATTTTACCATTCACTTGCTTTGTGGCAGTTTACCATCTGCTCTGACCAGGTGGCTTTTGTATAAACCAGATAATGCCATTGTCAGCACCTGTGCTACTCTTACTGGACTTTGCTCCATATGATCATTTCCAGAGCTCACTGACTTAAGAACACTCTTCTGACCACTAAACATAATTGCTGAAAGACTACAGTTTTCAATAAAGTAACTGTCTCTCTTACCTTCAGGAGATATTTAGGAGACTGCATGAAAAATACAAAGGAAATGAAGCACTAAGTTGTAATAGACCAAGAAAACGGACTTTGTGTTGGAGAAGAAACCAAAAGAGAAAACTTGTGAAGACAAGATTCAGAATACAGATGGTACAAAGGGAGACAGATTTCCATTAGGGTGACCACAACAATTTCATCATGATTTTGCAATCTCTGATGCTCATAGCCCTAAGCAGGGTGCATGCACTAGTATGCATCTCGAATAAATACATGAAGAAAAAAACAACACAGTTGGATTTCAGTTTTAAGGACGTTAACAGAAAACGCTTTAATATATCGAAGGAAAAAAGACTAACCAGCACAGATAACATCAAACACTTTAAGAGATCACGTGACAAATTAACCATCAATGACCCAGTCAGAATAGCAGGCATGTCCATGGGGAACATTTTGAGAATGTTTCAAAATAATCTTGGTAAGACAACTGATGTTTCAGCTTTGGTATCTAAAGCTCTGGTAAAGGTCAGGTAGAAGACAATTCACCAATGAATACTGACAGTAAGCCCAGAATGAATGGTAGCATTTATTATAATTGTCTGTTAGAAGACAGGCAATCACAAAGAACACCAACATCAAAAGCACATTGTTTGAGGACTGTAGTGAAGCCCAATTACCCACAAATTTGGGCTTCTAAATTTGTTTCTTGTCTGTCTAGAAAAGCATATAGACTTCAAATTCTAATTTTGTTGGAGTTTCAGTGCTCATGGTCTATTATTCAGAATTCAACAACCATTGTTGAATGAAGGGTGAGTTAATATGCTCTATCTTTTGGGCAGTACAATAAAATTAGCATCCTCTTTTACACAGCGGCTTATTGGCACCAAACTGGTAGAATCTATGACACTTAAGACTGTGATTCTGTCAAATATGGTTTACTACTGCCTGCTGGGTTCAAAAGGGGTTTTGTTTTGTTTTGATTTTGTGAAGGGAAGGGAGTGGGCACACAGAAAACAGATGGTCAGAAACATTTTCAGAGGAGGATGTAATACAACTTTTCTCAGAAAAACAGGCTAAACCCCATATTGTTAGATTCCTTTTTCTATGGAGTTTTAAATTCAGATCTGTGCAATTTGGAAGGACTAGGACCAAGTTCAAAATCTTAATGACAAGAGATATTTGAAGGTATTTTTTGATAGATCCTGAAGCTGGGAAGATTTTGTTCTAAGAATTTTAGAAGTTTTCTCTCTTGTTTATCTACAGAGTATATATGAAGTTATGCAGTTTAATGGGAGGGCAATAATCAAATGTACAACAGACAACAGACATCATCATTAGTGATAGAACATAAGAGTATCATGATATCGCCTTGTGTTTATAAATAACTAGCTGCTTTTTTAAAACTAAAATGAAATATATTCCAACTGTTATGTCACATTTTACGTGACACTAGTCGTGATGTACAATATACATTTATATGATTACAGCTGAAATGAAAAACAGTTGACCTTAAAAAGACAAATTATTCCATCACTAATAAAATAAACTGCTTATAATAGTTTTGCAACAGTATTACAAGAATGATTTATGGTATCTTGTTGCCTTATGAGGTTACTGGAAATTATGATTTTCACATGTTGACCTGCTGTTAGCACGGTATGAAATACCGTAAAACCAATAAATGCGGTAAGCAAAAAGCTTGTAAATGAAAACATACATACAAATTTCCACACTTCAAAATAAAATTAATATACTTATGGAATCATTTTATTAAATGTAAAAGACTAATTTAAAATATTTTTCTTGAAGTTGTTATAATTTCATAAAACTTTTAAGTGGTGGTATCAAAGTTTTCTGAATAGTGTTGCAATTATTATGGATGTTTTTTAACTCCTTCTCTAAAAATGTGAAAGGTAAATGCCCTTAAACACGATTTAGTACAACTGAATGTACTTATCAAAGCTCTAAAAGGGAAGTACTGTATTTTATTCCAGCTGAAGCAATAAAATACATACTTACAAAGCTTATGCTGATATGGTTGGATGTAGAAGACAGTGTTTGTATAATAATAAAATAATACAAAGCAAACAAACAAACAAACAAACAAAAACCAGTAAGGCTATAATCTGTCCTTCAGTGCTGGAATTCTTTATATCAGGAAGGAAATAAATATCTCAAATACAAGTCTCTACTTACAGGTACAGTAAAAGATACAGGTGTCTGGGTGACTAGTATGAATTACTGTATTTGAGCTTGAGCTCCTTATAATAGAAGAGAATGTAAAGAAGAAGTAGAATGCACAAAACATGTAATTCTGTAGACTTTTGAGTAGCTGCTTTGAACAGTTGCCACATTTTTTAAGAAGATTACTTTTGTTTGCATTGAGGTAAAACAAAAAAACAGCAACCAACTGATCACATTTTAACAGGACTAACCTGGAAGTGGGGTGAGAACACAGATGTTGAGGAGCACAAGTTTACCTCACATAATAAGTGAACTCAATTGGCAACACTATAAACTGCAATAAAATCATCCCATCCTTTTCTAATTATGCCATATACTATTTTGGTAAAATCAAAAAGTGTTTAAATTTCATGTTTGTTTTTACTTTATAAAGAATAGCAATTTTGCTGACTGATTCTTTTCTGGTCATTTGTCAGTTACAAAGGGCCCTTGGTTTTTGAACTTTACATTGAGCAGAAGAGGAGTGGATCGTTTTTCTATTTTGCCTTTCATTTTGTTAAACACACTAACCAAATTTTAGCTAATTAAATCTCTTTTTAGGTCCAAAATTGCCAGTGAAAAGCCTTGAACCCACCGAAATCAAGAGGAATGTTGCCATCATTATCAGTATAACTGAGATTTCACTACAAATGTTTAAAGATTAATCACTGTTAAATTGATTCTTCATTGGATTTCTGGAAACAATGTTCCCAGCTAAAGTATGTATTTTTTGATATTAAGATACACTCATTTAGTAAGAGCTACACTATACACCTACATCAGCAGAGTATCATGCCCATAGCCTCACTGTAATATTTCATGAGAAATTACCTATCTTCAAATGGAACACTACCAACCTTGATACGCCCAGCACTAAGCTGTGGAGGCAAAGACCGAGATGCCGCTGTCACTCTGGCTCTTGCCTGTGCCAAGTTACCTGTTCAAAAAGAAAGAAACGCATACTACAAAAGTTGTTCAATAATCTTCACTGAGAAAACATTATATGGTAAAAAATAATACAACAGAAGTAAAAATAGCAGACTCTACTACACTTCTTACACACCCTGCTCATTACCAACCATGCCTTGGTAAGTCTGGGCATGACATGGTGTCTAGGGTTGATTTAAAAGGGAAGAAAAAGTCACCAATGAGGTGGCACATTGATGACCTTAACTATTGAACAACACCACAAAAGCATACAGCTCAGTCATTTGTTATCAATTTCTCTGTGACTCTTTCAGAAATCTAAAAGAGAAAAAGATAGCAGAAACAACCTTGTTTCTACAAAATCAGTGGATCCTGAAGTGTTTAGACATCATCTTAAGCTCTCAAACTAATGAAATAGATGAGAAAATGATAAGACAGTATCTTTTCTTGACCTTTTGACATACAGCCTACTTAATCCCCAATCTTATTGTCCCTTGGGATTTTCAAAGACTGACTCAGTTCCTCAGGCAAAAACATACTGGTGTCAACTGCAAAATGAGTGCCTTTTCTTTAGTTGTACAGTATGATGTATCTTAAACTTTTTCCACTGAACTTGCAGAAAGTCAGTCATCATAAAATAGTTTTTCAAAATAAAGGCTCAGAAGAGAGAGGAAGTGATATGGGACTGTGCATATGCAAGACACTCCGTATATTTCAAAGTTTTAGCAAGTCTAGCACAAGATGTCCAAATGTTTTCTCTGGCTATATCTTCAGAGGCTAAACTGTGATTAATAGCATTGAAAGAACCCTTTGAAGCAGGATTGGTGACATCAAAGCCCTAATCCATGGGTGGCAGGATTTTTATAATGAGTGGGAAGCATTTTAACACATTTCAAAGGATTTACAGCATGAATAAACAATAGGCCTCTGCAGATGTACCACACACCTTTCAGAACCAAAACACATAAATAAGTGTCCATTTTAATTTAAATGTAAATAAAGTGTTAACACTTCTTTCAGATGCTAAGTGCCTTGTTTGCATCAACTCCAGTGTTTAGCTATTTGCTTCACAGAAAGCCAGTCACTCTAAACAGTCTTCAGAGTTTTGATAAACCGCGTATTACAGAACTAGTACAGAAGCAAGATGGGAGAAACAAAAAACAAGAACACATAATTGCTGGTAGTTCTTTATGCAGGAGAAGAGCACACACAAAGTGCACATAACACTGAAGGGAATTTTTGCTCTTCCCTGCAAACACATGGGAAATGCCAACCTCCTGAAAAGAGTTTGGAGGTCAACACTCAGAAACACAGCAATGACATTCTTCAGAGCAATTCAAGTATTCTGTATTCATTTTCAAAAGTATTTACCTTTTAAAATGCTGGAATTTTATTTATATTTTATTTAAAGTGCTAGATTGACACAATGATGCAAAAATGCTATGTCATTTTCAGATTAAGAATGTTTGTTATCTGACGGTCTAAATCGTAATGCAGAACACCAGGAATGTCCATGACTTTGGAAAATGCTTTAAGGATATAGTGTACACATTAATGAGAACTACAATTCTGTTTTGAAAATCTAGTGTATGTATACAAATATGCATACTTATAAACACTTGTGTTTTGAAAGTATTATATGGATTCATGTTATATAAAGTTTATACAGCTCTCTGTGGTTAAAATGAGGACTCTAATGTGCAAGGCATTGTTGAATTTTTTTCTCTTAGTTGTAATTTTCATATTTTTATATGTTAGAAATTACTTACTTGTGCCTTTTTATTATTACTAAAGCAGAAAATCTGGAAAGGTTTTTGGGCTATGCTTAGGATCAGCAATTCAGGTCGTCTTCATGCTTGAAAGCACTGCACTGTAGTACTGATGATGTAGATAGGTTGAAATGGCAGTTGGTAGAATTAACAAAAGTGAATCAGACTTTTTTAAATGACAAATTCTGTTTAAAATTTTGTTGAATTTTTCAACAAGTTACAGAACTTTAGTAACTAACTAAAACTGAGAATCATCAAGGTTTATCACACTAAGGGATTGCATTAGGTTAATAATGACTATTGATTACTAATATCTCCAAGCTCACCCTGAGCTTTTCATGCAGAACTAAAACTACACCTACCACATCTGATCTAGAAAAACAAGCAATTTTTAAAAAATAAATCAAATACCTTTCATAACTTCACACACCAGAAGGAAATTAAAAAGTAGACAGTTCCTATTTATGAAAGAAAAGGTCTGTGCATCATAATTTTGATCATTGGTTCATTCTTTCTAGGTGTCAGCCACAGCTACATAGTTAGATCAGATTCCTGATTCTGCAAGTCCTGAGGCAGTTGACTACCACTGGGGCTGCAGTAGTTTTCAAAATTTGTTCAAATGTATTTACATAACATATATTATTATTTCCTGCTGTAACAGGTGTTTAGAAAATAACATTTTATGTTTTACAGATAGAAATGGCCTTGGCTACAAAAAACACACCAGGTATGTTCCTTGTACTTTCAATTTTTACTTTTTTTTTTTTTTTTTGCCTTAGCCAGCCATATTACTAGCTATTTTCATTATACATGAAAATAAAAGAAGAATTTTGTAGATTTTTTTGTTTCACTTCCATCTGAGCATCACCTTTGAATATCTAGCTGCAGCAGGGAAGAAGCTTCTACAGAATAGAATTCCTGGTTTTCTTAATGTTTCTCAGAAGTCTTCACCTGGTATTCTGACATGAGCATGCTTTTATTGCTAGTTCAGCTTGACCTTTACTACTCAGGCTATTACATTTATTGAGAGAAAAAAGTTGCCATATAACTAAAGCCCATATGTGATGTATGAAACAACTGCTAAATCTTGTCCAGGAAAACTCGTGAATGTCTGATTGCTTGGTATTAAGTACAGTTAAGCCAGTGCTTAAGTAATCAAGACTGCTCTGCTTGGTTTGCAGTTTTTTTCAATAGGTTTGGAACTGTTAGTTGTTCACCATGTACTACCACTTTTACTCAGGGTATGAACACACCTGTCTGCAATATTCTATTACCTGAAGGTTTTGTTCAATATCCTATGCTTTTACTAGGCACTACAGAGTATATATGGTATGGCCAAAGTACATGACAGTTTACCTTAGCATGGCTGTAATTTACTACAGGGAAAAGCAAATTTCAATCATAAACAATGATTTGCTGTCTATTTTACACTAATAATTTCATTTTTCTTATTGGTAAAAATAAAGAACAAGCTAAGAATAAGACCAATATTCATTTATGGATTTTTAACTGTTCTTGTTTCATAAGTCAAATGAACTCCACTGTAATCGTTAACTACTCAATTGTAGCACAATCTGAAAGCCACAGAAAAAATGTTATCAGAGTTTTCTTTTCCAGATCAAACATAAAATGGTGTTTCAGAAAAAGTTCATCTTAACTAGTCCATGTTCAGGAAAATAACTATCTGCAACATGCCCAACCAATAAAACTAATAACAGAACAAATGTGGCTTGAAAATCAATTTACATAATAAGAGATGTTTTACCCAGAATTGGAGTGAAGTTTATAGTCAGTAAACATTTGGAGTACCTGTCCCTGCATTTGATTTTCATTTAAAAGGTCCTTTATTACTTTACACACCAGAAATAGTAAAATGTTATTCCACTCTGTGAAGAACATCAATATTTGAAGAACAAATGGTTTTAGATAATATAGCCAGTTAAAACTGCCACAAGCTCCTTGCAAGGTTAAGCTGGTTAAAGGTTAAAAGATTGCACTGTGACTGTCAGAATTCTGGCTTCACGCACATATGATCAACACTTTAGACAAAACACAAGTGATATGCTCATAGAGTTAAATAAAATACTACAAATATAAGATCCAATATCATAAAGTGGACAAATTAAAAAACTTAAAACTCCCTCAAAATTTTCTGAATTTTTTATTTTATTTTGTTTTAAACTAGGACTGATCTTTTAAATATATACCTGTTCAATGCTGTTCACATGCATTTCCTTTCCCGTTTGGCTGGTCTGCTCATCTGAACAATGAAGGCTCCTACCTTTGTGTCTGCACTATCAGAGACAAAGGTTTCTAGGATTCAATTGTGTCACTGGGGTAATCAGCCAGCCCCAGTGTTTCTCTTTTTTTCCCATCTGTATAATAAAGTTAGGGATGTGGTTAGTGCTTTGGGAATTTTCAGTCATTAGAGTCCTTGAAAGGCTCCAAGAGCTTCCAACAGAAAGAAATAGCAGCATAGAAGGCTATGCAGTCACTGCTAAGCTCACTGTGTCTATATTCAGCATAAATTTTGCCTTGAAACTGCTGAGGAAAACTCCTATTTCTTCAAATGTATTCTAATTCCAGCTAGATGAGAAAGATAGAGATGCTGAAGAGCCACATCTCTTCCACTACACAAGCCCAAGCAGGAGAAGTTCTGAAAAGTACATAGCACAGAACGAAGACATGAGTTGTCTTTTTCAAGCTGGACTTTGGAAGCACTTTCTAGATTTCAGAAAGGACAAGACAGCATTTGTGGCTTCTCTCCTGCATCCCTAGCACTTACTGTGTGAGCTGGTAAAATTAATGATTTTTCACGCCACTGACTTTCCACGCTAATTAGGAAAAGTTCAGTTTCTGGCTGTAAGTTCTGATGTTGCTTAACATCTGTCATTACTCCACTATTCTTAGGTGATGCATCCTACAAGTAGTATAAAGCAAAAATTACTAATATTAGCACTGTAATTATAACTACATTTTGGTTATGTCTGTTATGTTTGTTAGATCATTTCTCCCTTCCAAAGTAAAAGCATAGCAGGTAAGAATTACTCTATGCTTTCACACAACTTCTAGTTTGTGAAGTGCAAATAACTTACAGAGAGAGACTAATACAATGTCACCTTATTGTACAAGCTGTACCATGATATTACTATTATAGAGAGGGCACGGTACAAGCTCTTTCCTTATCCTCATATATTTTATTAATTTCTTTCATGCTTCTGGTTCAGATAAAGATGAGTTACTTGCAGATACAGTGTAATATGGTCAGAAATGCTACAATGCATTCATATTTCATTGACGCTACTTCTAATCACAGCTAAGCACTTGCACTCCAGGAGAGGTACAGAGTCAGACAATGTCTTTGACACACAAAGATTCTTCTCTGTCTTTCCTTTCAATACATTTTATCTAGCCTACGGAAGTCGACTGCTTATCTTCATAATGCATTTTCATCTTCTACTACCATAAGACTAAGCTTTTCTTAGCTCGCCTATAAATGAATACATGTAATTTTTTATTGAGTACTAATTTGAATCTGGTCACTGACTACCAAGACTCTATTCTTTTGAGTCACAGAAGTCATTTAAGCTAATCTTGTGCAATAAAAAGCGAAGAGTCCATTTTTCTCTTATGCAGTATATATTACACAGGAATGTATTTATAAAAATACTACCTATGTAATAAATTGATTAATACACACACATCACCACTGCTGCTTATTCTGAAAACAGAATTTCTTTACTTCCCATATCAAATGAGTAAATAAAATATAAGAAATTGTATTTCCAAAACTGGATCCATACTACAAAATGGAATCCAATAACCATGAAAACTTAGTGAGGCCTGCCTGGGAATAACTTAACTAGGAATAATAGTCTCATAAGCAAAAAAATATTCTTTTTCTTTTGACAGTGATAGTTTGAAATTAAAAATGTAATGAGGCAGTAATCAGACAGTTTCTGATGACAAATCTCAAAACTCACTTAGCGCTAGCATGAAGTAGATACAGATCATATTTACAGTTTAATTTAAGTAACTTACAGTTACTTAAAAGCTTTAAATTGCTAGACTTCTATTGCATACATTGCAGACACTTCAGTGGTTACTTTTCACATTAGCAAGGCAGCCACAGGCAAACACAAGACAATGTTTACTGCAACAAATAAATCTGCTTGTAAGCATGGTTCCTGTCTTGTTTAAATGTTGTTTTAACACAGTAGGTTAGTAGGCTCCATGTAGAATGCAAGAGAATAAAGACAATCCTGACAGCAGCTGAGATGAAATGAAGGTCAAACTGCCTACTATATTCCACAATATGTAAATGTATGGGCTTCAATAAGAAAGGTTTTCATTTCAACCCTTACCTAGTAAGTACTAAGAAAGAAGAGATTATGGTATGCAGTTAATTACTGGCAGTGACCAAGATGCTTTTTAAAACACAACCTTGACTATTAATGGTTACTTCAATCAACTTGCCCAATTTTCCAGCTGAACTGAATTAGAGGTATGCAGCCATCTACCCAATTGGGAATGTGTTCACTGAAATGCAGACATTTTCTGAAATATCACAGGCATATATGTAATCATGCAAGCAAAACAAATATGATTCTCAGAACATCACAGTCCCATGAAACAACCACATTTACAGAGCACGTATGCTACCATTAGATTATGTAATAAACATGTTTCCAGGCACAGGAGGGACACATCTGAAAAGATGATGGCAAAGAAAGAGTGGATTACATGCTGGACAAACTCTATTTGGCCACAGACTGATGGACAAGGCTAGGTACTTCTGTACAAGCACAGGATAATGATGGAGTGATAAACTACAGCTGAGAACTAACTGTCTGAAGCAGTAGTGAGACAAAACAAAAAAAATTGTTTGGAAAAAGCTATTAGAAGTTATGCTGCAAACAATGCTGGAACTATCTACTGCCTGATGCCCAGCATTTTGAGTCAGGTCTGCAGTTGGACTAGTTGGAGACCTGAATAATGGACTGCGACTGACAGGTTGACTGTTCTCTAATGCCCCAGCTCCAGAAGACTAAACAGATCAGGCTGCAAAGTGACTCATCTCTTTTTTACCTTTTATACATTATCACAAGGCATTGGTCATAGTTTTTCAGATATGATCCTTAGTAACTTCCATCCATGTAAGTCTGGCAGTGTAAGATTTGATGCTGTTATATATGATCTGACTGGGACAACAAACCTTGACACCTTGGGGGACAGCAGATAATTAAGAATCCTGCAGAATAGTATCTCACCATCAACAGGATGCTCACCATTGCTCAAGCACATTCCCTGATTCCTGTAACCACATCCACAATCTAGATTTGAAGGAAAAAATGATAATATATTTTCTGTAGAGATCCTAACACTGAACAATGTTCTCCATTTTCAGTATTACATTAAAAAACAAAAACAAAAAACAAAAAACAAAAAAAAAACCACCCTTACTCCAATGATCTCTATGAAGAAGAGAGTTGTTTACTTTTTCTTCCATAGGCATCTGAATGAATATATGTTGCATTTATTTTTACTAATAGATGGAAATTCAAATCCGATCCCCACTGTTATTTTATGTATTTGACATCCTTCATTTTGCACACTGTTTCCAGTTCTGGACTCTACAGCTCAAAAAAAGACAGGGATCTCCTAGAAGGAATCCAGTGGAGGACCACAAAGACAATAAAGGGCCTGGAGCATCTCCCATATGAGGAAAGACTAAATAACCTGGGTCTGTTCAGCCTGGGGAAAAGACGACTGCTTGACATAACTCAACTTGATTAGTATACAACAAAGTGCTAAGATAATATTTAGTCACTAGTGTAAGATAATGTTCATTGTAGAATTCAAAGTTTGATTAGAAAATGCAAACTGAAAAAGTGTCTCTTCTGAAAAAAAGGTAAAGAAAAATTTTTCTCAGCATTTGTACTCCAGGAGATATCCTACTAAGAATCAAACCAATAAGTTCACAATGTTCTGTTCCTAAAATGTGTCCACTTGTACTTCTTTGGAGGGTTCAAGTAGCAAGCACTTGGAGAAAAGAATTTATGTTATGCCTTTTGTCCATTTTCAGTACAGTGTAATCTGTGAAGTAGCATATTAAAACGAGTGGACTTCTGCTTGGTCAACACCCTTTACCAAGCAAAAGTGCGATCAACCTAACTCAACATTCCCAGTTGTTGTGCTTTCGTGTGCAATTCCAGTGATTCATTGACAATGGTTATAGAGTTATTCTCAGTATTAAATAATTGTTACACCTTGTGTAAAGTCTGAGCAGGACTGAAATGTTAACTTTCATCTGATATATGGTTTTGTTTCTAGATGAGTTTCATTTTTAGGACTATTGTACAGCATGTTTTGAATCCCACTATTTACAAGTCTTGTATCTGTCTACCGCATTTGCCCTTTGACACAAAACCTTAGGATGAGAAGAAAAAGACATACTGAACTGTAAAATGCTGAAGTGAACAATGAATAAAAATGTAATCAAACTCTACCTCTATAGTTAAGCTATATTTAATTTAGTTTACTGATGTCCCACATCTGCAGTTCAATAAAGTTCACTATTGTTACACTGCACATCTGTGGTTTAAAGCTTCTCTTTGCACACAACACACTGGCAGCAAAGCAAAACCAATAAACTTTTATATGCCTTTAACATATGGACCAGTCAGAAGTAGGAAAGCCTCTGTTCCGAGTGAAATTACTCAGCTTCCATTAACCTGATCCAAATTCTTATAAAATGGAAATTTTTGTTCATCTATAAGTAGTGAGATTATAATTATGATGTTTTATATAATTAATTTGTTTCCAATTCATTTGACTTAGAGTGCCTGTAGTTATTTCTTAGAGGTGAAAATACACACAAGTGACATTACAAGTAGAATTTACTGCAGGATAAAGTCACAAATTTAGATGTATCGTGTCTCTCACTCTATTGCAGTGTCTCTCACTCTATTGCAGTGTATGGAATTAAAAGAAAAAATCCACTAAGCTCAGCTGGAAACACTGTATTTCAGTGAGCAAGTCTGACAGACCAACCAGGAGCCTTGCCACTATCTGGTGACAGAGGAAATGCTTGTGTAGTAGGAGATCACAGTAACTTAGTCCCATTGAAAACACTGTCAAAGCACTGAAGATTTTAATTGGTCAAGATTTCACTCTGTAGTTTCCTTTCATGGGATTGAAATAAAAGAAACATTCCCCACATTGAGAAATTGTGAAAGAATGCTGAAAAGTAATTCTTTAAAGTGATATTGCAAAAAGCCCTAATTCTTATATGCTTTAAGGTGTATAAAGAAAGAACGCAAATAAAATGTGCCAGGCTTTCTCAGCATATGGTCTATTTGCTCTTTTTTTTTTTTAATGGGATATACACTGTTGATCATTAATTTTTGTCTGAGGGGTGTATGTAGGGCAGGAGATGCAAAGGCACAAAGAAAACAAACCAAAAATCAATACTGAGGAGAGGAAGTGACCTTTAAGCAGGTTAATTCTAATTAATCTGTTTTTGAAAAAAATCTATTTTCTTCAAACTTTGATGAAGATTCTCTCTTGTTAAAACATCCTACCTCCATGGTGAAGGTTTTGAAAGCTTTCAGCCCAGTTCTCCAGCTCGTGTATCTAGGGATTATGAACAAGGTGAGCTTATTAACCTCGTGTGATATATAAATGTACACTCCAATTGCGTGAGCAATACCCAATGCTACTAAAATTATCAGAGGTGATATCACTATAGCAGTACTGGTGCTCAGGTCTGTTTAATCTACACACCCAAATCCAGACCCTACACAGCCTCAAAACTGGGACAGAAATATTTCTGCTGCATCTCTGTTCTAGGGGTGGAAGGCTGGGGTATTTTTCTTTTCTTTACCTCCCTCGAGGTGGCAACTCTCTCCTCATCTCTACATAAAGGATCTAAGGTAGAACAGAGTCACCATGACAAAAGTTCTAAGGGTCTGTGAATTTTAGAGGGGAAAAAATCTGCAGGGATTATTTCAAAAATAGAGAATGATGTTGTGCTGCAGCTTTTCTGAGAAGATGAAGCCTGTTTCCTGCACCTTCCCATCTCACCACATGCAGATCAGTTGGGGAACATAAAGTAAGAGCAAAAAGTGGAGGAGTGATCTACAGTCACAAAAAACCCAGTGCTTTTAAAAACCTCAAGCACTCTAATGCTAT
The DNA here is from genome assembly GCF_038088225.1 of Cyrtonyx montezumae. Taxonomy (NCBI): domain Eukaryota; kingdom Metazoa; phylum Chordata; class Aves; order Galliformes; family Odontophoridae; genus Cyrtonyx; species Cyrtonyx montezumae. The sequence continues at coordinate 11,256,003 of NW_027072078.1, read as the reverse complement.
CAGCATTTAAATGTGACACTGCAAAAATTCTTAAGTATCAGAACAGGTTGTCAAATGATCTGACACCTCACTACTACAGTAGTGGATGTACCAGAGCTCTCCTTAATCTTTTCAGTTAAACCCACTTCTCTTTCAAGTGGACTCTTTTATAGATTGCACGATTTCTTTCTTCTCTGACGCATTAGCTATGACAGCAATAAACTAACACTACAAATAGGAATGCATTATGAATGGGAACATGCATATTCAACTGAATTAGTGGCAGACTTTTTAAAATGCTCTTTCTCTTTTATATTTGGAGTATATGTCACTTTTGTTTTAGAATATACAGAACCTTCAGCACTAAGAGAATTGTGCTTGTAGAAAAAGTGACAAATCCAGCAGCAGTTGACAGAACTAGAAGGTTAAATAAAAGTATATTCATTTAGGCCCCAAGAAAGTACAGACTCCAAACTGCACTGAATACACTTAAGTTTCCACTGAAGGAAGAAAAAACAAGCTGGACAATCTACAAAATTAATCCTGGAATGTTTGATTTAAGTTCTGGCATCTATATCACTATTTCTGTGTTCTTTTAACCATAAATCACTATTAGAAATGTGCATTTAAAGTTCTGCTGTTAATTTCTGGCCTTTTAAACTACACAGTCTGCTAGTGTGAAACAGAAACATTTGTTAAGAGGGGATAAGTATGTTTGGTAAATTACAGGGATTAATGTGATCCTAAATTAGTAAAAGAATTTAGTCTTTTTAATATTTATTTTCTTGAAACTGCTCAGTTTTTGACAGTGGAAGACATGAAAGTTATATAAATATACTTCAAACAGAAGATCTTCCCAGAGTGGGAAAGGCATCTTTTGTTCTTACTGGTATTTAAGAACTACATTTTAGTAATTGGCAGACCCACGTTAATAGTTTCAAATTCCCTCTCGCTTCTGGGATAGCACCACCTAGTGACTATTACGCATATTGGAAAGAGCTGCTTGGCAAAAACCACGTATGCTGCAAATTCCAGAGCTAGTTGCAAGCAGATGTGAGAATGTGCTGTCACTCATCTTCAAACAAAACACCAGAGATACTGGCAGAAGGCTCATTTCAAGTCAGGGTTACCTGGAGAGATGCAATATGGCTTCCATGTAAATTATTAACTTTCACATCAGTCAGTAATCTACAAAAAGCTGAAGAAAATTGTATCAAGACCATGCATCTTAATTGGTATATTTTCTGGCATTAGAAATGAAGTATATATCGAGTGGAAAGAAGACGGCTTAGAGGCAAGGGCAGAGTGATGGGAAATTTACACAGTCGCTATTCTTTTGTTTACAAAAGCTTCTATGTAGAAAGTTAAGTGAATAGCATTACTTTTCTTCACTATGCAGAGATGAAGCAGCACTGCCAGTGATACCTTCCATCTCAGCCAGACCTTTCATTTATCTTGTGAGCTGCCAAAACTAAACCTGGCAACAATCTGATTTAAGAACACAGAGGCCCCAAAACAAGATATGGGTGCCAATGATATTAGACAGCTGGAAAAAATAGAGCAAAATCACACACAAAAAAAAAAAAATAATTCAAAAAATAGAAATGACCTAAGAGATTTAAGTTATTCTTATAACATGCACAGAATATATGCATAATGATTTTTACCAGCATGTCCTGTACTGACTTGAAAGAAACAAAGATATCACTCAACTTGTTACATGTACTACACAGAAAAGTAAACTTTCTATTATGGGAAGCAGAAACCATCCAATTAATTTAAATAGGAAATGAGAAAAAAGAAGAAGCGAAAATAGACCAACATGGTAAACATACATTGCTTCAATGAGAAGTATTTTCTTACTGAACTTTTTATGCATCTTGGGAAGAATTCTCAGTTTCTCCTGAGAAATCTCAGTTTGAAAATTCTCAGCCTCTGCCATCACTTGAAAGCATCTCAAGAAAGCCAGAGGCAGAAAAATTTGCACAAAGTCGAACATACAGTATTTCTAATAATTGTGACTGATAACTGTGAGAAAACACCTAATCTATTTCATTCTGACAACAGCTCCAAGGTAGAAAATGGCTGGTAAAGAGGGAGGTGAGGACCCAGTGTGAGTTTTTTGGCTTTGCTTGATACATTCAGAATAAGAAACTCTTTTTGCCAGTCTTTACTAAGGACTCAAATGTCAGAAGAAATAGACTCAAAGATTTGTGTTTCCTACTTAGGCAATAAACAATCCTACTCTATCTTAAACTACATCTCCCTTCATCTAAACTTGTCACAGCTGAAAGGAGAAGCAGATTCCTCAGTGGATTCTCGCCTCTCAGGGTTATCTAAAATCATAATTTGAAGGGAAGTAATCCAGAGCCTTCTAATTACAGGAAGGGAAAGAGTAGTAGAAATCTATCCTGTGCAGAATACAAGCAAATATTTTGCTATTGGTTACATATGTGCAAAGAATGGTCTTATATCTAGGCTCTTCCAGATGTCCTTTTTCTATATAGAAGTTTCAGGATAGGTTGAGGGCAATTCCAGAGACTTACTGGACTTCAGAGTTTCCAGAAATCACAGATAAGATACGCTGCACAGGCACTGAATTGTACCTACAGCCTATACAGAGTGAAGCTACACAGCACTACCTAGTGCACATACACTTTTTTCTATCCAGAGTATTTTTTGTAGAAATACAACAATCACACTTGTTTAATCATATCAGACCAAAAAATTTTTGCAATCTAATACAATGCATTGTATTTGGATTATTCCTTATTGTTTTTTATTACTTCTGAAGAACATGGCACTGAAATGCACTGACTGACATTTTTAATGTGTACATTTCTTGTCTTGTTGGCACGTATACTGCATTTATCCATGTCACTAGTATTCTGGCATCAATCCACAGAGAAAGCAAATTTTATCTTACTGTTTTATTTAGCCACAGATCTGTGCACTTTTAAGTAAGTCAGTGTCAGCAAGCTTACGATAAAAGGAATTAATGAATCCTAGCAAATTAGCATTCATACTTCAAAATTTGTAAGAAACTATTTTGTATACTGATCAATGAATCTAAACAGATGGGTATTATCTCCAAACTAACACTGTTACATGATTTACAAACTGTAAGAAATACTACACAAGAATATAACTGAACTGAATGTAGCAAAGGACAAAGAATCAAAACACAGTCTCATTCTGCTTTCAAAATAAGTTCTTGCCCTGAACACCATATAATCTCCCTTTCTCTGGAACAGTGAATGAATCTTGCCTCCTGGGTTTATGATGACATACTTTTTTAAAAATATATATAATTACTACTATTATTTATCATTTTAGATATCTGGGAAACTTTCAACAGCAGAAAGAGCTGAAAAGCAGAGCTTTTTGCAGAAAAAAAACTCATTTTTAAAGGAGGAGGTAGCTGAAAATGTTGCAAAGTAAGCAAAGCTGTTGCAGAAAGTACCTGTTTTGGTTAATGGGCTGGAAAACAGCTGCTGAAGAAGTTTGTTCTCTGAGGTTCGCAACACCACCACTATGTCAGCAGGAAGAGTGTCTCTATTCTTCTCAAGAAATGCAGAGGCATCGTATAATACCTAGCATGGGACATAGTATCAGATGTGTTGCCAAAAAGTGCTCCCCCAGAATAACATGCTTTTTAAAGTGCAAACAGTCAAGATGACCTCTTCAATCAGTTAGTTCAGCTCTGACAAACCAGTGAATTATCTGCAAAGGACTTAAAATTGTACAGCTAACACAATACCTTCAACCTGTGAACCATTCTAAAAGCAAACCAAAATACCAATATTAATTATATGCCACTGCAGACCAAATTGGGTTAAATTGTGTTTTAGTCATGTTATAGTATGCTTTGTCACATCAAACTATGGGATGCATGAAGATATATAAAAGAGATACGTCATTAAAGCTTGTTGACAGTTTACATGCAAAATAAGAAATGGTTCCTAGGCAGTCAAAATTTATTTATTGCCTGCACAAACTGATCGGTAACTAGTTCTGTTCTAGGAACAGGAGTAAGTTCTAGATGTAGAGCATTATCAAGAAGCCTGTTAAACAGATTTCCTAATACTTCCAAAATGTTACTCGGAAAACTAAATGTTCATCATTTCTTTCTGCATGCAAGGGTACATTAGTTTTGATCTTATAGTATGTAATGCATCAGTAGATAACTTTGTTTTTTTAAAATATTCTCCTTATCTTTTATGGAAATTATAATCATATAAGAATGTTACATTTTTTTTACAGACTGTTAAAACTATTTATTTAAACTGTTTTTATTACTACCAGCAATGTTCCTTTTCAGCCTAATTCTGCTGGAGTCCACGTGTTTCTCCTCCACAATTAGTCAGTAGCGTTTTTATGACTTGGCCACTTGGGGACAAAGGATTTATTAAACTTGTGTGACATGTTACAGTTATTCTTAACAGGCCAGAAAGCCGGATTAAGTTTACTAGGGCATATTATAACATTTTTGACTCTTTATAATGAGCCATAGAACAGATAACTGATCTACTAATAACTAAATAAAACATTGATATGTTATTTTCACTTTGTGAATGAAGATTTGCACCTGAAGTCATTAGCAAAGCTCATGTTATATGAAACAATTGGAAGTCATTTCCATATGTAGTGAAGCACAGGTGAACTGCTGAGAGCAAGACAGATGCTGTGGAGTATGGAAAATCATCTGTGCTAGCAAAATTACACCATTCAGTCTTTTAAATGCTCTCCAGGATTTTGGTGTTAAAAATTGCATAGCTTCAATTGGTTCCAAAGTTGTTCCTTTAAAAATACTGTAGTCATGGTGCTTGCAGGATCAGACTTCTTTCAGAACAAAAGGTGCTTCTATTCATCTAATTTCTAATAGAGTCCTAAGGATAGGTTCTAGATTAGACTACTTCACACATAAAATTTATCATAGATTCTGTTTCTGTAAACTATCATTTTGTTTATTAAAGGGAGGAAAAGGCAATAACTCTGGTTAAAACAGATAATAACTACAACACTATGATTTTTAACTAAATAAAAATCACATGACCTCACCTTTCCAGCATAGTGATGAATACCAAATGACAATTCCACTCCTTTTGGTCTCCAGAAGTATTTGCATCGTAGGTTATCTTCAAATTTATCTAAACATTTGAGAAGTGAAGTTGATAAAAATGAATTACAGTGATTAAGAAAAATCTCCATCCTAATCAAGGCCTGCTTGCTGCTCAAGAACCCAGAACTACTGTAAGAACATCTACAGTCAGATTACTCAGAAATAGCTTTCTAAATGCTTTCTTCAGGCTGCTACTACAGGATGGAATAACTCAATCAAAACTAGCCCAGCAGTAATATACTTCAAATCCTCATTTGCACAGTTTTTTTTTGGTGTGGGAAACTATTAATTAATAGGGTCAGTGAGAGAGAATGTGGATTTCTCATATTTTACCTTGAAATTTCTGTATATATATACATATACGCATACATATGTATGTGAAATATGTGTATGCAAATCTTAGAGTGGGTTTACTTCAACTACGCACATTCAGATCTGTGTGTAGATTTAGCTTGCCTAAGTGGTTATTTCTATTTTTCCTATCTTCCTTTCCCCATTTATTTAGCTTTGTGCATCAGTTTTTAAGTATACGCCAATGTTTTCAGGTTGGGACCATCTCCCACTTAACTTTGCCTACAGGAAAAAAAAAAAAAAGTCTTCTCACCAGTATTTTTCAGTATTTTTCAGTATTTTTTGCAACATACCCCTGGAAGAACTGGCACAAAAAGAAACCGGTGCTGATACTGTAAAATGTGCTATTGCATTTGTTTATCTGTACATGCAACTAGAGATCCAAGGCCAGAATCAATTGATAAAATTATCTGTCACTTCGTGTAGGTCAGACATTACAAAAGAAATACTTTCCTTCCCTGATGTTATAATCCATTAATGATTTATTTTATATTAATTTTCTATGTTGTCTTTCTATTAATGTGTAATCAAGCTTGAGAATCCTTCTTTCTAAATCAAAAAGAATTAAGCTCAAAATTTTGGCAGGTTGCAGGACAGGGGAGAGGGCAGATTTTGAGGTGGAAGTGTGGGAATTACTTATTGTCTGGCACATATAGATTGGGCAAAATATCTAAGTCACTGTCTCCTTGACACTTTGAAAGTGCAAGTTCAATATTTGAGATTAACAGTTTTATTGGATCCACAGGGAGGCTCACAGCACAGAAATAGGGACTGGAATGAAACCATAGCATTCACTGCATCTTTGGCCTCATTTCAAGTTGCAGCCCAGAAGTGAAAAATCATGAGCATATATCGTGCAATTTACTAGGCAGTTATAATTTTTCTCTAAAGTGTTTGAATCCCTGCTGCAACATTTGATTGAACAAACTGGAACTCTGTTACATACCTCAAGGAAAAATTAAGTTCTAGTAAATAAAAGCAGGACAGCATTTTTAAATATAGCATGCACTACATGTTTTAAAGATTGTGCCAAGATTTGTTAAAACATCCATAAACTGTGCATGAAGGAAGGGAAATATTCAGCCAGATGGCACATAAGATATAACACACTTTCTATTTATGATGAGATAATCTGCAGTGAAGTAATATATTCTAATTGGATAAACATGGGCCTGCAATCCTGGGAGATCTTAGTTTTACTCTCAACACTAATGTCAACTCACAGGGTGGTCCTAGACACACATTCTGCTATGTCTCAGCTTTCCCTTTTAAATACTGATAAAAACCTCTTGATGTATCTCACATACAAGGACAAAACAGAGGTTATTTCCTTGAAATACTGAGATACAAGAAATGTAAAATAACTTTTGCTATATAAAAAACATGTGAGGCATAGAAACATGGTGAAGCACAATGAAAAACATACTCAAACTGTCAAACAAAATGGCATGGTCTCAGCAGGACAATTAGGCTAGAAAAGCTTAAGTAAAGATATCACACCATGGCTTCAAAATCTATTAGTTGTTTGCCAGCATTTTTGTTTGCTCATACCAACTAATGTTAGGTCTGTAGCCTGAGGAAATCTACTTTCTTCATCTAGTAGAGAAAGGAGACCCATGGGTTTCTGAAGGAACATATCTAGAAGTGGACGGTTGTCCTCATACTCCACCGTAGCAGCATCAATTCCCTCGTTCTGATATTCCATCTACAAAGTCAAAAAGGTTTTAATATTGAACCATTAGGATATTTATGATGCATGGGAATACTCTATAGGTCCCAATACTATTTACAAAACTGCGACAACTATGCTGAAATATGTGATCATTACCTACATTTAAATCCCACAACTATTTTATAGTTTATAATGTATTCCTGAATATAATCTACGGTCAAGATGGCTGATTCAACTAGGCTTCATGAGAGCTTAATTTACCTGTTCAAGTGCAAAAATATGTTGATTGAAATAAAACTGGATCTGCTCATTAGCAATATTTATGCACAGCTGTTCAAAGGAATTTCTTGCGAAGTTCTCAAATCCAAATATATCTAGTATACCAACATTCATTCCATTTTCAGTATTGCTGCATGTGAAAAGTTAAGCAACATTTAGTATGGGCAACATCTAGATAAGATAAAAATAAACATGATAACTAAGACTGCACAATCAATTCAATCTGCTGCAAAAAAATGGAGAAAAACTGTATTTGAGTTTATAACAATTTGTGAATTTGTTGAGAATTATTAACACTTTTGGTTTTCCACTTGTCTTTTACAAACTGCCATGAAGAAGAAAAGGAGAATCATAAATACTTAATAAAAGACTTCAGAGATATATTAAAATAAGTGATTTCAATAAGTACATCTGAAACCAAACCTACTGACAGCTCCTCCAGGTAGATGAAAGATGCCAAGCTCTACTAGCATGTTTTTGCCACACCCAGTCATCATGGCAATTATCAAATCTGCTCCTGCTACAGCAGGATTATTAGAAGACCATGTGTTAGCTTGCTATGTTATGTACACTCATACCACAGTCATCTCTGGAAATGCAAGAGTGGACTGTGTTTCTGCATGGTATAAAAAAGTGCCAAGTAGGGAACTCCATGCTATCTCCAAGACAAGAAAAAGCACAGCCTATTAACTTGGTGCCTAGGCACAGAACTACATTTATAATGCTGTACATAGGTTCATTCACAGTCTGTCTGTACATAATAACACACTGTGTCATATAGGCAGGTTCTGAAAAGAATACTGAATACTAAACTTCTCCTCACTTTGGCTTCTGCATAAAGCAAAGAGATTCAGGTTACAGTCAGAAATAGCATCTGTTAATATTCAGAGCAATGAAGGGGAACTGAATACTCTCAAGATACCTTTCTCTATCTTGGTGCTGTCAAGGATGAGTGAAATAGCTCTAGTGGAACTCAGAACTAGCATCTTTAAGTCATTTCAATAATTATTCCACATATTCTCTGTCCTGCTACAGTGCTGTTTGCCTCCTTGCATTCTCCAGTCTCCCAGTGTGGAAGCAAAAGCACTGTAGTTAGTAAAACCATTTTGACATCACCTAATGGGTTCTCTTATTTTTAGAAATCTCTACAGCTGCTTGAAAAGAGCAAAGCAACCAGATCATTACCTGACAACGAAAACAATATCAATTATAACTCAATCTATGATTATTACTAATTTACAATGGCATAAGTACTGAAAGAACTGTGAAAACATATTAATGTTTTCAGCATAATCCAAATACTTACTGGCCATTGGTATGATTGTAATGTTCTCTACATATGAAGCTTTTTTTTTTTAATAATTTTACATAATTTTAATCATCCAATTTCCATTGACTTCAGTAGCTAAATTTTGCTCAGCTCTTTGAGAATGTTGGGTTAATGTCCTGGAAACAGAATTCAGTATCACAGCATGAAAGTCATTTTGAAGCCTTAGCCAAAATAAACACAGCATCTCTTCTGCAAAATCAAAAATATACAAATGGATGAACCCATCAAAGACATATGCATAGTAAATACAAATGATTCAGTGATGTGTAACTTGCCATATATTTTTATCTGGCTGAAGCAGAGTATTAATACGATTTACGATCCAGCTGAAGAGCCTGCCATAAAGTGCTTTAGACATGGCATCTCGCACGTCAGCTGCTTTGTCCACAGTGTTTGTTCGGATAATAGTCTCCCCCCGTGTTACAACACAATGGGAGGTTAGGGCCTCTTGCAGTTCTTCTGACCCAATACTTAGAAGTGCAGCGGCTGAAAGACAGCATAGAAAATATATATAAATTACAACTATACTGAGGAAAACACTAGCATTTCCTGTTACCACAAGTTACAGATTCTCACAGATACAGACCAATGGCATTTGAAGAGTTCATCATTTTAAAATGTAGTTACCATTATCTAAGGCTTCTGGGTTTGGAACTTCACTTTTATCTGTTTGGTGTTGTGAAGAAATGGCAGCAAACTCAATGTTTCCAGTATTTAAGATACCAGTCAGAATTCTGTACACTGAGTACACTTCCTGTAAAAACGACAAAAAGCACTTTCAAGGAATCCAATTCAATATGTACATCAAACTTAGTTTATGAAAGAAAAAGGTGAGCATCAGAATAGTGATTAAAGTTTGTAGATTGTTCTAAGACCAAATTCTAATTCAAGGAAGCTTTTATTTACACAGAAAAAGATTCTATAGAACTGTGAATGGACTTGCCTAACTACAGACTGAGATCTCTGGCTGGTCCTGGCTTCCAGGTATGTCGTTCTACCTCCATAATTCATTTCCATTATAAGAGAGATTCTATGGCATGCTGTGTATTCACACAGCCAAATGGCAGCTTAAGCACTAGCAACACTGGAGGCTGTTTTCAGAAAGGTCAATGATGGTTTAGCAACTGAATATCTTACCTCATCAGTGAATCCTATAATCCTAAAGCAATGCTGAATTGCTTCAAACTGTCTTCCATAGGAGTCCTTAGTAACAATATCGTGCATTACTCTTCCAGTTTCATTATCAATGTATCTAAATAGAGTGAGAGAAAGAAAGCACTAAGTAGGTAATAAGTCAGTACAACCTACAGTGACTGTAACGCATTTACATCATTAACTGGAAAAAACATTTATTTGTACATCTTCCAATTAAATATTTGGTGCTAATTCATAAGATGTTTTTGTTTCTGTTGCACTTGATTTTGGTTATTCTTTGTTAATAATCTGTTCATATTATTACCAACATATTACCCACATGCTCTCACCCAATATGGAATCATATAGATCAGGTGCTCTCCAGGTACAAATACCAATTAAAAAACACAACTTCAAAACACATTTGGAGTTCTTGTACTTCAAGAAAGCAAAGGGTGATTGCCCTGATCTGAATGTATGCTAAAATATTTATATAATAATGAGAATGTTTCTGCCTTGTCCTTAAGTGGTTCAAGTTAATACAAACAAAGTAATTCCTTATTGTCCGTTGTTTTGCTTGTTTGGGAGGATTAAAAAAGATCCTAAAGGGGTGTAGAAGGATTGCAACAGACTTGAAGACATCATACTGAAAGCAAGAGCTGATCAATAGGTAATTACAATGAGTAGTTAAAACAAGTGAGTGATAGTTACCTAGGAGGCTTTTTTTCAGGAAGTCTATATTCAGAAAGTTTCTTCTGATGATAAAGGCCAGCATAAATGTAATAAAATATATGGAAATTTTTCTCTCCCCTAGAAACAAAAAAGTGTGTCTATAACGCATGTATGTTTCTATTTGCAGTATCTTGTACAAGGTATAAGCAAAAGTCCTGATCATGAGCTCATTCAGCCAGGTAGCAAATGATCAGGGCCAATAATAGTGCAAGCCCAAAGATAACTACTTCAGCTGTAATACACAGAAAATCCAGATTATCACATTATTTCGCCAAAAAAGAGAACAGGTCTGGCTTTTGTTCCAAAAGAACCAAACTATTCTTGTCATTAATAGCACTGTACAAAGGATTATTGCTTCAGCAGGAGACACTATTGGAAGCACTTAAATAAGAGTTTTGAGAGAATTAAACAAAATCTAAACATTACATAAATGTGAAAGGACAGATTATTAGTACACCTACACAGCCTGTTTTATAACCCTTGACTTTTCAAGTAGATACTCAGAAATCTTTGCCCCCATTACAGCTCCTGTGGGTGTAAACATCATTTCCAGATATTTTCCAAAGCGACTTGAGTTGTCATTGATGGCAGTGCAGGCATTCCCAAATGCTTCAACCAGAGGATTCACCTGAAGAATTTTCTCACGCAAAGCACGGTTATTGGCCTTGACAGAACAGATATAAATCAGAAGGACCATTAAAAGAATATATTGCCTACTCACAATCCAATCCCTGCTTAAGAAGCATAATATCCCATTATCACATTCTTATGGTGTTAGATACTCCATTAACCTTCCTATCTATGTAGTAAGGCCATACACTGAAGATGAAATCACCCACAGGCAAGGAAAACCATATTCTTTCTTCTCTGCAATTGTTTAATCTCAGCAGATTCATATAATTTAGTTAAAGCAACAAAGCCATCAAAAACTGAAGAAAAATAATATTACCTCAACTATAATAATATTAATACATATACTTGTTTACCTTACACACTTGACTTTCACACTATTTTGCAGTAGTAGCATTACTCACAATATTTAAAAATATAAAAGCTTCTAAGATCAGATCCAAAGCAAGATCTGTTACTTTATACTGTATTCTTGAACAATGTTATAGGTCATTAATACTGCAGATAACTACAGGGACTGAATGTTTGATATTTGTCACTTTCTCTTACACTGAATGGCTTGGTGCAGGTCATACACTAATGACATGATTCAGTGCACACAAATGCTTGATTACTCTGTCCCTGACTAAAGTGGGATAATTCACAAGAACAATTTTAAGTTAATTTTAAATTTGATAAAGAGGAAATGTTAGGGTGTGGGGAGCATTTATTCATCAGTTAACTTGATTGCTAGAAATACCTTTCCCAAGAAGGTCAAATGTTGGACAATCAAATGGGCACTTTCTGTCTTTCCAGCACCACTTTCCCCACTGATGATAATGCACTGAAAAAACAAACAAAACGTACAGTTCACCACATGGTTGATAATTAGGTTTTCATCTGCTTCTGCTACTTAATGTTTAGTACCAAGACTGCAAAATTTAGGGGTCAATTCTCTCAAGCCCTTTCTGAAAGGCCAGTAAAGGTTCACTGTAATCACTTCTTTATGCCTTAGATAACTAAAATTGGAGTTTGGAACTAAATGATCTTTGAGGTCCCTTCCAACCTAAGCTATTCTATGATTCTATAAAATGTATCTTGCAACCTCTGACATAAATGTGTGTGAGAAGGAGCGAGTGAAATTCTAAGCTCTAAGACATATAAAGGAGTGACCTTATCTACAAAGCTAGTCCATGCAAGGCACATGTACAGCTTGTAAAAATCAGAAGATGGCCACAGCTTGTTGATGTGACTTATCAGTGCATCTGAGCTCATTTCATTGAGTTAATATAAACTAACTGAAAACCAAGGTAAAGCTGTGTTTTTGTACTCACCAGAAGTCTGCTCATGTCACTGAAAAATATCATAAGGTTTGCTGCTGCACTGAAATCATCACATAGGTGATGCTGATAGTCAGTCTAAAACAACAAACTATCATCTAAACAGTCCAGAAAAATATGCATATGTTCACTGAGTGATTCTGGGAGAACATACCCATACTCTTCTTGATTTGGCAAATTGTATATAATACTTGATATCTTATAGGTTTTCTGAAGGCTTACAAACTTCAGGATTAGCTTGAACTTACTTAAATAACACAGTGGAAAAGATTTTGCTTGGAAAAGAGGCAAAGTTTTAGAATACTTGATACCATGATGACTGATACAGAACTAAGCTGCGTGAAGAGGTTCGAAAGAGATAACAGTTCTCCAGACAACATTTTCAACACTCCTAGAAAAAGACTATCCAATTTTCCCTCTCCAGCCTGGAATGTATGGATGAATTTCAGCTTTTTTTTTTTTTAATATAATATTTTTCTGCTTCTTGGTAACAAATAAAACAGCAATGGATTTATAGGTTTGTTTTATCTCAAATTGTCTTAATCCACCTTAACAAAGGAGTCACATACAACAGTTTATGCAATTTAAAGCCCATGAGTTCCTGCAGAACTCATACTAGCCAGAACATGATTTGAGATTCCCCAGAAATGTTAGACCTGTAGTCAATTTTCAGGCTTCAAAGGAAAATACAAGAGAAGGCTGAATGGATAAACAAACAAAATAAATACATTTTTGGTCTAACTACTCAGGGAATTTAGTGCATCTTAACCCAAAGAACCTCCATAACTCTTCAGTTAATGGAGATGAAAACAATCCTGCAGTCTTTTGCAAATAGCAAACTATATAAGCTAGCAGGCATGCCTGGATGCCTGGAAGTAATTGTTAGCAATCTTTGCATAAAGATTTAGATCTAAATGCAAATCACTTCCTAAGAAGGTAGGAAGGATACGTAATTTTAAAAGTTGACAAAGTTAGCCTGATGTGCTGGTAATAAAATTGATTTTTTTCTCCAGATAACTATATATAGAAATAAATATTAGGCCCCAGTATTCATGTACATTCAACACATCATGTTAGAAAGAGTGTAACAACGTAATAAAAAGGAATCTAACTTCTACAGCAAAACATTTCATTCTCGTTAAAATAACTGCAAGATGTGCATACTCATTACATTCCTTGCTTGTTCATTACATTGCTTGCTACTTTATGCAACGGAAGAGCAGTTCAAACTTTGTTAACCTGCTGAAGTATTGAGACTTCCCTATTTTACACATGTGCAATTGTTCACAATATATAGAGTAAGACAGGTTAGAATCAAAGTGTACTGCAACAGTGTGTGACTGGTCTCAACTGCCAGCACTTCACGAGTGTCCAGGAAACTATAGGGTTAGGTAATATTTCTATTTGACCTATTTTAACCTTGTATATGATCTTTTATGCTTCTGTGTCTTATTAAAAAGTCTCACACCCAACTAAGTTTAACTGTTTTTCATATATAGGAATAAAAAGCTTACAGAAATAAAAAGTCAAGAGTACAACATAACAGAATGTTAACTACATTCATAGCACAGTGGCAGTAGGATTAATGTGAAATTTAAAACAAAATGATTGTTTTTACCTGATCTTTGCTGAATGTCACCATACTTTGGTAGGCAGCATCTGCAGAGGCAAATATGTGGGGTGGATTGGATGAGCGCTTCACACCATGGTAAAGCTTGGAGAACTAGATTGAGAAAAAACCACAACAGCAAAAATAAAGAATTTAACTGTACAATTCAGATCTGAAATGGAGAATAGTTAATATCTTCTGCCTGCTAACCCAGAAAGTAGGTAGTTGGCTGTTCTATTACAAAATTCTGACTGAAGAGTGGTAATTCTTGGCATTGCACACCTTGAAATGCATTTCAAAATTACTTTTACAAGATGATGAGGAGAGCACAAGGAATAGAACTTCAAACCAAAGCTCTTAAGTAGGGAAATATTCAAATTTTACCAAAGAAACTGCAAAGACAAAAGTGAAGCTGGAATCTGGTTCTTCCCCCTGCAGCCCTGATTTAAGTATCCATGGAGAACAAGATTTATGTCTCCACCCCTCTTCATATTCATAGAGAATTAAGTTGTATCTATCTTTACAGCATTCAATTCACTCATTTTTTTAAGCCACAACTGATGGCACAGGAAATGTAATAATCAGTCAGAGCAATTGTTTAGAAAGCAACAGACTCAGCATGAGGTGGTTCATATAACCATCTTCTGTTTCCCAGAAGAAAGCTCTAAATGCCAGACAAGAGGAACAGCTGTGGCTGGGGCAGTCTTCAGCCCTCCTGTGGAATTTTGTCACCAAGCAGAAACCAATTAAACCAAACAAGGCTAAAATGAAAGTAAAAATAGAAAACAATTTGTAGAGACAGTTTTTTGGAGGAAGACTGAGGTTTAATCTGCACTCCTATCATGTAAGTTTTTTAACCAAGCGTTAATACAAAATGAAAAGCAAGTACTGTACACATCTTTGAGTCTCTCTTACCTGTGGAGAGTAAATGCTGAGATTCTGGAAAGGGTTTAAGGCTATTAAAATATCTCCAACATATGTATAAATTTGTAAGTCAGCATAGCGTTTCTGCAGCTGATGGATAATCGTATCCTGAGAAGATTACAAAAAAATTCATTATTAAGCAGTATTTTCCCAATCAGTAACATTTTTGTAAATATTCTGAGAACAATTAAGAAGTATGAAAAATAATTAGTAACAGCTATTGTACAAACACCAACATCGAAAAAAAATCAAATTTTTCACTGAAGTTGTGAAACTAAGTTGAATGGCATTTAGATTAGTATGCATTTTATTATATCACTTCAAGAAGTAAACTTTCTGAATATAAAATAGCCATGCAGATTGTTTCTGCACTTCACAGCACATTTTCATTTAATTTTTATTTGACTGTGAAAGAAGGACTGTAATTTTCAATGATTAATTTTTTACTAGTATTAAGAGACTGTTTTAAACGTGATGCTAAAATAATTTCCTATTATGTCTTTTTCTTACTGGCATGCAAGTTAAGGATTCTCAGAAAAAAAACATTATATATACTCTGCACAGAGGTGGTATAATGAAATATGTAGCTGATGTTTCACTATGTTTTACTCAGAAGATGTGGATGTGTTACTCTATGTTCATTCATCAGTTTTAGAAAAGTCACTTCAATCTACATCTTCATGACTAAACTTTCAATTTCAGGAAAAGCAGAAAATATTTTAAACTAGAATCATTCATATTTAAATACTTGCACAGAATAGGTTTCATTTCTATTGTATTTATGATATTAAATAGACTATTACTAAAGAAATGGTGATAGCAGATAAATTATGAGACAATTCCTTTTCCACACTGAAACAAAAGCTTCGAAGAAGAAACACTTCTCATTATGTTAAAAGAAGTCTAAAGAACAGAAACACGGAAAGCATAAGGAAGAGATTGGAAACTGATGATTAGAAAATACAGTACCTCGTCAAGAACTTCAAGATTTACCAGATCGTCATCTAGAGAGTACTTTTCAGCTCCATCCACATGGTAGGGTCTTCTGGTATGTATGCGTTCATGCCTGGAAGTTTAACAGAGCACCAGTGTTATCAAATGTTATTGAATACAGTTAGCACTATGAGGCAACAGAAAGTGATGAGTGAGTTCCTGTATGCAGAAAATTTAGGCATGCTCTCTGAAAAGCATATAGTTTACTTGAAATATTTTTTCATAAATGCAATGCATCACCTTGCTGTGCAATGTAATATCCCTCTTTTCTCACTCAGTGTATGCAACCCTGATCTGTTTATTAGTGATCATAGATAAAGACCTATCTGTAGACTTACTATTTCACACTTATACAGAAAAGTATTTAAAAAATCTCATTTTCCTTCTTGCTATAAGTTAATAAACCACCACTCTGTTTAAATCTTCCTCCTATGTACCCAGCCCATAGTTTTCTCAAGTGATGAAGTTACAAGAAGTAATAAGTAGAATAAAATCCTCCTGCTGTACCTTGGTGTACAACAAGGTGGTTCCCCAGATGACCCCAGATCTGGTCCAGAGCATTTTTGAATCACAGCTGCCATCAGATTCTAAATTGTGTGGATGTTCAGTCAGCTTGTCCTCAGAGAATTAAGCCACACAATAAGTAGCAGAGATAAACTGTCACATAACCCCTTTATAATGAGATTATACCAAAGGAATCTCTGAAAATATTGTGTATATGCTTTTAAAGTGACTGTCTATATTGTTGAAACTGGGACAAATTAAGAGGGTGTAATATGTTTTCCATGGAGGGGGTGAAATATGAGTGCTGTAAGCACAAGTAGGCTTTTCTTTATAACAAACATAATCAAAGCATAGTAGGAGGACACCCACCGAGTTACAGTCTGCATCCTGCTGAGTAACATTTAGCATTGATCCTCAATGACAGTCCTGACAGATTGTTTCTGCATTAGTTGCCATGTAGAAAGTAGGAATCACATGATCATACATCCAGAAACAATGCAAAATATTAGATCAAAGTATAATAGAATGATACTGTGATGTAGCAGAAAATACTCTTTATCGGTTTTACATTGATGGTTAAGATGAAGACATAGTAGGTCTTTTTTCTTTAATTGTATCTCACATACTCATGGAAGTGCTTAAAAAATGAGCATTGAGGCTCTTGCTATTTGTCCTTTTATGTGCATCTCTACATTTGAACTTTTAATTCGGTAAATAGACTGTTTCATACCCAAGAGCTATTATACTACCATATACAAAAGAGTTATTGCTTGGGAAGTGTCTACAAAATAGGAAAGTGAAGAGGGTTATGTATTTTCTGATAATTGTGAACAATACTTAAAGGTCCTCATTATTCATTTTCATTCATGTTCCTTTATTTTCTTTTGGTTACTCCATGAGTTCTGGATAACTATTCTGTAATAGTTTATTTGAATTCTAATAAAATGAAACAAGGCATACTGTTTTGTCAGCTAAAAATAAAATATAGGTGTTAACAGGCCCACTTATATTTATGTCCAGTATTTCCAAATAGAAATGGTTGTCTTATTGATGTACATATAAAGAAATGAAGGAAGGAGAACACAAAGGATCTATTAAAAAAAAAAATTACAGTGGTTATTATTTCCAGTGGGTAGCATGGAGGTAGTGTGAATTTGTTCTAAGTTCCATTCAGTTAATTCTTCCATTTTCAGATTTTTTTTAGGTGCTTACTATATTCAAGAACATTACACTTTGCTGACAAGCTAGAACCTCAAGGGAGTAGGACTGCACGGAAGTGGCCTAGCAAACTGTTTTCCTAATTGTTGCTTCAATTTTTGAAAAAAATTCAACCTCTTAATTCACAACTGAGAAAAATGCTATTGTAAATAATGCAGGATATTTAGAGATGGGAGCAACTGTCAGGCCAAAAATGAAGGAAATATTTTAACAGTTGCTTGTGTTCATAACCACAGTAATAATTTACAACAAGATGCAAGTATGAATATCTAACAGAAGCGTAGGGATGTAGGGAGGAGGTGGTGCATTTAAACCTAAGCATCTCTAATTACACAATGGTTTTGCAAACTAATCTGTTATCTGATTGTGTATTAAACTCCTGCTGTTTGTTCTCCTTAAGTGATAAACAAATCAATTCTATTATTTGAAAGGTTCAGGTTTTTTGTTGTTAGGGTTTTTTTTTTTTTTTGTTTTTGTTTTAACTCTCTCTCTATAAATAAATAAAGAAAGAAACTAGCCTAGTCAGACACATGAAAGAGAGAACTTTGTGCACACACTTTGTTATGCCGAAATCATTTTCCTAAGAACATGATTAGGAGGAGGATTTTAAGACTATAATGCCACATGAGTTTCAAATGCTGGCCTCATCAGTTTTCTACTGACCCTAAGACCCACTGATATATTGACAAAGTGGGAAAGAGAAATACAGACAATAAACTTCTATTATTTTCAGTTTTACATCAGAAGTACACTGCTCTTATTTTCAGAACAATTATTTCTTAGAAGAAAGGAACACTTGCAAGTGGGGAAATGATTGTAGTTTTGGGCTATTTTTTCTTCAATGGTACAAATAATCAGCTTTTTTTTCAGTTACCCTTAGAATCACAGAACGGCATAGGTTGGAAGGGACCTTAAAATCATCTAGTTCCAATCCCCTTGCCATTGACAAATTCTAAGTAAAAGGAGAATTGAAGATGTTACGTTCCAGAAATGTTTTGAGTTATATCTATTTGGATGTACTCTCTTCATTGCAAAACTGCCATAAAGGGCTAGTCACTCAAGTGACTTGTAAAATATATGTATTTATTCTAGAATTATAGTGATGAGCATTTGAAAAAAGCTCTGTCCTCTTATGAATTTTCCCTTTGCCTTTTTATCAGGCAAGAAGAGCTAGAAAGGAGAGAGTTTTCTCAGTATTTGGAGGAGGAGCAAGCAGCAAGTAGTGCTACTCATACTAGATGTCAGTCATAGTAATGGAAGTGGACTGTACATAATTGTACACTAATACAACTCTGCATCAAGCTGATGATAGAGAAGGAAAAGCAAGATGGACGGAAGATGCCTTTAGATTAAAAAATCACTTCACTGGTGGGTCCAGCCTGAGAAAGGTATTAGAGTAGATCATAGATATTAGTGTTTCTTGGCAAATCTCACAGTTCCAAGCTCTTCCCCCTCAGCCCCTAAAATTCTCTTCAACCAGTGCCTTTACTTTGCATTTTTGTGCTGTTATTTGTTTACAGTTTTCCTAGGATTCATATGGAAAAATTTCTCCCATACAAGCTCTTTTTTACATTTTTCTTCTTTTTTTTTCCCTATTATTATTGCCAGTTTTAAAATGAGACCCATCCTAACTGAGATTTAAAAGAAAAATTCTCAACCAAATG
Organism: Cyrtonyx montezumae; assembly: GCF_038088225.1. Classification (NCBI taxonomy): domain Eukaryota; kingdom Metazoa; phylum Chordata; class Aves; order Galliformes; family Odontophoridae; genus Cyrtonyx; species Cyrtonyx montezumae. Next base: position 11,236,543 of record NW_027072078.1, on the reverse strand, counting down.
AGTACCACAGTGGTGAATGTGCTGTTGTCACACAGAGAAGCACAGCGTATACCCTGTGCAATGCAAAAGGTAAATCTTGCTCCTGTACATTAAGTTTCAGCCTGGAGATAGTTGCTGAAGAAAGGTCAGAATAGAAACACTGACAATGCCTTAATTAATCAATATAAATGCTGTAGCTGTACCAAACATCTGTGTAAATTCCAGAAAAAAGGTTGTATTCTGTAGTCAGATCAAAGACTGCTTTTGAGGACCATGATTGTTTTGAATTATTATTTTTTTTTTTTTTTTACAAAGTTTTCAACTCAGTCATCTGATATTCATACAGATGAAGGCTTGAAGTATTGCATTTGCCCCTCATTAAGTCCTACCTGTACAGCATTTTAAAATAAGAGGACTATTTCTGGTCCTGTTTCTCTTGTTTTCTTTGAGTCCAAAGGAAATTACTGGCTGAATGCAATTGAGTTCCTTGCAATTAATTGCTTTCGAACCTAAATATGAACTGGCAGAGAAGCTATCTAGTTTTACTTCCTTGGATGGACTGCTGCTACAATCCAGCTGGCTGATAGCAGCAGGGAAGCTGCTAAACCACTGTTCACATCCTCTAATATGTAACAAAATATCCTGAAATCCACCTGCTCTTCCCAAACTACACATTTAGCTTTCTCATTTGAGTTCCTTCCCACCCAAACGCCCCTCATTTTTTTTTCTCCTTCACTTTCCATTTTTTCCTTCAAGTTTGATCCTTCCCAGTGTACAAATTTTTGCATCTCCTTTAAAATGCAAGGATTCATGGTTGGTCTATTCCTTATTACAGAGACACACTGACCTAACATGACCCAGAACAGTAAACTTTTGTCTACAGTATACTTGTTAAAAAATACCTTATCTACTCAGTGAAATTCTTTCATTATTTAAAAAAATGAAACCAGAGATTAGTAAAAAAAACTTTTCTTGCTTGTTTCTGTGAAGAAGCTTATTTATAGAGGAACATAAACTACCCAGATTGTAGGAAAATATCTGAAAGTAGAGCAAGCCATGTCTGGAGTTGGCCTCTTCAAATCTGCTGCTAATTGGGAAGCAGCCATTTTAACCCATATTACCAAAACCATTTGCTACTTCATCAACATTAAATTTTAAACATAAAATCAGTTATAGGAATTTCAGGCCAAGAGTTATTATTTATTATTATATCACTTGATATCAATCACTATTAATCACTATCAATCACTATTATTTTATTATTATATCACTTGAGGAAATGTAAAAGACCATAACTTTGCTCAGCTTCAGTTCTGTTGCATTTGGTAGAGAGGGATAACAAAACAAAGGTAAATGGCATCTGATAATTAAGTACACTTCTTATCTTACAATTATTATACACTTATCTGCTATTTTGCATAGCTGCTCCACATTATCGGACTGTAAAGAAGAGACATAATTCTATGCTAGAAATAATATTCATATTCTAAGATGAAAATTCCTACAATCAATCCTCCAAAGCTCCATTACCTCATTTTCATAACTCTGTGTAACTGTTTTCAATAGTAACAGTTGCTAAAACTTCAGAAGATGGCTGTAAGAACACAAAAACTTTTAGGAAGTATCCTGTAAATATTCTTCCTCCCTGCTTGAAATTCTAAGCTTTTAATCATGTGTTTTCCTTCTTGATGTTCTGCTTCTCTACCAAAGTCAAAAGGCATGTAAAGACAGCATCTTCCATCTCACAAACTGGTGGGATTTTGCTTTTTTAGATTTTCATAGGATTGCTATACTGCATAGAGCAACCTGCTACTTCAAGATTGCTCATATATCGATAACTTCTTAACAGTTGTATGCTCAAATAAAAAATACAGAACATTTCCATTCATTTCACTTACTTTTGCAGATGGTCAGTGTTTTTCAAACATTCAGTTAAACATTAAAAATTCTCCAGTTTTCCACTACTTCTTCTCATAAGTTATTAAAATACTTAATATTTAAAATTTGGAATTTATATTTCACTTGGAATTTATATTTATAATCGAATGAAATTAAATGTTTACTTTTAAGGAGGTTGTTTTTACAGAATTCAAGATTTTATCTTCTTAATATACACAAGGTTTCCCTTTTAAATGCAACCATTGCAAGCTTTATAGTATTTTTAAATAGTACTTACAGAACTTTATACACTTCCTTGCTTAAAAGGTCTTTGAAATGTTTATTTTTCCACATTTTTAAACACTGAACCATCTGCCAGATTTACTAGTTTTGGATTAAATTCACTGTGTTTAGAAATAAACTCCAGAAAACAAGTCCATTTTTTGCAGCACAATTTGCCAATGTAGTTAGCACGAAGAGTCATTTAACATTTAGGAATACTAGGAAACAGACTAAACCCCTTCTGGCTACGTCCCTCAGAAGGCTGGAAACCAGCCCAGCTGCTAGAGTTGCTTGTGCTACGAATCAAAAAAGCAACTGATCTTAACAAATGAGTTCAAAAGTCTGAAAGATGTGGAAAGCGAATAATTCTCTCTTACAAATGCCCTTAATGGATTATCTAACACATCAAAATACTGTTTAACAAAAATATAATCTACACTGAGCAAATGTTTACTGCTGAGTGAGAATTGACAATATCTATAATCTAATGCGTGTTTATTTAGAGTCTTCCCATACTAGGTTAAAAGGAATGTCAGAATAAAATAATTAGGGCTTCAAGTGTTACACATGTTTCTCTTCATTAATTAGTGTACAGTGAACAAAGTTACAGTAGTGCTTCAAATAAAAAGTCAAAGATAAAACTCTTGTTTCAGATAAACTGTTGTTTAGTTTTATAGGAACAACACATTAAGTAATCTACTGTCATTTCATAATCAGAGAAGCAGGGAAATACTGAGGGAAAATGACATAAGAGACATTACCCAGTAATTTAGAGAGAATGAAGGATGAAACAATTCTTTCAATCCTATACCATGATTTTGCATTATAATTCAGTGGGTACCTAAACATTCTTGATATTTTACTATTACACAGTTACACACATCTCCATCTTTAAGAGCTTCTCTCTAGATCACAGCAAGACACCTACCCACTTCTCTATTTGATAATGCAGAATTAACCACAAAGAATTTATTAACTCTCATTTTTTATTGCCATATCTTAAACATTTTTGTAACTCTGCTTATGACTCCTGATCAAGGCTTGCAAATTCTGTTATCCACATCTTACTGTAGCTCAATTTACTGCTACATGAGGTGCAAGCCCTCAGGAACAAATCATATCTCTTGTGCTTGCAATATTATGCACATGAGGACACTACTTGAATAACCTGAGAGCATTTCATTGTATTCATGTGAGACCAGGACAGGTAAAGAAGAAAAAAAAAAAAAAACAGGCCAAAATTGGAAGAGCCTGTGACATCATTTTCTCTGATTTTAAGAAATGCTTTCTGCTAAGAGACAACTACATACTGATGGGAGTAAGAATGCTTTGGCTCCCAAAAAGTGCTGCAAATTGACATTCATGTGTTAAAAAGCTATCATGTATTTCACATCAGAACAAATAAGAAAGAAAAAATCCACTTTGTTGGAGGAAATTATTTATGAAGCAATGTTCTGATATACTAACCTCTTCCGTTTTTAGAAAATAAGAAACTCATACAATAGAATTAATTGACTATTTAACACCAGATATACTTCTAAAAATAAAACTCCATATATCTGCTTCTGTGGCATTTCTATATAATGAAAATAATATTACATTTCATTACTATATTACGTAAGTATATAACAATTGTTAGATCATTTTAATACTATATTAATTGGTTTTGATGATCAAGTACTGTTAGAAACTAGTCAAAACAATCACACTGACTTCATTTATGAAAGGGATTTGCAGAAGTGACACAGGAACATCACAACTTCCCCTCCTGAGAGTATTAGAAAGATGCAATGTGAATTGCACTGCTTATGAATTTTCAGCTTTGCTCAAGACAATGGCAAAACTAAGGGATTTCAGTCTAAAAGATGCTAACCACTGAAAAAAAAAAAAGATTTTTCCTCATTATGTGCGTGGAAGAAGTACATTCTTGCTTGATTTTCTGAAACACAGTGGCTACTTTCATAGGAATAGGGCATATCCAGGTCTCACTGATAAGAATAATTCAGGGAAAAATATAGCTGGTGGAAAAGTTTCAAAACATCTTTTTCATTAAAATAGCAGGGCCAAGTGCCATTGCCATTTTTTTTACTTAAAAAAAGCTATACCTTACAATAGCATAATTTTTGAATTACAAATTCCCAGTTTAAGGAAATAGAGTATGAAACTAGTAATTTACCTCATGACAAAGAGGTATTTCAAAACATTTTATCAGAAAAAAAAACTGATGATGGCAACAAATGTGTACATTTAGCAGGCTGTTCTGTGCTCAGCAAAGAGCTCCTCTAGTTCTACTGTATGAAGATCTATGCTGAATTTAAGAGTGACTGTTTCATGCTCAATGCTGTTTATAAATTAAGTATGAAAGTAATTAAGAAGTTGTTTCAGGCTGTGACTGCAGAAGTCATGCCAGACAATTCCACTGAATGGTGACAACTCCTTTCTACATCTCTCATCCCTTATTTCTGGTCACATGAGATAACCCCTCTTCTACTTCATCTGAATTAGCTGAAGAACCCCTCACTGCAGTCACTAACAGAGTAGAAAATCATCAGTGTGTTTTTGCTGGCTTAGTTTTTTGCTCTACTTTAGAGGCTCTAGTCCAGGAGATTTTGAAAACCACTGGAGCTGAGGCAAAAAGAGCACCAGGAGGTTGTTCCTGGGAGCTGCAGTAGAATAGAAGTAAGCCAATTCTTTCCTTTTCAGTAGCAGTGAACTGCTAAAACAGCTCCCCACATATCTCCACCATATTCTTAGAACACTGATGAGAAATGTGAACTGTCATCTAAAACTCTTTGTCAAAGAATTTTTGCCAGCTCCTTTTTCTGAGTTCTGTAGATTTCTCTCCTCTCCTTTGCCAGCTTCATCCCTTCTACAAACCCTCAGTAAGCCAAATAGACTCACCAAACCAGAAGAAAAGCCGTCCTGAGAAAAACAGTTCTTCGGTTTTGCCAGGTTGGATTTCTCTGCTTATTTTGTGAACTCAGACAAATCCCTGGGATGTCAGACAAGCCCAACAGCTACTGGAAAGTAGGACTTGACAATGACCTGAGCCCATTTATGGACTCATGCTTTGAGTTAAAATCATTAACACATTTCACTAACACATTTCAGAGCAGATCTTTGGCTACAGTGTCATATAAGTATATTCATAGTGCTGATAAAGGTTTCCTTAGAGCAGATGGAATTGCCTCTTTGACATGAACTATTACCCTTATAGTATATTCTAGGCCAAAGTGAGCAAGTCTGTGCTAGGAGAGATTAAAATGAGATTAACACGGAGCCCTGACGTACTCAATACATCCTAACGCTTCCTGGTAAGTATAATCACTCAGACTGAAACATCATACCAGCACTCTGATGCCAGTACACTGTGGACTGGGAAAGAAACCTGAACAGACTTGTTTGAAAGCTGGAAAGTGGCTTAGAGATACCTTTGTACATCCTTTCACTGCATTAACTAGATCTTGCATTTTGGTGCCAACTTCAATACATGTATTGTTCCAAAATAGTTAACACGAACAATAAATTTTAAACGGTGCTTTTAGAGGCTATTTGTCTCTAATAATGTGTTGTGAAAAAATTTAAATGAATGTAATGTAAGTTAAGAATAAATATGTCAAAGCTAGTAGGCTGACTGGATCCTCAGATTAGATCCAGTTAGGCACTGTAACCGCATTTTTGCCTATAGCAAATGCCACAGAAGTAACTGCTACTTAAACAGCCCGAACATGAACATCACTTGGCAAGGGAAAAGTGATTATGTTCCCTATCTGTTCAAACCTTTCCTCACAGAAAACAGTGTGGTTAGAAAATGTGGATCGCACCAATCTCACTGAAAGGTTTGGCTCCTTTTGCACCTGCCATGAGCTACCTCCCCTTCCCAAGCCTCGTCAGCTCCCTATACTAGCAGATCAATAATGCAAGTGACATTTTCTGTAAGTTTACTACACTGAACTAGTGAGACTCATCTAAGAATCACGTGAATACCAGAGCCCATATTAGGCAGGAAGTGGTACTGACCAGCTGAGAGTGAATCTGAAGAAATAAGACAGACAAAAAATAAGGAGAACCACTCCTGTCAGTGGTAAGGAGTTTTTAAATCAGCTTGACACATCTGGTCTAACCACATCATAAGCTTCATTTTCATTCTCCTGACTCATCAGTATTTTTTCCCTTCAGTCTCCCTGCTCCCTTCTCCTTCACAGATGGTGGAAAAATAACAAATTATAGTCAAGCATAGTCCTTCATGATCTTGAAGCCAGTAATGTTGAATTTCAAGCTTTCAGTTTTGCTCTCAGCACAATGAACTTAAGTGATGTCCGAAAACAAATACAACTGGCATGGTTCAGCTGGAAAGAGAATTCTATAAATAAATTTTTAAAAGCACCACAAGTGTTGAGTCAGTAAAGCATCAAAAGTTACAGAGAACTCTGATGTTGGAAGACTTTCATGTGAGACAAAACCCAGACACCTCCTGATCAATTGTCATCACCGCTGACCCCCAAGTTCCCTCACAGTAGAAGTGCTGTTAACATCAGCGTCCTGATGATTTTCTAGTTTCTGGATATTTTCAGCATGCATTCTGTTAGCCCTATGGCTGTATAAATGGAAGAAAATATTATTTAACTTGTCTTTTAAGTGACTGATCTGTAGTGTTGCTACACTTCTAAAAAAGGCATCTACTTTTCTCTATCTCTCAGCACCAGGGAATTAATGCACATTTTACTGAACCTGTCATAGGCACACCAACAAACAGGAAAAGATCATGCACATATACCCAGTGGAATAATAGAAAGGTTTTACTCAGCCTGGATTTTAAATATCCTTTTTACTTTGAAGTGGTAATTATACACTCAGATCACTTCTGCAGATCACCTGAAATGATTGCCAGTAAACATTTTTAAAGCACCACCTGGTTACATGTTCTTCTGCATGTCAGATCTGCACTGAAAATTATTTTATAAAGGCATTACACGTTTTTTTAAAGGCTTTTCACTGCTACTATTTTTCCTAGAGGATAAATCTTTCTATTACAGAGCCAAGATCCTTACTATTATGAGATGACTCTGTTTATGCCTCTGGGGAAAATTATAATTAGATGGCGGTTGATTCTCTTGTAATAATCTTTTGTTTATAGTCCAACATTAACTGGTTGGTAGCAAGTACCTACTTAAAATTTAGAACTTTCCTACTTTCAGGAGTATAAAACTGCTATTTTCAGTCCTTCAATTGAGTGTATGGCTTTACAACAGGAATATTCAGCCACAAGACACCTAGCATTACAGAAGTCCAACACTTGTTAATATAAGACACAGATTTCAGATTCTTCTAGTCTTTAAAATCCTAATTCAAGATTTACTCATTATTTAATAAATTGCTCCTTAGAATACAGAAAAAAAGTGTTCATTTTTACTTTTGGAAATGTTTTGAGATTCTGCAAAGTAGATAATGCCCCACTTTTTGGAACACAGACTCGGACTTTTGCATGGATATGCTTGTCATAGAATCAGAGAATAGCCTGGGTTGAAAAGGACCTCAAAGATCATCTAGTTTCAATCCCCTTGCTGTAGGCAGGGTCACCAACCACTAGACCAGGCTGCCCAGAGCCACATCCAGCCTCGCCTTGAATGCCTACAGGGATTTTTTTTCAGTCTTACTAAATTTTGCGCCAGTTTGATCAAGTCACATATAGTAGGAAAAATCAGTTCTTCATCATTCTGAACAATATGTTGTATATTTCATTGCTGGAACTCGCTAAATTTTTGTCCTCACTGAGCCTGTTCTCTGTCTTGATCAAAGTGGTCCAGCGTTTCAAAGAAAAAGTAAGGAGCTAGCAGTAGAGCTGTAGTATAAAGTTATATTGATCTAAAAAAAAAATAAAAAGATATTCTATTTTCTCTGACTGGGGAAGGCTAAGAGAGCTGAGACTTTTCAGCCTAAGGAAGGCTAACTGGGAACTTCATTAGTGAATACAAATACCTGAAGTGAAGGTGGAAAGAAGATGGAGCCAGACTTTTCAGTGGTGCCCAGGGACTGATACCCTTTTTTGAGGGGAGGGGGAACAGAAGCCATCTTCACCTTGAAAATGTACTTACAACTATTCTATTATTTTACCTTGCACATTTTTTTGAGTGCTTTTAGCATTTAACTACAGAGTCTAACCACACATAAGTATATACATGCTTATTGCTTCTGAATCATGACATTTAAATTTCTTCATCAACATTAGTACGTTTGTTTATAATAATGGGCCAGAGCTTACGTCACAGTAGACAAATTTCACATTGCAGAATGATTACTGAGCTTGGGAAGTTGTGATCATTTGTATTTAATTCTTTTATGAAACAGTGAAATCCTGCCACCCTCTGGACAACAACTAAACTAAGACATATATTATCAGCCTCAGAACTAAAAACAAATAAACAAAGAATAAACAACCACAAACAAACAAAAATGCCGTGTTCATTGTTTTCTTTTTCAACACATTTAAATTAGTTGTTAGACTGAAAGAAAAATAGCAGTTATTATTAAACTTCAAACAAAACAATTTTTTTAAGTACTAAATAACCTACTTACTAATAGCATCTAATCAAAAGGACGTTCATTATTAACCTTTTCTAACAGCAGCTTCTTTGTTCACTGTTGTATTTCTAAAGAATCTGTACCAAAATACATAAAGTTTGTTCACATCAATGGATACTTCCATAGACCAGAACATTCAGGAATTTCTAGCATCTCTGAAATTAAGTCAGGAGCAAATACATATAAAATAAGAGTTCAGGGTGAGAAAGAAGGTTAAAAAGAGTTTGTATTTTCAGTTTGTTGCTTTAAAGCTATCAATGTGAAAGCGTATTTCTTGCATTCACATGGCATGCCTCATCTATCACGAATATTGCTAATCCATGCATTAATATGATTATTTGAAACAGTAAATGTTTGGGAAGGAAGGCTGCTGCATATATGTTGTACAGTACCTTGTTTTTGCTACGGAGCCTAGTCGCTGCTGTTCTTGGATAAGCTCAGCCAGCTGATTTCGCAGAGACATATCTTTACCGTGCACTTGCTTAATAAACGGATGCTCCAAAAGGTGTGTGACTGTAGGACGTTTCTCAAAATCCTTGATAAGACACCTGTGACAAAGAAATAGGGGTCTGATCCAATGATGTTATTTCATTACAGTATGATTTGATTTGGCTTACACTGTGATTGCTATGGCACAGTTTGTTTTTTCCACAAATTGCAGTTCCTTGGCATGCAGAGAGAATTTTCTTCTACACTGGAATTAAACTGACATTAATACTTAACTAAGTGAATTCATCCTAAATCTATGTTAATTATAAAAGTTATGAATTTTGGATTATTACTTCTTTTTTTTTTTAACTGTAGCTTACTATGAAAAATTGACATTGTATCTTGAAATCCCTGTGAAGTTAATACACACCAAACGTAACCTAAGATGAAAAGGCAATATTTCATTCACTTTAATTTTCTACCTATTCTCCAATGAGAGTTTTGATCAAGAACTTCAGGACATAGCCTAATAAAACCAAAACTGAAACTTGCAGTGCATCACTAGTTCAAACAATTTGCTATAAGCTTTATTCTGTGCTTAAAATAAATATTTCAGATAGAGCTTCTATACTGTGATGCTAAGTTTTTAGCATAGAAAATTCAGCAAACCTTCATAATTTAGAATGGAACATAAAATGAGTGAGATTTAAATGCCCGTCAGGGTGTTCAGACCAGTGTTCAGTCTGTGATAGAAACATGTGATCAAGTAATTAGTAGAGAGCTGTATCCTCAGATTAGCATAAAGTATAATGTTGATTTCTATAACCAAAATTTAAAACTGAAGAGGTCATGATTAAACTAGGATTCTCTTCTGTACAATAAAGATTAAATAATACAGTCCAAACACAGAAATATTTAACAGATCAGATTGGTTTAAATTACCCTCTGATTCTTCTTTATATTAAAGTTACATTCTGTTCATCTCAGTAACATTAAAAAATAAAAACTTATAGCAATTGAGAATGTGAAAAAGAAAACCTGCAACTCAATATGCATGCCTGACACAAAGCTACCATTTCAGTGAATCATAGTCCAAGATGAGTTTAACTGATGACAAGCGTTCACATTATATACTTCACAATTATATTTCATATCTGCTGCTATTGAGTACATCTGAAGTACTCCCTTATCAGAGGCAAACATAACAAATGAAGACTGTCTTTTCACCCCAAAATTCAATGAAACTTTAATGCCTTTAAGAGCAATTGATACTGATCAGTGCAATTATAAATAATAATAATAAAAGATGAAATATGCACATTAATCGGTTTTAATGATATTATCAAACTCATTAGAAAATGAATAAAATTTAGTCTCACCTCAAATGCCTTACTGAAGTCTAAGTCAGGTCTGAAAATGATCCTGAAATGTCTTTGGACATAACCTTAATATTTTAGTTTCCTGAAAAACTTTTTCTCAGTCTTTTCCTACTACATCTAATCCAGAAAAGATGGTCTTTCAAATCTGCTGCCAGTTCTGGTGTATTTTGCAGTCAGATAGAACTAAGGCCTCCTGATAGAAAGGCTACCAACAGAACCAGCTTTATCTCTATCCTTCAGAGTACAAGGCTATAAATACCACCCCTGTCCTCCCATGAAGAAAGATCCATCATTAGCCCTTAACAGGTTCAGACATCCCCCCCCATGCTCTTTTCCTGCTGTTATCCATGGTTTTTGAAAGTCAATACACCCACACAGACAATACAGTCCATGCCAATCCTGGTTAAATTTATGTGCTTTCTGTGAAAAATGAAAAAAGCATTTGAAAAGGAAGATACCATTAATCAGATAGGTAGAAGAACAGAAAATACAAAACTATACAAAAATCATGACTGAATGGCAAGCATTTGACATGGATATGCCAGTATGAAAAGCTGACAAACTCTTGATTTTTGCTAACAGAATCTAGAAATACACATCATGTATGTTACATTGCTAATATATGAAGTCTCGTTTCATTTGGATACATCTGAAATATTACAGGAATATAATTGAATTCAAGGGAAGACATGGCTGTAGTTACTTCTTAGATAGTAACAATATTTGATATTAAATGAAATCTCTGTAAGAAATTACATGATTCCACACAGAACACCTTGCATTCACCCCAAGTACTAACATAAAAAATATTCTACCATGTGCTATGCAGTTATTACAGTAACTTCTGCTCTGAGCTCTGGTCCAGTACACTTCCAAAGATACTTTATGGACAAGATCCAGAAGCCTAAAGAGAGAAGTTTTTCCATACAGAGGAATTCTACATGAAACATCCAAATATCCAAGATATCGCATTCATTGAAGAAGTTTTTTGAGAGGAAGGGAAATACTTTTGGGAAATAAGTTCTTAACTTCTGCATTATGTACCTGAAATTCTAGCTCTTTGGGTCTGGCACATGTTTTTAATGAGTACAGGTAAGTTCTGTCAGTGAGAAGGTCTTGAAGACTACATGAGGGATGTATTACCTTTGCTTCTGTTGCATATTTTTGTCGTGCCCCTGTTGACTAGTTGCCTCACATGCATGCAGCCTCCTGCAACTATTTAAGTTTATATATAATTTAATCTATATGCAGTTTCTATTTTTCAGTGGTAGGTTATTTTTGATCTGTGGCCATCTAGGAATTCACTCGAAAAACAAGTGAAACTTCATAACTATAAAAGATTACCAAGCTAGTTGCACAAAAGACACATCACTGTGATTCTGTGAACAAAGTCTCCATTCTGAGCTCAGAGTATACTTTCTACTGTGTCAATCTTCTGCCTTTGTTAGAAAAAGTAGGCCCTCTCTTATGGTCATTGGGATGCTACCATGAAGCAAATAGCTAGTAACTAACATCTAACTATTCTTAGGCCACCATCAGCTGGTGAAAAAAGGATCAGGCTCACTACAGGTATTCCATAAGGGATCATCTGCACTGGAAGCAATCCTGACACTTCAGTAAATACAAATGCAGGATAGAATATTAACCATTACAAAGTTAAAGCCTTCATTAAGGTGACTTAATACAGCACTTCCTACATACCTACACCCTGAAACAGAACTGTGCAAAAAAAATGATCACATGGTTGCTTGTATTCACAGTTGCCAAAAGTAATTGGTACATTCAATCAAGAAACATATTCCACATGAAGTACAGAAAAAAGAAATCAAGAAGTAATATACAACGTTGAAATCTAGCATTACTAACATTTAAGAGGAAAAGTACAGTAACTAAGTATCTTTTATAACATCACTTACCAGAAAGTATTATTATTATTCAACATGGCCAAAAGAAGTCATGGTGTGCGTTATGCATGTAAATATTAAGATATCGTATCACTGAAGGATTTGCTTCTGAGGAAAGGAGAAAAACTGTAATATCCTAAGGTATTCAACTGAACATTCATTTCAGACCAATTTTGAAAGTACCTAAGTATTTCAGACCTAATTTTGAAAACAAGTAAGTCCTTGTTTGTGGCTGTCCAACATCAAACATGTTGCAATTGCATATAAAACCAAAAAATGTGGTGCAACTGCAATTTAAGTCAATTTGTTTGGGCCATGGCAATTATATATTGTAAAACTGATGTAGTAAGACTTCCTCACATGAAGCAAATTGAATAGAAAACTTACTACAATGTGAGTTTCACATAAGGTATGTTAAAAATATGATCAGATGTGGTTTGCAATTTTTTGGATCTAAAATAATGTGAAGTGTTAGTACAAAGAGATTGAAAAAGAAACAAACAAACACTGTACATGTTGTTGGTCTTGATGAAAGTTAATTAATTACTTAATTTGAAATTCTGGTATCTTCCATCATGCTTTCTTAGCTGAAAATTAATTCTCAGAATTCATTAGTGTCAGTACATTAAACATAGGTTGCAGCCATTTGCTGCAATTTCACAGCCAGGCTCCTAAGCACCATTTCCATTCCGCCACAATTACAGGCAAAGATGAAGCATTTATTAGCAAGGGATAAAAGCAGACTCCCATACATGCAGGCCTGTCTGAAACAGCCTCTAAAAATTCACTAGCTGCTTGCACTTGGATGATAACATTGTTAGAATTGCTATATCTCAACAATGTAAATTACCATTTTGCAAGTAGCAAATCAGATGACTGAAAGGGGAGCAATTTTATCAGCATCCATGAGCTAATATTTACTAATGAATAAATGGAAAGAAATAGATTTCTTAAGAAATGCAATGGTGGTCTAAATCTCACGTGTGCTTAGAAACAGAAAACAATTACTAATGTTATTCATTATTGCAGCCTGAGCTAAGTAGAGCAGCAGCAGTAGGGTTCTTTTTTATAAATTCTTTTCCATCAGATACATTATGATTCATCTGGCCACAGATATTTTCTTTATAAACAAAGCAAGAAGCTATAACTCTTGTATCTCAGTCACTTTATAATGGTTCCCTAGCATATCACTTTCTTCTATTTTTACATATTAAAAACGCTACGTTTTCTGATGATTTCTCAATTGCTAGCAGTGGGTTGCTGACACTTGTTTTGTTTCATAAGCCACAGAGCCAACAAGACATCTAGTCACTGTTTCATATCAATGTGTACAGAAGGTGAATATGTTATTTGAAAGAAATGATGACCCTGCATCATATTTGTGCCGCTCTTCTGGCCCCTGTCCCTCTGCCACACTCCTCCCACCATCATTTGCTCCTCACACAGCTCTCTTGCGAGGAGAGCTCCCCTGCTTTCCAAATGCTTCACTGCTTGCACAAGTACCTGCTGCTCTCTTTGCTGCCTATCAGTGAGGAAGCTTTCAAATGTCTTGAACAGAACTGCAGGTCTTCCTGAAGTACTGTGATTCTCTCCTACCAAATACAGATAAAATAGTTACCAGATTTCCCCTGGTAGAGGTAGATTTGATGGGAATCTAAAGAATAGATTTTCCAGAGGGAAAAACAGAATGAATTAGGTCATATTTTTGTGGTCCTCTCTCTATGCAGGAAAAAGAACATTACTGGGTTCTGAGATTTTTATTTTTTCTTTCCTATATATTCCCATTAAAAGAGTGTTAAACATTGGAAGGTTAATAAAATCAAGAAGATAATCCTTCGGTTGATCTCGTGCCTAGAAGACCAGATGAGCAGACACTAAGAAAGAAACTTTCCAGTCTTTCCACTGTCCTAAAGATGTTCCACACCAAGCAATTCATATCAGAGATAAAGAGGCAGAAATTTTTCACTTCTTTCCCTGGTTGTTATTTTGTTGCTTAAAAAAAAAATGTTTTGAAGAAGTTGCTCATTATGTGAATCTATCCTGAGTGAATACAAAGTGAAGAACAAATTTGCTTTATCCTCTCAAACATATTGTCTAATTACTGCAATGTCAAATTTCAGAAGTTGGGCTGGGGTGAAATAGTAGCTCTTGACATTGGGTTTTCCAGTAGCAATGTGCAGAAAAGAAGTCTTATTTATTGACCACTTCTACTCTTTGTGTTCAAGCTATGTATTTCTTTGCCTTTGCATCATAAAAGGACAGCAAATGTGTCTTACACTGTATGTGGAAGACACATGTGGTGCCAACGCATACTGTTTTCCTTCACACTATTGGACTTCCTAATTAAGTTCATAATAAAACAGGTTCCATTGAACATACTGAAATGAACGTTTAGAAAATGAATTCTAGTTGAAGTGGTTATTGTAAATATGGAGCCTTTCCCAGGACAGAATTTGGACAACTAAACCAGAGCGAAATCAGCAGAGCAAATGACCAGAAGTGATAGCTGATAAGGGCTTCTCCATGAACTCTAGTGGACAAAGTAAAACAAGAAAAAAAACTATCATCTTGCACACCTGTAGTAAGTACTAAATACTTAAGCAGAGAAAAATCACAATTATTTGAGGATTACTGCTACCACTATATTGATTGCTGGCCGCTATTAAATTAGTATTTGTATAGATTATGTTATTCCTTCTGAGGATTTACTGATGCACTTGGTTTTGCAACCTGTCATATGCAGCCTCCCTCCTAGAGAAAATGCATAGACATAAACATCATGTTATGTCTGAACAATGATGCTCATGTAAAATTAAACAATGGCATGTTGGTGTGATAAAGCATGCTCTTATCTGTGTACACAACAGACCTCGTTCTCCAGTACTATTTATCAGATGTTGTTTTTGTCCAGAATTCTAATGTCCTAATCTGTTTACTGTCATGAGCATTTAGGGATATTGTAGCATGCATTCATTGCTATGATGGTGCATTATATTCATTAGTCTCCTTAGACATGCTTAATTCTTTCTTGGAAAGGAAACAAAAAAAAAAGAGAACCCAAAACTCAGCATCTCTGAAGAAAACAAGAATAATCTTTAATGCATAAGAACTTTTCAGATCAAGACAGTTAACATCCTGAACACCCTGATTGTTTTTAACTGACTAAAATGCTCTGCTCCAGCACACTGACTGCACTTCCTATCTCTGTACCACATGTAGCTGTAGCAAACACTGATCAGTCACATGCAGAAGAGAGGTGACAGAGAGCAGCCACGGCCTGTGTTCCATTCAGAATGACAAAAGGATGTGCCTGCTGCCCTGAAGCCTCCTAGGAATGGGTCTGCCCATCCTCCACTGCTGCAGGTCACTCATTAGCAAAAAATGATCTAAAAACCCATGACAGTTCTGCCAACAGCATTTCTGGTTTTGGTCCTAATTCAGTGGGACACACAGGATACAAATAATCTTATCTTCAGAGCTATATAGAGCTGCATCTCTGGAAAAACTGAATGCTGGCACTGAGGATATGTTATAAGCAAAACAGATCTCTAGTCTTGAATGAGCATGCCATGATAAATAACAAGGATTTTACTCATCTTTCTGCTGCTAGGATGAAAGACTGAATTTATGACAAAGTAGTCAATTATCACTTGCTTAACATAAATTCTGATGTTCAGAACATGTTTATATCTTTATTGATCTGCTTTTTGGTAGCAAATGTCATAAATAACGAACCTTACCTAGCAATGAGACCAACACTTTAATACAGAAATGTCACCAGCACCTGTTTTCTAAACAAATCTTCTTTCTATTTCATTTTTAACATCAAGCACCACAGAGTGTAATTTAGAACACACACTTGAAACCTATGAAAGGTTCAGTCAACTTTGAAATTGTAAAATCACGTGTAGCAAATAGATTTCTCTCTCTTCTACAGATTCAAATACAACAGGTTTTCTGGCCTCATTTGGGCTGAGTAGACACGGCAGTTCATTCTACAATCTCTTATGTAGCATATTATTTCTAAAATTACTAATGCTTCCCAAATAGACTTGTCACTATAATACAGATGCACATCTTTCTACGCTATCCTTAGTAAGCAATAAACTGCAGGGTTTTTTGTTTGTTTTTATGTTGGGAATAGCAAGCCAACAAATACGCAAATGAAAGAAACCAAGAGAATAACTGCTTATCAATAATGATAAGGAACTCGGCAGTCTGCTTAGAGAAAGATCTAGATGCTATGACACCCATATAATGTAGCATGATCATCAGCAGGGTCAAAAAAACTTCAAACTTACATGGGTATTTCTTGCTTTTATGTAAAATTGTGGCTTTTTCCTAAAAACACTCATTAAAAAGCTAATAATAATTGTATCCATTATATATGATCATTCATCTGTATAAAAATGTCTCATGCAATACCCAAAAGTGTTGGAGCTCTTTTGTCAGGAAGTACAATTTATCCATATAGATTCCCAAAGTCTACAGTCATTAATAAAATGGAAAATTTACAGATTTGGCAGCAATTTTACATGTAGTAATCTGCATCTTTCTCTCATTTGCAAATCTCTTGGTCTTTCTAACACTGTGAAATTAATGAAATATGTCAACCACATATCATGTTCTCAGTGGCAGAGACAGTAGAAGTGTCTTTATGTAATAATAACAGAATGCCACTAAACAGCTGCTTAGATTGTGAAAAAAATTAACTCATTCAGAGCACTTACAAATCTGTATGATTTGTTAATTGAATTACTCTGATGTAAACTCAACAATATGAAATGCAACTTGTAAGGCTTTTTAAAAATGGGTGCAAAAATTAAGATTACTGAGACTGAGAATTAAATTTGTATTCTATTCACAATATCATTGCTGAAGTAAATTTTACTTTCTGATGATAAATGATGACCATAAATCCTGTAATTTCACATTGTGGCTTTACTACTTTCTGATTTTCTTAATTCCTGAAGTCCTTCCAGTTCATGAAAGGCTAATTCAAAGAACCATAATAGCTCATCACTGATTAAATAAATTTAAAAGGAGAATGTCTGTCTCTGGAGATACCATTGGTCATTTTCATTAAGATTATCATTTTGTGATGTAATGTAAATATAAAAATGTAAAAAAATACAAAAAAATGTAAAAAAAAAAATTGTATCCTGCTCCAAGACTATTTTAACTTTTCTATCTACCCCTCGAGATCAGTCAAGATTTAAACTGACAAGAATATTATTTGTGTCATACAGACTAATTTTAGTGACTTTTGAAAAATTCATTTTATCATACAATCTATATTACTTCATGAATGAATTCTGAATTACTTTACATCTGAAATGGTGGTAGACATTTTAATCTTGAGAGAACATTAATACCTATGCTGTAGCTATCAAAAAATTAACTTCACAAACGTTTATAGACAGAAAGTACTCTTCAAAACTGGTATTATATTTGAACATAGGTAAAAGTCTAATGTTCTTACAAGCCAATCATCCAACAACTGAGGTGGTTATTTACTCAGCCTTGTAGGAATGGTAATCTCTATTGACAAGTATTTAAAAATAAACAGATAATTAATTCTTTCTCACATTATGAGTGGAGCAGCCATGCTCTTCACGGACAATCACATTAGTATTGATAAACAGGCAGGCACAGAACCTTACTGATGTATTTTAAGCTATGCAACGTGCTGTGTGTATCTCAGTAGATACCACATACAAATTGAGCTGACAAACATGGCTTGGCTGAAGTTACATCTCCTCTATTTTATAAAACAGAATATTAGCTACACACATTACAGTCCTCCTCTTGAGTCAAGCTCAACAAGTAGAAAAATAAATTCAACAAGCTATTAACTACCTTGGCCTGCTCTACACTGAGATTTTTTAAGTATGTATCTCAAATAAATATGCTATTGCAGTAACATCTTTCTTGGAGCAGTACAATCACAGATAAAAATACAGACTTAAGAAAAAATAATATATTGTTTTAACAGTCTAAAGAGTTACCTATGAAAGTAAACTGAAACTTCCAGCCCAGTCATGTTGCAAATCACTCCAACGTAGGAGAAAGCATTTATAACTAAAATTCCTCTTGAGACGGTGAAAAACATCCAGGGTGTGAGGGGAGTGGGAAAAGGTTAAAATGGCTAGGATTGCCAATCTTGGCATAGATAAAATTATTGTATCAGTAGAACTGAAGTCAGAAATATGCTTAGGAACAGATGAATACTTGTTTTTTGTCAGTACAAGGTCTGGCCCACAACTTGAACCAGATAAGCTTGTTATGCAAATGACATTATCCATCAGGAATGAGGTAGATAATGAAATTAGTCTAAAGCTAACCACTCATCACAAGGGGTGATGGAAACATCGGCCAAGGTACCAACATATGTATAAAAGGCAGTATGGAATTTATAAAATCATTCTTCTAATTTATCATAACTAAGCTGTCACAGAGTAGGCATCATCAAATATGTAACTAATGCACATAAATGAGCCAATTATCAGTAACAGATTTGCGGTTGTATGACCAGTGCTTCATTGTAAATTTTTTTCTTTCTAGAAAATCCACTAGTATAAATCCAAGTCCCCATAAAAAAATATTTTGTAACCTCTGTATCACAACAGCCTTAATAAAACATACACAAGAATGGAAAAATGTCATGGAGAATGCTACTTACACTGGAAGAGGTCCTAAGCCACAGTGCGGTAGTGATTGAAACAGTTTTCTGCTGCAGACCAAGCAATATATTTTGACTAACCCTCCTAATCAATTTAAACATCTTAATGATTAAGTGGAATATTAAAAAAAATAATGGAAGTTGCATTAATCTTTTTATTCTTAAATTATTCTAAAATGGGAAGATACTATTACAAAACTAACTGAAAAAGTTGTTAGGAATAAATGTAGTACCACTCCACAAGAAACTGTAGATACACCAATACACAGTAGATTAGAAATGGAAATCTACAGGTTTTTCAAATCTATCTTGGAAAGTCAGTACTGGCGAACAGTGTTCTAAGTATTTACTTATCTGAACAGCAGATACTTCCCAGTGTTCGATATTATATCCCATTTTATACAATTCAAGCTTTATCAGGTCACAATTAAATCCTAATGAACCCTAAAAATCTCTTAAAAACCCTTTTTCTCCTTGACACAAAGCTCCTCCACAAAAGCATCAAGGAAATCAGTAATATTTATAAAGATGTCCCAACTCTATCAAGAAGTCAAGAGGCAAGCCAACTAAGGAGTTTGGAGAAGCTGTGAAACAAATTATGTGAGAAGACAGAACTAATGAATAGCTTTCAACATCTGAAAAAGTCTAGAATCTATGAATATTGAAATAAAAACCTGCAACAATTCCGTAAAACAAATTCTGCTTTCAGCTTGACACGCGTAGACCTTCCTGAATAAGCTAGTTTTAAAAGAAAATACTCACTGTGAAATGAAATGGTTGAATCCTCTGCACCATTTTTCAGGATGTAGCAAAGTAGGAGGAGGGTTTCTGAAAAACAAAGTTTTGGGGTTTAGAACGTTAATGTTCAGAAGAATTTTCTCAGAGGTAGTCAACAAAAAATGATATTGCTGCCACAAGGGCTAAAACGATGAAGGAGTAAGTAATGTCCTTCAGATGCCTGTTCATTTTCTCTTGCTGCTGCTTTTTCATTGACAATTTCACTCTTTTCATGTCCTTCTCCTTTTATGTCAATATCTTTGAAGCTGGCAGTCAGTATAGCTCACAGTATGCTTTGCAACATTTCCCTTTTAATTCAGCCTGACTCAGAAAGGATCAACTTAGATTGGAAGATTAACCTAGCCATCACACTCCTTAGGCTCTTTACCGCAGATCATTGATACTGACCATGAGCTTTTTAAGTATGGCTATTATTATAATAATAGGTACCAAATTGTCAGTATACAGTGAGATTTCCATCCAGATCTCCATCAGTTTGGATGACTTCAGAGATAAAGTCTCCGTGCTGTAAATGCTATTAAAAATAGATATTATTTTTAAAATGACATTTAGCACAGTATTGTCTCTTCTACAAGCATTATCTGAAACACTGATCAGTTCCATGTTATTTGGTATATGATTCACTTCTGACTATTACAGTTAAATTACATAAACATACAGAGTAAGGCCTATTTGTCATGTTAAGTGGACTAAATTTCAGTGGACCAGCCTATAGCAAGAAGTATTCATGAACTGCAAACTGTATTATTACCTCCCAGAAGTTTCTTCTAACACACAGTAAGTATTGAAACCTATTTAATATCTTAAAATTAACCTTTCATTTCATAAAGCTTTAATAACTTATCTTTTGCTGCATTTGATGGCTCAATTCCATAGGTCACACATTACTGATGTGACAAAAAAAATCTCATAATTTATTCAAAAATAGAAACACCCAGTAACAGTCTGGGTGTTTCATGAATTGCCTTGTTTACACTAGGGATACATCTGACAGCAATACACTACTTGGAAACATCCACTTGGATGCTTCTACTACTACTACTTGGAAAAATACAAAAAGGCAAACAGCATAAATACAATATAAATTAGTGTTGATCTGCTTAGTGGTCTTGAATTTTTCAAAAACTGATTCAAATTACATGTAACAATTACTTTCAAACAAAACAGTTTAAAAAAAAGATGACCATATGGGTTTGTCATAGTTGGATCATTTTTGTTCATCTATATCTATTTAAAATAAATGCAGTCATCTAATGTCACTGCAAGCTGTCGTGTTTTCTGAGATGAGTGCATTATTACTTTTCTGTTTTCTTATAGAAGACTCAAGAAATACAATTTTCTTCATAAAGTGAAGAAATTCAGAATCTCTGAGATGAGCTTCTCTTATCAAATTTACATGTAGGAAGCATTATTTTCAGAGCAGCCCTCGTAAGAGGAAAAAAAACCAACTGTATACAAGGTAAATCTTTCTCTATAATGAAAATGGTTTATCAGTTCACACAATCCACATGCATAACCTCTGCAAACAGCTTTAAAGGGCTCTTGGCCCGGCCTCTGTTGGTAGTATTTATTTTGCATGAATACTATTCTGACAGGAAAACAAATCTAATAATTGGCATTCTGATAAGTGCAAATTTTTACTGTATTACCTATAAGTGCAATGTATTTATTTTTAGAATTATACTAACACTGCCTACTGAATATTTATCATGAAATTCTGAATTCCATTGCAAAATAATTTGTTTTTGCAAAAGCTCTGCTACTGTTCAGGAAACATGTAGTTTTGTCTTCCCTATTCACACTCTTCTTGAAGTCTTGCCATGGTGATAACAATGGTGCTTACAAAAAACATTGTTTGGAGGCAGTATTCATAAACTTACATAGAACATCTTCAAAAAAAGGAAAAAAGACACATAGGTACCTAAATTACTGGCAAATATTATGATGGAAACAAGTGGAATTTCCTCACAGAAGAACAGACCAGCTGAGCAGAAGTCATTCAGGAAATGTATTTACTAATTTGCAGGCTAACAGTTAATGGAGGAAGTAATGTTTTTAACCACACAAAACATGTTATGACCAATAAATCATTAAGCTACTAAGAATTCACTGGACAGTCTCCAGAGGTGGACAAGTATGCCATGTGCCAAATAGTGAGTTGTGGACACATACAGGTGCCTATAATTCTGTAACACTACAGGTGTTTTCTTGAGCTTGATGGTTTCGTACGGTTGACAGAATATCCAATGTTGTTCTTAGTATTTTCATAGTAAAATCATAGAATTGGTAGCCCTCTGTTCTTAAGTCACTAAATACTGTGCCGACAAACATGTCCAGAATGTTAATTCCTAATGCTAATCTGTAAAGCGTATTGGTACCTTTTCATGAAAAACACTATCAAAATGAAAGCGCACAACAGGGTCACCCTATTCTGGCATCATAACCAT
Source organism: Cyrtonyx montezumae (assembly GCF_038088225.1). NCBI lineage: Eukaryota > Metazoa > Chordata > Aves > Galliformes > Odontophoridae > Cyrtonyx > Cyrtonyx montezumae. The sequence goes on along the minus strand of NW_027072078.1, from coordinate 11,214,183 downwards.
AAATATTTTCCAGGAAAGGGAATGACAGTCATTTAAGCTTCCATACAGTCTGTGCATCTAAGACACCACAGAGTGTCTTTCATGGTGATGGCAGAAAATGTCACCACTTTCATGGCACCTCCTGAAGTATACTCCTGTCATATCATTCAAATCCAACTTTTAGGCCAAGTGTGCAAGTATGACCCTCTGTTCAAGAATTTAAGCCTTATTTTGTGAGCAGTTTGAAATTAACAATCCACTAAAACATCTGCAATTCATATCATTTAAAAGAGAAAAAGAAAATGACGCGTAACATTATCAGATGCCAACTGCAGAGGAGCACAACACTCGTCTCAACGCTGTGGTTCAGCTAAGGTCAAACTAAGGCCATTTGTGGTACTAGCTTATATTTCTGACATCACTGAATTCTAACAACATCTTGAAAACTCCTGCAATACCCAGAAAACATTCACAGATAGACTAAAATTTTCCTCTTGTTAACTTCCTGACATAACTTATTCTACCCTTTGCATACAAAATCAGAACACTTTGCATGCAACCTTATAATAACTTTGGCTACATGTAAGTTAAAGGACAACATAGACTCATTTTCTACAGTAAGTGATAGAAATTGGGAGAATTAGATATATTAGTGGGAGAAGCAGATTTATTATTTCAAAAAGTGGGTATAAGTGGGTTTGTCTTTTGAAAATGTTCTCATTTGATTCAGATGAGTAATCAACCATGTATTTCCCAACTTCGTGTCTTTTATCCTTTCACTCTACAATTACAAATTAGTCATAAAACTACATGCTCTGTTCCCTTAGGCAGATGCACTGCTCTTGTGAGAAGCTGTACTACTCTTGCATTCAGCACCTTCTATGGTGATAGTGATGCCATTTTTATTTTTCACAGGCAGTTTTGGTTCAGTGAGGACTCAAGATTCTGTCTGCACAACAGACCTCATGCAGAAGCACAACGTTTCTTAGAACATGAAGACAAGAGCAAGCTTATCAAGCAAAAACTGCTGCTGAATTCTGAATGACATATATTTAAGTGCTGGAAATATGTTAATCAGCTAGACTTCATGTGTTCCCTGTCATTCAGCTTGCCTCCAAAGTCACAGCTGGTAAAACAAAATTAGTCATTTTACCACAATAAGGACAATGATGCAGTTCAGTAAGCACCACTCATCCTTTATGGTAAGCTGTGAACATAATTATGTATCACAGATAATAGATTCCTAATGGCAAATGGAAAACAAACGTTTTTGCCTTAAAATACATCAAAAATTTTTTACAAAATTGAAAACACACTCTTTTTTAAGCTACTTCAGTAAACTGTGCCATACAAAAAACAGAGCCTCCAATGACCAGATTGCACCATAAGCCTACTATACTGTTTCTAGTGGAGAAATTAGCAGATGAACCTCCAACATCTGCCACCATGAACAGGCTCTGGCAGCCACAGTCCCCTACATGCACACCATGATGTGTGTTTTTTCAAGCAGACTGAAACAGGGCAACTAGAAACAATAATTATGTTGACAGTCACCTACGTTGCACATAGACAGAATTTAAATGAAATTAAACCACTCATGTCTAATTCCAAAGGCTATGTGAAAGATGCATATAAAAAGCATAAAGTGAACTAAGTGTAATAATGAGATTTTCTTATAAGAAGGTTACGCAGAAAAAGTGGTTTGTATTTAGGTAAGTGAATATTTGACATCAATTATCACCTGACAAAATCTCATTTAAGTTTAAAGTCACACCTCTGCAAAGCACCCCTACCTTGGGTAACCCACTGAAATTAACAAAAGGATCTCTAACAGGACTCAGAGGATCTCCCCTTCTGAAGACCATTCAAACGAATAAGAATTTTCCACTGATTGAATTGAAAAACTATCCTAACACTGTCCCATTCATTTGCCTCCTATTAAAGTCTACTACTAAGGTTTGATTGAATTTCACTGTAGTATTTCACCAGTGTTCACTCAGTAGGATGCAGGGTATGGCTTCGGCTCTGTAATGTTAACAGAAACTGTAGTTAAGATGCCTGCAGGAGTGAAGAATCAGCACAAAATCCTCTGTGTATCTGGAGACAGGCCTTTGAAATTTTTCCTTCAAAAGAAAAGGAAAGGAGGGAGAAAGGGGAAAAGTCATGTTCCTGACAAATTTACTCTCCAGCAACCTTCTCACTCACAGCTGATTCATTTCTGAATTCTTTCTCCTTTTCTACTCCTCTTTTTCTCCCTTGAAAGGAATGTTTTCCTCATGTAAGTATCTTGTTCAAAACTTTTACCACACGACTTCACAAATTACCTACTAGAATAAAGGCATATTTACTGAAATAAAGCGAACGTGCCTTAATTCTAACAAAGATACGCTGCTTTAAACCAAGATCAAGACCTACCTTCGGAATCAAACCAACCAAGAAAACAGTTAAGAGGAAGCAGAATACATAACACTACTGCTTCACTGCTGAAATAAATGACATTCTCCTTGCTGAAGTACTTTGTTGGCTTTTAATTACAAAGAAAGTGATACTCGATATTTTCATGCTGGAACGAATGCTCTATCTATTTCACAGATTGTACATAGTGCAAAAGTCTGGACTGAATTTAAAAGTTTAAAAAAATTATACCGAGTTGAAAGTAAAACTGACATATACAACTAAGAGACTGTAAGATCTTAATTGTTTGACAGGGTCTAGGGAAACCATTCACTTCAAATTTTTTTGTAATAAATGGTCCTGATCCAATAAAGTATAAATTGAATATCCTTTTCTCAGAAAAGAATGATGGCTCTAAACACTGTTACATGTAAATCCACACTTACCCCCTTTCACTTATGATTCTACACCACTCTATTTAAAATTATTTTGCAATTATTTTATCTGAGTAAACAAGTGAATTAATAATGAACAGGTGCATCTCTAAAACAAATTTAAATCAAAAAATGAACAAAATATCAAATATCTCTTTAAAAAACATTTAAATGAAGATTTATTCACAAGTCACCAGCTTAGAATATTTCGACATCCAGCATAATGTGCAAAAAAAAAATGGTAAAAGGTAGTCAGTTCCAGAATTATGCACAAATCTCCTTTTGATTTTCAAGATTTACTTTATGTACTGCCAAAAGACAAGCATTTCAGGAAGGATATAAAAGTGGCTGTCAAAGGAAACATCCTAAGAAACCTCCTTCACATGAATAATCCTATACTTTAAATGGTATGTAAAATCACCTTTAAAGTAATGAGTATAGAAATAAATAATATGCTAGACACATTAAATCATTTTGAAGGTCAAATTATAACCTTCATAAAATGCATTCAAAATAACCTCAATTATGTTTTTCTTTCTTTTTTTTTTTCCAGTTTATACAGACAGAAAGAAAAAGTATAGCAAAGTGTTCTGCTTGGGAACATCTGGATTATCTTTGACTTTTTCCCTTGAACATTGCAATTCACAGGCCACTGATTTCAGTCAGATTTGGCAGCTGCACTTTCATTAGACTTTTTTAGCACTTGACAAGGCATCGTTTATTCCTGTCATTTACTCTTCAGGTTTCGGATTCATTTTCTGGCTTCAGTGAGACAGAAACAAGTATTTTATTTCAGAAATACTTCTGGATGGAGGTGAGCCCACACAGTTTAGCATTCCAATGGTCAAGCTTCAAAACAGACAGCATAATTGAATTATAATTATGCTTTGTCATCTTAATTATACACAGAAGTTTCAGAGAGCTAAAGAGGCATCAGCAAATTAACAGCAATTGAAACAAAGGAAATAACAATAGGAATTTTTATTTATAATCAATTCACATCTTAACTGCAATATAGTATTTTGCTTTTCTATTAAGACTACGGCTGTATGAATCTGAAGAGGAGGAGAAATGTCAGTTGCCAAATAAAAATGGGACAGTAATGCTTCTGTGCCTGGCTGAAACACATGTGGTGTTGTCTAGACACTACAATTTTGTAGCTAGAATAGTAAAATACTGCAATTACATGGCATATTTGTACTGTTGTCTGAGAAAATAAAGAATCCTAAAATCTGAAAGTGAAAATCACATAGGTAAATTTCTAACTGCACACCAATTGGTTTATGAGCCCTGAGTATACCTTATGCAGAAAGATGCTGCCCAGTGGAGCATATCCATTCTTGGAAAGTCATCTAAAACTTGGCTCAACAAGAGGAAAACAAGCATGGACATCACAAATTGTTTCATTTAAGAAGTGGATGAAAAGGAACTGAAGACTAATGTGAGCAAAAGCCTTTAATAATTTCAGACAAACAATTAATAAGAGACCACTGAGATGTGATAACAGGAAAGTGAAAGTAGAGAAAGCAAGAAATAGTTGAGGAGAAATTGGGATGCTGTTATAAAAGAGAAGCAAGATCAGCTTTGCTCAGGGTAATTTCCCTCTGTGATTCTAGGGCCCAAAGAATACCAACCAGAAGAGTGACTCTCGTCTCAATAAAGCATTCAGACACAGAATGAGGGATCAGTAGATAAGATTTTCTGTTCTGTCTGCCTCTGCCAGTAAGCTTCTATGATATACTGGAAAAAACTTTTTACTTCATGTATTTCTTCTTTAATTTTGTTTTATTAATTTAGCTCTTATTTTCAAAGAGGAAAACATTATCTTTGTATTTTACCGAGGGGAATCTTTTTGTTGAGGATCTATAGAAGTCAACATAATCACAACAGTGACCCCCATAAACTAAGTTTATTACTGTATGATTAATATGGCTAGTATTGAACATGGAATTCACTCATGGTTGACAAAAACAAGCAGCATGCATTGTCAACTGGAAACAAGGACTATTCCTTATTCATATTTTTTGACTCACAACTTACTCGATGTTTTTGGTTTAGTCTACTTCATAGCACTATAAAAACAAATATTATTCTGATAGTTCTATCAGTCTGGTTTGTAATTGAATATTTATGGAAAGAATACATTAGTTGATGGTGGCATATTGTCAGTGGAACATTTTGAGGGATATTATAAAGATTTAAAATCAGTTGACTAAATGCTGAAGGATAAAGAAATGTACAAGATCTGTTAAAACAACTACTTAAAACAAACAAACAAACAAACAAAGAATTCTCTTTTCAGGTAATATGCCTTCTGATCACAAGGACTGTATATGAAATGGAATTTATTTGTTTCCTATCCTGTTCTTTCAAAGCACTCAAATTTTGATCTGCTTTTAAAACACACTATGACAGGAATCATGGAAGATTACAATTGGAGTGAAAACTACTAAACACAAGCACCACTGCTTTGGGTCCAAACAGGACAGAATTGAGAAAGTAAGTTTAGAGGAAAGACAATTATAATATTTAAAGTAGCATAGTGATGAAACACAGCTGTAAGACACAAAGGAGCTGATGTAAATCATTCTGTATGGGTTAAGAGAAAATTGACATTTGTCATAGGCAGATGAAATGAGAAAATAGCAAAGGATGTAGTCTAGTAAACGGAAATGCAATACAGACCTTTTAAAAGCATGTGTTTTGAAAAGTGTCACTTCTGTGGTTGGCATAGAATGTTATTGCATAAGACTGCAGTACCCTGGGAAGGGATAAAAACTGAAAAGTGGCTGATGATGGAAGAATGGACAGGAGGAATATATTAAAATAATCAGATGAGAGATAAGCATGTTCTTCAAACCACTGAATACAAACTTCATGTGAAACATGAGTTTTCTAAACATAGATTATTGTCATCGGCTTTAACTGGAAAAGGATTTCATTGTCTTAAGGTATCAGTGAAAATCTTGAAATAAACAGTGCATAGAATACAACAGCAATAACTGTTACAAAAACATGTTTTAGCTGTCCTTTTCTATAGTAGATATTAACACACTGGTTAAGAATCTGAATTATAGCAGCATTTTAAATTTAAAGCATAGGAAAACATCATGTACTTATGTTCCAAATAAATTCTGACAGTATCTAGAGTCAAGCACGCTGTTTTCTCAGCACATTTGGGAACATAAGCATATGTGTCCTTTTTAGACATCTAACAACAGTTAAACCACACATGATCATGTCTTCCCTGCTTTCTCTGGTGTGCAGGGTTCTGACACAGATGTTGAGATCCTTCATTCTGATTTCTTCAATGAGAGCTCTCACTAAGAGCATTACAGAATGTTTAAGAGAGAATTACCTGTACCTGGAGTTTTAAAAAAGTCTTACTAAGTTCTGCAGGGCTTGAATATCCAATGTGAGAAATAAAGATATATATAAAAGCTTTTAAACACCTTTTAAATAAGTCAGCTGAGAATTATAGAGGACTTATTATGAGAAACTAAAACTTAATTATATATGTGTTAACACAACATGAACACTAAATTTTAAAACATTTAGAATGGCTAAGCATAGAAGATAATTACACTTGCACCAAGTATGATCTCTGTTCTTTTTTCGGTGTAGGATGGTTTGTGGTCCTTTTGTTTCCCCAGACACTTCAAGCAGATGCTGCCTGTAAAAGTCTGACACATTTGCATGCTAGCAACAGATCACGGTTCATCAACTTGCACAATGAAGCTACTTTTCTGTATTTCACAACATCCTCACCCAGCACTTTGTCTATCATGTGAATAGTCTGATAAAAGGGAATCTGATATAATCTGAATTGTGAATGAAGTAACCTAGACATTGCATTTCAGCTAATCTAACAAAAACTAAACTGCATGAAGTCAAACTACTTTAGTCAGACTGGTAGCAAGTTATAAGATGTTGCAACTATTTTTATTTTAATAGTCACAAAGACAATGTTATTGGATGCCAAAGTACAGATATCAACTCTCTCAAGAGGAGAGAAGTTCCTTCCCCCACAAGACTACTAAGTAAAGTTTGCACAGAAAAGATAAGCACTGCCCTTTCAAATGCACAAGAGATGCTTCCAACCAAGTTCCCCCTGCTCCCACAGACATGACTTGTTTCACCACTTTAACACATGCCTGATTTTCCAGCCACAGTGTGAGGCTATATCTCCTAAAATTATGCCAGATAAGACAGCACCATGTACTTCCTTCAAGACATGTTTACGATAGTATTGGAGCTAGGTGGTTAGGCAAAAACTAAGATCATCAGTTCTCCCCTACATATACTTCCGACCCTATTTTAAACAGCCATACTTACACGGATTCCCAGTTCAAAGGCCAAACAAGACCAGCATCACCATCTGTGACTTATTTCATATCAAGTGACACATGTAAATACTTTTTGCACTAAATCCAGCAGTCTGACTAAAGAGCATCTTGTGAAAGAACCTATTTCACTTCAGTTTTATGATCACAAGAAAAGGAAAGTCAGCTCGTTCATCAGAATATTCACCCTTGCTAAAATACTACCATAAATAAACTGATATATTTCCCATTTAAATTTTTCTAAATATAGCTTCCAGTCACTGGATCTCATCGTTCATTTGCCAAGTACATTAAAGTATCAACCTTAAAAACTTTTACCCTAGAAAAAATAATAGCTATGTTCACTCTGCCTTTGACTTTCTCTTAGATATATCATAATTTTTTCCAATTTAACTATATAGATTTTTCAATAAAAAAAACATAAGAATTCTCTTCAAGAATAATCATAACTTTCCTGAAAAATTCACTTGGTTTTGACCAGTTTGACCAACTTTTTTCCTTGAATCTTTTTTTCTTCATTTGCCTGCCAATACCATTATTTTTGAAGGGTTACTAACAACACCAGAAAAATTAGTCCAGTGATTGTCTCAATCAGGCTTAACAAATGAAATATTCTGTGCTCAGATTTCCCCCTATACACCAGCACAGATGAGGTGAATATTTCTACCACAGCACAGACTAATGCCAGTAGGAAAGACCTCAGAAGGTCTTCAGTCCAATTTCCTGCTTAAAGAAGAAGAAGCAATGAGATCAGATGAGGTTGCCCAAGACTTTTGCGGTCAGGTCTTCACACTGGGAATTTATTGTCAATTATCTCCTTATAAATACTAAAAGTACTGCAGGACCAAACAAACCAATTCACTATGCCATTATTTATCGCTTCTCTTCTTTCATTTTTCTCCCTTTCCTGCCTATTTTTTCCATGCCACACTTTGTATACATAACATTTAAGTTTGTTTGCATGGAAAATGTGGCCTTCTGCACAGAATGCAGTACTAGTTGTCTCGCCTTGGAGTTATTCTTGGCCTTACAACAGCAGTGAAAGCTTGCAGCTCCTGGAAGGATTCTTAAGAGAAGCTACAACACAACTGTAATCCGAATGGCCTTTCATTAGCATAGCATAAATCCACAGAAATCATTAACTCTCTGAATAACACTTATCAAGATTTGTAACCAGTAATATATAACTTCAATAAATATACATTTTTAAATTTTTATGAGTTCTAACTTATGACTACACCTGCAGTAGAAAAGAAATATAAGACATCAATTGTTAATAGTAAATGTGTAGATGTGCTTAATGCCTTATTACCGTACTAATCATGAGTAATGATTAAATATATTCCTTCGAATTTTAACATTAATCAAACTGAAAACTGTAACAAGGAAATCAATATCTTTCAAGACACAGCTCATTTTCAGCAAATATGTCTGCAGATAGTGTGATTATTTGTTATTGCTTGTTTCTGGAAAATTTTTATTAGAAAAATAAAATAACAATTACACATTTGTTACAATCCTAAAGACAATTACAACCATGGTACACTGTGTCTAGTATCTAAAAAGTTTGGCTTCCATTTTCTTCTTCTATCATCAGTGAATTAATTCCTTTACAAATATGAACATCAATACTCAATTTCAGAGGAAGGTATCTGTTTTTCAATTATATCCCATGAAAGGCTTTGGTACTGTGAAATGTGTGAGGTGCCTGATTATATGTGAGAGATTATCTTTTTTTCAAGCAAAAATCTAATTTAATTTTTTTCATTCATCGCAGGCAACGTCAGCTAATGAATTCCAACATTAACCATGGGCTAATGGTCTGAAACACCATTTCACTTTTTCAGGATTGCACTCAAAACACTAACAGAATTGTATCACCTTTCTTGACACGAGTTCTAGCTTGTTTCTCTAAGGCACAAGTATAACATTGCCTATATACTCATTGCCCTTCAAAATCATAAGCTGAATACACAACAACTCACGAGAAAACAAGCATTTATTTTATGTGGACAGCAGTGTATGAATAAACATGTATTCAAAAAAAAAAAAGAAAAGAAAAAGAAAAATACAGATACAGGCTGGGAGAATGGCTTGAGAGCAGCCCTGAGGAGAAGGATTTGGGTGTGTTGATGGATGAAAAATTCAACATAAGCTGGCGAGGTGTGCTTACAGCCCAGAAGGCCAACCGTATCCTGGGTTGCATCAAGAGAACTGTGACGAGCAGGTTGAGTGAGGTGATTCTGTCCCTCTACTCTGCTCTTGTGAGACTTCACCTGGAGTACTGTGTACTGTCCTGGAGCCCCCAACACAAGAAGGAAATTGAGATGATGGAGCAGATCCAGAGGAGGAACATGAAGATGATCAGAGGGCTAAAGCACCTTCCCCTGTGAGGACAGGCTGAGGGAGCTGGGGCTCTTCAGCCTGCAGAAGAGAAGGCTCCAAGGAGACCATATAGCAGCCTTCCACTGTCTGAAGGGAGCCTACTGGAAATCTGAGGAGGGAACTTTTCATAAGGGCTTGTAGCTACAGAATAAAGGGAAATGGTTTTAAACTGGAAGAGGGTAGATTTAGACTAGATACTAGGAAGAAATTCTTTATTGAAAGGGTGGTGAGACACTGGAGCAGGTTGCCCAGAGAGGTTGTGGATGCCCCTTCTCTGGAAGCATTAAAGGCCAGGCTGGATGGGCTTAGAGCAACCTAGTATAGAGAGAGGTGTCCCTTGCCTATAGTAAGGGAATTGGAACTAGATGATCTTAAAGGTCCCTTCCAACCCAAACCATTGTATGATTATATTAAATATTTGGCAGAAATATCACAGGTAAAATACACAAATTAAATCTAAACATATACTCCTAAGTTGCTATTTGACATGGATTTAACCTGAGATTGTGTTCCAGTGTTAAACTAAAAACTGAAAAGCACCTTTTCGCAGCTTATCCTTTTGTCTCCATGAATGACTGATAAAGATTGCCAATTTTTACCAGAAAAATACTTCCCTCTAAAACTGAATGACACAAAGATGAGAGATGCTGCCTGAACATTGTCAGCATCATGGCTCCAGCCCTACACATTCTTCCTCATCTTGTCGTAATTTTAAATGGCACTGTTAACTTTTTCCCCTATACAACAACACTTTAGTTCAAATGTATTCTCCAAGGCTCAGTGCACACACACAAAAAAAAATTCTCTCTGAAGTAAGCATGAAACTGAAAGTTATGCTAGGCTGTTCAACAAGCAGCAATGAGTACAAGTTTCATATGAACCTAGGTTTTAATGTAAACCTTCCTAGAGGAAATTTGATGTCAGAACATCATCTGTCCTCAACTGTGGATGAACGTCATCCCTCAGAACAATGTAGGGCAATTTTTAGGCTCTATGTACAGTTGCAATACTTGATATTTGTTCTCAGCAAAAAGACTTCAATGCTATCTTTCTTCCTAGTATTCAGAGAATTAATACACTAATGAAGGCTTCATTTGCCTGCAGCTGTTTAAAAGGAGTTGGGGGGGGAAGGGCAATGACTTAAGTTTACATCATTTAAATCCTGATGGACCATTTTGAAAGGGAAACCTAATGCAATTTTAACAGACTCGGCATATTCTAAACAGCCTGCTTCATGCATTCTCACTTAATACTGAGCAAAGACATTCTTAAAATTTCAAGCAGGGAAATCTGCTCTGGTTACCTTGGTGATAAACTAAAGACAAAAATTGCACATAATTGTTGCAGATGTCACTGCTCTCAATTGTTTCCAAGGTTACAGAGCATCTCAAATAATTGTGATGTTTCATTTCTAGACAGTATTGAAAGCCCATTTTCTGTTCTCAGTAAATTGTTTAGTGCTACAGGTAATCTATCTAAACCTTATCTAATAAGGCATCAGCAGCATTTCAGCATCCCCTAGTAATGATGTAGATTTATTTGTTGAAAGTGAAGCTACCTTGTTCTTTACTGAGCAATACGAGTCCTAGATAATCTCAATTATTTTTAGCCTAAGAATCTATTTCCATAACAAAGTATATTAATCAATCATATAAAGATATCTCAGCAGTAAATGTTTTACTGCAAAGCAATATCAAATGTGAATTATCTCCCTGTAAGGAAGCTGTTCTCTTGGCTGAATAGTGGAAAATTGGCTGTTAACTATTCATAACTGACTGATTTTCTCACTGTCTTCAAACTCTTCTTAAATGCAGAGCACAAGTACTTCCCCAGACTAAAAAAAAAAAAAAAAAAAGAACAAAACAAACAAACAAACAAAAACACCTTAGCCAGGCTAGATTTTCTTTATTACAACCTCTAGTTTATCCTAGCAAGATCCTCCTTAAAATCAGCAATCACTGTATGTTGGATTAAGTATTACAGTATTACTGCCTCAGAAATACCACAGGCAGTGATGCTGCTATCTGCAGTACATCCATATAAACTTTCAAGGAATTAAAAGAAGTTTTAAAAACACATGAAAAACAATATATTTTTCATTTATGCAATTAAAGCAAAGATTGGTAGTTAATTCTATGCCATAAATCTAATTCAGGCACATTTGAAATCCTCACTTCTGAAGGAGACAACAGTTAGTCAATGGCTATCTGCCACCTCTCCTTGTGCTGGATGTGCCTTTCGTCACTTGACTGTGCTCAGACTGCAGGGCTTGACCTTGTCAGCATGAAATTTTCCACTAGAGCAAAACAAAATGGCACTTACTATATCTTAGCCGTCTGCTATTACTTATGCAATGGATTTTGAAAAGTAGTAATTTACTTTAGAAACTGGTTGACTAAAGCAGTTTATGTGCATTTAATGCATGAAATGAACAGCATATGGAGTCACTAAAAACATCTGCTAGGCATTTCAGCTTCTACCTAGAGCTCTGAGAGTGTTCGAGTGCAGCACTGAGAATAGAACAGAACACCAGAGGTGATTCTTCTCTTGTTTGCTCAGAAAACAGCTGAGAGCTGAGCATGTTTATTTTCATGATTATTCATCTGCATTTCTCAATGAAATTCTACACATGATTTAGTTCTTCTGTGTATAATTCCCATGAATGTTCTAGGAACAAATATGCTAGCAAGAACATTTGTTGAAATGGCTTGTTTTAAATGGGCACTGAAGAATATTATAAATACAATGTTAAGACAACGCCCTTCTATGTGTAATTGCCCATATTCACCAGGAAGCCAGTTGGAGGAGAGACTCCTAACCAATCACAAAACATAAACTACTATGCAGGCAAAGTCCTCTCTAACAGCTGAAATAGTAGATCCTTACAAAAAACTATTCAGCTAGCCACAGAGCCACTGAATTACTTGCTGACATTAGGCTACTGTCTTAGTTTCAGCTGGGAGGGAATTGTTTTCTTCAATGTATTGTCTGAAGCTGTGTTTTGGGTCTAGTAGAAAAACCATGTTGATAATACAGTCACTGCTAAGCAGTGTTGTACAGGGCAAAGACCATTCCAATTTTTTACCTAATAGTAACAAAGAGTCAGGAGGGTACAGAATCAAGGCAGCTGGCTTAAACAGGTCAAAGGAATATTTCATATGATACGACATCATGTGGAAGGAGAGAGAGTTTTGAAGGAGATGGGAGTTCATCTCTCTCTCTTCTGCTTGGCAGGCTAGCTTGGCATCAATCAGTATCTGATGAACAATTGCTTGTGTATCACTTATTATATATATTCATATATATTTGTTGTCATTATTATTCTTTTCTTTTTCTCCATCCTAGTGAATAGTTTAATCTCATACAAGAAATTCTACTTAATATTTTCTTCCATTCATTTCTCCTATCCCACTGGAAAGGAGAGGAGTGAGTGAATGACTGTGTGGTGCGCTTAGCCACCTACTACAGTAAACCTCAACAGCTACAATACATCTGAACCAAAAATGTATCTGCAAAATCCAATTCTGTTTGTATACAATTTATGAATAGGAATAGAAAGACAAAACCAATGAGATGACATATGCAACTATATAACTGTTTATGTGTTAACTAACTAGCTTAGGAAAAAGAGGAGGGAAATTGCACCAATATGGTTTAATTCTAGGTCTGGCTGTCCACAATCTCATGTAGCACACAGAAAGTGTTTATGATATTTTACCACTTTTTCAAATGTATTAAAATGATATAAGGTAACTGGGAACAGACCCCATTTTGCTGTTCGTTAAATGCATGCTCTTCCTTTTTTAGACACACTGCCAGACTTGAAAGACTATTTATCCACATGTTTGATACAATCTTAGACAAACACAACTCTCTTCGCTTTTCAGGCACAGATGATACAATAAAGATAATACGACTATCCACCACTCATTACTCAATTAAATCCTGACACAAACCTTATTTGATATTACCCATTGATATTGCCTAAAATACAGGATCTTTTCAACTTGGACTAAAATCCTCATTTTGCACTGGTATATATAACCACTCTTTCCAGAGTACAGTCTACAGTAGTTAGCTCCTCCTTGCCATGTTACTTTTCATGTCCATTAATTTTCTTTCCAAAATTTCAGATTACTTCTACCATATAAGATAGTATTGGCATGATGTAATACTTCCCACAGGATAGCATGATTTGAAATATATGAGTCTATTTTACTTTGAAAAACTGAAGTCTAGAGGTATTTGACAATCTCTGTAATTTTTTGCCAAAACAGACACAGCTAAGTAATGGCAGCAGATGGAATAGGCAAAAACTATCAGTTCCCAAATTACTAACTTTGCTAGGACACATCCCCTTCATAATTTAGACCCTTCTGTTGGAGATTTGAGAATATACTTCTAGACAAATTACATGTTAACAGAATTGTTTCATGGTTCAGTTTCTTCTCAGTATGATTTATCTCTATCTGTAGGCACTGGAAGTCCCTTTCTGGGAGATTTATGATTTAGATCCAAGAATTCATTTTGATGAGGGATAATCTGTGTATCATTGCAAAATAGAATATTAACATCTACTTTAAGATAATGTTTCCTTTCATATCAGCAGTTTTATGAATAAGACTCATGCATGTGGTGTCACAACTGTTTCTAAAACAAAGCACATTTGTATAATAAAATGAATGAGAAAGGTTTCTAAAATTCCGAATTTCTGAAGCTTACATTAGTTAATAAGTAAGCAATATTTTCTCTCTAAAATCCACATTATACAAACAAAATTTGGGCCTGAAAGGCATCTAATGAAATTTCTCACTCAAAATGCAACTGATTCCTTCTTCATTCCATTTTTCCTATCAGATATTTATTTCAGACATTGTACTCTGTAGGAACAAGAAATAGGAAAACGCTTCAGCATACAGCCAACAGCTCAGACCACAGTAACAAAGGTACAAAGTTAAACCTTTGCATCTGAAAAAAAGGCAGTATTTTCAGGAGTGCTTCATTCAGCACCTCCTACAATGAAGTAAAGGTCAGATTTTCAGGGAAGTGGAGCACAGTGGAGAAACCTGCATTTCATACTTGAATTGAGATGCTGAGTAAACTCGGAGTGTTAACCTGCCCTACAAAATGCAACTCTCTTTTTTCTTTTTAGGTATACTTTCTTATGCTGGACTCAGTGAAAAGAAACCTTTTTATTGTTCTGCTCGAATAGGTTTCTGGTAGTTGCAAGACAGAGTTCTAGATATGAGAAACAGTATATGTGCATCTCTAATCTAGGACATGTATCAATACTGACAGGTCATCAGTGCACTTCAGTTACCCACTTCCGCACACACAGTTAGTAGTTCCAGTTTAAAATACACTAAAAATGAAGTGCATAAAGCAAGATAGCTCTTTGCAGCCCTTCTCCAAACAGCACTCAAAGACATACCCACAGACGTGCTCCTTTGCAGACCTCTTTCCATGGGTCTTTGTCCTTCCATGGCTCAAGTTACAGATTTGAGACACGGACCTGTGTTAGCTGGAGGTGGTGAGTTGAACAGATGTGTTATGTCTTGGAATAAAGATTTAATTCCCGAACAGATTTTCCTGAGAATTGAAATTGTAACTATGCTTTTTCTGAATATTTCATTTTCTAAAGTGATGTCACTCTGACCTTTACTTCTATGGTTCTAACAGCTGTACATAGAAGAATAGAGAACTGTAATTTGTTACCTAGTGGAAGAACATTTAGGCTTTGTAACTAGTACCACCTGAATTTAATACATTATTTGTTTTTTATTTAGAGAGTGCAAAAACTGAGTGATGTTTGACTGCTGTTATCTTTTCTGATTTAACTGCTCAAAGCAATACAACAAAACCATGAAAGCCTAGTTCTGTATTATCTGCTAACATGAACTGAGAAGGTGTTTCTAAAGATCTCGGAGGCATACAACTGCTGAGATAGAGTACAAAGTAATTAATTCACAGGCTGGTTCAAGTCCTATAAACTCAAAGACTCGCAGACTCCAGTGTAATCCATTTAAATAAAGATATAGCTCCATAACTTCAGAAGCTGACACTCAATGCCAAAGCTAGTGGCGCATCTACTGGCTGCCTCCAGAAAAAAACAAAGAACTAGAATTAACAAAAACCACTGTGGTTCTCTATTTGGGAATGAACAGTTCTGTGGAAACAGAGATACAGATTTCTGTATCTACGTTTGGCAAATTCACCACTACTAACATTTTAAAGATTATTAACTCTTTAGCAATAAAATTTGTAAACAATTACAAATCTTTCTGCTGATGCAAAGAAATTATCAGCAGAAAAATTAGACCAGTTAGCATGCAGAGGTTAATATAAATAGAAACATATAGATCTATTGCAGTCAAGAATATAAGGGAACAAGGAAACAATTTCAGATAACTCTATCTTGAGTAGTATCCAAGCGTCATTTACTGTGAATGGCAATGTCACCTCCTCTCCAAAGTAAAGTCAGCTCTATCATTAAGAAAAAAAAAAGTGGGAGAACACATACAGATATCAGATACATTCAGCAGGTCAATAGAACATTACATTTATTGCTCAGTAGCTTTTTATGCTTCCAGGCAAATTCCAGCTTGTCTGTAGGGTACCATAGTCACAGCATAACTCTACAACATGCTGTGTTGTCATTTTGTTTTAGTGTATTTAGTACATTAGTACACTGAACAATAGCTGAAATCTGATTTGCTTATTTCATAGAATCGTAGAATCACAGAATGGCCTGGGTTGGAAGGGACCTCAAGGATCATGAATCCCCAACTCCTCTGCCACAGGCAGGGCCACTGACCTCCTCATTTAATACTAGACCAGGCTGCCCAGGGCCCCATCCAATCTGGCCTTGAACACCTCTAGGGACAAGGTATCCACAACATCTCTGGGCAGCCCGTTCCAGCACCTCACCATTCTCATCAAATCATCAGGTTGGAAAGGACCTACAAGATCATCTAGTCCACCTGTCTACCCATTACTATTGATACCACAAGCTACTAAATCATATCTCATAGCTCCTCATCCAGACACCTCTTGAACACTGCCAGGGACAGCGACCCCACCACCTCCCAGGGCAGGCCATTCCTGTACCTGACCACTCTCTGAGAGAAAAAGGTTTTCCTTATGTCCAGTCTAAACCTCCTCTGATACAACTTGTGGCCATTTCCTCGGGTCATCAAACCACAAGAAATCACAACTGAAAGAGAAGCAGTTATGAACTAATTAAATTGTACACGACTCTGTCAGAAACTAGAGTGTGAGTACATACATAAGGCTGGAGTTGTAAAGTTCACTTCTTGACTCAGATCTTGAAACTACATCCAGAATCCCAGAATTAAAACTTTGCACCTTAATATTCAACATCAGTGTAGCTTGAATGGCAAATTACAGTTGTGACATAACTTCAGAAACTGATAGGCTCTTGCTAGTGGCCATACTCAGGTGAAAGCAAAGCCAAGCTGAAACTCTTCTCCATTTTTACTTTATCCATGAGGTGCAGTAAGCTCCAAACTTCACTTGAAAGCAGTGCTATCACGATTTATGAACTCATGGTAATTAGATTAGCCAGCCCTTCCCCCATCTCACTAGATATGCAGATTTACAGATTGATTTAAACCTTCACAGGAGCAGAGCTTACTGTAGGGTACTGACAGGCACCCTCTGGAGCATGGGGAGGCAGGTACTGGTTACTACCATTCAGATGAAATCTGTTCAGGTTGTATGAACATTCTGCCACTCACTTATCCCATGATAATCTAAGCTGTTTGATTTCAGAGATCAGCAGAGCAATTTTAAGACACAAGATCCCAGGCATAGCATAAATGCCTCTGAAAGTTCAACAACTGTTTGTCTAACTGCAGTGTCACTGAGTCAAAAACTACAGCTGAGTACTTTGGATCAAAATTATGATGCAGAAAAAGTCTTGGGCAAGAAGTTGAGAGGCAAGGACTTGTAGCTGGCAACATAAACAAAAAGCAGCAAGGTTCCTTTTCTTTTGTTTGGATTTTACAATTACACTAAGTCATGTGGAGAGAGGAAATGGGAATCAGAGGACCCCTTCCTATTTTAAGACTGCCAAGGTTTATCAAACAGACCTGGAGAGTAGCATGCAAAAGTAAAAGGAGGGAATTCTTCACACAAAATTGAGCTAACTGTAGGTTTATTTGCTACTGTATGTTACAGCAGATAGGGATTTGTATTGAATAAATTTAGAGATGAGAAACCCTCTCTGGGATACTAACAGACTGAAATGATCAATAGCATAACATTTGCACATACAGCTTCAGACACAGACATTATGAAAGCAGAAAATGAAAAGATGCCAGATCCCCAAGCTTAAAGGATTTTGGATTGAACAATTTTGACAGTTCTGCTGCAGTATAGTAGAGTATTCCTAAACTATCAAATCACAGTGAGAGGGGACTGCATCTTTTGGTTGTATTTACTTGAACAACTACCAAGAGAGAAGCTCTATTTCCCATACTCTAGGCCCTTACACCATGCAGCACTTACCACAGTCTTACCTTAACTAATGTGAATACACAGATAGCAGTAGTATAGAGATAGCTTAAAATACAGAGCATAGGGAAACCCCCTTGGCACACAAAAAAAAAAAATATTATAAAAGACCACTACAATTCTATATACTAAAATGTACCCATTATGTATTCACCAAAATAGACATTTTTATCTTGGTTTTGCTAAGTCATACAGAGATGCAACAGCAAATAAGGAAAGGCAGAAAGAAAAATACTGTACACAGAAATCAAAGCTTCCACAGGTCTTATTCTACATATCATACTATTACTTGTTGTTACTGTATACTGTTGATGTGACTTCTGTCCTCTTAAGCTGTTTTGAGAGCTGATAAATTTTATAGATATTGCTTCAGTATACTGAAGCCTCTCTTGCTTCCCTAATTGCCAGAATCTGTTTTACACTTGTGCAAAGGCAACAAGATGAACTGCTGCTTCAGTATAAATAATTTTGCAAAGAGTGGTGGCAGTTCATGTCTGGGCTGAGGAAAAGGAGATAACTATATGATGCAGAACCTAGCGCAACTGCATCTGCATATAAATAGACTTAATCAGAAATGCAAATTGCAATCAGAGGAAATTGTAAAAGCCTATGATAACTGAGCAGATAAGGAAAGGTCAAACTCTTGTATAGCTGAAGGCTTTAAACTGTTATCAGCCAGTGGTGATTCCTTTTTGCGAAGCAAATGTTGAAAAGACAAATATACGCCATTCCATAATCAATGCTGAACAAGTTCTTGGCATATTTCTCCTATTATTACGACTTCTCTGCTGTTAAGCCTTATTTTGCACTGTCAGTCTCAACTTACTCAGGAAGAATCAATGAGATCAAAACAAAATGAAATCAGAAATAGTCAGCATGAAGTAATACAGTTAATTTACACGAGTATATGTGGAAGTAATTTCTATTTCCTTTTCATTGCCACATGTAACAATCTGAATTGACATATCTCAACACCCTCAAGTAAATGAAAAACTAAACGACAACTACTGTTTGCTGAAACTGCTTCATAACACTGTCAAAACTGGTTATCTTTCTTCTGCAGTAAAAGCAGCCTAAGACTCCACAGGAATAACATTGAAAAATGTTATTTAACAGTTTCAAACTTTTGAAAAAAAAAGTTTTTTTATAAATAGTAACTAAGAAAAACACATTTGAATTGAGGTACCTAGATATTATATGATTTTACATTCTAAGATAAAATAAATATGTAATTGTGTATCACTTCAAGGATAATTTTTAAGAAGCCATGCTGAAAAATAAATAAATAAATAGACAGACAAGCTAAGGATTTAACATTACATCTATTTGATGTGTTTTCCTATGGTAAATTCTTGGGATTTGAATAAAAAATGTTTACCTAATGCTTCTTTCATGTCTGACTAGTGCTTCAGAACAAACTAGCGAGTGAAGAGAGCCATCTAGTGTCATACCTTGGAATTTTAAAAAGAGTTTTCACCGGATGCATGTCAAATAAAGGAGGGTCTCCATCCCCTAGTTCAATAGCTGTTATTCCCAAAGACCATACGTCACATCGAGCATCATATGAGTAGTCGTATTGCTGTTCACAAGCAATGACCTATCAGAAAACAAAACAAAAAATGCATTATCCTAATGCACAATTCATAGTGTGACACAGAACTATTTTTTTGAGTCACATAGAACCCTCATTAGCTTTCGAATTCACATCTTTGGGTGTAAAACTCATAACCCAGTTGGCAAATATCCCACAAAATTTATTAGTTAATTAGAACTTCTCTTAGTTGTCGCTGTTTTATTCAGTTTTTGTTGTTGTTTTTGTAGGGTTTTTTGTTTTGTTTTGGGTTTTTTGTGGTTTTGGTAAGTTGCTTTTTTTTAAATTAAGCTCTATGGAATGCTTCAAATATCTATACAAAGAACACTGCTCCACTGAATCTTGTTCTTGAACATGCTTCCTACAAAAACCAATGCAAAGGAAGACAGAATCCTATTGATGTTATTCTTATGAACCTCTATGACTATTCATGAGGAAAGACTAAAGACTGATTTGCACAGCTGCTTTTTAGATAAGAATATTCCTGCACTCATTTCTGTCTTTTAAAAAAAATACATATTTTTTATTTTATCTCTACTAGGTACTAGGGTTCTAGTAATAATAACTAGAAAACAATCTTAACATACCACATACCTTGTCTCCTCCCTCGGACATCAGCAGAGTTTCAAATCAAAAACTTGATGTACACTTCAGTTACCTAATTGTTTGCATTCTAATCAAAAGTTAACTAATAGACGCAAGCTGGAAATGTGACGTTCATTTAAACATGAGATTCAAACTACTGTTTAAATTTAGCTTTTATCTTTGCAACAGCAAAAACGTCATTTTCATTGGCTTCTGTTCTGTCTTCATTCTGGCTCAAGTTTGTATTCTTAAATCTCATCAGATACATTTGGCATCAGCTGTTCCCCCAGCACAGTTTTCCTCAGAGGTTGAAAGGGACACTTGTGTTTATTATGTTTGTTTCTCTATATACTTTTCAAAACATCTGTATACTCCTGGATACTTTTTCAGTAAAAACAAACAAACACACAAGTCAGCTTCCAAGGCCATGATTCAGAGGAAACTGGAAGTGGCTTATCCATAGTTGCTTAATGAAATGTGCTGTGGTCTCCTTCCTTCTTAAAACAAGAAAACATTTTATCTGCTTGCCAGGACTGCTAAACCCTATCTCCTAACAGTGACTATCTCAAAAGCTCAGCTGAGGTCTCCCACATTCAAAGACACCACCACTTTTTACTCTATGAACACATCTAAATAGTTCCTTACTGCTGGCCAATGGCACAATTTGCTGGTGAAAGAATGGTAGATAGGAGCTGTTGGTTAAAAAAGAAAAAAAGAAGTTGCTGAACTTGACTCTGCTTTACTCCTTTACGAAGAGAAACAAACGAATAAAGCATTTCTATAAGCCCTGTGTTCCACAGTTAACAGCTACAAATTCAGTAAATATGGTACATGGAGGTAAAATATCGGCACTCTTACCCAGGGGATTTAAACACTGTCAGTTTGTCCTTTATTCTAACATCAGAGCCTGAAGTGATTCTTTTAGAAAAATATTCCCCTTAATCTGCATTTTTTGCTCCCAAAAATTCACAAATGGGCCTTACTACCAAGTACATTTTAGACAGTTTCACTGTAGTGAGATCAGCTTCAGAGAAAACATACAAAATGAGCTGCTTTTCTGACAGAGAGTATGCAGCATGTGTATGACTTTAGCGATCATTTAGTTTGAAACAAACTTTAAATTTTAGGGGAACTTTATTATTAGAATCTTACAATCTTACGCACCACTAGTGGAAGCACCAGTAAATAGCACTAATTTTAATTTTCAAAGCAGGAGTCTGACTACACCTATTTCCTTTATGAACAATGTATATAGACAATTTGCTTTATATGTTGGCTAGCAGACAACTCGGTCTTAAAAATTAAAGAAATAGCATTCTCAGTTATAGTTTAGAAGCTAAGTCCTTGGAATGCCCCAGTTCTGTCCTGCTTTGAAAGCCATTGGAACTCCCTGGAGAGCAAAAATCTCTGACAGTCAGATTAAAATAAATAAATAAATCGATTCATCTTTTATTATGTTCCTGTCTCTACAGAGAACTACATACCTATTTTTGGGAATATATGTACTTTTCAGTTGGAAATCCAGAGCTAAAACTGCCTCCCAGCTTTTAAAGCTCTGCTGATTCCTGCTTTGCACAGTGGGGCCTGAAGTCAGAGAGCCTGAAGTCAGAGAGTCACAGCTGTACCTGTTTTGTAACCAGTAAAATCCCCCCACACTGGTAAAAGACAAAAAGAAGAGGGCAGTTTTTTTTCCCAAAACATTAGGAGATGATGTAGTTAATCTTGAGATTGGGCTGTGGATGTCATAGGAACAAGCACCAAGTCTTTCACTTCACCGTAGACCGTTTATGTGCACATAGTAGCCCAGGTTGCTAAGGAGACGGATCTTTTGTACTAGTTGTAATTTCATCATGGTTTCACACTCAGTTAGATTGTATTAGGATGGAAAACACCTTATCGTCACAGAGAGGAATAGACAACGTGATGGTACATGTCAACTCTATTTGTGTAGAAGGTCAAAGTGGGACAGGGTGAGGTGGAGGCGATCCACTGGTCTGGCAAAAACAGCACACAAATCAGTGACACTAACTGGAGGGAATTTAGAGAAGCCAGGGATTAAGCGTGTGCAATTTATAACTTCTACTGAAACATAACACTTCACAGAAGAACACAAGATGATTCACTCTCTGACAAAAAGGTTTTGTACTCAAGAATATAATTCTACTTGTTTTGAAATCAACGTAAATATTCCTCTGAACTCCAGCAAGCACGTTAAGTAGATCACAGTGGATATAAAAGTAGGAAAACATAATACAGAGCACTAGCTGTTATTTGTACACTGGAAGTACTGCTTGTAATTAGAAAGATCTAGATACATTTAGCAGAAGCAAAACACACCAAACCTTTAGAAACTTACCTGAAATTATTAGAAGTGAACTTACTTCCATTTTGTCTCCATGCAGGCAATGCATGTATGAAACACAGCTGCAAGCACACACAGTACAACAGTCTGATAATAACAGTACAAATCTGCTACCTGGAGACAATCACTATACAATTAGCACTGGTGGTGACCCACCAAGAGAAACGAGTCTGTACTTAGAATTTTGATACTCCTGAAGAAAGGCAGTGCTGTACTCAGCTGCCATAGCTAACTAAGCAGATTATGAGGTGCGTGAGCACAATGCTGAAAACAGAGCACTGCATATGAAAAATAAATGTGGAACAAAATTCTTACCCTTGCTGCAAGGAGAACAAAACTGCTAGTTATGCAAGTGGAAATAAATCAACTGAATTTCTGTGTTCTGACACTGTGCAATCCAACTTAATTTATATAGACAGTAAATATAAAATTAAATATTGATAGAAATCTTACGCATCAAAACAAAAAAGACAACACAAAAAAATCACTGAGAATACTGAACTATCCAGAGCAAAGTTAATGCACATGTATTTAGGGTATACATAACACGTGCATTTATGTACACGTGAACAGTCACACAATTAAAATAAGCAAATTCATGGGTGAAATTGGTTCAGTAACAGAACATTTTTTAATTTGGATTTCTGTTCCATATTTGTGATTATCATTCAAATATTTCCATGGTGCATCAGAAAATGATTGCATTGTTAAAAATGTTACGAAAATAAAAATGAATAACTGTTTTAAATCACTTGCATTACTAATTGTTTGAATTAACATTGATTAATCGAAAAGAATTATATATCAAGTAGTCAATTGTATTTTAAGATCTATGAATAAGTTGAAGTGTGTCTTTATTCTTTCCTCAGCCCAGTAAAATATACCTGAGACCATTAGACTGCCCTAGTAGAAGGCTGTACCTCATAGGGAAAAAAGGAGTACCTCTCATTAGCATCTCTTATTAGATCAACAGATACAGTGTGGTAAAAAGAGATAAGCTTTTCAGCACATGTTTTGCTTTATATTGTGGATTCAACATGACTTCAACACAGCTAATAGAAGTGTCATTGATACGTTTTATTATCAACTCACAGAACCTGGCAATAAGGATCCACAACCTACACAGATTTGGAAATGGTGTTGCATGAAGCAACAGATAACAGAGGAAACCTCCATTCCTTAAAATGTGTGTTCTCAAAAAGGTAACTTTGTTTACATCACGCCAGTCAGCTCTCAGAAGGTGACATCTCCAAATCAGTCATTTCAGTTATATGCAGCCTTTTAGAGACCTAATTCTATCCCACATTTTGATTTTGTCATTGACCTGCTGTAACAGCTCCCTCTATTCTTCCACCCAGTCTCACCCCAACTATTTAGAGCAAAAAGTTCCCACTTTTTATGTCCTCATCTGTTTTCTCTCATTTACAGTGTAGCAGTTTCTCTCCAGCACAGCCATGCTATTTACCACATGCGCTACAGGACAACACTCAAAGCCAGTTCCGCATTTCAAGAAGATAGATTATATTCCCTAAGTACTACTGCCTAACATATTGTAGTGTCCTTTTATTTAAAACTCCTGAAAGTAGTGATGCTATTTCAAAATATGTCAAGTAGACAATTCCTTTACACCCTACTCTTATGTACTAACATAAACACAGTAATGTCAAACTACAGGCATTGTTCAAATCACAATGTAACAGAAGTCACACGTACTATTATTCCTATATCACATTACATTTTTTCCGTACTAAAAAATAAATGGGATTTTCAAGTATTTCACAATTAATTCTGAGGCCAGATAAATGCAAAATTCTGCCAAAGAAGCAGAAATGTTCTCTATACCTGTCTATGAAATCTTTTCCAGAGGATTATTTTAAATACAATTTAATATCATTTTTAATTTTTGAGTGAGCATCTTTTTATATTTTCATCCTATTCCATTTACTACAACTCATAAGTTTTAAAAAGAACAAAATATCTGTAGTTAAAGCTGGTTCAGTAACATAAGTTGTAAGAAAGTAATTATTATGCCTTTGTGAAATATATTACATGGAAATACTTTCAAAATACTACCAATAGAGAAAGTAAACAGTTCCTGAAGTTTTCTTTATTTTAAATCACAAGCACACATACCCTACAACTATTTTTAAATGGCTTTCTAGCAGAAAAGTAAACTCATATATGTTTATACTATACTATTTATATTAAGCTGTGTTTTCCTACAGTTCATTATAAGTCAGCATGCACAAAAATTCCATGCTTAGTTAGCATTTAAAGGCATAGGGAAAACATGCACACCAGAAGAGCTAATTTTAGCTAATAAGGAGTTGCAGCAAAGAGAGCAAGAGCTATTAGTAGAATGGTCCCACAATACAAGCAAATACCCATCAAATACGACAGGCTGAAGCGCACCAAAATGACAACATACTCAATAGTTTCAGGGAAATGTATCATTCTATCTGTTTATTTAGAGTTAATTAAAAGCCTAAGCACAGTTTAGTGATAGCATTCTCTCTTCTGTATCATCTTTTCAATTCGGTATTTAACTATAGAAGTTGTATTTACTATTAAAAGTTTGGTTTTGTTGCTGGTTTTTTTTTTGCTCTTGGAGAGTTTATTGTGAACTTTTCATGTCCCCCCCAATAGAAAAGTAAATATGAGGTAAATAAGAAATTAGCCCTAAACTGAGAAGAGGAAGCTGTATTTTGACTGAATTCTAAGGCCTGAAAATCGCCTTTAATGAAGACCAACTTCAATGGAAAACTTGTGAGCCACCACCGATTGAGATTTTTCTCTTACTATGTTTTTCTGCTGCATGCTACAAATGTCCTTTTGGTGCTTTTTACTTTTTGTACTGGTTTGGTCGGCCTTTCTTTAGATCATGCAGAGAGTTTCATACTGAATGGAAGCATTGTTTCAGTGGTAGACTTATTTCATACATAAACAAACATAAAGACTGAAAATACAAAGGAATGCTGAAAAAGACAATGTAAACTAGTAATCTAACATTTAAATTGGTTTTAACATTTCAGAAATTTATTCTGATGTTTAGATGTACTGAGTTTTGTCACAGGAAACATGCCCTGATTCAGGAGGGGAAAGGAAACTAATTGGTGGTTTCTGTGGCAATCTTATTGGTCATTACTTCATCTCTGTAGGATGGCAACAAGTACCCAAAGTACACAGTTGATACTGCTTTAAATTACAGTGTGACATCTGAAATCTCTTAGAAATCAATAACAAAATGGAGCCAAGATTCTACCTCTGATGAACTCACTATTACAGATCTCTTACTGCAACTCTACCAATGAATCAGCCTTTCTTTGCTACTGTTTTGTTTATATTTCAAAATGCAGTTCTTCAAAGGATCAGCTACATTTTAATTTAATTCCTTTCAAAGCATAATTATATATGCAGCATTATCTTTTTCTAGCAGATATCAATAAAAATATAGCACTGTACTCCTTGTGGCTTAAACTGCCTTCAGCATCCTTTCAATTCTTTCTATCTTCAATTATCTTTTTCTACTTCTGTTCCCAAACATACAGATTATAACTGAGCTTGTTTTATGGGTCAAGGTTAATTGCAAGAATCTAGCTGGCTAAATCATGATAATCATGAAACAAAAATGTGAACTGGTAAATAAAACTCAGAATGCAGATGTGGCTATGTGCTTTTGTGATGTTTCGATTACTTAGGAAGAAGAAAATTTGCCATTCAGTTCTGACTTGGCTTTGTTCATCTGTGCAATAGAGGCTAAAACAAGACACATAAAGGTTTGGATGTAAAGTCAGTTCTGTTCTAAAATTTCTAATCACTAGCATCCAACACAATTCATTTCAGCATAATAGAAGCAGACTTCAGGTAACTTCAGGTACATGGCATTAGGAAATTTTAAACAACTTAAACAACCACAGTACTTCTGCCTTTTTTATCTTTTTTTGGTTTAACACTCCTCTGTGTTCCAGCTTCTGTATATCTGTGTTTCTAACTGCAAGATAATACTAATTAGGTTAAACAGCAATGATTGATTTTCCGGAAGCCTACTTTAAAGCTTCTCTACCCTTGCCAAGTTCTTCAGATGCTTCCACACTGCCTGGTCTGATTCTGCATTTTCATTTTCAGCAGCTTTTTGGTTCATCCTGTGTTCTTCTGAAAAACATATGCTCAAGGACAAACCTTTTTGATCTGTACTCTTACTTCTACTCATGCCTCACAATCATTAGGGGAAAAAGTAAAAAAAAAAATTAAAAAAAAAGATGCCCCAGTCATCTCAAAACAGTAAAGCTACTGATTTTGGTTCTGACCAGAACACTGACCTAAACTAGACACCTTAAGACACTCTCAGCCACCTCTAGTTTCTAGTGATCTTTATGCTATTTTAAGTACCATTTTGTATAATCCCTTTAATGCATTTTGCAAACTTTATGTTACAATATGATGTTTTTCCTTGTTATACAGACGGTTCCTTATCCAGGCTTAACTGCTGATTCTTCTTTCCAGCATATTTGTATCCTGCTTATATCCTGCTACTCACTCATATCTGAATACTTTCCTGCATTTTGACAAGGAAAATATTATTTCTTAGTTTTATTTCACAAGGTTCATTTCTCCAAAAAACACCTGTAGTCCATTCCCTTTAAGGAAGACTTCTTCCTACTTCCTCTTCATATTAAGTCCATCTTTCTCACCATTATATGAGATGAAGTTCCATGATAGCTTTATACTATCTGGGGCTTCTATGTTTCACATGAAGATAGTAAAAATCCAATTAAAAAAAAAATCCTAGTCTTCACCCTTTCTATTTCTCTGAATAATAACATTTCCTTCCTGTCCTTTTAAGGTGTATTTAGATTTGACATAGACTTTATCCTATGTCAAAAATTTTGGCAGCAAGCTTTTTGAGACTGTTGAGTGCTTTTCTAGTTTTTACTGATCTTAGTGATTTCTAGGTGAAAGCATGCTATTTCTAAAAAGCTGCTACCCAGGCAGAATTTTTCAGCTTATTTCAGTCCAAAGCATTCATATTTCACATAAAAATTTGGCTGCACATTTTAAAAATACCAGAAAGGTCTCCCAAGAAGTAAGGTAAATTGCACCTCCCATGTCAAAGGAAATAGGTGGTTCATACAGACACAAAGAAAGCAACCGTAGTGACATGAGTGTGTTACACAACAGCTGTTTTGCAGACTGATACATCATATGAAGATTGGTCACTGCTTTCCACAAAGGCATCAGTATGTGATATGAATGACTATGTTTAAGGTCCTGGATTAGTTATTTTGACAAATCTTTTCAAAATAGGAAGTATTTCAAGCTAGCCTTGATCCACTTTCAACGATGTACATAACACACATTGGTTACTGTGTATGCTGTGTTTTTTGAATAAATCTGTCTCAAAATTTATTTCTTAGGGTTTTTACCTTGAGAATGAGTATTTTCAGGCAGAATGGATTATAAATTTGGTTTAACTTCTGACACTGATTGCAATTTTTCAACCAAAACAGTACTGAAAAATCACCTCTAGTAATCTGAGTTCAAGAAAATATTTCATAATATGTCTGTTACTGTTTAAAGAAGTGTTTTTATAAAGGCTTCAGAATGTCTTCAATGAAGGTGATTCCATAAATAATGCTTGCACAGTGGTTACTAAGGTACATTGTGTCTCTTTTGTGACGTAACTGGTTGTTATGGAGATGGTAAAATATCAACCATCCTTTGTGAGAGTGTGGAGGATCAATTTTGGATCCGTTACAGCAGCTTCTTTTCCCTGCTCAGCTGTAATCAGCCGTCCTTAGGAAGCGACAGGGATGTACAAAGAAGTATAGCATATTTTAAAATAAACAGATGCTGTTAAAACACTTCAAATTGTTCTGCATATAGAAACAGTGCACACTTGTAACAGATGCAAATTCCATCCCAAATTCCTCCAAATTCAAATACGTCTAAAGGTCTCCAATGCAAATGAGGCTACTATTCTTATTTAGGTTTAACAGCTCTCAAAGAAACAAGTCACTCCCGCTTCACTCCATTTCTGATTTCATAATCACATCTTATGAAAATGCATTGGTCTTTACATCAAGAAGAGAAAGGTTAACATTTTTAAATCTTAAAATCTTCAGTAGATAAACATCTAATTGACCTTAAATTTACAGAGAACAATGGTCTAGGACCACTGCAGATTATTTTTCTGTACTCTTAAGATATGCCAGCCCATAAGTCCAAGTATGCATGTTCCCAGCCAGTGAAAGAATTGTGAACTTGAGGTTTTGCCACTCAGAAACAGAGTCCTTGAACCATCTCCCTAAGTCAAACAGCTATAACTATTGTTGTCTGTTGGTTTTTTTTGCGTGTGTTGTTTTTGAAATAAACCTTGGAAAAACAAATATAAACAATAACCAAACATTAAAATTCATTGTCTAGCATTGGCTGCTTCTAAAATCTGTAAGTGCTTGCTCACATTTTACTAGAATACGCACCAATTGCTCTTTTCACTTTGACAGCTTTTCCACTGCGTTGACATATGTACCTACTTCTCTTCTCCTACAGTATTTAAAAAATGTGTAGTATGGATTTCAGTAGACAGACTATACATGAATTCTTTTGTTCTTTCCTGGTAAACACTTATTTCCATGTCAGTATTTGCCTTCATATTGTACCTGATCTCATAATATCAACATGTATGATACTATTTTGAGCTATGAGATGTTATAGCTTGTTAGTGCTCCTGAAAATCTTTATTACAATTTTTTTTTTGCTCAAGTACTTCGCAAGGCAGTCTGTAATTAAGGTTAAAGGACACACAGGTGAGTCAAGGATTTTGCAGTCTTAAATAAATATAGTAATAAGAGACCTCTGCCTTCTCCCACCCTGTATTTAAATGCACAGCAAAAAAACACTCCCATCCAGTACAACCTATAGAACATTCTGAACATCTGACATAACATCCTAATAGAGAAGGAGAAGCAAATGTTTGTAGGTACATTAAGATACTCAAAAGATAAACAAGTTAAAATTGTTACCAGATGCCTTTTTTATTTTTTTTAATCTGCTATTACTGTTCTATGTGCCTATTTCACTTGAGCAAAGATTAAACCTTCACCTATCCTTTAAATATTGGGGCTGTTTAGGCCAATATAGTCATAGATCAGGATGACTGTTACAAGTTGTGGCTCCTGTTAGCACACACAAACAGCATATTAACTACCACTTTTTAAAGCACCTTCCTTGTATTTAGTGAATCCACCTCTGCAATAGAGCAAATGACTCAGAACAGCAGATCAACTAGCTAACTGCAGAAAAACCACATGCATTTCCTCAAACCAGAAATTAGACCATAATGTAGCAGAAATCACAAACGTGCACAGAGTCGTATCCACACTGCGTAAGAGAATGCAGGGCCAGATTAATTCACAGAACTTTAGCCCAAGACAGGATTTGTATGTGTGAAACCACAGCAGACCACAGATTTGCAGACCTCAGTTTCCCCAGCCCAGGCTCAGCTGTAAATTCCTATCTACCTATAGCTACTGGGTATACCTAATTATTTTGTGAAGGGTTCTTTTACTGTTCCATATTGGCACTTTTCACCTAAAAAGCATTTCTATAGAATTATATAGAGCTTAAATGTGTTTGATCGGGAAGTCATAAGATTTTCAAGACCACCCTCAGTTATTTTGAGATCATCTGTATTTTTATGGAAAGATTACAAAAATAGTGTTAAAAGAATCCAATTTGCATATTCCAATAGTAATTTCATCAACATTCTTTGTTAAAGTGCCAACAAATCATGCACTGCAATGGTGGGAGACTGTTTAGGATTAAAGAAACATCTGCCTACCTCAGGTGCCATCCAAAAGGGTGTTCCCACTGAGGTGTTTCTACGTAGCCGTGTGCTGGTGAGCTGGGCTGAAACACCTGCAACAAAACAGAAACAAATTTGGCTTCAAGTTCATTAAATTAGGTCAGTCAGTTTATTTGAAATATGTAGGAAACAACTCGAGCCTGAGATAAAAGCTACAGGATACCTGGCCATAGTAAGCGAAGCATTTCTACTGAGTTCTTTGACTAACTTCATTTTTCTCTTAATTCATAGCTCATCCCAGACAGACTACAGCTTTCTGTTTTCTTTCAGAACTGGTGAGAGATTTTTTGTGAATGAACTCAGTCTGAAGCTCTTTCATTCAAAGTCAAAAGTTTAATCAGCACTTAAATATCACAGATGCCTCTTTCTGCAGTCTTTTGTGAGTATCATAGAATCATAGAATGGCCTGGGTTGAAAAGGACCTCAAAGGTCATCTAGTTTCAACACCCCTGCCCTGTCTGTGAGTGAAGCACAGCACAACTAAGGAAGGAAGGAACTCAAGCAAAATCAAACAATATTAACAAATCAGAATGAAATTTCAAATCAAATCATTTTCTGTGCTCTTATCAACTGTGCTCATGTAGAATTCAGGAGCACTCAAATAAGCTGAACAAATGCAATACTGACAAAAAATGTTTTACAGTATTATTGTTGGGGAAAAATAAAGAAAAATAAAGAAAACATAGTTATCTGCTCCCACAGTAGCACCTAAAAGAAAAACAGGTAGAAACACATATAATAGATTTGTACCTGATTTCAGTGAGTGAGAAATTGAGACTCAAAATTATTAATTTTTAAGTTGAACATTTGAATTGCTGTATCAGTGATTCAATTCTGTACTTATTTTTCATTTCAGTGTGATTGCAAGCCTTAATTTGCTGGGTAACACTGTGAAACAGCTAATGACTGGAGTCTACGGGCTGCTGTGCATTTAACTATGTTATCTCTTAAGCTAGCCTAATTTGAAGCTGCCATCTACGGACATTCCAAAATAGTGTGGAATAACAAAGAGCTGAGATAGGAAGAAAGGGGAGGAGAGAAGATGGTGAAAAAGAGAAAGAACATGAATGAATGATGAGTTGCAGACATTTTGGGTCACCTTACACTGAGGTCAACATTTACTCAAGTATGTCATGCTGTTGAGTGAAGCTGAAGGAAAAAAACATTTATTACATCAAAAGAAAAACAAGTTGTAAAGGCATGCAACAAAAAATGAAGAAATGACTCTGTGCAAAGGGTATCAGTGCAATCCTCTCAATGTACTTATATCCACATGTACTGTCTTGAGTATGAAATCACTTTCTCTTCACCTTACATAACAGAAAGAACTCACTGACCAGGTAGTCTCTGTATTTTTCCCTTTATCTCGATCAGTTTGGGTTCTAAACCCTTATTTAGTATGCCCAATTCAATACTAAATTTAGAATTATTTCCTTTTGACATTTCCTTTGCTCCTCATCAAACAATAAATCTCCTTAACATTCCTTCAGAATAGGAGAGGATTATTAGTTCCAAGGATTAACCTAAAAATATCAAATGCATCCACTGTTTTTGTGTACTTAATCTGAGATCTTTTAGCTTTCAGGCACTCCACATGCCTCAAGCATAGCTATAATGCTCTCAGCTGCAGCTCAATAACACTCAGCTCTTCTGCAAGCTAGTATAAAATGTTTCAGACTGGATACTGGGAAAGTGAGGAGCACAGAGTGGTCACTTCTAAAAAGACTGATGCAAGTGATTTGCCAACATCAAAGAGAAGCCCTAGCAGAAACAACAGTCTCCAATGTGATGCCATTCACTTGTCAGAATGGCAAAATCCTCCTTTTCCTGAACTCTGCATCTTTCACTTTCTGCAACAAGTGAGAATTCTACAGGCAACAGCCCCACCTGAGACCCAGTCCTAATTTGTACCCAGAGTCCTTTCTATGAATAAAGCAAGGGATAGTGAGAAAAACAGCAATTCAACGAAACCTTAGTGCACGATTCTTTGTAAGATAGGACTTCCTAGTGGTTAAGTATTTGAAAGCACTGCTCATGCTTTTTTCTGAGGTAGTCATATTTGTTGTAATTTGCTAGTGTTATTGGTGAAACTTAAATGTTATAAATAAATAAAAAGTAAACAACAACAACAACAAAAAAAGAAATAAAACCCAACTAAACATGGAAAGAGATAGGATGCCAGAAATCTTGGGATTCTCAGTTTTCCTGAACATGACATTTGGATTCACATATTAGAGATATGCCTTTGGACTCAGGATCTCCAAGCTGAGCTTCAACTGCAGCTAATGTCATTGACATGCATGATAGCTGTCAGAGACAGAAGCCAGCATTTCCCAGAATGGCTAAGTTACAAAGACCATGCTGATAGAATTTCCCCAGAAGAGAAATTACCCATCTCACTCATACTAGCCCAGGGACTTGCTGCAAATTTTGCTTCAAGCCACATTTCTTCCAGCACTATTTTAATTCTTGCCTCTACCATTCAACTTAATGAATTTCTGTCCCTAGAAGGTACAGAGAAGTTTGCTGCTTTTTTGGTTCCAACTTATTTTATGATTTGCAACACAACTTTTAATGTCAAGTTTGTAATACTGATGATGTCATGTTATAATATTTATTTTTCACTATATGCATTTCATGCATTTCATATTTTTTTATCATTACTATTTGCAGGATTTTTGGCACACAATTGTACACTACTCTCAGTTTGTGAACATTTTTCTTTACCTTCATGCACTACTAAACTTACATCTGTTATCCATGCAATGCTATTTGCAGTGATGATTACCTTATGCATCTTATGGTTAAAAAAATGAATCACATTACTAATAATTCATTTCCGTTGCATATATATGTGACAGACAGACTACATGAAGCACAGGTTTTTTTTGTTTGTTTTTTGTTTGTTTGTTTGTTTTTCTGAGTGTGTATATAAGAAAGAAAAATGCTGAACTGAATTAAATTTTATTGACAAGCCCCTTTCTCTTTTCCTCCCCCTCCCCCTCTATTTCTTACAGTATGTCCAGACTGGCCATGCTTGTACCTAACAGCAATAATAACAAATTAAATGAATATTGGGTTTTGGACACATGGGACCATTTTACCTTCTGCTCAGAGGGAATAAAATGCCAGGGGCTAAGAAATGTCATTTCAAAGAGAAGAATGTTTTCTTTTCATATGCAATAGAGACAATATTTAAATTTAAATTAGGACAATTACCATGAAACTGACATTCTTTGCAAAATGCAAAAAAAAGATTTGTAAATAAAATGACACCCTCAAAAATATTTTAAACAATAAATTATGATTGTGCTTTTAAGTTAGAAGCATATTATTGATTTTTGAAAGAATTTTTATTCTTGCTCTATCAAGTTGCTTTCCTGTTTTTCTTCCTTAAAATAATCTTGATTATCATTCTGGAAATCTCCCACTATAGCGTTCTGCTTTCCCAGTGGAAAGTAAACGGATGCCTTTGGCTAAATAGCATGTATCAGGAAAACAAACGGGTCATTACCAAAGTCAACGAGCTTGACTCCACCTTCTGTTGTCAGAAGAATGTTGTTCCCTTTGACATCTCGATGAATGATCCGGTTATTGTGTAAATGCTGAAGGCCCTATATGCCAGCAGTAACAAAAATAAGTTTACTCCCTTATTTAAAAACAATTACCCTACTATTAGGAAACGTAATGAAGACAATCTGCACATAGTCTATAAAAATATCTGTCCACTGAATTTCATGCTTGATACAACCGCTGCTGCTATAATAGCCCACATAATATTGTCAACATTATATACTTTATAAATGGAAAAACATATGTATGAGATGCGCAAATTGCACCCTCTGCTGTAATTTCAAGCCTAATGAACAGCCTTACCAAGAGAGCACCATACAAGATGTATGAGATCATAGCTTCATCGAGTCGCTGGCCACACTTCAGCAAACCTTTTACAAGTTCTGTGACAGACCCTCCATTGCACAGCTGTGAAGTAGGGAGACACAAAGGGGAGAAAATGTAAGACATGCCCTCTGTTACTCAACATGTTTGTTTAGGCTGTGAACAACTTCTGCGCAAAACTACACTACAACACGAGTCTGGGAACAACCAGATTTTTACTTTTCTATTATTCATAAATCTATCCATATAAGGAAAATGCAATTGTTTTAAATGTCAGAAGTCTTTAAAATCTAGAAAATGCACACCAAAAACAACTGACAAGAGTGTACTTAATTGTAAGTTCTATATAAAGACCTAGCTCTTTCAAATTGTACACACAACTTTGTTATATAGAATATTTCACATTTTTTACCATATAAAATTGTTATATGCAATACCACACATGAAATATCTGTCTGATACTTGGAAAAAAAAATCTCACACGGAAACCCAACCTCAAATTCAACACAAAGCCAGTAGGCATACAGTAAAAAAGCAATAGTCAAACAGAGATACTAAATCTCCATTATGAATAGGTAATGGAATTTAATATGAAATATCAAAGAACATTCATTCTAGCTACATAATTCTGCCATAGATAGAATTGGATGCATTGTTGAGATTCCATGACTTAAAGTGGAAGTAAAGCTGTCCCAGTTCTGATTCAAGTCATCATTCAAGAGTAGGGAATGGAATTTCAAAAATGAAGTGTAATTAAAAAGCAAATGCTAGCTTTTTCAGCCTACTTATAACACAGAAAAATGTTTAAGTGACATTACACTGAATATCAGTCTGTGCAAAATTCTGCATCTATTAAGCCTGAAAATTGTTTAGAAGAAATCCTCATCTTGCAAAAATCTTTCACAGTCACTTAACTGGCATCAAGACTGCCATATACCATTTCACACTTTTCATTGCAAGAATACTGATTGCCACTGAAGAATTAATTGTTGGAATCTCTGTTGCTAGAACAGCCAACTTCTACTTTTGAATTACATTTCTGTTCACTTGGCAACAGGCAGCACGTTTGTTAATTGTTTACCATGTTACCTCTACATAATGTTTTGCATTTCCCTTGAGTGCTTGACCTCTCAAAAAATTTGAGATATATTTACTTAATATTTTCTCCAACAAGAAAAATCAAGCTGCTCTTAGGTAAAACATTCTTACCAACAAAATTTGGTAGTTTTGAAGGCAGAATGTAGTAACACAAATAGAAATAAAATGTAAGGACTTTCCCTCTTAAATTTTCATGAGATTTTCAACACTGCATTATGACATATCATCTATCACCAGTCTTTTGATAAATGGTCCCTATCAGAGAATCATGACAGTTGGTGACACTCCTAGCAGTAGAAAACAGAGACCCACCAACATTCACTAGTTAAGATGTAATATTATCAA
This sequence comes from Cyrtonyx montezumae, assembly GCF_038088225.1. Lineage (NCBI taxonomy): Eukaryota > Metazoa > Chordata > Aves > Galliformes > Odontophoridae > Cyrtonyx > Cyrtonyx montezumae. The sequence continues at coordinate 11,178,371 of NW_027072078.1, read as the reverse complement.
AATGTTTTTACCTCAAGTACTAGCCAAAGCTGTCCTCCCACATATTGATCTGCTTTGTAGAACATCCCATAAAATCTAACAACATTAGGATGATTGGGAAGAAACTGCAAAATATTATATTCTGCCTCAATTTCTTCATCTACATCCTGAATAGGAAACACAAAAATTCAGAACATATGAACACAGTAAGCAGTTTGTACTTCTAAATAGCTTTCTTCTGATGCTGCTGAAAGTACTCACATAAAACTGTGAATCAAATCCACAGTATTTAATGTAATCAAATCCTGACCCTTGAGTTTTTATTCAAACAGAAATGTGAAATCTGTATAAAGCAATCAGTTCCTCTTCAAAGATTCTTCTAACAAATAATATATGTAACTAGAAAAGTAAAAATTATACCAAACTTTACTTGCCTAAGTAAGAATTTTTCAAGTATTAATTTCAAACATGAATGTTTTTAATGTGTAAACTAAATGTAATTATATGAACCTTAGATTCTTTTTTTTTTTTTTGTGGTCCAAACAGGATGATAGATGAGATCAAATAATTTCACAAAACCTCAAAGTAGAATATTGTAAAAATAAGGACATTCTTAAAATAAAAGAGACATATGCTAGAAACCACAGAAAAGAGAATTATCAAAATTCATTAAAGAAGCAAATATTACTAAGCACTTCTTGATATAGCAAATTCTGTGACAATTACAAAAAAAATTGAATATCAGCACATATGCCACAATTCAGAACAATATCTAAGCAGTAAATCCTTCTATCTACAGACACTGCAACTACTAAAAATATTCAACATTTATGCTGAGGGTTGTTTTGACTTGTTTTTTGTATTTGTTTTTTGTTTTTGTTTTACATTTTGCTGAAAAGGCTATCACCTTACTTAGTATTTTTCCCAGAATTATACATGAGAAAAGCAAGATGGATTTCAGAAGTAGCAGATGACAGAAATGCAACTTCTCTCAGTAAATACACCAGCTCAACTGTTACAAACTCCAGCTTGGTCCAACCTGTACAGTTGCCAGATAATTCTTCCACTGAGAGTGAGGGCCTTGGCTCTCTGGGGAGGTCAGGCATTTAACTCCGACTAAGACCGGAGCTACCACAGAACCAGCTCCAAGAATTTTGTCTGTACCACTCTACTGCCTTTTCTTTAATTACTGCTTAGCACTTACAGAAGACAACTGTAAAATAACATAAATTTCACAGCATTTCTGCAATGGCAAACTATTGTAGGTAGTGTAGAATAAGAATATTTAAGATTAACCGTATCTTTTATCTTCCTTCCTAAAACACGCCCCTAGGAGGAGTGCCTTTGTAAATTCCTATCACATACATGCTCCAAGCACAGGTGTCTGAATTTGTACTTGATGACCTACACAGACCTAAAAATGAAACTAAGCAAATGCTATTTTCAAACAATATGCAAGAAGATGAAATTGTCAGCAACAACTTTCAGGTTTCCTCTGTCAATGTATTGTGCAAAAACATTCCCTCCAAGATGCTTCCAATATCTTATGTTTGACTTATATTTTAAATCTGTTAGACAATTCTTTTAAGTTAGCAATGAAGTTCAATGTTTTTACTTACACTAATAGGATCCAGAATCTTCACTGCGGCCAGACTCCCATCTTTCTTATTGGCAACCTTATAGACTTTACCATAAGTGCCTTTTCCAATAGTCTCTATAATTTCCCAAGTGTCTGTGGGATCAGCTAATGATTCAAGTCCAATCATGCCAGAATTGTATTGAAATAATCCATATAATGGCTTCCTGGAAAACAAAGCAGGCATGCATACAATAAGAAGCCTTAAGTAACTGAACTAAAGCAGCAGTGTTATGATAAAGAATAAAATATTGATCTAATTTGTGAAGAAATACAGATGGAATGACAAATGAAAATAATGCAGAAAGATCAGATTGCTAGATAAAGGAAGGTAAAGAAAACACATTAGACCATTTCTCTTTACTTACTTTGCTGCATGTATAAACTATTTGTTTTAAACATTGCTGCATATGGTACATCATTCTGAACCCATTTTAACAAGTTTTGACAAAAACTTCTCTCTCTCTTTATTGCATACACTTTTAATGTACATTTTATACAACTGGTTTAACACAGCTCATGAAATGAGAACCTTATTCCTGTGCATTAAAAAGCTATGCCATTCGTGTAATGTTTTGTATCTGTCTCTCTGGATAATTGCCAGGTAAACACTTCAATGGGTAGAACTCTTCATTATATCTGATACATCTACATCAGGGCTGTATATAACCAGTTCATTAGTTTATATTGGGCTAGCAAGCATCATAAAATACAAACGATTTCAATATAGTCAACAGGTATGTCATTGGGGTAACAATTATCAATGAAGATGTTTCTCAGTATCTCTGCATTTCAGTGTGGCTGGCAGTGTGCAGACCACCTCAGCTACCTTTGCTCTTAACTGGAAGATATAAGTTCTGTGATCCATGAACAAACTGAAGGAGAAAAATAAGAAAGTAATCTTGAAATAAGTAATTGAAGAAAACACCATGGTTGGCTGCAAAAGCTCTCAGCTTTTGGAGATTAATCAACTAGAACCTCATTCCAAATGATCCCAAACATACATCTGACTTTAATGGTTTGAGCAGTTTCCTACTGTCTTATTATCCTCGTTACCATTTCCAGCATCACTGACAACTATCTGGCACGAAAAATTTAGTCAGAAAGAAATGTGTGCCTCACAAAAAAAAAAAAAAAAAACACCTGGGAAATTAAAAAGGAATGAAGAAGCAGTTATTTCATGTAATTAAAGAAATAACTATGTTTTCTATTCATGCTAGAGAAAAAAATAAGCTGCATTCAAATTCATACACAGTGCATATCTGTGTAGCAGTATGCAAAATGGAAATTTTGTTTTCAGGTTTTGAATTCTTGTAGTGGAAACAAAGTTTTAAAATTCCTTTAAATGACAACGGAAAAAAAAAACAAAACAGATATGAAATTAAAGAAATTTACAATGAGGAAATCACAAAACATTTTGTCCCTTGATGAAGGGAGGGGAAAGAGGGGAGAAGAGACAAGAGAAGAGCAGAGAAAAAAAAATAAAAGCTAGTCAATGTCATTAATCTGTTGAAGGTCAATAATGTAAGTTATTAGGACAGTCGCTCACTACTTGGATTCCATACAGTATACTGCAAATAAAGAATAGTATTCCAAACACATCCAGTCAGCACCTCAACACTGAAGCAGGTCAAGAGAGAATTTGCTGAAACTGGTGAACAGACTGTACTACACGATCTGAAGACGGCATTCACAGATGTAGTTTCTGATAAGGTAACTTTAGCAAGAAGCTTTACTGGGGGCAGGAAATGGATGCAAATATAAATGAGAACAGTTGTATCTCAAGTTAAAAAAATTAAAAGCCAAAGACATACTGAAAACTTAATTCCAATGCTTTAGGAGAAATACTACAGATGTTCAAGTCCGCTGGAATTTTCTTATCACTATAACAACTAGCCTTTCACATAGAATGCCCAGAAAATGACATGTAGCACTCTTCATACCAATGTAATATTTATTATGATACCTCCGTTCTTAAGCACAGTGTGATCAAATATAGTTTTCTGTTTTAAAGAAAAGTTGTGCCATTTCCTACTTTTATTCTGATTAATAAGTAATAATTGAACTCTCTCTCTGAATTTTCAACATTTTTTTTAGTATTTCCTTATACCAGAACACAAATAGACAAAAGAGGATTTAATGCAGAACTGTAATAGATGGAGTCCTGATGAAAGAGTCATTAAAGTTTTTCTTGTTTAAGTGCTTCTCTACATTCTTATAAGAAAGTAAAATTTTGTTTATGCCCAGTGTTGAACCACATTTGCCAAATACATAGCATAACCCCCTTCCACTTAAAACAATCTCTTCTAAAATTCAAACCAAATGAAGTTCTGTATCTTCCATCAGTGAAAGTGTTCTTCAGTAAGTCATGAAATTTCTGTGATAGATGTAAACATTTTCAGTACAAAAAAGCAAAAGAACAGTATGTACTATTATCTTAAACATTATAAAGTCTGAACATTTTAAGTGTGCAACTTCTGCATTTTCTTCATTTTTTTTTCTTTTCTACTTACTTATTTACTGAGCTTTAGAAAATAGCATGCCCTAAAAGAAGAGCTGACATATTTTATTTATTTGTACAATGAGAAGTTATGTATGAATGCAGTCATACATTCTATAAAACTCTGTATCCAGAAGACCTTAACTCTAAAATGCTGAAGTTGAAATTTCTTTAGGAAGACTTTTGTCCTTTTGCTCCTTGTGCACCTGATCTAACACCTGTACTGTGTTTTGAAGTGCACGAAGAGTGACCTCTAACTGTGAAAAACTTAGCGATGTCCTCCCCAGAGGGAGCCTCAACCTATTACAGATCTCCTGATTACAAGAATTTCATGATTTCTGTCACCAGATGGAGAAAACTTCTCAGTGGTTAAATCTGTTCCAAGTGGGCAAGCAAAACAACCCACAGCAGATGCTGAAAAACTGCACTTTGGCAATTAAGTCTACTGGCTGGGGACCATCTTATACAAAGTTATTTGTGACTGCACACTTTTAAGCTATTTGAGGAATAACTAGATGTTATCAACAAGTCAGTTGCACTCTACCAAAACCTATTTTGCATACTAAAGAAATACGCGAATCAAAAGGACAACTTCACAAGAGCCTCAACAAGGTGCTCAAAGGCTGAAATAGGGGCAAATAGCAAGATTAAAAAAAATAACAGTGAGAGAGAGAGAGAAACAACATTCATAAGTTGTATACTTGTAAATATTGTCCAACCAAGATAAACAAGAGGGAAAAACAAAGTCTTGCTAACAGACTTCAGTCACTGACAGTGTTTCTTTCAGTTGTCCATGAAGTGAGACATTCTCCATTGAGCAAGTCAATTTCATTAGTCGTTTTGTAACACCAAAACATTTTGAAAACCTTTAGGAGTCGGAACAAGACAAGTTAGGTAACATTCAGCTTTTGAGATGGCAGATGCACAAATAAGTTTTATCTAAATTTAAAGAAAAAATGCGACTGGCATTACAGTCAATAATTATGCATTACCCTCTTAGCAGTAGGACAAACATTTTTCCCCTTTGCGAACCACAATATTTTCTAAGAGCTCTGAATACCCCCCCCCCAAAAATGCCATCTGGAAATTACATGGTATTCCAGAAGTTCTTTGAACTTTGTGAATCTGCATTTTGAGGATCAAACTATATTGTGACAATAACAAAAAGAAACCACACAGAAATATTATGTAGAGATTTTATATGATGTAACAACCTCTAGAATAAAGTCAACATTTTTTTTTCTGGCACATTTATTTTTCTGCAGCTATTTTTCTCAGAAGTTGTAGGAACAAGAGGGACCCATAAGCAATAACCAGTGCCAGAAACAGCTTAAGAATTTCAGTTCTCTTTTTGGTAATGCCTTACTGAATTTTCAAACAACAGTTATTTGCCATATTGCCTTCAAACAGGCATCCTTTTGTTGTTGTTGTTGTTCACTGTAAAACAAGATAGCTGTAGAGGTTGTAAAATTAGTAAGAGCCTCACTCCAACCTGGTGCTCTAAGCAACTGTGGAATACAGGATCATACAGTTTGAATTTTAATGTAGCTGGTAGGGACATAAAAGTAATTCCAGTCAATACTAGTGAAAAAAAAAATATATATATATATATATATATATATATATATGGGAACAGTATCATATATATATATATATATATATATATATATATATACACACACAAAGAATACATAAATATATACACACATATATATGTGAACAACTCTTTCATATGACTAATTTTTCAGCAGTATTTGTATAACTCTTCTTGCCTGTCTTATGAAACAGCTGGCTGATCTTATTCTAGTATCTACAAAAATTGTGAAAGAATGGGAGTGTCATATTCAAAATTAAGGTATTTCACTATTTATAGAGAGCTCTATTTTGCTTCCTTACTAAATAAATGAGCCATAGATAGAAGAATTCATAAGGCAAAACGGAGATTATCAGCTATGGCTTCACCCAGCCATGACAATCCCTATTCTGCTAGCTACTGATTGTCTCAACAAGCCAGCTACCTAGGAAGAAATTGTTAAGGGAATTAATGAACCACTGAAAGCCATAAGAAAATCAATAGCCAGAACAGTTTTCTTTGCTAGTTTCCTCTTGCTGCTTCTTTCTGGCTAGTTTAAAACAAAGAGGATGTCAATATCCTGAAATACAGCATACAAAAGAATCCATCAACATATCAACCTATAACAGTTTGCAATCGGTTGTAGAAAAAGAAGCTGCAAAATGTGACGTACATAGTTCTCCAGAGGATGAAGGTCAGTGACAGAAGGAGATGGAGAAGGACAAAAGTATATTCAAAACCTGTTACTGATACTATACAACTTAATGACAAAAAGAACCATACTTCAACTGATTACATTGTTTCACTAGGTCAACATTAGAGAAAAATAAGACAATAGGTAACATGATTGCTATTATTTAAAGATGAAAGATAGATCCCTGAAAACACTCCTGTTAAATTCAGTCCATAGAACAAGTCTCTGTTGAATACAGAAACCATGAAACAAGCTCTGTGGTATTGAAAAGAGAGATGCAGAGAAGGTAACCAGAAAATGTATTCTCCCTTTCTATATACTCCATCTTAAACTTTTTAAACTTCTTACTAATTGTACTCACATACGTTTCCTTTCTCTCTAAATAGTCTTGTAATTCAGGGATATCTCTGTTATTTCATTTTCATTCTCCTTATGAATGAATAACTCAGACTTACAGACTTCTAAGATCAAAAACAGAACCAGGAAAAAGAATCAGCAGCAGTGAGTTGTATCTAGATGATAGTTCTGAGGAAAGTGTCATGATTTTCTTGTCTTGCCTTTGCCAATATTGTTTCTATGCTTCCAGTCCATCACCACATGAAACATTAATCCCATTCCTGGGATTAACCACAATAAATCATATAGTAAAAACAAACAGACATAATGACAAAAACATTTAAACATCACCTAGTACTTAATGTAGTTATTACATAGGTACAGAAATGAAGAAAAAAACAACTTAACTGTGTTATCTGCTTCATCTTCAGGATCTTTGAATACAATACAAACCCAAAACCATCTGTGCCATTATGGATGTGTGTAAATGGGCATTTACTATCCACCTTGTTGAAAACATATGTGGTAGCCTGCCACTACAACATATTCTGACACTTCTGTAATGCTTGCAATAGATTAGTAACACCATTTAGTAACACAATAACCTAACACTATAAGTAACATCATGTTTTGAGACAAAACAGGCTTAAATATAATTTTTAACATCTTACCTGGTGATAGACAGATCATTCTCTAGAACGTAGGGAAATACTCCCTCCAACAAATGCTTTTGATGTTTGTATACTAGCATCTGAGCATCTGACTTTACTATCTGCACAGTATTACAGTATTCTTCCTTCCCCTTCTCATAGTCCAAATGGCTGTATTTAGGACTCATTTAGACTGCATCCTGCTTGAATTACTTTTCCTTTTAAGTTCTGGATTAAATATATTTTGGCTCTAGAATTATTCTGAAATGATTTCTCCTCAATATTTCACACATCTAGACTTTACCCATAGTTAAAGGGGAAATTCATATTGGTTATGGTGGCTCTTATGTGTTATAATGTCTTAATCAAATAGTGAAAATTTCATACTCCAAAATCAGTTCTGAATCACGGCATTTTTAAGATTATAGTCTTAATTCAATCTGTTGAATCACATGCTTTGAATCTAAAACACAAAACCATCACAGAATAGCCCAGAAAAAGCACAGTAGAAAGATGTATGTGTCTAGTCCAGACAATCTTGGCACATGTTTTCATTTACATTCATTGCATTATCTCTTGCAACATGAATATTTTAACTAAATTCTTACTGCACCATCATATTAATGGCTAAAGCATTTAATATTTATGCAATAATGCTATTTCATTTTTGTATTGTTCATATAAATCAAACAGACAAGAGACAACTACTCTGAGAGTACAAATAATTCCTGAGGAATTAGCCATTTTCATAAGTAAACAGATCAAAGGTGCATGTAGGAAAAGATAAAGTATAGCCTGGCCCCAAACAGCTACTCTGCAAATACAATGTTATTCTTACTCGGCATGCATTTTCAGCCTTTCTTGGAGGCCTGTGTCAGATCAGAAGGCACTGTTGACTGTTGTTGTTTCACAAGGAACTCATTTTATTCATCTTGTTACTCCCAAGTAAGAGCCACAGTGCTCTTGAGAAAACTTACACAAATCACAGGCTCTGTGTAAACACTACTGGCAACTCCCTCAAAAATCATATTGTTCTTTCTTCCAAAAATTCATTCTGATGTTTCTTAAAATGGAGCCACAGCTTCATGTTACTTGCTGCCACTAACAGCCAGTTTAGTTCGTGTTTTTTCCTTGTTGAATGGGACTTACAGACAATATAATAGTAGTCTTAAATAGAGCTGCTTAGCCTGCACAGAACGGGCCATGCTATTTAATTGAACACTGCCTCAATTGACTGCATAATCAAGGACTGAACAAGCAATCACTGAGGTCTTCTAAGAGTAGGAAGATCTTAAAGATAAGGGTGAACTCAAACCACCTCTTATTAAAAAAAAAAAAAAAAAAGATCACTAGTAATTCAGAAAATTTCCTGGGTTTTTACTTCTCTTCCATCTCATCTCTGTTGATGTCAACACTTACATTATGTATTTATCTTAGAAACAACCTGCTCCACTCATTTTCATGGGACCTCATAGATATAATGTGCTTTTTTCTCATAACTGAACTTCCCCAGCTAAATATACACAAGAGCTGAAATGAAGATGGAGTGAAAAGACTGGGAAACATTAACTCACATGCTAAGTAAGCCACAAAACGACTTGTTTCATAAGCAGTGGAGTTTGAAAGATCTGTATCTTTTTTTAATATTCCAACATCATAATTATTGTTATTCTTTCTTTCCTCTGAAACACCCAGAGGTCAACCTCTGCTGTAGCAAACCTGGAGTAGTTAGCACACGTATGGACTAAACAAATGAGAATGTATAAAGGAGAAAACTCAACCTGTATCTCCACCAGAGGGCTTTAGTTTGTTTCCTTTGCTTCTGATTTTCATGAAGGCTGTTATTTACTTGGGGGATTACTGCTTCTTTAATAATTCTGGATACGATCTTTTGTGAGAAAATCCTTTCTAACAAAACTTCCAAAGACTGGTTCAGCAAGACTGAGCACAAATAGCCTAAGATCAGAGTCGATAATGAAAGGCAAGAGGGGAAAAAATGTTGAAGCTAAGGCAAATTAGATTATAATAGTTGGAAATAGCTGTTAAAAGCCAATCTGCACTCCACACTAACATGCAGAAAAAAGTTTTTGCTTTTGTTTTCACAAAATTAGCAAGAGATATTTTCAATGGCAGGAGACATTTCCAGGGCTTCTGGGAGGCAATCAGTATTTAAGAAAAAAAATAACATCCACTTGCACGTGGCAAACCTGAATTTTTTGCAGAGTTGTCTTATCTTGTAGACAATTATGTTAACAACAGAAATCATTACAAAATTGTAATGAAGTTTTCAGTATCACTGAAAATAAAGATGCTGATCATTCATGAGGAATTACAGTACACTCCATTTGTTCGACTGCTAATCCACATTTTGTACAACTGCTAAATGAATCAGTTCACATCTACAATTCTTGACACCAAACGTTAAATAAAATGGCGCACCTAGTCAGTTATCATGATAAAATTAAGACTTACTACAGAAAAATGAAATGTACAGAGACTCACAAAATATTAAACAGAAGTTATTGTCCAAGACAAGATCCAAACATCTGAAAGACAGTTAACAGCTCAAACAAAAAGTTCTGATCAGTGATAATTATATTAAAAACAGTATTTATATTATTTTTATTTCTATTAATAATCTAAACAGTATTCCACCAAACAAAATACACTAAGCAGTCACAAATGACTAACAGCTAACACATCAGTTTCACCTCATGCTAGGAGCATTAAAACAAAGTGAATAATCCCATGAGCCTTTTCAGTTATAAACTGAAGGTGGGAAATCAAGCGACTACCAGCTACAGTCCCAATCTGTTAAAAATCAATACCTGATGTTTTCTCCATCTCCTCTGCCAGTAATCTGGCACAGACATTAAAACACCTGTGGTAGTGTCAGAATGGAAGGAAGAGCTAAGAACAGAATAATGGCCCTTAGATCAAAACCAGCCACCTCACTGCAGCCTAATTACAAAAGTTTGAGATGCTTTGTATGCAGATAACAAAAAAAGAAATCTAAAACGGATGTAGAAAGAAGGTAAAAGAAAAAAAATGCAAACTTACATTGGTGACCTATTTTCTGAAAACTGTTTATCTTATACTGGATTTTTCTCCTGCAAAAGATATAGGAATTCTTCAGAATTAAGACAATTTCCTCACAGTAGTGCTCAGGTCTGCCACTGCTGCATAGAACCGTGTGTTCTGCACACTAGATTCCCAGGCCCAGTACTACAAAAACAATGCAGTGCATGCTAGTTTAAGCTGATGTCTTGGAGGGTACAGATAAACTGGTTGAATCTTAGAAGCTTCACTTCATTAATACTAAAGATCAGTGTGACATTAATTGATCCTGAGCCTAATCTATTTATCAAGTCTTTTATACACAGGAGCTGAAGGATTTAAGCCACTTAGTCATTCACAGAGAGCGAGCAACAAAACTGCTCAATTTTTTCGCAAGGATATTCCTACTGTTTCATAATATACCTTAATTGTATAATGTAATCGATCATAATTCAACATTATAGTGTTACTTTTGCAGGACTTTTATTCTAATGAGGATTTTAAAGAAGAACAGACATTCTCTTTATCCATGAACAAAATAATAATAAACTGTTAACCATGATACAAAGAGCAGCTCTCAGTGCTGACAATGACTCTTGCTCAAGATGAAGTATTTTCATCAGTAAGCTAGTTGATATGCATTACCAGCATGTGTGCAGTAGCCTACCGTGACACCAATTTGCATAATTTCTCTTCTCCAACAGGCTTCAAAAATAATAATAGGCATGCTAGATAGGATCTGTTCATTTTAAACTTCCTTCAGCAGCTATCTTTATGGAGCAGTTATCAAAAGGACCTTCAAAGAATTAAGTTTAATAAATTATGGATGTAAGGGGTGGCTCTGAAAGTAATGCCTCCTGTTGCATTATGCTGGCCCAGAATATCAAGAGGCATTTGTTGGCAATATGGCAGTATGGGTTGAACCTTCCCACCAACAATCCATTACATGTTGTTGCTATGTGACAGATAAAAGACAAAGACATTACCACTTGTTAACATTTTTGGCAAGCAGAAAGAATAACCTGCAAGCTTCAGATACAAATGTGAAATACTATTCCACACTGTGACATTTTAACTGATGACTCCTTTCTAAACTTCATGACTTCTGCATTTGTACATTCTGACCTGTAAAGCAAACAACACTGCTAGACTATCGTGATTTTCCCAATATTCATCTGAAGTCATGCTTTGTGGCTGCAAAATGGAATTCAGACCTGGGTGCATTTTATTATATGTTCTTATACACAGGCATTACCAAGAAAGACCTGATTTTTCTTTATTGAACAGGGGAAGATTCCTGAACATCCAATACAATTTACATATGGACCTTACCCCACCAATGAAAAAAAAAATCAACGATGTATTTAGCCATCCCAGTGACAGAAAAGGGACATAGGTATCGGAAAAACACCAGATGCCAACAGGGACACGAGTAAAACTCTGAGCTTGCTCCTGTGAGGTATTTTACACTGAGAAGCACTAATCAACTTCAATCCCTTCTGATTCAAGGGATTTGGGGGAGGTTAACACCTCTAAGAGCTGTGAGCTTGAAGAGAGCACAGTTTAGTAAGAAAATAACAAAATAAAGTAATAAGAACAAAAACTCCATAAACTTTCAGAACATAGTTTAAAAACAAAAGAAAGGAATGAACTGGTCTCTTATCCAAGTTCAACTCCTGAGCTGCTGCAAACACTCCTGAAGAAAGTTAGGAGAATTTACAGAGATAAAACATGACATGAAAGGGTGACCATCCACCGGATACGATAATTATGACCCAGAAAAAAAAAAAAATACTATCTCTAACAGCACAGTATCAGCTACTCAGTTTTATTGTACATATCATTCAATTTAGTCAACAGCTCCATGCTCAATACAGTAGGCCTCTAGAACTTGAAAAATATTTTGTGCTATCATCCAACAAACCAAAGAAAAACAGGAGCATGTTACCTGTTTGCTGTGACATGGCAAGCAGCACTGAACAGGGAGGCCAGTTAAGACCTTCACCACACAAGTAAAACAGACAGTAACACCAGTATGCAGGAGAATACAGCACTGTTTGCATCAACCTACAGACATTATGTTCTACCACGTCACATAGCAACAGATCATTTTTTACAGTAAGGATACTTGCTGCAAATAATTCCCATTCTTATCTATGTATTTAATCACAGAGTATTCTACAAAAAAAAGTTTGAAAAAGAATAAAAGTGTGATAGGCAAAGCAGCATCTAACATCATTCATTCTAGAAAGATACCTTTACATGATACAGTGTTATGTGCTGTAAGAGTTTTACTGTCTTGTTTTAGGATGCTCCTTTTACATTTCACGTACAGTCCTAAGGATTAGGAGAACTCATGAGATAGATACTCTTGACTGTAACTCATTCCCCTGCACCACAAAAGTAGTATTTTCTTTGTGCTTCAGTTTCTCAGTACATGTAGGTAGGTATGCTTACGCTACTAAGTATAAGCTGCTACGTCTCTGACAATTACAGCAATATTACAACTAATAATCTACAGTAATAGCCTCACAGAATTCTCATCAGCTCTCCTCAGGTGACTGCGCAAACAGGCAACCCCATGGACTGCTAGATTTATAAGCGTCCCTTGAGGCTCAGAGAGTGTGCATATCAGCTTCTCAGACTGCTATTGTCATGGGAATATGACCTGTGGACAAGCCCAGCTAGCCACACAGGTGCGCCCAGCAGCTCCTTGCCTAGTGCCCTGGCATCCTTACTCTACATTGCTCTGCAATGGGGGAATACTCGCAACATGAAACAGATAAATGCGCAGATGTAACAAAAAAGAAAAAAAAAACCCTTAATTTATCCATTACAAAAATGTAAGCAAACAGTCACAACAATACCCTCTCATAAAACTTCCTTGTCTCAGCCTTCTGACATTGCAAACTTTTTCACCTTAAGCCACTACACTTAGCAGTCCTCAATACTTCCTCCAAGCTCATGCTGTCTACCCTGAATCACTGTTGGTCTTTTCTAAATCACTCCCCTACACTAGTCTCAGTAGCGAGCTCCCTTTTTGTGAAGAGGCAGATTTTCCATTAAAACAGCTGGTAGGCATCCCTTTCCCTTAATCCCTCAACTTTCCTTGGTAGGTGGTTCCTCTTCAACTCCATTTTGTGACCAATACCTCCCACTTTAAGATTAAGGGTTGATAAGAGGGCTGCACTAAAAGTAATGCTTCTTATTTTTCAGGAAGATGTTGGTACAGCAGTAGAGGTTGAACCTTTCCACCAGTGTACTGCAAATGAGAATTTGCTCTATGAAATAGTGTTATTGTGTTCTTTGCATCTGTGACAGTTACCATGGAAATAAATAGGAGGCATTACTTACAAAGCAATCCATGATTCCCTAAATTGCCCAGACTATCAATACACTTTATATGCACATCTATGTGAATGAACTTTCTCATGTAACTACTACTCATGCATTGGAAAGTTCCTTACCTAGCTTAGAACAGCAGTGGTTGCACCAAAAAGATACTCACGTGAAGGCCCCCCAGCAAAAACCAATATTGTTTGCTACATTTTGGTGACTGCCATATCTGATTTATATCCTTGAGGTATCAATTGTACAAAGGTAATTTTCTACCATGAATTATTTATTTCCTGTTGTAATCAGACATCTGAGATAGTCATAAATATTTATACATCCAGTTAATTCACTAATTAAAACTGAACTAATACTCAGAGGCACACTGACCTAACATTCTGCTCAACTTTTACATTAGCAAAGTCAACCACCATATGAGAGGCAAACCATGACGTAGAAATGGGTTAAGATATCAGAACAGAAAAGCATGATGTGTACCTTAGAAACGTTGTTTCATTTTTCTCTAATTTCCCAATTTGTAAAATTAGAGATATTCTGTAGCCTTGCACTCCTTTGGCTTTTCACTACCACTGAAATAATTAATGTAAATAACTCTCTTTAGACACTGAGTTATTGGTTTGTACTTGGGCCTATTCAACTTCATTATCCTTCACTAAGAAATGTTTTGGACTGACAGCTGCCTGACAGTAGTTCAGTAACAGCTACAGATTGCAGGAGCCTATAGGCACAAATTTCTCAGTTTGCCAACTGTACTGACATCATCTCTCATTCAAACAAGATCAATATAACCTGCTTATAAAAGGATATGTTTACTTCATCCACAATATATATATTGCAGTTTAACAAGGCTTATAATGTCACAAAGAACAGAAATTAAAAGCAACATATATCTACATATATACCTACGTATATGTATATATATATAGGTATATATATACATATATATCTACATATATCTGGACTTAGATCAGTATTAAAGGTATTAAACTCACAGGTCTTTTTCAGCTTATATTCCCTCACAGAAGGGAATGAAATCATTTTTGCTTTACAAACCACCCCTGTCTCTGGGGATAATTCTTCCTTGTCCTATTTTTGAGGGATATAGTAACAAAGTAGTTCTAAGATAGGACTATGGATTCTTTGTCTAGCTGAGTCCAGAACATTAGGCAAATGTACTCGTGAGTCTAGAAGCAGAAGAACTACTGAGAGCACTACAAAGCAATTTTTCAAGCTATGAATGCTACTTTCCTCTCATCACCCAAAAGCCTTTAAAAAGACTGATGATTTTTGGACTGCAAATTCATGTATCTTATATTCAAGGGGAGAAAAAAAAAGTCTTCCTGACAGACTAGGACAAAATTAGCACATAAAACTGCCCATCAACATCAAGAACAAGGATAGAATAGTGTCTAGTACATGAAAAGATAGCTAAATACAATGGATTATACCATTTTGCAAAAGTCTGCAGTGTCAGGACGTCTCCTTCACTCAAGAGATGCATTTAACCAAAGGCCATTGCTCTTGGTCCCTGCCTGAACCACAGCTACTGCCACATACTCCAATCAACCAGACCCAGTTCCTGACCCATGGACTCGATCTCCTGGCCAAACCTGGAGCCTGTTTTGTTGCTTCCCACTCACCTGGCATGACTCTGGCTGTCATCCCTGGATGTACTTCCCTCACCTGGCCATTGTCCTTCCAGACTGCATGCTTCCAGGCACAGCCCCTGCCTATTTTTTCCACTGGAAACTGTGGTGTTTTGCTTATCTGACCCCACAGAGTAGCACAGCCCACACTGCAGAATACCTATCAGTACTTCAGCCAGGACATTTTTCAGACTAACTTATCTCAGAACATGTAAAATGTGCATGATTTTTCATCTAAGAGTTGTGAGATCTATAGAACCTTGAGTGCATACAAGGAGCTCAAAACAGCGAGAGCCAGCTACTCTACTAATAGATGAGCCAGATGCATTATTCTCATGGTCGCTACTTTTTCCACACACTTAAAGGAAGCCTGATGAAGATGTACATGCTACAGTTTTGGCCAGTAATAAATTTAAGGATTTACAGAGTATTAGACTAAACTTCAATCATCGTATTTTACACTAGATACTATAATGTGGAACATACAAGGAAAATATTTTAAGTTAAATAAACTCATTTTTTACATGCATGCACACAGCACACCAGTATTTGAGGATGCAAGGGCATGCTGCTCTTATTTAACTAGGTAGTTCAATAGAGTCCTCTGCCCCACAACCTACTTTCAGTTTTGCTTCGTTGTTTTCTTTCTTCTATTAAATAAACAACTTTCACAAAATTCTGATGAATATACTCATAAACAAAATTAGTCTTTGTCACAGATTATAAAACAATTCCAGTTTAAGTCTCAGGAGTTCATGGAAGTGTAAGACTAAGTTCAAATAGTAGCGAAGTATGATAAAGGCCAATGAAATATTAAAATCTTGATGACAAATGGGTAAGAAGTAGAAAAATAGCCTTTTCTCTTCTGTTCAGTAAAGAACTGGCACAGATCTTTCCTTCCTTCAATTCTGAACGTTGAAGTAAGAACCCTCCTGAAACATTACTACTCATTTCCATGCCATCATTGAATCTACCCACCTGATCAATTCAAATATTCCCTCAAATTCACTGACTATTGAACGACCCAAAAATTTTGGTTTGAATATGAGTGTACAGATTCTACAAAACATAGGTAAGATGTTATATATTCAGTAATAGTCCTAAAATCATGGAATTTGTTTCAGAAGAAAAACATAGCTTTACAGATCTAGAAAATGTGTGCAGGGAATTGTTTCTCTCTGCACCTAAGAGGGACTACAGCAATTATGACATACACCTCCTTCAGAACTTCACTACATTTACAAAAAAAAAAAAAATTCATTTACTGAGCCCCCATGTTACTGTACTGCTGGCACTTGGGTCCTTCAGTTGCTTCAGCAGGTCCCACTCTACTACTAGTTTCCTGACTTTCAGACACCTCATTTGCAGTCCTCATGTTGCTTTACTGATCAGATTCAACAATCTGCTGAATCTCAGTCCCAAGTTTCAAGCTCCACTATGGTTTAAATTATACTTTCAATTTCCTGCCTCATGCACGTGTTATCAGACCTTCTGTCACTGCTCCCTGAAGGGCTGTTTGGAGCTCTTTCCTCCCAAATGGTTAATATTTCCTTTATTTTCTCACAGCCAGCTCATGGTAAGATGCAGATAAGACTTGGACAGAAACTATACTGCAATAGCTTTGTTTATGCATGCACATGTTATCAGCAGTAAGTACAGGACAAGTGGGTGACAGAGTGAAGTGATACTGTCAATCAAAAGAGAAACTAAGACCAACATTCTACAAAGAAATCTGAAAATTGGTTTTCTTTTTTTTTTTTTGGCAGTTAGGGCCACCTCACAACTCACCCCATCTGGGACACCATGCCAGGAATCAGGAGGAATTACTGCAGCATGAGGTGAACTTGAGGAAGCCATAAGATAGCTGTACTTTGAGGACCTGACAGCATTGGAACCTCCTGGAACTCAGTGCAGTTCTGAAGCCTAAAAGGCTGCTTTACCCATGCCATTGCTCTGCAGTTTATCAGTTCGCAAAAGACATGCCCCTGGACACACTGACTTTTACACGTGGAAGTATCATCATAATCTTTGAGACAGAGAGGTGGGATAGAATTGCAGAATTGTAGGGGTTGAAAGGGACCTCTAGAGATCATCGAGTCCAACCCCCCTGTAAAGCAGGCTCCCTAGACCAGGTTGCACAGGTAGGTGTCCAGAGTCCAAACTACCACTGGTGATAAGCACTTCACCAGACAGCTGATTCACTGACCGTCAACTTTATTATTAGGAATGTAAGACTCAAACAGATAAAAAACAATAACAATAATTAAAGGAATGGGGGAACTTTCCTCTTTAAACATAGTATAAATCATTTCTGAATACTTTTTCAAAAGCACTACAAATTAAAGATATGGCTTTTTTGTTCATATTCTGCAATTTTTGAAGATGTTACTTAATTACAAGAAATATTATGATTCATGTTCCATAGCTCCATCTGCTACAGTTGCTCGTAATGCAGGTGACATTTCTATTAGATTTGTTTCATCAGGAGAAAATGTATTAGTAAATAGTCTGACAGATCTTGATAGCCACTTCACAGGCTGCATGTACAGTATAAAGATCATTTCTGTCAACAGTTATATGTTGATAAGAGAAGTGAAGACAACAAGATGTGCACCAAACATGCCCTCTTCTTACAAATGAGATTGAATTAATCAAATATATCATTCAGCACTCGCGAAGTTTAAAAAACAGGGTGAAAAATGTACAAGACAGGAAAGCTGCAATCTCATTCTGCTCTTCTTACTGTTCCTGTTCTAATCACTCCTTTTTAACACAGTTTAAGTTATTCCTCACACGTAAAGGAAAACTGTTAACAGAAATAATACATATTTTGAATAATAGAAATCGTGGGGTTTCATTTTTTTTCTTTTCCTTTTAGAAGAGGTTTTGCAACCAGATAACATAGGTCAATGACAGGCTGTTTGGACATGCTACCAACACGACAGGATCATCCCATGGTAGAGGTGAAGGAACCAGATAGCGATTGCATAGGTAGAATCTAGACTACTTAACTTAATTCAGAGATCAGAAACCAAAAGCAAGTTCTCTCATCTTGTACCTCTAGATTTGCTGGCAGATGTCTTCAAAGTCAACATATTAAAATGTATGTAATTGCTAGCACTGGGAACTTTCCAGTGATTTCTTTCTTCTAAATCAAAGAGAAATTTTGCTAGGGAACAACTGTTGAAAATAATTTTAAAACAGATGTTTTGATTAGATAACAGATCCTGCAATATCTAGGATAAGCTGCTGAGTATTTGAAAGCAAATCATCTTCCACCCATCAGTGTGTTCAGTTGGACTGTCACTCTGGTTTTTATAGCCCTAAGGGGCAACTCTTTCTCTAGAAACCATTGCATAAGATTATTTCTCCATTTCCATTTTCTCTCAGCTGAAGTTAATTATTACTTTGTGTTAAACTTTACTGACAAACTGATAATTTTGGATAAATTTATGAAGGAAGATAAGTAGGGGAAATGCTGAAGAAAGAAGTGAACCTGGACCTCTAGCCCTGCCTGTCTTTTAGGACCAGATTAACTGCAATTTCCTTCTATTCTTCTGTTCATGGTGGGTTACACAAAGAGATCATGAGTAAAGAGGGGTTGCACAAAAAGATCATGAGTAAAGAGATCATGAAAAACACAAGAATTGGCAACAGTGCTGGTGAGCAAAGAATAGCAGAAAAAAATCATTATTTAGCTGAACTACTATAAACTATTTCTCTCTTTCCCTGTCATTTATTCAATGCCTAAGCTGAGGACAGAAATAGCAGAGAATACTAAATCAGGAAACTCTCCACTTGGTAGAGTTTAGTAAAATACTCCTTACTCATGGAAATATTTACAAGACAAAGCGGTGGTATTTTCATTTTTCCAAGTGGTAGTGAAATATAAGGACAAGATTTCTTTGAGATCAACATTACTCCTCCAGTTTTACACTTACTCAGAAAAAAAATAAAAAAACAAGCCAGCACTATTCTGAACAGTTTTAACCATTACTTTCTGTTGTTTCTGATTTCAATGCCAAAATTAAAATTATACTTTTTTTTTGTGGGTAATATAAGAAAACAACCCATCTCTCTACACAGAGAGATGCCTCTACCTTCTTATAACAAAGTAAGACCCCAGTCTATCTTTCCATACAAAATATACCATTTCTGTATGAATTTTAAATCTGTATTAATACTTGCTGTATCAAGGCATCTACCAAGGCCTTTATAAGTATGCAGTTTGTTAGTGACACCAAGTGCTGCTAAGGAACTGTTCAGCAAAATTTTCCATCAGACAGTCAGAGGTAGAAACAGCACACCTGGAACACGGAGATGCAGGACTAGAGTTAGCAGATATTACCTGAATGAGTCCAAAGGCAAGAAAGAGGAGAGATAAGGAGCAACTGAATACCGAGAAGTTCAGTACAGACTCCTTGACAGAGCTGAAACTAGGTCAAGGATAAAGCAAAGAGTGTACCTGGTACTGTGGCAATCTAACAGCCATAGACCTTAGGGCAGTTTTACCTGAGCTAGTATGGTTGCAACACTTCAAGATCTTCCAACTAGTCCCCAGAGCATTTATACATTTGGAGGTCTGTAATGTTAAAATGCAACGGAGAGCACAGCAATGATAGCAGGGTAGCAAAGTCCTAGGCTGCATCAAGGATAAGCTCAAGCACAGCAGCCATCAACTCAGAAACAAAGGAAGAAGTCTGCTTACTCCTTAGAAGGCCTCAGGTAGGCAGGAACCTCCAGCAAGACACCCTTGCCCCAGCTGCCAATCCTTAAATGAGGTCTGGGAAGGGATGGATCCTGGCTCTACTCTTTCCAGTCACTCAGGTACATTCTATAGGTTTATATAACTTCTAAAGACAACTTGGTCAAGGGCAGAGGCACATGCTGGCTAAAAGGAGTCAAATCTTTTATACATATGGCTAAGTGCCTACTCCTGCAAAAATGTGCCAATCTAACAATATTTTGTCTTGGAAGAACGAAGATCACTTTAGCGTGACAGTGCCAACTGTTTTATCATTAGCTCCATTACCACAGTGTCTTAGAAAGAGCTACTCTTCCTGCTATATACTTGCAAATAGACACACAAGAACATGAACACTTAGATAGGAAAATCTTTAATGGGAACCTGTGCCACATTCAGTGTTAATATTCTCTGGAAACTGAATTTTCTTTTAAAATTCTTTATAATTAAATCCTTGGGTTTCCTTTCACAAATAGGTTGACACTGATTTGGCCATGAATTCTGATGGAAAACTGAGCAACCATATTTTTGTTTTATTTTATTTGGCAAAGAACACACAAAGAAGTGTGCTATGAGTCAATTCTCCAGACAGGAGTTATAATGAAAGCAGCACAGTTCTTCCTTATTGCATTAAGGCTGTAAAAGCTTATTCCTCTTCCAATACTATAGGCACTGTCCATCATCAAAACCATCAACACTACAGACTCACAACTCAAGACTAGCAGCCTTTAAAGTATGATTTATACCAATTGCTCCTTGAAGTGAAGTCTTCAGAAATTAAATATTGTTTCTTTCCAAGATGAGGCTGAAGAAATCTTTCAGACATACAAATAAAAATTTTACCAGCCAGGAGATCTGTATTTCATCATGCCATGCACTATACAGTTCAGAAGTCTCTACGAGCAATTAGTTTATGAACAGGAGGAGAAAGAGAAGTAACTGAGCAGTCAGAAGGGCTGTTCTACACTTAGGGGATGTTAGAGAATAGAATTAATACTTTTAATGCAATCTGAGTCAAATACAGAAGGCCACACTGAGAAGCAATAGCAGAGTCAGTAATCAATGTTATTTTTAAACACATTCTCAGTGAGTAACTTACTGTTTCTTTACTATGTAACTGGTGCTAGGATGAACCCAGGAGTCAGCTATTTTGCTTAAATCGGTCATTGTAATTTCATTACTTGATAAACGAATAAATAAATAAGAAAAGGAAAGAAAAAGGTTAAGAGATCTGTCCCTAAGCAGAGAAATAATTCATAGCTAATAGCTGCCCACCTGGAATATAATTCCTATGCGTTATTATAGTGAGACAAGAACTTATCTATTTTGTGGAAGAATCAGAACAACAAAATACATCTGTTTTTCACCAACATGCCATAGGAGATGAAGTTTAAAAATTCTTTCTTACCTAATCCAGTTTGCTTCAGAATTTTCTGAGTTCTCAGATACTGTAACAACAAAACACAAAAAGAGTAAAAGTTTGACAGTCTTCAAGACACCTGAGATCTTTGGCATTTCTCCAGCTGTTTCAAAGTAACCGGCTATATCCTAGCTAACAGCTGTTGGCATACATGAACATCATTGTATGCACTATGGTTCTGTTTCAAAGCTGATTAACAATAAAAGAGAATAAAGTGAAAAACTGAAGTTTGTGTTCCTTACCTGACATAGTTTCTGTTGGCCATATGCTAGACTTAGCAAAAAGTGCTGTCCCACTGAGCAATAAACCTGAAATAGTTGAAGGCTGAATTATTAACAAGAACATGAGGAGGTCTTGAGCACATGATGAATGAAACAGAAATCCAAAACTTATAGCCTGATGTAGTTTGTAAAGGGAACTTAGGAGAGTTTCCTGAATACTCCACTTACTCAGTTGATTTATTGCAAACAGGATGGCACATGGAAAGAAGTGGGATGATGTTTTATTGTGATTCAGAGAATGATGGACACTGTCCCTCAATCCATCTTCATATTAATCTTTTACGGGGGGAATTTGACAAAAAGGGAAACATCTGGCTTTTATGGTTGTGGTATGCATTCCTGTTCCCCTGGTCACCTCTCTTTTCAGTGATTAACAGCTAATGTTCTTCCAACACTGTGCTGTGCCCTCCAGCATTTTTGTACCTAAAATCATAGATGTGCTCTTCAAGCAACTGACAGATCCACTGATATTGTCTCTAAGTTCATGCAGTATTTCAGAATTAAAACTGGGTCATCCAATTAACTTTGAATATGGCACAGCTGGAATGAAATCTACGGATTTCTGGGCAAAGGCTGGAACTTCTTTAGCATAACTTTGTGTCTTTTGATACTGCTGATAGCAATTAGAAAGTACCAACTAAAATAAGAAACCTTGCCAGGATGAAAGGAAATATCATCAATTTCTCTTCTCAGGAGAATTTTCTAGTCCCTCTGTATTAAGTTTTGTGGAATTCTTATTAGTACTTGAACTGCTATGCACCACACACTAATGATAAGCACAGCATTTAGAAAATGACTTCATCTATTCAGACATTTTGTTCTGCTCCACCTAAACACTACATTCCTAACTCTGGGGATGGGAGACACGAGACTCGTAAACATTAACATGGAAATTGGACATTCCGACTGAAACTCACAACAATGAGGAAGCAGTACCAGTATGTGGAGACAGGAGATGGGCAACGTCAAGGAAAAGGACATATCTGAAACTTTGCACTAATTAATAAATTCAGAGCCTCTGTGCAACTGGAACTGAGACCGTCCATTTGCTTAATGCCACACAAACAGTCCCTTCTCTTGAAATTCACAACTATGCCTTGCTCCAAACTCTCTGCTGGTCTGGCTGATTTTATTGTCTGCTCAGGTATTATTTAACAAAAAAGTCAACTCTGGAAACCCAAAGTACAAGGACAAAAATAGAAGTATATGGCAAAGCACATTTCTTACACATTTGGTGGATAGGACGCAAAATGTTTCTATTTGAGAGCAAATTGAGAATACCAACTTGTAGTGACTTTAGGAAACCTGTACAACAAACAAACTTAGGGGAAGAAGGCAAAATATAACTGAGGGTAAATAAGGCAAAGCACAAGAGGGAATAAATGTGAAACTGTCAAGAAGAGTAAAATAGGAAAGGGTAGAAATACATAAAGTTTCATAGACAGTAAGAGACACATGATGGGAATAAAGTGTAAGAACCTGTAAGGTTGAATTATGCAATCAACAAACAAAGCAGGAACATTTTTAGACAAGAAAGGCCCATGCTCAGCCAAAAAAACACTGTCCAAGCAATATATTCAACAAATAGCTGCCTGGACTGATACCAGTAATTATACCACTATCTCAGATGTGCTGAGCACAGCGACCAGTGCATCATCACTCTCCACAGCCCAACTGTTACCATAAGTGCAGGAAGAAGGAAAAGAAACTTCTCATCAAGTTTGTTATCAACTGTAATGCCATCACAATAAAAAGGCAAACAGCAATACATTTTCTAAAGCTTTACAATTTGTGTTCATTTTCAGAATCTGTAAGAGCAGGATAAACAATGAAATATTCTGAAGGTCATGTGCTAGCTTTACCTCTTCACTTATTACAAAACATTCATTTCTCATACATGTCCCACTACTGAAAGCTTAATAATTCATATCACACTATGCCATAAAATGCATTCAAACCCCTTAATTTTCATCTATTTCACAAGGAGAGTAAAGTTAACACCATCTGATTTTTTCAAACGTGTAGTTCTTCAGTGAAAATAGGAGACATTTGCAATATCAGCACTCCATCGCCACACAAGGAGGCAAAGTTAGTGCCTGAGGAAGCAACAGCTAGATGAGGGTTGGAGGAGTACTGGCCAGCTGGAGGCTAACATGCCTTCTTTCTTACAGAGCAGCAGCCTAGGATGAAAAATCTCACACTCCCTTGCCCTCCCTGCTGTGCCAACACCACAGGCGAATTCTCAGCTGTGTCAGTACAGCTTCCTGCCTGCTGCAAAGCACTCAGAAGAGACAGTTCAGCTTTTCACCATCAGATGTTCATCCCAGAGTGATGGCATTCTAGTCACAGCTCTCCAGTTTTGACACTGTGAAGCACATATGGCCTCACACATTGCATCTTTCAGACTCTCTTCTGCAGAGAGGGGAAAATTCCTCACAGGTTTTGTTTTGTTTTTTTGACAATTAGACACCATTTTTCAAGGTATTTTTCAGTTATGTGGTGTGGCAAGTCAATCTAAAGGCCTTGCTTTTTTTAAAAAATGCAGCAGCTAGTACATTGCTAGCTTTTCTGACACAAATATCAGTCAGATCTTGTCACTCCTGACAAGCCACCACTCCCAATTCCACTTGGCCAGACCTCTGAACAGGAGCACAGAGCTATGCAAAGGTGTGAAAGAAGCACTCAAAACAGGAAAACTGAGAGAGAACCAATAGGAGATAGATGTAGAGTATTAGATGGGCTGCTCCTTCTACATTTCAACCTGCAGAGTACTCCACTGCTTTAGCCAAACAGTAGAACAGATGCTCACCCCAGCTACACACAGTAAATTCTTGGGTGATCACCACCTTCAGTGTTCACCTTCTGTGCTCTAGATTTTGCTGCTGCAGCTCCCTTATCTCGCCCCATCTCCTCTCACCCTTTTAAGAGTTACAGGTCTGTATCAAACAGCACAGTGATAATCCACCACAGCAAATGGGTTCACATATTTGATTACTCTTGTAAACACTAGACTCCATAGTTCAGACTGCAAAGCATAAGGCTTTACTGAAAACACAAACTCTGAACTCCCATCCTGAATGATTGCTGATACATTGTGGCATGCTTATTCTCCCACAGTCCAGCTCAGTTTAATTTCATGAAAAGGAATTAAACTACAACAGAAGAAAACCAGGACAGATCTTCCCTACTGAATGAAGTGCTGACTGTTCCTCCAGGCACTAAGCATTTTCCTCTTCCCTTAAGCAATTAAGCCAAACTGCCTTTGTATTCTCTGGCTCTGTAATACTGAAGTTTAGCAGTAGAATAAATTGGTAAAAAATTCAGTGCTCACTTGGGCCAGTTATGCTTGGGGTGTGTATAGGGCTTTCTTCCCCTTTCTCCTTTTCTCTTTCTAAATCCTTAGGCTCTACCCTCATCTCACTTTCTGCTCTTATGTTTCCTTGGATTGGATCACAGGAATTCACCTCTAGAAATGAAGAAAAAGGAAATCTGTAAGAACTACGCACAATGTATCGCTGCGCTGTGCAGATGACAGCACAAAGCTAGGGTACGGAAAAACAAAAATCACTAGTCAATTTGCTTTTGAGCTGCCTATCAGCAAACCAATACCAGAATTTGCAGTATTCCAGTACACCTTCCTGAACACAAATGTTCTTTGAATACCCTCACAGCACTGCACAGTCTATGAGTACTTAGTTCATTATTCTCTTTTCTGTAGCTTTGTCTAGCAGAACACTGGCAAAGACAGTAACTTCTGGTTTTGCAACACAGAATGTTTCTCTTCCTCAGGAAAAGTTTGCACTCAGGAGTCCTTTGTTGTCCTCCAGCCATTAGCATGCAAGAATCATTGTCTTTGTCCAGTGAACTTTTCATTCTGAATGCACTTGGCAAAAACGCTGCAAAATTGGTCCTGTTAGCTCTTAAAGCAGCCAGTCACAGCACTGCTTGCTGAATCTCTCATCCCTGTACTCTCAAAGCCAATAATACAGGTATGTTTCTTCTAACCAAAGATTTTGGGCAGTACTGCAGAAATAACTTAGTAAGCACGTACATCAGCTGGGCAGCAAACAATTCCGAGGGAGGAATCACACAGCTGTCCTCACTCTCCAACACACACCTGTGTACTGCTGCAGATAACCTTCCTGCAGCTGCTTAACAACAGAGCACCACGTGCAGCAAATGTCAGCACAAAGGGATGAAAAAGTTCCTATTTTCTGTTTCCAAACTGATTCATTTGCACCTAAACCGACCTTCAACTTGAAAAGGGTCTGAGCTGGCTTTCAGCATCCTATGCCCACCTCACCTCCTAGCAGGACTACAGTATGAAGGCATACAACCAAGGGTAAAAGAGCTCTGCTTGGTTCAAGTCACAATTTTATTTCTGGAATGTAACCTGGGGGAACACCTGTATTTTTACTTTATGTGCTACAGTGTCAGTAATCTGCAACAACTAAGATAAACACTAAATTATAAAAGAACATCATGTTAAAAAATAAGCTTATTACAGTTTGAAATAATGCATCAGGATTTGGGAGAAGTTTAGTTTGGTGGTACAAAAGGGCTCTAAAAGGGATTCAACGTATTTTCAGATGCACGTTTTCCACAGGATTTTACTGTTGGCTGAGGCAGAACCAATTTGCTGTTTTGGCAATTAAAAAAAACCCCAAACCTCAGTAACCACAGCGTGATTGCTGGCACTCGGTCAGCATTATGAATTTTCACAGTAACAGGAATTTCAACACAGGAAGAAAATGCTGTGCTTAACTGTTTCAAAGCACCTCAAAGCAAAACACCAAACCTCGGTTTTCATTGCACCGCGGTGCTGGAATTTTAAAGATTTAGGTTAGGAGAATGAAAAAGGAGGAAGAAAAAAAAAAAGGTTTTAAATATCAAAAACTAAAAGCTATTCTAGATTTGCACCGAATGGAATGCACCGCTTTAGAGAAGCATCTGGAAAGACGCTCTAAGTCCGCCTCCTCTCCAGCAGCGTGCAGCATCACGTACAGCTGCTTACCTCACAAAAACCGTTATGTGGGCGCACCTCCCCCCTCCGCAGCGGACATCTCAGAGCACCGCGGAAAGCACGAGCCCTGCCGGCGCCGGCTGCCGCGGCGTTACTTCGGAGGGGGGGACGGCTCCCGCCCCTCACGCCGCCGGTCAAACGGACGCCGCCATTTCGCAGCCCCTGCAGGCGGGGGCAGCCCCGCGGGGCCGGGGAGCGGCAGCTTCGCCCCGTCGAGCCCGGGCGCGACGTTACCTCAGGGCTGCGCGGCTCAGCGCTGGCGGCTCGTGGAAGGTCGATTAAAACCACAGAGAGCGAGTTTTAGTGAGATCTTAAAGGAGCGGCGAGGAGCGAGAAAGACAATTAGTGCTCACGTGTGCGTAATTGGTATTACGCTGCTTTTCGCTGAGGTTTACTGGACACCTCGGAGTGCTCTGTGTTTTCTGCATTGTCCAAAACAATTATCTGAGAGCGCAGGTTAGTCTGCGCCCCTGAGAATCCTGTCCCGGAGCAAAATAAATGCTTTATAAAGCATTTCTCCCCCGTTGGGAGTGTTTCTGTAGTAGGACGCCCCAGTCTTTGAGCTTTGTGTTTGTATTTTGCCCGTATTTGGGCTTAGATCTAAATTTTCAGGTTGTTTGTGGTTGCTTGATTAGAAGAAATTTCTCTGGTACGCATCTGTTTACAAAAATAAAAATAAAAATAAAAAAGCCCAGAGAAACCAACAGGAGGCTCTTCCCTTTCTCTGTGTGCCCGTGCTTTTTCCATCCTCCCATCGCTGGGGCTCCTGCTCAGCTTCCCCTAGCACTCAGAGTAAGCATTATGTGGCATATATATACACATATCATGAACACCCTCTGCTTCTTCCATAGGGTTTTTCATTTTATTGTTCTCAACTGTGTTGGGATCCATAAAAATGAGCAAATCTATTTTCGTAGTCAGAAACACACAGCTCGGCTCTGCCTTCCCTGGGCTGAGGATTAGGGTTCTGTGTTTAGAATTATAGGAACCAACTGCCCAATTTAATGAGATACAAATAAAGAGCAACTACTATTTGCATCTTGTGAAGACTCCCTCCAACCACACAGCATCAGCTCTCATCTCTATCTTTTTTAACTAAGAAATGGTCTGTAAGTAATGGTCGTAACAATAAGAAAAAAGAGGACTTCACATCCATATCATTCTTCATAATTATTCAAGATGCAGACAAATTCTTCCTTGTAACCACTTTTCTCCATTACTGCTTTTTTTTTTTTTAAACAAAGCAGGAGTTCCTAACTGTAAATGTGCTCATGATGACGTTAGCAAGAAACTGAGGTAATCTGACAGTTTTGCTGAGCAATGTCCTTTTTCATATTACTGCTGTTTTCTTGAATTATACACCAGTGTATACAAAGCCTTCACAAGCCATTATTTTCTCTATCCACAGTTGCAAGAATTCTGTAATATAGGATTATATAAATTGCATGATAGCAAATAGTAATACAGACAGCTCTCACATCCAGTCAAACTGGACAGCCAGTAGCCTTGTGTTTAATTGAGTGTTTAACCCTACATGCTTTCAGCTTGCAGAAGTTAAAACACACAAAGACATCCCTTTCACCTGTGCATAACATTCTGAAGCATCATTGCTCTTTGTGTAAGAGATTCCTATATTCAAGCAAAAAGAACATCTACGTTGCTAATCTGTAATTGTTTCCTCAGTATTCTCAAGAATTTTGAGATACTTGAGATACAGGAGCTCAGGGTATTTCAGTTTTCTCCCATAGTCACTGCCTTGGTTTTTAAACCACAGGAACATCCCTATGACTCTTTTGTCTCTACAATCTGGACTTCCTTAGGCTCTG
Organism: Cyrtonyx montezumae; assembly: GCF_038088225.1. Taxonomy (NCBI): domain Eukaryota; kingdom Metazoa; phylum Chordata; class Aves; order Galliformes; family Odontophoridae; genus Cyrtonyx; species Cyrtonyx montezumae. Next base: position 11,149,652 of record NW_027072078.1, on the reverse strand, counting down.
TTACAGAAGCTCATCTTTGTATATTATTTTCTTTAATCAGTCCCTTGAGTCTGCCTGCTTGCTTTGCCCTGATGCTGATGGCTTTTCATTCCCTTTTTCCCTAGCCCCTTGCAGACCAGCTAGAACAACTTTTCCAAACACAACCAGACTGTTCAACATACCTGCGTGCAGTGAGGGAACAGTCAGGATGGGTAAGTACACTATACTGGAGATACATGAGCAGTGTGCCTGCAAAGTCCATGTCACATGGTGGATTTCCAAACAGAACTGTTTTCTGGGGTGTGACAGTTTTCACCTGCAGCAGCTTCATGGGTGCAACTGGCATGCACACTTTGCGTATAGCCATCCATGAATCTCATAAACACCTAAATACAGAACTTGAAAAGGCAACAGAGAATTTGAAGTTACAAAACGCAACAACAAAATTTACCTTAATTCTAACTTGCACATCAGCAGGAATAAATTTCAGATGACATAATCCTTCTGTTTTTGTAATGTTACACAAGAAATAATAGCTTTACTTTTAGTTGCCCTTTACTGGTACCTATACTTCTTATTGCCTTTGATAGCAGTCAGATTAATAACATCATTGTTTGCAGTAATAGTGTTGCCAATCCTAAACTACAATTTACATAAGTGTTACTTATCCGGTAGCTGAAATGAAACTAGCTATATTTAAGTACAACCATTATTTTGTTGTTGCTTGCAAATCTACACTAGAACACTTAATTGTTGTTATACTTCTGACTACTTGTGCAGTGATGATTGATTCATTGTGCAATGGCTCTGCTAATGCAAGCTCAGTAGGAGATGAGTCATTCCTATCCTCTGTTTAGATTATGTTTTAAAAATAAGTAATTTCTCATTTGTATGGACATGGTTAGATGACAAAAGGTGAAAAACTATTATTAAATGAAGTATTATAAAATTGGAATACGGAATATTTTTTCCAAAGTGAATACTATGCTGCATTTAACTGATGTGTATTCCATGAATGAGTGCAGTTGCTGCACAAAGTAATTTGTGTGAGCACACACGTGAGAATCCACTCGTATTTAAACTGGCACACATTACTGACCGGTAATCAGTCATATAACCAACAAATTGTAAATGCAAGTATTTTAATAATAAAAAATATTGTAATCAAACCTCCTCTTTCTGTAATTACAAAATTGAGCTGCCCTGATATAGTGTTAGAACGTCCTTATTTAAGTGGATTTAAACAAGCGTTATTCACTACAGTAAACTTCCTCTAGAAGTTTGGATTTCATTCTTTTTTAAATCCTTGTAGTGAATGCATTTTACTTTGCCCAGAGATGGACTTGTAATTACAAACAGAATGCACGGTTGCATTAACCTGCATACATCCTAAGCACCACGTCAGCAGATGTTAAAGCAATAACATTAAAAAGTTTTGCTTAAAGAGGAGAAATAATTGCTGGAGATCTTGAGGTGAGTGCTGAAATGTTTAACTACTTCCATGAAAATTCTGAGGCAGTTTGAATTTTGGCTATCCAAGTACAGATGCAGCACTCTGAATTGTATGCACCTGAGTCAATGAACACTGCATTGTATTTTCTTGACCTACCAGGCCATGTGAGTACTGCTTTGTATTTTCTTTCTTAGCCTTTAAATAAATGTAAATGTATCCTTGTTCAAGAACTATCACCATCTCGAAGAAGAAAAATAAATAAATAAATAAATCTCTGTGGCTCAACTAATGCATGAGTAGAAAAAAAAAATCCTGAATATAGAAAATACTGCATTACCTGAATATGAAAGACAGGAAGGGCAAAGGAACTAAAATGTTATACAGTATGGATTTGAAGGAAAACAATAAAACCGCAAAGGAAGATGAAAACAAGAGAACCTCTGTTAGAAGACTAGAATAAAGTAAATGAAATCACAGAATAACTAAAGTTGAAAGGAACCTCAGAAGATTACCTAGACCTATGCCTGTGCTCAAGATGGGACCAAGAGCAGGTTGGCCAGGAGCTTGTACAGACTGTTTTGGAGGGAGATTCCACAACTTCTCTGGCAATCTAGGTATTCCTGACATTTAGATAAAGTCTCTTATGTTCTTAGTTTGTGCCCACTGCTACTTGTCCGGGCATCAGGTATCACAGAGAAGAGCCTGGGTCAGTCTTTGCACTGTCCCTTCAGGTATTTATACACATTGGTAAGATACCCTCTGAGCTACCACTTCTCCAGGCTGAGCAATCCAAGATCTCTCACCCTCTCCTTATAAGAGTGTTCCAGTCCTTTGATCATTTTGGTGGCTAAATACTCTGCAGTATGACCATCTCTCTCTTGTACTTAGGACCCTAGAACTGGACAGTGGACTCCAGGAGCGGCCTTGCTAATGCCAAGTAGAGGGAAAAGATCACCTCTTGACCTGCTAGTGGTACTTGCCTAATGCAGCTGTCAGTATTAATGTAGGAGGGGATTCTAATGTAGAGGATTCCACTCTCTGTGGAAGTAGTAGCAAGAGATATATTGAAGTTTTATGCACATATTCAAAGATTATTTAAAACGGAAACTAGCATCTGCAGATAAGTCAGATGAGCACAGCAAAACTATACAGGTTTAATAAGTATAATTACTTATTAATGCTGTATATTTGCATTGGTAAAGAGCGGGAAAAGCCACTCAAAATAATAGCTCTAGCCAAGACTAAAGTACAAGGTGCATAACCATAGTCCAGCCCTTATGGATCATAACCACAGTTATCAGTTACGATCAAAGTTAATCACAAACTGCAGAATGACATCTGGAAACACAAGAAATACCTGATGTAGCATTGAAGTGTAAATAGCATGACTGAACTATAGAGAGTTGTTGGATTAATTCCCAGCTTTAAATTCCAAAGGAAAGGTGACTCAGAGGACTTAAAAGTCAACAACAAACAATACATATAGATCCTAGATGTTATATATTCTAGCAGCCAATTGCCAAGACAAGGATCTACAGAGCATTCTACAAAATCATCTGTACCACAATTAGTAAACATAGCGCTCTTTCACAACATGAACCAGGTTATCCAAATTCCATATTCCGTGAACTTATCCTTTACTACATCTGCAGTTTGAGTTTTAGTGCAATGCTCCACAGACCAATCCTTAGGAACAAACTGTTTTGTACAGCTTTGTTCACAAAGGCAGCAGCAAGATTGGGAATGCCATTACTATCCCTCCTCATGGCTACATTCAGAAGCATTACTGGACAGACAACCAGATTTTTGTTATAAATATCTGAATTTCCTCTTAGTTGGTGCCTGTCTGAATCACCAAGCTGCCTACATCACACAAATGCTTGAGCTGAGAAAATATGAGACATTATTCGTAAAATTCGATAAATAAAACTCATGTAGATAATCGTTTATCACCGTGTTCTCTCTCTTCCACCTTTCCACGTACATCATATACTTTTTTTTTCCATAGTACAGAAAATTAAATGCTGCATGAGGAAAAAAACCACCACCATTAAATATCCTATTTTAAACAAATAACCTTTGCAACTCCTAACAACTATTTGAGTGGTACACTGTATAGCAACACTGGTAAGAGAAATCAACAGTTTTTTATTGGCCTCATTCCTTCTTACTGCATGGTGTCTTTCTAATGAGTTCCCTTAGTGTTCAACATCCATCATTGCTGTGACACGCTTACACAGGTAAATCATTTGAATGGGACTAGCTTTCTTCTATTTATTGTTGCCAGGCAAAACACTTCATAGGCATTCATCAATGCAACACATCTTATGATGTGCATTTCAGGGGACTAGACACAACAGATATGAAGCATCCTTGGAATTACACTTGCACAGAACAGCATTTATCAAATAACTGAGCTTGAGATTGTTTTGTATTTATCACCTCTTTACAATGATTATGAATTACAATTATTAATTGTAAAATTATTCGTAGTAGTCTAATATTATTCACCACTTCCACCCACAATTTAAAGAATCCCAGTCAGTGAAATGCATTGTTCTAACAGAATCAATTTATATTACTATTATTTAAAATATTTTCTTCCTTGTATAAGGTAAATGTCTTGCCTTTATCAGGTGTGTGACTGAAAGAAGTAATCCAGTAGAGATAAAGCGTAATTATGAGCTATTTCTGAATAACTAGGTATCTGAAGGTTACTTGAATGACATGAATCACTTACTGGGAAGTATCAGTTGTACAAATACAGTTGTACCAAACTCATGAAAGGCAATAAGCATCTTTGACTCTCAGGAACATTTGTTTATTTCTTAAGATAGCAGCTTCTGGCAGGAAAATAAACGGTGGTGTAGAGATGCACATGATACAAATGATGACAAAGTGAAGGTTTGCTGTAGGAAACAAACCAACTTTAATTTCCTAGTGATTTTATTACTTCCAAAATACCTGTGTGGAAAGAGGTGACATTTGAGGGTGGAGGCAGTAACACATGAAAACATACAAAAAGCATGAAAGAACCATATCTCACTCAAGTTCTATGTGCATAATTATAATCCGTTGATGATGGTAAATCCTACAATCTAGATTGCTGTAAAACCATTTGCTTTACTATTACAGAGCAGCACTTGTGTTTACTTACAGTACAGAGCAGGAGATGCTCCCTGTCCTAAAGGAGTTTACAACATAAGTGCAAGGACAAGAACAATGGGCTCAAGCATAAGGCTAAAGAAACTAAATGAAATAATAGGCAACTAGAGCAAGAAAACAAGCAGCCACAGTTTCTTCAACATAATTTTCAAACTGTACCTTCTGTCTAGTTGTTCCTCCCTAAAGCTCTCTGAGAAAATATTATCTTACTTGCCAGCAATCATTACATTCCTTTCTGGAGCTGCTTGGGCTTCTTCTGTTGTGGAATACTACACAAATAAGGCAGTTGCATATAAAATATGTAGTCAACGAAGGCACAAAAAGAAGCTGCTGAACTGCATGGAGATAGACAAAGAAACCGAAGGAAAATAAAACTCAAAAACTGTATTAGTGGCTTCAACAGCCAGGCACAAAGGATATTCCTTGGCACCTGAAAAACAGACTCATTATCTACTTTAAGTATTTGCTCACATGTAATCCCTTAAAACATGTTGTTCCAATTTGATGAGAAGTGGTTCCATACACAATCCCATTTCTACTTTAATAGCTGATATGCTTTAAGGCTAAAGCGTGGATACAGTAGAGATGGCTCAACACTTAGAAGAACTGTTCTTTAAAAGATTTTTGTTGCTGTTGAATGCTTACAAATATAATAAAAGTGGAATGCACCCACTATCATTTTTAGTCAAAATCAAGCGTCAAAAGTTTAGCAGTTGTAAATTGAAAGCAGTTCTACAATGTTCCCATGTATTAGACAAGAGGAGGTCCAAGCAACTCGGTTGGCTAAAACATACAGACATATTCAGCGTAAGGAATTGACTGAGGGAGCTTGACTTTACAGGAAAAGTTTTCACTTAGAGAATTCTTGTTCAGTGATGGCAAGTAATGGAAGAAAATGTATTTCTAGCTCCTGTCATTAAAACATTTGTTCCCGTGCTCAATGGAAATTAAAAGTTTTACCACTCATGTGGTACCTACAAGGGATGAAGATAAAGGGAATATTAAATTCAACTGTGTGAGTGATTTCTATTGAACTGGCTGCTGTTTCTACAAATTAAGAGACCAATCTGCTTTATATCATGTAACAAAATTTCAGGAAATGGCTTTATAAATAACAGTACTTTTATGAAGGCTCATTTAGAAACATTCCTAACTGGGACTCAGAGCCAAATTCAAAATGCTTTTCAAAAGATGTTTTTTTCCACCTCATTTTCTGGTACCATGCATAAGTATACTTTGCAAGAAAATCATGCTTTAGGATAGTAAGATTACCCTTTAAAACTCCTTCATTTAACAACATTCAGCTATGCTTTCTCAATGGTATTTCAAAGAAACAGTATTTGAAGCATGCAGTATTAAATCTTCTCAACATCTAGAGTGATGAGAGAGTACAAATGATATTGTACTGAAAAATTTAAAATCTTATCAGTGAAAAAGAATTTTTAATTTACTCAGTCACTCTGCCCATTTATACAACTAATAAAATTCAATTTCACTGAGTGTATGTTTTTCCTACTTAAGCACATTCATTTGCAGGAATTAATACAACCTAGCAAGAATTATATAGCTGCAGTGACAGGACAGCATACTGGCAGAAGAACCAAGTCCAAGGTCTGGACTTGCAGCAGTTGGGACTGTTCTCAATTTAAAATCACTTGCAGACCAACAACTGCCCATCTGAGAAAATGCATGAGTGCTTAGGGCACAATATCCTGTTGAAAGATGGCATTCATGTAACATGGGCTTTCAGTATGGATCTCACTGACTGTTATTACATGCACCCATCATATCCAAGTACTGATTTAACAGAGAGCCTCCATACACTGGGTCAGCCCATATTCTTACGTTGCAAACAGCATTGCTTTATTCTTATCTAGCTTAATGCTCAGTCTCCATTCATCACTATCTCCACCTCTGAAAACAAGGAAGCACAAAGCAGGACAACAGAATCTAGTTCAGATGAAAATTACACATAAAACATGTGTAACAAGATCTGCATACTAACTTGCTTACTGTATCTTCTGGCAGCAGTATACACACAGAACAAACTAATCCCATGGGATTCCAAAAGTAAGAACAAACATTTTTTGGATACTGGAGCAAAACAAGCACTTTCTGAAAGCAAAATGTCACATGCTTGTGGAATACTTTGAGGTACACAAGATTCCAATTGTAGAGGTGATGAAAATACTCACTGAGAATTGCAAGCTGTCACCAAAAGAAAAGATGTCATTATGGCTATTATGCAAAGGTAGCAACAATCAAGACTGTTCCACCAAATTTTTCAAAGGTGAAAAGAAAAGGCAAAATTTCACACACAAAGTTATACATTCAAAAACTTGCAGTGATAGCTATTCCCGAAGCAGATTTGACAGAGGAAACGATCAAGAACCGCTTTCCCAAAAAGACAGTTTCTTAACTCAGCATTTTAATGTTAGCACTTTGCAGCAGCAATGCTGTAATAGCAAGCATAAAAGTAAGCAGAACCTTGAGTGGTATAGGTATGCATGAAATAAAACAATCCAAATTATTCGCATCAAACATACACAACTGCATGAAAGTAACAAAGGAAAAAACAAATTAGAATTACTCTGCACAAAGTACTCTGCTAAGAATTCTGGCATCCAAATAACTGCCTGGGGATTGTGTGGAATTCAGTAATAGCTGCATTTTGGATGACTGAGATGGAAAGAAAAAATTTCACCAACACACAGATTGACAGTAGACTTTTATTAACATATCTTACAATGCCGATTACTGTATTTCTAGTTTTGTAAGTTCTCTGATGCATTTTAAAGATAGATTTATGTTCTACAGTAATGTACTGTACTTACATGGTCATTCCTACAGGATATCACACCAGAACATTTGAGTAATGCACACACACGCCACTCTAGTTTGGACCTGTTATTTTTCAAGGTTAGCTTCATAAAACAGGATAAAAAAAAAGTAATGGGGGAAATCAAAATTCTTGTTTAGCAGCATGCAAGGATATTCAAGTACAATTTTCAAAGTAATTTTTTTGTGTGTTTTTTTAAATTGACTGGTGACTAATTCACCAGTAGTGAAATAAACACTATGAAATACCCCAATGTTAAAGTTAAGGCTAATAGTTTAATTAACATCCATATGCACAACCAGAGAACGTTCCATTTCAAATAGAACACAGTAATCAAATTCTGGATACCATATCTCTTGTGAATGTAGCATCGGTGCTTCAAACTACTGATTACTCAAGTTCATGAGCCCTGTAATAATGTTATGCTGGAGATGTAAAGAAACTTTTTGCTTCTCAACCACACTTACAAAATGGCCTGATACTCATAATGAACAATGCAAAAATATTACAGGCAGAACTTATAATACAGTATCAAAAAAGTAATATTTTGGAAAAGACATAGCTGTTTAGTTGGTGAAACAGTAATTTCAATCTTACAGGAAGTACTGTAATACTTTTGAAATATATATATATTTATACGTATGTATAAAAACCAGCATCCATTATTGTGGGGGGGTTTTGAGTTGCAGTTATCCAGAAGATTTCATTGTATTTAGCCACTTTTCCTTCTGTCCGTTCTCCTTGATTGCTACACAGTCATTTTATTTCCCCTATACACTTTTCACTAAGACTTCCACTGGGGAACTGTTTTCATTGTATACATGGTTTTCTCATAAGATGTTTTTATTTTACACATATAAATTTTATTTTACACACGAGCTACGAAAGTCAAAAATACCAGGAACTGCTTGGTAGTGCTGTATGAAATAGCCAACATGTCCAACACCTGTGGAAAAACATTAGTAGCGATATATTACATACCAGTATTTTATCTGTAATCTTTCCTGCCCATGCACACAGTGTGGGGTTTAGTCCAGTCTGGCCTGTTCTCTTGAATTGTTGTAGCCCTCTAAACATGATTTGGCATTCTTCCAGTAAAGCTGCATATGCATTCTGTTCACATAGGCTACCCCTCACACTTTGTTTTGTTTTTTTTTTTTCCTTCAGAAAATCAAGCAGAAAGAACAGTAATTGTTCTGAACAAACGCAATATATTAGAACCTCCTGAAATGACAGGAAAGATATAAAATTATGTTTCATTTGTAGAGTAGCCTGCACATTTCCAAACCAATCATTCCGAAACATACATTTGGTCTGTAATGACAGACAGGCTTATGGTTGTTATAATTGGGATCTGCCATTTCAGGTGCCATACTAATTCCCTATATACAGTGACTTCTGTATGTGTTATCACTAATGGTTTATTCAACTGGTATGGAAAAAAAGCCTGGATGAGAAAAAAAAGAATATGTTTTCTGGATTACATTAAGAGCAATGAGCTACCTAATTTACAGCTATATCATGTATTTTATGGAGGAAAAAAAAAACAATTATGAAATTCCTGAGAAAGCATAAGTTTTCAGTAATGCCTGAAATATTTCAATAGACTTCTTGCAGTAAGTGAAATAAACTTAAATTCAACTTTCAGACCAATTGTTACCATGCAGTCTCACAATCATTGTACAATTCATGTCTAATTACAAATGCATACCAAGCAAAAAACCTCAAACCAACACAAGAAAGGCAAAAAAAATATTCAACATAGAAGATGTAGTACACATATACAGTTTCAGCAAAAATTGCTAAAAACTCAACTCCACGCAGAGAGAAATTAAAAACTTGACAGCTATCCCTGGAGCCTCTAAACGACTTGAAGTAAAACTTGTGCTTCTTAACAATATTGGACAAAAAAGTAGGACTATTGAGTGCAATCATTGCTCACACCATTTTGAGGATTTAATTTCAAATCGTTATATCACTATTTAATAGCAACAGCAGCATATTATGCAAAAATTTCATGTGTTGACCAAGTTCCATTTCCCTTTTATGCCCATTCCCCACTCTACCCCAAGGCAAAGAGCTGAACTCCCATTCATTTAAAGCTATTGTCAGTCAAGTTGCATTCATTCATGGAAACAGCGATGATATGGTGTGAAGATGATGATGATTTACAAGCCATTATAATGTGGCCCCCATCTTTTATTGATATGATCAAAAGTATGAGACACCCACTGCTGCTCAAGCACTTTGTATCTTTCCTTGCATATGTAGAGAGGTTTACCACGCCTGTTTAAAAAAAACAGAACATACTAATGGTTAATGTCACATAAAATGGAAAACAACTTCATTGTTTATATATTCTCTATATATACAAAAATATTCATATTTTATCCCTCCCCTACTCCCAGAGAACCATACACTTTTATTTGTGGGGGGCTTTTGGTTTTTGTTTTTACATAAGATAGCTGCACTCCTTCTCCCTTTTGGAGAAACTTGCAGAAAATTGGAAATTTTTCTTCAAGGAAGGTAGAGATTTTTATCTGCTACTGCATTATATATAACTGATACACACAGAGCAGCAACAATAAAACATATTTATAATTAAATCATTACCTAAGATCTCTGTCTTCTTCACCATGTGCATCTAGATAAACAGAGCCCCAAAGGCAGAAACGATGGCCTCTTATGATGATGATTACAGATGCATTAATCAAAAGAAATATTCCTGTCCCAGCTCCACAGTTTTGTGAATGCTGTAAAATTATGAGTGTAGAAAGGGAAGAGTACAAAGATTCTGTTAGTCTCCATTAACTTTATATATAAAAAAAGGCCTTTCAAAATAGAAACTATTTTTTCTTGAAACAACACACAATTTACTAGATTGACAAGGAAAAGCCTGCCCCAAAATTTCCCAAACTAAAACTCTGCATCTTATGCAGCCATAATTTTACATACAATTAAAAGGTTCTGATGACAAAAGGGAAAGTACTTATTATTCTGTTAGGAGTTACATAAGGAAAAAAAACTTCTCTACAATATTCATAATTTGTTGTACAGCAAATGATTTAGCATCACAAAATATTCAGATGGCAAGAAAAAGAGAAAACAGTCAAAAATCTTGCCTTCTCTATCTACACTCACATCTAATCTACAGTTCTACAAATATAATTTTTTTTATTAATTCATTTGCTTCAATATATCACTATTAGTTAATATAGATTGTGATATTTATAAATAACTATTTTGATAATTTATTTTTTATAATGTACTTTTTTCTATATAGCTTTATTACAAGTATAATTCCACTGACTAAAATAAAATGTAATTAGTTACATAGATTCTTAATTCTTTTCAACTGTTTGCATGAAGCATATGCCTTAAGTATAACTTTCAATTGCATTTTCAATTTTGCCTACTTCTCCCGCTGTAATAGTGGAATAAGAGAGAAAGGTAAATGCAAGGAATTACATGATCCTTATTTCTTTGGGTTTGATTTTATGCCCTAGTTATAAATAGCTCCCCAACAAATTTTCTCTCAGTTTTGTGAAGCCTGTTCAGTGATATGAGAGTTGTGAGGGCAACAGATTTCAACAGGTTACAAATGAGAACAGTGTGTCAACACTGCCCACAGCAGCTTTTCAAGAGTGTTTCCACAAGGAGGAAATTAGGCCAGAGGCTTAAAAAGATGAATAAAATTGTTCTTCAGAATCCAATCTAGGTCCAACTACTAGAAACTAACACTAAACATTATGAAAACATTCATATGAGATAAATATCAAGACAGAGCAATGGAATTAAAAATGCCATCAAGAATGAGAATCAAGTGCAGAATTGGAATTCTCTCTCTTACCAGTACACATTCACAGTAACTCTGTTGTTTGCAGCATAGTCCTTTCAAACATACAAAAGTACCACAAACTAGACAAACAGCCGGATCTTTAGGAACCTTGGTACAAACAGTACAAGTCTTTCTGTGGTAATACTGAAAAATGGTATTATAATTCTCAGGCAACTGAAGGAGACGTGGCAAGTCCCACTTAGGCTCCTGGATAAGCAAAGCCTAGAAAGAAGTAGGAATAATGTATCAGTTCTGCACATTCATTTATATAAAACAAGATAATCCAAGAATGCCATTCTCTCAACTGTTCTCTATTTCACAGATTAGGGAATGTCTGAAACAGTCATCTGCATCTCCCTGAACATCTTTCCTGTGTTCACATTTTTTCTTTTGTAACAGGTACAAAATGAGCGCGAGCCTTTTCCCAAGCATGTTTTCTAAATGCAACACCACTTAAGTGCAATAACCTCCATGGCTAAAACAAAGAGGATTGAAATTAGTCTAAAAAGAAGACTGATGCTCACAGTATCTCCACTGGAGAGAAAAAAGCAATAACGTTGAAACATTTCTATTTTCTACTTCACAACTGATTTCTTAATTCTGTTCACTGCAAGGGATTGGACTAGGTGACATTTAAAGGCCCCTTTCCAACTCAAACAATTCTACAATCCTCAGAAATATCACTACCATCTAATAGACAGGACAAACTTCTACTAAATATTTTCTTTGAAGAAAGCTTCTGTTACATGACCTGAGTAGGCTTCAGGTACAGAAAATATGGGTACACTTAGAAAATAGAAATGCCATCCTTAAATGATACTGCCTCCAGCAATCACATTGAAAACAAAGTTTTCTTATTCCTTTTTGTAACCAATCAAATCCATATCCACTGACATTTCCGACTGCAATCTTTCTCATATAGAGGTCAGGTTCTCCGATCCTATACAAGGGGACGCTTACACAGTCAAACAATAAACAGCTGCTTCTACACAGTCAAGTGATTTTGCCACATACCTTTACTTGATCTGGATGTCTATCTGCAAATGAAGCTAACTCTGAGCACCACTGTGATATCATGTCAAATGCTGGCACTGGCCAATCAAGACAAGAGGCACTAGTGAATTCATCAGATGACTGAAAAGATGGTAACAGACCCAGACAGCTTGCAAGAACTGTGAATTCTTCATCTTCCTTTTGATACAAAACCAGAGATTTCAGATTAGCACCCGAGCTTAGAATTTTTATAGTTCATTATACACAGTTTATTTAAAAATACCTCTATTCAATAACAACAGTAGAAGTATTAGCATTATTGTACTAGAATGTATTCACAAAAACAGAAAAGGTTCCATTTCTTAATTTCTTCTTCCAAACTACCTCAAACTGGATTCTCAAAATAGAACCAGTCAGAATAAGAAAAGCAGAAACAAACAAAAAGTCTGTAGCTATAGGTGAGGATTTTGATGCAATGAAACAGGGAAACAACAAGCTATTTAAATCAGCTTAATATCTCATGGACCTTAAACATGTTTGTCTGCCAATGCAAGGTCTCTGACAATAAAGCCTAAATATGAACAGACGTTAAGCAAACTCAGGACTGAAGATAATCTGCACACAGACTAGACATCTCAGCAAACGCATTGCAAGTTTTAAAGTTCTGCTGTAATTTATGAGACAGATAGGTATGTCCCATTAAAATAAGCGTGTATTTGCTGGCTTTTGCTGTTGTTTTCTTTGCTTGTTTTAAATATAACATTTCTCAGGGAAACTGCCGGGGTGGGGGGGGGAGGGGGGGGAGGAAGAGAAATGTTAAAAAGGAATAAAAAAAACAGCAAAACCAAAACAGCTTTTAAATGGATACATATGAGTGTGTCCATCTCAGTCTGTACCTGGCAACTAGGTAAATCTCCTCCAAAAAGATGGTGTTGAAGTAGGCTGGTGATCCTGAGGAAAGGTAGGCAGAATTGCTGCAAATAGCACTCTACAGAATCAGGATTTACCTACAGAGGAAGGAAATAATTACTAAATTCTGAGTAAGCTGTCTCCAATGTAATAAACTCCAATGTTAACCAAATGTTATCTGTGTACACTCACTTTAACATAGAGCACATCAAGCACATGTTCCAAAGGCTGGCATTTCACTAATTTTAATCTAATTTTAAACTTCACTGTTTCCAATCCAAAACCCCACTCCATAGAACTTCCACAGACAGATACTTAAGCATTCAGTTTTCCAGGTTTCTGAATGGCTTTTTGTGCACACGATTAGAACACAAATAAAAGAAATATTTGTCATCCACATTCTCAACACAGCGCTACCAGTATACAGTATTAATAAAAGAAAGGTTTGCATAGACAAACTGTCCCAAGAGGATGCGCTTTGATCTAGAAAACAGAGTGCAGTCTTTATCAAGATCAGAGAAAACTCATTACAACAACCAAGCTGAAATACTTAAATGAGAGAGAGACAAAGGACATGTTATATAAATTTTCAAGAGATTTGCCAATACCACTGTTAATTCTTCAGACTCTTGTTCTTCATATATCTTCCCCATAGACAGCTCACTCACTACATGACCCAGCAATACTTCCCAAGATTTTTCTCCATTGCATGTATTCTGAAAATAAATAAATAAAAATGGACTGGTCACAAAAAAGAATTCCCTCTGAAAGAAAATGTGCTAAAATATATTTTCTTTTCATCAACACACACATGGGCTTACAAAGTTGCATGTTGTTTTAAAAAAATTGAAGGCATAATTTTGCAAAAGGGAAATGCCTTTAGTTCACAGAAGGAAATATGATTTAAGACTGTAATTACATATATTCAGTGTTCTATGGAATGCTTTCTGTGCATTTCTTACATTTTTGTGCAAGTATAAAAATGTTTAAAGTTAGAAATAATTACTTTATGGATACATTGGGTTTCGGCAGAACTTAAAGAAAACTGATTTTATAAAATAATAAGGTACAAACTCTTGCCACATATTGTGAATAGAAACAAGTCTATGAAAAAATGGGAAGTTGTACTTAGAATGAACAGTACCTACTAAACATGGGAAAAGCATATTTAGTAGAAAGAATAAATAGCCACTTAGCTTTGTATCACACTATTTAAAGGCAGCAGTTACAGAAAACCATCAGAAACAGAAAGCAGTGTTTCCGTAACTACTTTTCTTCCAAGCCATAATAAACTGTACCCAGGGAAAGCACAATAAGAATTGTGAGCTACATTATTGTTTTGATCACTTTGCATCAACACAGGGAAAAGACTTCAGCTCAGATACGGCATCTAGAATACCAAACAAAGATTCACCTGGCATTATCCACAAAAGACAAAAGTAAAGTGTGATCTGTGTAAGCATCATAGGATCAAAACTTCAAGTGTTGTCAGCATATAAGAAAAGTCAACCTGGACCATGCATCTAAAACCACTTGGGCCTTCAGAAACTGAAGAAAAGCTGTGCTCCTTAAAGACAATTGCCGTAACCATATGCAAAGCAAAATACTTAATCTGAGGACTATGGCTAAGATCACATCTCTGCTACTAGGCACTAGCAGGAACGTAGCAGATGAAGAGATGGGCTGCAACAAAACTGGAAGAGAGGAAGAGGGAGCTGTGCAATTACCACTGGCCAGCCCTCAGCATTAAGATCTCTTGAACATGCATTGAGTCCACGTAGCAACATTATGCAGGATGAGGAGAAGGAAGAAAAATCTAGAAATACATCTGGGGAAGGACAAGTTCATCAGTGGGCCTTTTGAAATGCTACTGCTGCTCTTAGGCTGGATGTCAAGAAGGAAAACACCATGATAACACATAGATCAACCTAAGCATATACAGTCAAGATGCTGTCAGAACTTGGACCACTGTACACAGGTGATATACACAAAACAAGACAAGAGGAATGAGGATGATGTTTCCAAGAGAGAGTGAGATATACTTACAGTGCAGCATATATGCAGCAGAGAACAGCGTTCCTATTTACCTCCTACCTCTTTGCTTTCCCACTCAGAAAACTGTCAACTTCCAAGAGGCTTATCACAAGAGAAAAGCCAAAATTCTCAACCTGACAGAAGTTAATCTGCTGGTTTATTTGAACCACATTAGGTAACACCACCCATTCACAGTAACATGCTGTTTAATATAGTACAATTTTCCACTCACCCTCAACATCCAAAGACAAGCATGCTAGTGAAAATTCCATGAAAATGGTGCAGTCTTTCATATCAAAAGAAACAGCTACTTTAGAAATCTATTATCTGAGACATTATCATTATTTGCAACCCTAAAGCACAAATTCCTTTATGGGCTGCCAGTGCTTCTATGCTTCATACAAAAACACCCTAGTAATATAGGTAGCAAATTTACCTATCACATGCCTTAAGTCTGTTTTTACACAATCAAATCTCTCATTTTAAACAGCAAAATAAGCATTGTTTGGTTTTATGTGAACATAAACTTACTTCTACTAACAAAAAAGCAGACCATGTTTATCATAGGGACTACAAAATAATATAAACTGGTAACATTTTAATCTGTTTTAATGCCTCCTGTCAATGCTTTAAAATTTTACAACAATCCATCATTTGGGAATCAAGTAAACAGAAATACAGAACAAAAACACTACAGCAACGTTTCTAAGCAAATGTTCTTGAAATTGTAATAAGATGACAATAGATGGAAAGAATGACATGAAGGGAGATTAAACAAAGTGCAGTGTTATTCAGTGTTGGCCAGTGTATAATTTGTCATTAGTACCCTGGAGTAGTGACAGACCAGAGTGACAAATTTACCTTACATGTGAAAAGCAGGTCATGTTTCTCAGTGTGCTTTTCACTTTACAGCCAACATAATCTAAGGCCCAGGTGTTGTGTGTAGGAACACTCCTGCTTCCATTTCCTCTCCTGGCCCCAACACTTCCATCTTTTCCACTGGTATGCACTGGCAGTCTTCTGACAGATAATCCACTGAACAGAAGACTAACCAAAGGGCTACATTAATTACGGTGCCAGCACAGGAAGAAGGTGGGGAAGGCTGGCTAAGGGAAGCATGTCTTTTGGAAGGAAATGGCATTCAATCAGTTGAGCTTCCCTTTAACTTGTAAATCTTATCAAAAGACAAGCAAAAGATAGGGATATATTTCCCCTATTTAGTTTACACATTTCTTAAATTCCTTTTTGTCTCTTCTTCATGTGAGCAATTTAAACTGCAGACAGAGAAATGAGGATGGCTAGCTGAGAACAACGTAAACAAGGCAGACTTTTTCCAGCAGTAAGCTTGCTTGCCCGTATGTCTGGTGAAGAAGTGCATCTGACAAATACAAGGTTTTCCTAGGAGGGAATATTGTCTTTTTACCATTGTAAAACTCAAAAGTGATACTACACAGTTACACTCTCAAATCTAAAATTCAGCCCAGAAACAGCACATTTTCCTAAAACTTGCAAAGCCTGCAAAAATTGCAAATGCAGAAACAAAATACTGTATTTTTGTTAAGCAGAAGGAAATTATTTTAAGTAAAGCAGAGGTATTTTTTCCAAACGTATTTCCAGTAGAAATGTAAAAAAGTTCATAAATATTTTAATAAATTAACCAACCTTTTTGAGAGCTCCTGACTCCTTCCATGCCATCCTATCTTCAGCACTGCATTTAACAGAAAGTGCTGCCAAGGCTTGAGTGTACAATAAAGTAAACAGCACTTTTACAATGCAGGTGAAGTGTTCTGTAAAACAAAGGAAGTCATTTACAAACACTTTGTATTTTTCACAATTATACTATAGAGTCTGTAGCTAAGGATACAATGTTATTCAAATGAAAAGCAAACAAAACAAGTATTAAAAAAAAAACGACAAAAATCATTATATTTACTTCCTTTCAAAATCAACTTCAATAGCCCTAGTGAACTGAATAAGTACAGGGCACGTAATTCTCCACTGCTCCATATGTTCACCTTAATCCTGATCAGAAATAATCCCTCCTAAGGACTTGGTAATGTTACAAAATTCTGTTTAGTACAAATGTTGCCTCATGTTAAGCGACTAACCACCAATAGCTACAGCTAGTTGGGTCATGTAGATGTAAGCATCACACCATACCAGCCAGTAATGACTAAACCATTGGAGTTAAGTCACAGTCATACAAATACTGCAAGAGTTAATTTTGCAAAGAAATTGCCATTGTTTTAGAACTAACTTTAAAAAAAATAAGCACTTTAAATACTGTGAAGTGTACAAGCCAATAAAGATTATCTCCTACATACAGGCTGCAGGAAAAAAAGCTTTGAAATCATTTCTGGGAAGCTAAGAGTCAATATGCAATGTCCTAAAACTGGGACAGGAAAAAGGTGAACGTGATCATCTATGAAAGGAAAATACGGCAGCAATCTCTGTCCCTTTTTACTCCAGGCTGTATTTCTCTTCGCAAAGGATCCAATTTCTTAAAACCCTAGGTAGATCAAAGAAATTTCTGTCATTACTTTCAACACTCCTTAAGTACAACGGTAATATATTAAATCTAAAACAATGTACACAAAAATGAAGATTTTATTAAAAAAATATATTTATTCAAGCTTTGAAGTCAGGCAAAATAGTTTTATTTATGTAAACACTTCACAAAAATTGGGTTAAACTCATTTTTTCTTCCCAAAGGATTTAAGCAAACTTCTTACGTGAAGATGAAAAGGAGGTAAGCAAGATGAAACGCCTTCCTTTTCCTTTTTTCTATCTGGTATCAAAAACCACTACTGATTTCTGAAATGAACACACCTAAGACTTAGGTACATTATGAATTTTATGAACTAACCGTTGTTCTTATATTTAACAAATGTTTACAAATGAATGCAGAAATAGATTTTAACACTTTTAATGTCATTGTGCACATAAAACAAGCATAATTTAAGCATCTAAAATGATTATTTCTAATGATATAATTAAAACTACTTTTTTGGGGCATTATCTTCCTGAAGAGTTTATGTCAAACGTGACAATGAAATCTGCTAAGCTTCATCCAACCTATTCTTCAGCAGGTAGCATTATAATTCATTTCCTCTCCACATTTCCCCAGAATGGGAATCCACCATATCCCATTAACTCTCTAAGCCACATTTTTTACCTCTGCTAAGACTTGTACTTTCTTAAAAATCCTTCTGAGGAACAGAATGGGTAAGATTTCAGTAAATTTTTGGGGCTGATATGCACAAAATTCAACTATGTGTGCTCGGAATTTAAAATTGCCTCTTCAGCCTGAGCTATGGCCTACAAGTGTAGCTAGAAATGACCTCAAGCTCAGAGTTCCATCTCAGCCAATAGCAGACAGGCAATAGAGATCTGCGGAAACAAGAATGAATTTTATTTTTTTTCCTGCAGACATAACTAACTCAGAAGCAAAAACTTCACATTTAACAAACTCCTACATTCGTAAGACAAGCTTACTGTAGAAGCCATCTAGTTTCAAAGCACTTGCTGCTGTTCTAGGGTGTTGTTTTTTTTTAAAAAAGCACATTCCATTAAAATGTAGACAACTGTGATTGTGTACCATTGTCCTCCCAACCTCTCACGTAACTGCAGTCTCTCCAACACTGACTATGTAGCCCAAGTGAGGCTCCAAGAACTTTGGTGAAGCAAACACTGCAAGAAGTTGCCATTTTGGCTAACTTACCAATACAGATTAACTGTAATAGTTCTCACACGTTTGGTTTACTTCTTTAGCTACTGTGCTAAAATTTGAAGTTTAACTTTTGTAATAAGCAATAGCACTGTTCATTCTTAAAATATTGCAGAAGACTGAATTTAACCAGGAAATATTAACATTCATAATAATTCACTGAATTTAACCAGGAAATATTAACATTCTCTTGAGAGAACATCTTCTGTGTTCTTTTCTTGATTTTCCAGTCACGTATGTTCAAAATCAGAACAGACAAATTGTAACTGCTCGACTTAAACTGCTGGTATGCACCTTCTGTGTTTTGATTAAAGACAAAATGCCACAAAATACTCAATCTAAGACAGCACTGTGGAAGCATGAAAGAAGGTTTGGAATACACCACCTAAGAGGCTCCCCAAGCTGGGCCTTACAAGATGAGCAGGATCTAGAGAGAGAGGAGTGACATCTCTATTTTAAATACCGCCATCTTTGTCCTCTGCTTTTTTTTCTTGGAAATTCTAGGCTTTGCTGGCTATAAGAGCCTCTAAGAAAAGTTCTGTTGCCAACTGTATTTGAACATGGACTGCATTAATAAAGGCTGAGAGATTATTTCACATCTAAAAGAAGCAAAGTGTGCAGAAGGGTTTCTCGGTGGAAATTAAGGTATTCCTCCCTAATACAATATTGCAAAGATTATGGTTATATCAAAATAATTTATGCCAGTAACAACGGATTGCATTTCAAATATCAGTTTTGCATCCTGGAATTTATTTTTGTTGCATTTAATGAAACAAAACCAGACAACTGGTCACCATTCAGCAGTCTGCCACAGCTACATCCTCCCCTAAACAGTTTTGCTGTGGTGGTCATGCTGTGCACACATAGCATGTCTTAACATGGTAAAACTAATATATTTACTAAAACCTGATCTTCATTAAATATGATTCCTCCTCATCTCTAACCCAATCTCATAGCTTATTTTTAAATTCACTAGAGATTTTTATATCTTACATATATATTGAAAAATAAATTGCTGTTGTGTTTACTTATATAACTCATATGATGATGAATTAGTTTTTGGAGAACAATTCTGTTCTGAAGTATACGTTAATCTAATACAGGAAAGCAGTCACGGCCACTTCTAAGAGGTCCTGACTTCTGTGACATTTCATGGCATATTCTTAGGAAAAAAAATCAGAGGAGCATCTCAGAGGCAGTCTGCTAGTCTGCTATATAATGAGAGCGCTGGCTTAGAAAACAAATACTTTAGTAACGAATACATCCTATGGGAGGAGCACTAAAAACACCAGTAGGAAGGCCAACTATCATTCCACTACTACATAAGATCTCATTTATAAAATGAAAGATACTTGACATCTGCAGGTATCCATAACGTTAGAGCTGTTACATTCCTGTCGAGCACAAAGAGCTGTTTCCCTCCTTTGTAAAGAGCTATCTATCCTCTCTGCCTTTCTGTCAATACTGCACTGTTTTCCCAGTGGCCCCCTGGTGGAGCCTGTGCACTTCTGTTGTTTTCTTCCCCCTTTAATAATCGTAAAGACTGCTATATTTGTATGCTGCGATGTCTAAATCCCTCCTGTTGTAGATGATACGTTGTGAAACATCCTGCACTAAACACAGGTAGTGGACTTAGGACTTAGGTATGCCTCCACAAAGATTAATTAGTACCATTCTGACAATCTAAAAGTTACATCACTAAGACTAGGTCACTATAAGTGACAGTTTAGTACTCAATTTTTATACTTATTTTTGCACAATGTTGAGAAATGCTTTTATGCTCCTACCTTTAAAAAAAATTGTGGAACCAAATTACTTTACAGCATCCTATTCCATTAAGTGCACCTTAAAATAGAGTTTAAAATACCTTAACAATAGAGTTTATATAGGAAACATTTAAGAACCCAAACTTCAGCACTAGGGCAAGAAGTGTGCAGATTAGTGCATTACCAATAATCTGCATCTTCCCATTTAATTGTGAGCAAATTATATAGCATGTGCTGGCAAGAAATGACAGCAGAAAGAAAGCAAATGCAAAAGGAAGAACCTTCTCAAGTGAACTCAAAAGGGCATCTTTATATAAACAGCCTTTGAAAATTCTTCCTTCTATCTACAACTCGATCAGTTATTCAAACAAATATCTTCCAAACAAAGGGAGGCAGCACTGAATTTCATATCTATGAAAGGTATACTGAAAGCCTCAGTATATACAGATAAATATTTCAGCTTCCACATTCAAATTGGATACTATTCAAGTTGATTACGTTCATTCTAATTTTAGTCAAGATCTTCATCCAATCATTAAAGAAAAGCTTAAGTGTTCACTCCAGCACCGTGTGCTCTACTTTCATTACATGTCATTGAAACTTTAGAGAAAAAGAACACATCACAGCATCCAGGTCAAACCCTTTGGCATCCAGGCCTTATCAGAGACAGAAAATAAAAATAAAAGAGGTGTGTGGGGTCTGAACTTAAGTGTTAAGCACTAAAGAAGAAAAAATTTCCCACAGCATATGGAAGTTAGGCTAAATTCTCAATGTCATTCCTACATGGCAGACCCTACAAGGAGCACTGCCAGGCTGAACAGCGGAGCCCCAGCTAGTTTCTGCCTGTGGTTTCTGCCATTCCCTGCATGCATGGCACCAAAGACAGCACCAGGCCACTGACAGCCAGCTCAACACTGAATCCTGTGCACCTGTAAGCCATACGCTCACCCAGATTCAGTTGTTTAAGTACTCCATAACAGAGACGTTTTTTACTTTCAAAACAAAGCAGAATTTGAAAACAGTGGAAGTTATGAAGACTCTGTGCAACTAGAAACCTGTTTGCAGGGGTCTCAAATCACATCCTAAGACAAGAAAATTTTTCACATGTAACGGCAACTATGAAGAATAGTTTATTTTTAATTAAGTGACTTGCTCAACATAAAGGAATTGTGTCGCCAAAAGGGTGTAAATTTGGTTTACAAGGACTCACTTACGTTTTCAGCTGCTTTTCGCCATCAAGCTGCTGTCTCCATTTCTGTACTACCTTTCTTTGTACACAACACCATTTTGTACTCCTGTCAGGAAGGAGCTAGAAATGCTAGAAACAAAATCCTCATTTACTATTACTCACTGTTGGCGAGTCTCAACTGAGAACTGCCCATCCTGTCCACTACAGCTGCAACAGAATTAAACCAGAACCTCCTACATGTGTTCAGTCTTGTACACATTTCAAAATACTGAGCATGTGAAACCATAAAAGCTACACCCATGTTCTAATGTCAAGCACTTAAAAAAATGATTAAAAACAAATTATTTTCAATTATAGAACACACAAGCTATTTTGCTGACTATGCTACGAAAGAGATATACTGTATCTTCTTCATTCTCTTCTTGACAAATTTAAGTGCTTGTGAATGCTCTGACCTCCACCACAAAGTTTCTCCTGTAAAAAAGGATTTAATTTGCTGCGTTCTTTGTGATGTTTCCAGATCAATTTTCTTCTCAGTGAAAAGGCTGAACAGTACAACATTTTTATTACTTAATTGATGTGAGATTGTAAAAGATACCAACAGCCATCCAAGAGTTAATAGGATATTTAACACAACTCCTAGTGCTGTATCCAAAGGACAGAAGATCAAGTTTGGGTCCTTCCTTACAGAGTCCTCATGTTTGCCTGTTCTGAAAACAGTTTTAACAAACTATTTTGCGTATGAACAGAAAGATGACTCAATACTTGAATTATTTTAGCTTCCTGTAAGGATACAAATATTGTTTCTATGAACATATCAACATGCCTAAAAAAATAATACCTGCAAAATCAGCTCCATTAGAACCAAATCAGCCCCATTAGAAGACAGTGTTCATGCTAAAAGAGGAAGAAATCTTTCACTGACTGTAAGCCCTAAACATTCCTCATCACCATTACCATGAGGTTCTGCACCATACTCCAACTACAGAAAGAGGTGGTGTTAAGTCTTCAGTTAAAATATACTCAAACTTATCTAACAGTGCACTCAGGCAACAGCCCTGTCTGAACGCTAGCGTCAGACAATCCCAAAACTCCCACACCCTGCAATCACTTCAGTGCACCAAAGAAGGTTCAGGAAGCACAGGGTCAAACATGAATTTTTCTATATATCACTATCCTGGCACATGACCCTACAAAACTCATTTTCACCTTTTCATGTCTTAGCTCTCTACCAAGAATTAATTATATCCGCATTCAACTCTACGACCTATATACCAATTACAAAAGTTCTAAGCAAATACGTTATTACCTATTTTTCTGAACTGCATTCTACACCTCACAACAAAGCATCACGAAAGACTTTCAACACTGCTTGTTTTGATGAAAGAAAAATTAGAAAGATAAATAGAAATTTATTTCCAATTTAATGTTTTGTAAAGTGGTTACATTTATCAACTTCCTTCCTTTAGACTTTCAAATGCAACACATATTAAAGCTAAGAGCAAAATCAAGACATGCTACTGATGTGCAGTATTAGAGGTACAGACCTCTCTACAGGATGCCTTACTGCGATTAACTGAACACTGCCTTTTGTAGGATAAAGATAGACTTTATCATAAACAGTATTCTGCAGTGCTTGAACGTAAGCTACAAAGAAACGTTTGTACTTGGGCTTCGCCACTCCCTTCCCTGAAGTTCATCTATTTACACTGCACATTACTGCTCTTAAGACCATCAGATAAAGTTGGTTTATGTTAAAACCAGTTTAAAAAAAAGTTATGTTTTTAAAAGGATGTTTCCTACCCCAATTTTTTTTCATCTAATAATACTTGGACATATTTAACTCATAAACATGTACACTAAAGCAAAAAAAATACAACCCACCACATTAACAGATACACACAGAGTTGTTTGAGCTCAAGTTCAAACTCATTTAACAATCAGTAGCTAGGACTGAACACTTCCTTCAGTGGAAAGTTAGGCATATGGATCAAGAATAGAACCTATTGCCTACTCAAAAATTAGCAAAAGCCAGTAGGCACAAAAATTGCCACAAAGACCCCTAAACATATTAAAAAAATTGATTTTATTCTCTCTTTAAAATCAAGGTATAGCTATAAAGGATCAAAGCAGAGAGCAGAGGGACTGAACCACCATAATTCAGAGCATAAACTACTAGCAAGATGGACAAATTACATCCAATCCTTTAATACACAAAATACTGTTTTAAAACAGTTATGATTTGGCAATGAAAGTATGGTTCTTAAATTAATATTTATTCCAATTTTTTTTATATACTGCATCTACTAGAGCTGCTGCATCACAGCAATTACCATCCTCATATATGACCTATTATACACAACTGCTGCAATTTAGATTCTGAAATTAAAACTAAATTACAATCTTTCAGCCTGAGGCACTCAGTTCAACTTGAAGCATTGAGCTGCCCCCTCCAAGAAAAAGGATGAAGGTCAAACAAAGGACAACTCTCCTTCAGGAAAAGAACTTAAAATAGCGTTTGCGCAGCTCTTGTATCTGTACTGAATAGGCTGACTGATAAGGTGAGAAGACAAGGGACACAGATAAGCCCGTCGAACTACAGCAAAAATTTCTGTTCAGTGCCACCTTCTGTAGATAAGGCAGAAGCATTATTTTAGAAGGCACAGCAGACAAGCTACAAATTACCACTCTGGAAGTCACAATGAATGCATACTCAAAAAATAATTTTTAAATACACACATTCTTGTAACATACCTTTGCGCAGTGGTTGAGGCATGGTTAAAATCTGGATTAGCAAAAGGGATGAAACATCTCTGTAAAGTACAGGAACTTCTGGCAGCTCTTCGCTTATCAGCCTGAAAAGAAAACCCAAAGGAAATTACTTTTCATTCTACAATATCATTCTTCATAGTTTATTTTGCACTGAGTATTAAATGCTATTATATTTTATATCAAGTTTTTAGAAGCCAATCACCTGTCAAATCATTAAATGATATTCAATTCATTTCACGTTACTAAGAGATAGGAGCAACTCATAAGGATGTTAACTATTCAGGTATTTAATCATTGCTATCTTAAAACTATCAAGAACTGTCTGAATCAGTTATTTTTATATTCAATCAATACTCAGTATTTCCATTTAAAAGTTCTGGTCCTAATCTAACAAAATACAATGCATAGTTACATAGCAATGTAATCATTAGTTTGTTGTATGGAATTTCACAACTATTTACAGCTAATATTCAAATTGCATTGACATTACAAGGAATGCTCCTACTGGGAAACATTGAGACCTCAGAAAAGATTTGCCCTCATGTAAGGATATGAAGATTTAAGCAGCTATCACAGGTGGAATTATCCAGTTCTACAGATTCCATTTAAAAATCCACACAGCTTTAAGGACAACAAATAAGCACAGAAACACTGCAAACTTCTGAGCTAGTCAGATTCATTCGATAACATTATCTTATAGTCACATACTTAAAAGCAAAGTACATTAGTAGATGGGAAGCCGTGTCTTGGTGTAACAATATTCAGACAATACTCCAACCAGCAATTGGTTGCAGAACACGACTCACAAGGTTCAGCAGCTGAGCTGAACAGCAGTCAATTCTCCCCTCTTAACTTGACAGGGAAGCACAAGCAAGATCTCAAGCAGAGATGTATGGCAATGCCCAGACACACTGTTCACTGTCACCTTTCCTCTTCTGCAGCACTCGCAGAAAAAATAGCTGCTTGGATTCTTACTCCTATTGCCAAACAGTGCCAGTGCTAGTTGGCTAGCTGTTTAAATGTCAGTGGAATAACTGAGATGGAGATACTTGAGATGATTATCTCTGCTACTACAACAGGAGTTGCACTGTGAGGAACTAGCATAACTGAACGAGTTCCTTGTGGATACCAGTCTCAAGTTAACCAATATGAATGTTACAAAGGAAAACACCACACACTACTGAGTTGCTTTCAACTGTCTGGAAATTTGAATGTTGCCCTCATAGATCCATATTTTCTTTTGAGAATCTTTGTCCTTAGGCTCTTCTCATCTTTTTTCCTATTCTATTACTATTCTCGCTCACCAGAAACTGCAGAAAAACCTCTCCCTCTCTTGGTGGGAACCTCTCTTATTTAAGGCAGCTATAAACCTCCACACCACACAGCAACTTCACTGGGCCCTTCATAAAAACCATCTGAGAAAAATCAGCAAGCCAAAATACATCCAAGCTGCTACAGCTTCAAGGCTTGCTGGAAACAAGTGAGAAGCTATCTGTCCTGCAGGTACATTACAATTGATGAAGTGCAATATGTTTGTATTGAAAGAATATCCTTATTATAATATTAAGTCTCGACAGTTCAGCCTCACTCACAGCTAGAGAAAAAATGTTCCGTAAGGTCATCCACTACAATTGATTATTTCAGAAAATTACTGCTCTGCAACAGTAATATCCTTATTTATATGTGCCTCCTAAAGAAGCAAAAATTAAATTCTAGAGAAGACAAAGGGAGTACCAATTCCTATCACATTACAAAGTCACACTTTCAAAGTTGTACAAACAATGGAGTTGCTTATCTTACCAAGTTTCTCTAATTTAAATTACCACTGGTTTTATTCTACAATTCATCACGCTTGTTTTTAAACTTGCTCTCATTATGCAATGACTGAAAGTTTGGACAATCTCTAAAAAATAAATAAAGGTTAGAAAAAATTTAAAATTTATATACAGTTTTCCCTCAGAATTTAACTTCAAAGAAGGTTAAGATATCAACTTTCTGGTTACATTTAGTTGAATAATTGATACTCATTACTACAAGAACATCAGTATTATTTAACAGTCACATAACAATGAGGTCAAAACACCTACTCAGACAGAATTAGGCAAAATTCCTCTATATACAGAATAATGTGACTGGTTATCAACATTAAAAATAAATTGACTTATTTTTACATGAAGAAAAATGAAACTGATTTACTCATTTCATGTAAATGGAGAATTGTAGGGGTTGGAAGGGACCTATAAGAGGTAAGCAACCTGGTCCAAGGAGCCTGCTTTGGCAGGGGGGGTTGGACTAGATGATCTTCAGGGGTCCTTTCCAACCTCCACAATTCTGTGATTCTGTGAAATAAAGTCACATGAAATGTCAAAGTTTTACATAAGCTGTTTCAGTTTATATCAAGCACAGTGCCACATAAAACACTTAAAAATTGCTCTGTCATTCATTAAGAGCGAAAGCAACTTCTTCGTTATGACACAAACTGAATTTGTCAAACATATTCAGGGTACAGAAATTACCCATCTGCTTATATGGGCACAGGAAACTTTGATAAATCTGACTGTACAAATACTTCTGCCACAGAAGCAGTAAATAAAATGAAAGGAAGAAGAATTTCAGATGGAACCAAAGTAACGTAATACTAATCCAATGTATTGCAGTTGTAATCTGTGTCCATTTAAAAATAAGAAGAGGTGGGGAAATGAACTGCATGATGAAATACAAATGTCCCAAAATAAAAAAATGCATTGATTGATTTTCTCTGGAACTGACCTCTGCTCCAGTCCAAGGTTGCACATCCTTCTGAGCCAATATCAGAGCTGTCTATCCACAAACAGCACAGTGACAGAGTCACTTCTTAGGGAACGGATACAGAGGAAGAAAAAACTGTTCTACTGTGAAACAAGCACCATCTTAACTCTACATTCAAACAAGCGTACTTTTCCATACAAATAACCTCTCCCTTCCCCCTTAGCTAGAGAGACTTCAGTTTTGTTTGATGCAAACACCAACTGATTACAAAGTTAAAAAATCACTAAAGTGGAAGCTTTGAATAAACCTTAGGCCTCACAACTGTCAGAAACAGAGAGCCAAAGACATGGGGATGAGGACACAGCTGAATAAAGGCTTCATCAACAAGAACAAATTTATATTTTTTGGTCTTTTTATAATGTGAAATGCAGCCTGCAAATCCCAGCCTGAAGAAAGATCAGAGTAATAATAGCTACCAATGTTAATAATTATAAGGTAGAAATCTAATATTTATTCTGGCTAGACTCCAGGATATGATCACAATTGTTATTTGCTGCTGCGTCACAACAGATTTTTCAAGCAGGTCAGTTTTTCTCATTACACAACATAAGATTTCACTGACAGTAGTGAATCAGGCATTTCCCATTCTCCCTTTCACCACTGTGCCCCCAGCACTTCTCTGACACCCACTGCCAAACATATCAAAAATAACCTTTCTAAAAACAGATGAAATCATTGACTTGGTTCATGATGCAGCCTGCTCAAGTCACATCAGCACAGCTGAAGATGGTAAGCTACTGCTGAAACTGCCTTAACGTGACCTGCCTCAAACCCCAGTGTCTCAGAGTTCAGAGTTTCGTGTTTTTTGAAGTCCATCCCAGAAAATAACAGGCTGTGCATTACCATCCCTTGCACAAACCTTAACTGAACTCTACTGTCTCATCATCCTACCCTCTATCTTCACAGACAGTTTCATTTTTCCCATTTCACAACTGCTTTTGTAATGGCAATGTTACTTTATTGGAGCACACTTGTTCAGTCTCATCTCTGTGTTGTAGCTCATTGCCCCAGTACAACATTATAAGCAATCACTGAAGCAATCAAGCTTAGAACAAAACAAGAGAACGCTTTAGTAAAAACAACTTAGTATATTTCAGAATTTCATCTCATCTTGAAGTTCCCACCCACTTCCTAATGACTTCTACTGCAAAGACTCTTAATGCCTCACCAATAATTCCTGCTAGTACATACTGTTTGTCAATACAAAAAAAAATCCTTCAGTGAGATGTAAATTGAAATAAAAGGATATGTATTTCTTTAAGGTTTGCAATTCCTGAAATTCTGCTATGTGGACTAGTCCATTAAATTCACATCTGGGTATAGTAATTATTGCCTCCAGCTGCTTCTCCTTTGTCCCCTTGTCAGAAGCTATTATTCCTCACGGCACAATAATTGCTTATTTGACCACCATTGAAACCACATCCACACCTAATACAACTATTTGCTTAAGCACAGCCTGTGGGACCAAGTGCATATTAAATTTGACTGAATGAACCACATAAAGGAAAGAATCCAATATACCATGGTGTGAAAAATCCAGCACTAACTCCATCTATTCTGAAGAGTTTCACAGTTCATCAGATTCAGTTTTGTTTTTATTCCTCTTCTTCCTTCCAATAGCTTACATTAAAGCCCTTTTTTATACAGTACCTTTTTTTTTCCTTTTTTTTTTTTTTTTTTACAGTACCTTCTGTTTTTTTTTGTTTGTTTTTTTTTTTTTACCTTTGTGTCACTACATGAACTACTTCCTTTCTTCCTTCTCAGCTGCCATTTTCAACTGCAGAGTGATCCAGGTACAGCTAGCTGACACTAAGCAAAAACAGGGACTTACAGAAGCATGGGACAGCAATTCAAGTCTTTACAAATGTTTTACTCATGTTTTTCTCTGTATCATTAAAAAAAGTCTCCAATTTTCCATGAATATCTCTCTTCCACAAGCTTTTTTGGGGTTTGCAGACTAAGTAAAAATGTCCCAAGTGAACAAGAAAACACAGTTTGATTGTATCTGTACATCTGAACAGTAACCATTTACTATTAAAGTGATCTTTAGGTAAAGCTTCCTAAATCTTTTCAGACTTCATAGTGACAAACCTACATCTACAAGCCTATGATGAAAACTCTTGAAAACCAGTACAGAAAACTGAACTGCTCAAATGCATTCCCAACACATACTACATCTGGCAAAGCATACTGTTATGTTCCATATTACCATTCATTTCTAAATATAGAAATGCCTAACTAAATACAGACTTAACTATATTTTACCTGCAACAATCTAACCTTGATGCAATCAATGAACAATAAATTCCAGAAGACATACAGAAAAAGCAGTCCCTCTGTTAATATTTCCAAAGCCAGCAAGCTCTTCAAACACCAATAAGAAGTGCAAGACCAGTCCCACATCTACTCTGTCAATAGTCTTCATGACCTTCCTTTTGCCTGATAAAACTCAGCATTCTCTAAATATATTAACCTTGTACCCCTGTTAGATATAGGTCAGAGCAGAATTGCAGGAAAACCAACTTGAAAAGAGGCTTGAATGTATGCTGAATAAGATGAGTTTTCAGATTCTCGTTCTTATTAACAGATTTGAATAACAGATTATTTCTTAATCTAATTACTGCAATGATCTAACACTGATAGCAAAGAAGGCCTGGGACTAAGAAGCTCAACAGTAAAATCCCAAACTAGAAGCATGCATAAATTTTTCAAGATTTTTTTTCCTCCCTTGTACAACAGAATTACAACACCACTATCCTAGACTAGAATTTGAAATCTCATGACTCTTTACTTGAGGATCCTAGAAACATACCAACAGATATGCAACATGACAGAACTAAAAAGACCACTTTCAGCTTTGTTTTAAGCTATCAAGTGGAGATACTAGCTCTGAAGTACTTGAGCAAAGTGTCAGGATAAAACATTGCTTTCCTCCTATGATGTTGAAGCTGAGGCAAGAGTTCAAAAAGAAAAAAATCTCATTTTAGGAAAGAAAGGTTATACATGGTTTTTCTGCTCCCTGTCAAAGTAGAAAAGCAGAGGGTATAAATTTAAGACTAGTTAAGGCAAATACATTGCTTTGTGTACTGTACCGTTAATCCTCATACAGCTCTGTATGCCACACAAGGTTAATGTTAGAAAATCAAACTTAGGTGAATAACTTGATTAAAACAAAATACAAATTAAAAGTTTCATCATGCAATATAATTATTTTTCATTTGTATTAGGCCAACATATTATTTCTGTAACAGCTTTATGAATTTAATACTAACATAAGTTTTTTCTGGCATTCATACCAAGAATTGCATCCAGCCACTTACCCAACACCAAGCAATCTGCATGCACTTAAGCTGGAAAATAGTATATTTAAGTTTTAACTAAAAACTGGGATGTTATGGAATTTTATGTAAAAATTTTTTAAATTTCTTTTGACAAAGACATATCCTCAAGTTTAGATGTTTAACTCACAAGCTACTTCAGAAAAAAATTAAACTAAGACAGAAAATTACTCAAAATCCCACTGTAAGAATGCTTTGTTGATAAAATAAAACTGGTATTTTGTAAGTTAAAATACTTGCTCTAAATTTTTATCTTGCATTGTCTGGGTTAGTTTCCTCCAGGGATTGTATGCAGAGTCAATACTGTAGAGGCGCATGTGCATGGCCAACACGTGGAACAGCTGATCTGAAAGGAAGAGAAGATAAACTCCTGATTATTATATGCAATAATATGAAGTACTTCACATGAAGTTGCCATCATTTATGTTGTAAAAACAGATTTACTTCTAACACAAAGAGGTTTTATTCTTTTCTCTCATAAGGAATTCTTCTGTTCAACATATCTGAAATTAACCCAAAAGGTTTCTGGAAATGCTGCTTTGTAGCAGGATTACTCTAGTCCTTCATCCTTAAATTATTATTCCTCCTGCCTTCATAAGATTATTTTGTAGATAACTTCACAAACAGATCATCTTCACACCACAGAGACATTAAAACAGCTACAGCCCCCACAATGGAGATTTGTATATAACCTGCAGGCAAAGTTTGTTGATAGTTATCAATTGAAGAACATATGTACAGCTGTTGTGTAAAAAATACAATCTGCAAAGCAATTCCAGGTCCTTTTGAAAGAAGGAAGTGTACTTTATTATTCATATATATTATTGCAGTACTGTGTATTAAAATGCACAGCTTTCAAAACCCTACAGTGAGAAAAAATTAAAATTCTCTTTTTATTCCTCATACCATCATGACAAGTGTAGACAGAAATCCAATCTATTCCTCTAAAGCCAAGAAGGCAAGCACAATTTATGGAGACAGCATTTTCAGAGAAGTATGTACAGTAGAATTGACATTTGACATTCTTTTCTCTGTGCTTACCATACAGTCACAGACTGGGCAGAATGTATAGCAGAGCCATATTTCAAAATATTATTTCCATTATTTTGCTCAATTCTTTCCTGCTGTCACACTACA
Organism: Cyrtonyx montezumae; assembly: GCF_038088225.1. NCBI lineage: Eukaryota > Metazoa > Chordata > Aves > Galliformes > Odontophoridae > Cyrtonyx > Cyrtonyx montezumae. The sequence continues at coordinate 11,117,705 of NW_027072078.1, read as the reverse complement.
TCTTGCTTTCTGTTTCTCCTGTTCACTTTTCTGGGAGACTGCTTCCTTTCTCTCCATAGCTTTCATTTTTACTTTTTTTGCCTTAGTATCTTGACACCTTCCCCAACCTCCCCTTCCCAAGATCCTTATTTTTTCAACTAATCCCTTTGCCTCCCACTCTCTTAATCTCTCTCCCTTCCCAACAAGCCACTTGCTCAACCAACATACTCCCTCACAGGTCCCCTCTTTTAAGTAGAAATAGTAGCTATTAATTTATTTTCCACAAATAGACAATTACTCAGAGATATGCAATTGCCAAAAAAAAGTCGCATGATTAAGTCAGCTGACTGTTGGAGCCTGAGGGCTGTAATTAGCTCCTGGGGTTTGCAAAATAATTGGAGATGTAGATGGCATTGGAACTGATTGCTGTCACCTGCTTTCTGAATAAAAACAGTCAATGAGGACAAAATAAGTCATCTTTTCTCCTGGCAAGAGATTCTTGCAAAACACTGCTTTGCTGACAGACTTCAAATCCCTGAAATCATACTCACTGTTTCATAAATCCACAAATGGCTCATTTATTTTTGTTTAGAACAAGAGCCATGAAAGCACTCATTTTTACCCTCTTGCCTCTCCTTCAAAAAGGAGCATCAGCGTTTTCCAAAATGCTCCTGGCTTCAGGCAGAAAGGGACAACTACTCAAAAAATAAAATACTGGCATAATTAATTAATTCTCCCTTCCTTTTATAGCTACCTTCCTGAGACTTGGCTAATACAAAATGAAGCAGGCAAGCATCAAACCCTAGAATGAGAGAACGTATCTGTAACCTCCAAGCATGTAACATCATAGAGTCAAGACTCGATGTAATATCAACTGAATCTGAACTGAAACATTCAGGTTAGTAATCTTGCAAAATGTATTTTTCATATGTGACAGGAGCAGCTATCACTGCTTTACAACACATCGCAGAGCACATAAGTGTAAAGCTGAGAAGTAAGTAGTAAGATATGGTGACCTTTAAAAAAATATTTTGTATGAAATGATTAAAAAAAAAATAATAACTGCAATAGCCTTCAAGTCAGTGTGACGTAAGTGCCTGGTTCTGGCCCCCAGGTACCAAAGGAACCCTGTTACCACCCATGGCAGCACTGCCAGAGAGCCTGCCCACGGCACCCCCGCAATTGTGCTCTCATCTATCTCCTGCACTGGCATTCTGAACTCACATCTATCTCCTGCACTGCATTCCTAAGAAGATTTGTAAAAAGACCTTGAAGCTAAGGATCATCCAGGGGATGACAAAGGTTTATTTCTTTACAAACACTCTATTTTATGTCACAGCATGAGGGCACATCAAGTGATGTTTGGCAGAGAAGTTACAGTGTATTTTAAGTTCGTGCCATGGTCTACAGTTCATGGTAAGCACTTAAGTACATTGCCTCATTTTGTCACAGTCTTTTACTCATTTTATTTATTTACTGACTGACTGACCTCCACTGCTTCATCTCAAATTTACCAGTACCTACAGCACAGTTGTGGAAAGCAAAAGGACATCACCAGAGCACTGAGAATTTAGAAGAGGCAACTTCTTTGTGCTCAGGGTACCTAATGATTTCCTTGTAGCATTCTTGTGCTTACAAGACTGGTAGAAACCTGACACAGGCCACACAAAAAACAGAGGATTTCCTCTTATGCATTCATGTGGATATTCCACTCTGAAACGTAAGCATAAAATAACAGAACATTCTCCCTTTTTCTCATGTGCTACTTAGAAGCTTTAAGCTACATGTATGCTTTATTTAAAAACAAGGCACAACAAATATTAGCACAACATGAAGGCAACAAAGGCCCAAGAACAAGCCTGCCCAGCTTTAGCAGGAACAGAAAGCAAGGTCATAAACTGCAAGAAATCCCTGCCTCCTGGAATTGCCAACACATTATGGCTGATTCTCATAAAGGCCTTCATAAGTGAGAAGGACTGGCTCCATTTTTCAAAGAACATTCTCAATGAAATTGGGTAAAAGAAAATTCAGTTAGACATCAGTGTTAGCTTTGATTCACATTAGCCTTTCTTAATTCCATTTCTAATAACAGAAAAATAAAGCTATTGCCCCACATGCTGCTGCTCTTGGTACATTTTTTCAGCTCTTCCTTTACTTGCAATGCTACTCAGACTTTTCATTGCTTCTCTCACAACACAGATCTGAACTGACTTGGAATTGGTACTTTAAGAGGAGACACTATCTTTGCATTGAGATAGAATTTATTAGAGAAAGTGTTGAAACATTTCCCCTCTCATAAAAAATGAGTACTTTATCTATATATCCACACTGCCTGCTCTAGCATCTGTGTGGTTGCTTTCAAGTTCTACTGTTTTCAATATTAAAGCATGCTGACTTCACAGATGTTGACAAAGCTCTTAAGAACTCTCTGTACGCAAGAGTCTATAAAAAAGGGGATTTCATAGCTCTCTTCATGGCAATCCTAGCATGCACAATGCAAGAGAACGTTAAATTCAGAGATGACCAGATGTGGGTTTGACAGATGAATGGCAGAATTTATAACAATGTTGTACTGAACTGATAAAAGGAGTCATTCATGAAGTTATATACAGCTGCACGTTCTACACTCACTATTAATCTTGGTTTGGCCTTTGCCAAAGTGACTGCAAATTTCTACTTGGCTTTTGCTGTAATTTATTTTCTTCTCTTTTTTCCCATCCTCTTGACCACGAGGTAAAATCTCTCATCAACAAAATTGAAATCATCAGATTTTTATCTGTGATTAACATCACTTCAGTGTATGACAGTATGCTGTTAAAAATACACAAAAAAGAAAATTAATAAGTTACTTGACCTTGTTTTGGTTGCAGAAGTCTAGATGACACATTAATTCCCCAGTACCAAAACTGTGTTTTAGATAGATCTAAATAACACATCCCCAATGATGTTAAAGTCTCCGCTTTGCTATTTTGGTCCAATTCCTTCTTTTTTATTTCCAGAAATGAGTATTTGTATTTGAAATATAGCAGTAATGCAGTAGTTCACCACAAGGGGTACAGAAATCAACCTTCTGTCAAATGCTGTGAAAAGATCTTACCAGACTCAGAGCAATCCTTCATCTATAATGCCACTGGCAACTGTCAAGACCAGAATAAAAGCACTCGATAGAAGCAGATGGGAATTCACTGTTATTAGGGAAGCCAAAGAACTTTTTCCTCTTTGTAGAGTTTCTGTGTGGTCCACTTAGCAGTAGCAGCTTCAAAGACCTGCTGACAGCATCTCCCCATTCATCAGTGATCCAAGCAGATTGGAATAGTGAAGAAAAATGTGAAAGTTCAGAATAACCTAAATCTGAAGTCTTAATAGCTGATGAAGCAACTAATTATTCTCTATATTAAACTTGTCAGCGTATGAAATCAACTTTAGCAATGGAATACTTTCTTCCTTATAGATGTTACCTCACTCTTTACCTCTCTCATACCAGGTATGAATACCAGATATTAACTTCTTAGGAAATAACTGGGATCATCTTCATAAGAAGAACTGCTCTTTCAAAGTTAGCAGGAATGGATACTACTAAATTATCAACTTCTGACTTTAAAAGGTAAATAAACAAACAAATAAATAAAGCATTCCTGAAACTACTCTTATTCATTCTTTTCTTTCAGTGACTGCAGAGAGCTATCTGCAAATATATCTACATTAGTAGATTACAAGAAGAAGATTATTGCACTGAGCAATTCATAAGGGACTGGATTTTAATTCCAGCAGGAACAAACCATATTTGCATGAACTGGACATACTGTCAAAATGGAGACAGACAGTATAGTTGAGGTGGTTGAAAATTTTGATTCAGAAGGATTGGATACGTACAAAAACATCAGATGAACACCTTAGAAAATGCTTAATACATCAAGAAAACTGCTCAGAAAAACAACAAAAGCACTGATTAGACTGATATCAACATCACCATCAAGACCAATGATACCACCTAATTCACCTACAAATACAAAATTCTGACTTTGAATGAACAGAAAAAAGAAAACAATAATAATAAACAAAATAAAAATCAGTGAAACTATGTCTCCTCAACATTTAGAGCCATCACTGAAGGTGTAATGGTGCTAGATACTTTATATAAGGCCAGATTACACAAGTTCCAAATACTTTTTTGATGCCCACTTGCAAGTGAATGCCTCTTCCAATTAGTGCACTTGATGCCAAAACGCCAGATTCTGCGAGCTATAGGGAGTGTAAGGAGGAGCTGCACATAGGAAACAGGTGTAAGAAGACAGGAGAATTTAATACTTTCTGGGGAAAAAAAAAAGCCAAGAGAAAAAGCCCAAGCCTATCCTTGTGGCAAAGAGAAAAAGGAATTTAATAGCAATAACCAAAAAAATAGAAAGACTTAGGTAGAATTTTCTGGAAATGTTCACTACTGTAATTGTAAGATCATTCAAGTAAAAAAAAAAAATCACATCTCAATCATTATAAAGCAGAGAAGAAAGGCCTAGACAACAATTGCATGTCATAATCACTCTCTAAAACCAACAGAGAATAAGGTACATCCCCTACTCTCTGCCTTTATGCTTCCTGTGCAGAAACACACCTCTGCACACACACACACACACACACACAGCAATGGAAATGTTACCATCAAATTTTCTTCAGAATTCTTGTCACACAAACCCGATCACTGATGTGAGCAGCTACATTAATCATTCTTAATTTTACTTCCCAAGAGCAGCTGCCCTCATGGCGCAATCACTAAAGCAGCTCGTGACCTATTTGTTCCCCTGCCTCCGCTGATGCCTGCTGCTGCAGCAGCTCACCTGGGACAGCACGCTATGTTCTGCTACATCGCCAAACTTGACAATTGTTGCAAGAGTAATACAGACTGGTATGCTTGATCACAAGAGAGACACCTCATTATCTTGTAAGTAAAGACCTGGTAATATTTTAAGTTACTCTTGCCATACAATGAACCACGTTTGAAAATAAAACCAAAAGCAGCTCCAGTGCTGTAAAAACAAGGCTCAGAAAACAGCATATGCACCCTACAGAGGGTGAGAGGTTTTTCAGCCATTCTTAGCTCACTGCACAAGGTAGCAAAGAAGATAAAGTACAGTTTAAATGAAAACTGAAGCAAACAAAGCAAAGAACCAAACAGGAATATCTCTTGGACAAAATGACTATGGAAGGAAAATCATATTATACAATGTATATATCTAAACAGCTACATTTTTTTCATCTTCCCAGAAATGCAGCTATCTAGAAGAAGCAATGAAGAAAATTCATAATTACATAATTGCTTTGCTGAAACAAACCCTGCTAAATATATGGAAAAGTAATTCTGCTGTCATCAGTCATATTTAGATTACTGTCCAAAATTAAATTACTAGCACTAAATAGAAGAGTACAGATCTGTTCTAAATGGACTCCATTACTTTACATTAATAATGAGTCAATTTTATTGCAAGACTAAATATGATTAGTTTACTACGTGACAATTTAAAGAAGTACGAACCCAGTACTTAAAAAGCAGCACGTGAACATTCCAACACTGACCAGATGACATTTATGTCTCCACAGTGTTTAAAGCAACACTACATTCATTTATGGTGCCTTTCACCTGAACACTTCCATGGTCTTCAGTTTTCCTGAAGATCTATATCAGATGTTGGTGTAAATACCTAACAACAATTGAAGAATTTATCGCTCTACAGCCAGAAGTGTGTAAAAAGCAAGTGCACTGCTTCTAAATACTGTCCCTACCTCTTCAGCAGAAAATACTCACTACAATCCTAAAGAATAATAAAACTGAGGAAGGAAAAAGCACCATTTTTGCCCAGAACACTTGGCAAACAAAAGTACACAATCCATGAAAGGAACAAAGACTATAATAAAGAGTTTCAGTATATGAAAATTATTCAAATTGGATCACAGGGGCAAAGTATTCTTCTGTCTGCATACAAAAATTCTGAAGATGATTTACAAGTTTTGAAGGTTTTTTCTATTGCGTTATTTTATTCTTTACATGGACAGTTAATGTGCAGTTAAAAATGGAAATGCTGCTATCAAAAAATGCCTTGAATTATCAGAATTGAAAGTATTACAGCTACCTGCTAGCTAAGTTCTATCAATAAATAATCATTAAGATCAAAATAATAATAAATGAAATTTCTGTAGAAGAGCAGGACCTGAGGGAGAGAGGCGCCCTCTATAAAATTACCACGGTTTAATTTGTAGAGGAGTTGAACTAGATGACCTTTAAGGTCCTCTCCCAACTCAAACGATTCTATAAAACTTAAGAATTATGAATTTCATAAACATTTATTATTTCATAAATACATACTTTCAAAACCAATAGTTTATATCATCTTATGTTCATTAAGAAGACTATATTATTAAAATACGAGGAACATACATATTTTACTGGAATAAAAAAATTATAGAAAGTTACCTATTCTAATGTAACAGCGATTCATTCTTTAAGACACATGAGGAGTTACTGGCAAAATACTGCTGGAAAACAGGAAAGTATATGTACTTAAACATGATTTGTCCTGCTGTAGTCATAATCCAGCATAACAGAACTCTCCAGTAAAGATACATTCTACATGTACCATTTCCAATTTGTTAATTCTCCAAAAATAAACATCTCCAATGATAAACGCATTCTACGTGCATTTCAGGACTTGAGATAATACATATTAAAAATCCTCACTGATCTTTTCACTTGTTATCAGCAAATAGTATGCATCTTCTGGTCCTTCCAGAACCTGATGGCATAATTTGGTGCTAAATCACTGAGAAAAACATCATCCTATTGATTTTACTGAATGAAATGAACTGAACTCCCTTTCCTGCCAGTAACAGAAGGTTTCTAGTCTAGTACAGACAAGCAATACAGCACATGATAGGACTTGTTGGCTCATCACTACAAATGGTGAGGAAAGCATCATCCAGAGGTAACATGCCAAACTGCAACAACAAGCCCAAGTTTTCTAGCATTTTTTTGTTTATATTCCAGTAAAAGATAAAAGATTATATGTTAAGAAAACACTTTGGTCAATAACAATGCTTCATTTGTTGCTTACTTAAGTTTTAAGAAGAATGAAGAGTTGAGGAATTCTACTGAGAAAAATTCCTCAAGTCCACTGTCACCTAAAGAGCTATGGAAACTAAAGATGGGGGACGTCATCTCTAGAAATCTATTGGTATCATGAGCTACATGAGCACTCAAAGAATAAATTAAAATATATATTTTTATAAATTAATATATATTTATTTAACTACTATTAGCAACAGCAGGAGTGAAACAAAGCTTTTCTGCTTCATATGCAAGTTCTGCTTCACCCCTAAAATACTTAACAGATTAACTCACAAAAACATGAAATAATTTAAGTATTACATGGACACTATGACAACTGCTTTCTAAATAGATTATACTTGCAATACATGAATAGCTATAATGAATAACTTGTGAAAACTTGACTTAATATTTCTCAAATTGTGACAAAATTCAAGATCCACTGCAGCAGAAGCAAGGTTCTTCAAAGAAGAATGTTAATGTTACTTAAAGGTTAAAAAAATAGACGTTTTGTTCAATCTTCTCATAATCTGTATTGCACTTCATAAAATAAGACTTACTTAAACACGATCTTTTTCCAGCTGTGCTTGCACCTCCTGAGCACAAATTGCCCCCTCGATGGACGAGCTCAAGTTCCAAGTTTGTTCTGCATGAAAAACATTGACAGTGTTGGAATAGCATTCTACAGGCTTCTAGAGACACGAGAGAGTCACGACAAACTCCCAGTATATACACTAATTGTAAGAATCCTGTGAACCTATCTTTAGTGTTAAACTGTGCCAAAATATGACTCAGGATAAGGCAAACATTATCAAGATACTGCCTTAGGTGATCTAAAATGGTTCAATTATTAAGCCCCATATTCACAATTATTTCTCAATCACAACTCTCTTAATATGGAAGCTTCTGCACACGACTCCTTGAAAATAAGAGAACTTATAAGCAAATTTGAAAGGACAGTGCACAGCTTTCCTAAATTTCAGTCAATCAGACGTGCCTAGGAACTGCTCTCTTTAATGGCTGGGTTTTTGTTTTGCTTTAAACAAACAGACAGTACAATGAGTATGCCACCAAGTCACTAAATATGAAAACAGTTAAGACTGCACTGGATGTACTGATCCCTACCAATAAGTTAGTTAATAAAAGCATTAGAGGTTAATCCTGAATGAAATGCCACTATTCACGCAGCTCATTAGTATGGCAGGAGTTGTCACTAAATCTCTGCATGCCACACTGATGCCTGCTTTCTTTGTATTATTGTAATCTGATACTCAGGCATCAATTGTTTAAGCCACATTCAATAGCTTTGTTTGATTTTGGAACTGCATGTTTCAGTACTACATTATCTTTTACCCTCAAGACTTGGAGCAAACAATTGGCATTATGTTCTCTTAAAGGCTCTTTTAATTAAAAGGTACGTATGTTGATCTGTTAAAAGGAAGGAATAAGTCCATAATTCTAAAATATTATTTTGCTTATTTGATCCAAAATGCAATGCTCAGTCTAAACAGATTTAGTCCTTTAAATCAAATTCAGCAACTTAATTTTAATGCAACATGACTGAATACGCATTAAAATTTATTCTAAAATTATATGCATATAATATATTTCACTTAGAACATCCCCCCAATGCATACATATTTAAGAAACCAAAGGATGACTATTTATTTAAAATATTTTTTTCCAATTTCAGCTCCATCAGTTTGAAAGAATGTATTTTTAATATACAGTGTTTGTTAAGACTTTCATATGTTTCTAAAATAGTAAGATTGCAGAATACTACCGTGCCTAAGTTTGCAGCTTATGCCACACATTCTGGAAGGAATGCTTTAATCCTCTCTACTCAGGAAAAAAAGGCAATTTAACATTGATAATATGTGCCTGCTCAGAGCTCCATCTGGTTGCTGCTGATAAGGGCATCTCTGTGACAGGGGAATTTTCCACTCTTCAGGCAATTTGCAGTGCTCACTAAACTTCTAAAAATCTACCAGCAAGGAAGCAGGGATTTCATATTAGTGGACAAAACAGCAACTGAACTAGCACGTGCTAGTTCATCATGGGAATATAAATGAACCCAGTATGTTTTATTTCTATAAATCTTTTCATAACTAATTTGGGGAACAAAATTAATGGCAGCATCCCATTAAAACACTTTAAAAAATTAAGTCAAAAGGCACTACTTCAATGTCCAAGAGCACATTCAGATCCAATATGTTTGTTTTTCCTTTCATCACAACTTATATACTCTTTGACAAAACAAATCATTAAGACTGTCCTGAAGAAACTCTTCTTTATGCCTCTTCACTCTACGTAATGTACAGAGAACAATTTCTGGAAACATATGCCCCCTTGTACATGGCCTACTAATTCTCCTTCTCCACACTTCTCCACTGCCCCAAGCTCCTCAAAGACAGAAGGCTTATAGTTCAGCTTTCTTGAAAAGCTAAATATTAGCCTTTCCTCTAAGGCAGCTCCTTTGAAACAAACCTAAGCCTTGGTGGAATGGCACACAATAGGAAAAGTGTCTTCTGTCAAATTGAAACACCTTCTTGTAAGATGGTCTACATCAGACACAGCCTTAATCATTTCTGAGAAGGACTTGCATATCTTCTGCCTATTCAGGCTCCCTTTTCCCTTGAGGATCAGATAATAAATACTTACATACCATCTGCTAACTACTGAAGAGAAGCAGAGCTCTCACTGTCCAGTCTTTCAAAGAAGAAAAACTGATATCTGGTATCAGTCATAGATATCTGGTAACTGATAAAGGATATTTCAGAGACATTTGTGTTCCACTGTTCCACTGCAGCCCCCTCAACATGAAGAAAAGGAAGGAGAAAAATCTATTCAAGTGACAGTTTCCCCTATCTAAAAATCTCTGTGCCATTCACTGGAGCAAAGAACTTTGTAGGACACCAGCTTTATCTTCTTTACCCACAGAAAAAAAAAACACCTGAGAAGACAGACTTTGCTCAGTTGTGCAGACTCCTAATTAAAAAATAGCTGTCCTTCATGTCTCTTTGAGGGCTTTCATGTAAGAAGGAATGCATTAAAGAAATACGCGGTGTGCAGACACTGCCCGTTTCTTATACCTCATATCAAGAAGAGTACAAGGAACTAAAAGAAATGCTATTGGATTATATCACATGCATGCCTGCACATTCTCTGCAGCCAGCAGCTTCCCTACAGGCCTTCAGTAAAACAGGGTTTTGAAAATTATTGGGTTAATTTCACCATCATTTTCTGTGAAAGTCTTGTATTACAGAAGTCCAAAAAGTTTTACTATTCAGAGCATCTTAAAAGTAACAGTGTAGCCAGAGCGGTGCAACCACATCCTTTTCTTGAGTCTCCCAGCTGTGATACTGACAGCAATATATGTGAGATCACCCAGCCCAGAAAAATACTGGCAGTTATGAAACCTTCTAGAGAAAAAAAAAAAGTTGATCATATGAAAAGAGAACTCCAGCTGCCGATGTAGGAAAGGCTCTTTCTGTGATCCTCAATTAAGTAAAGAAAACTAATGTCTGATACAGAGATTAAAAACACCTTGTGATTTAAGATACATCAATGCAGCAGTGAGACAGAAATAATCTAATACTCTGAATCACAGCAAAGAGGATTTAGCAGTCGGGAAAGGAAGGCAGAAAATAAATTAAAAAAAAAAACAACTAAGTTCTAAATAAAAAATAAAATGAGCAGCAGATGTGATGTTCTCCATGTTTTGCACCTCCACTACGTATACTAAAAACAAACAGACATTATTCCATCTTGCATATATCTGCAAATGAAAAATCAGAAAACAATACCTTGATGTACTAAGTGCTCTAGAAGTACTTTTTGAAGAGAGTGCAATACTCTTCTTCTTAATTTCATTTACATATAAGTAGAAAACTTGCCTGGTAATGCCATTAGCAATGAACACTGAAAAAAAAAAAACAAAAAACATACTCACCTGGCTACCGAATACATAAACAGAAAGTCATTGTCAGGTGATCCAGGACTCTTGCTGTAATCTGTATACTTCTTCTGTGTGGTACTTTTTATGTCTTTCATTACAGATTCCATTTCTTTACTGAGGTTTGTTTCAGACTATGAATAAGGACACAAACATTTACTTAGTTTTACCTGAAGAAGTACAACAGTGGATCACAAAGCTCAGTACTTTCATATTTCTAAAAATATCATCACAATTATGAAAAAATAGGCATTAAAAGACAATACTATGTCTCGGAGAATGTTACAGGTTATTTCTGACTCTGAGAACAGTGCAAGCAGTGAGATACTTCACCCAGTGTTATTTTAGAGGATATCTGCACTGCACAAATACATGAAAGTAACATCTCCATCAAGAATGGAAGACCAAAAAAAAAGTTGTGAAACTATGCAATATGTGAACATCTGGTAAACTACACTCCAAGTATAATAAATAATCCATATCTTTCATTGTTCTCAACAGACATTCTTTACATAGCTTCCAGTCAGAAGGATAGCATTACAGTACTTTTATAATGTAAAGAAATGATAACTGAATTTAATATTATATGACTCAGTTCCATGTAAATTGTTATGGAGATAAGTGAAAATGTAATCTACATTTTTTCTTTTTTATGGCTTATTCTAACAGGCAATCCAATAAATGCTTCAAGTGCTTAGAATATATTGATTAAACAGTGAAATATTTTATCTTCCAAAGAAATTTCCCATGTTGTTGCATTTTTAAGAGGTCACAAATACAACATAAGGTAAAAACCGATACGTAGAGGCAAATTAACAAGGATCTTTCTGCCTTACACTGATGCTTACTGGGAAAGTTCCCAGCTGTTCTTGAAGATCTTCCACCTCCTGTACAAGATCTTGCATGCACTTGTTAGTATGACTTTGCCAAAGGCTTCTTTCCACATTGTTTCCAGGATAACAAGGAAGAACACTGTTAGCAAACTGCCTACAGAGAGGACAAGTAAATTCTCCTTTGTCGACTGAAAAGCCCTGGAGGACTTGGTCATTCTAAAAGAAAATAAAGAAGATGTAGCTGAAATTTGCTCAAGATTAGGCTTTGTAGTTTTAGGTGTATTGATTATCAGAGACTCAAACCAAAACCTGTAAAGAAAGAATAATTCTCAATCAAGTGAAAAGCTCTACAGTCTGCTACAATCCTCCAACTCAACAAATATTTCTAATTTTAAGTACTCCCCACTGTCTGCAATAAAATAATAAATAATAAAATACAGAATACTTCAGTGTGGTACTTCGAAAAATTCACACGTGTTGTCTCTGTTAATTGCCATCAAGTTTGAGACTGCTTTCATAACATCTCATTTGTCAAAAGATAGTTTCATTTCCAATCACATAGTACTCAACTGTATTTACTCAAATACATAGAAACATAAGTAGCCAGCATAAGGAGAGCAGCATGAAAAAAAAAAACTATCAACAATTGACGTTTTTATCATAAAGGATCAGAAAAATGAAAAAAAAAATGGACACATGGAAGTATCCATTCAGGAAGTGCAGCCACCTTCAGAGTACTCTCATTGCTGACAAATGATGTTTCAGCACTGTGAATTTCCCAGAAGGTTTCCCACTCCTGGCAGAAGAGAAAAGCCAAATAAAGTGCAGCTATACTTTAAACATTTAATCAAGTAATTGGCCCCAGTGCTAAGGCATTCTAGTAAACTTATACAAACTTTTCTGAATGCTGATCTCTGAATGAATTTATCCACATGAAGTACATAAATTATTTTCATACCAGGAATGCTGCAAATAGGCAAAAATATTATGCAGTAATCCAGCTAGCAGCAACAGAAACTATGGCCAAAAGTTCACTTAAATAATCTATAAATCTTGAAGAACAGAATGAGATGGAATAAGAATCTATTTGGTGTTTAGGTAAGAAGCCACCAGGAAAGGAAAGTCAGTATCTATATGATGTTACTTTTCTAAAATGCTAAGAAGTGAGATTCTACAATGTAAGTCCACATTTTACTTTATTACCTTGATGACACAATTACCCCCAGAGGTATCTTTACAGTTAAATGGAAAATAACAATTCATTATCAAATCCAAAGGTGGCTCAGCCTCCAGTTCCTCAAAAGGTAAATTTCACATGATTAACAATGCACGTAGTTAACTACAGAACATTGTCATAAACTTTGCCTCTATTTTAAGAAAAGCTATGAACAAAATAAAACTAAGGAATTATCACATTAATTAAATTTCAATTAAAAAAGCAGTTCCACTCTGAAAAAAAAATACATAGTTTAGTCTTTATTGCACTAAATAATAAAGAAATAAATAATTGGTTAATCTGATGACTTTCTACCACTGTTCTTGCTTTTAGGAACATCCTACAGTGCCACTAAGCTGCAATTGGGCTGCAAGCAAAAGAAGACTAGCAACATTAATAGTAACACCATCCCATTTTCTCACACCATACAAAAATACAGATGTCTGTTCCAACCAACAGTTCCTGAGGTTTGACTAACAAACTGTTTTAATGCCATACAAACAGGAGTCGTTACTTAATGTTATTCAATGAGAGAAAAAAAATAATTCTAAGAGTTAAGCTATTTTAACTCACTTCTCCAAATTGCATGCAGACGAATAACACATCTTACATAATGTGAGATAAAAATCTAACATTTCTAATATGAAAATTCAGTTTTGAAATTAGCTAAATTTATGCTTTTGAAATACATCTTTTTCCTTCAATTCCTTGGTAATTTCTACTACACATTAAACACCAAAATAGGAATTCATTTCAACAGAAAAGAAAGAAAACATGAGAAATGCTGGAAGCGAACGTGCATACCAGAAAATAGAAGCAACATGGATTTCATTTTTCAGTGACAGGGTAGCTTTAAGCATCGTTTCCTCATATACTTAAATAACTTCAAATAAAGTGTTTTATAAGTAATTTCAAGGTGTAATGGTTTGGTATGGTAACAAAAACAACTTGCCCGTTGATATTAAACACAAGTACTGAATCATTTTTCTCTGAATTGGACAACATAAATCTAACTGAATTTCTTGAGAACAGTGCAGATCCAGGTGAAAAAGATGATCTTCAGTTTTACTTACCCGTAAAGACTCCATGTAAGATTTATGACAATCAATGTGTAAAGTGTGACCACAGGTTTGTACATAAACACCTCCTTCCCAGCCTATCGAGACCGCTTGCAAACAGGAACTCTAAATAAAAAAGACAAACACAAAAGTAATAAAGGTATTTACCACAGATCACTTGAAGATTAAAAAACAACACTGCATACAAATAAAAACCTGTCTAATTTAAAAGATATATGCTATGGAAATTTTAAAACTACATATTTTTATAAAGTATTTACTTATACTAACTTAGATATCTGCCATTACATTATTCATTCCAACAGAGATCATCACTTCAGTTAAATCTCTGTAGTTTTTATAGAGGTCATTGTCTTAAGTGATACAGAACTTCTGGCAGTACATTAGGAGAACAGCTCTACACCTCTACCATCTATTCCAATAATACAAGCTTACATTTCCCATGTAGTTCAAGGGCAACCTGCTTCAGCAATGCATTTTATTGATTTTTTTCATATAATTAATTTAATAACAAAAGCAGTTACATAATGCCAAACATTAAAATTCAGTGTGCTTTTCTTTAAATGAGTTGTTGAACAACATAAAGCCAAACAATCATGTATTACTAGGTTCAGTGAATTAAATTTTATACTAAGAGTGTTTTGAAAACGTGGGCCTTACTCAAATATTGCACTTAACAGCCCACATGTCAAACCTAAACAGTTAAATAATTGGTAGCTCTTGAAAAAGTAATGAACTGAAAAAGCAGTCACTATTGGCAAGCTTACAACAAGAAATTATTGGAAATATGCTTGCAGACTATATAGCTATATAGTCAACCTAATTATTGACTGTAATTAATCTTTGTTTCTCCAATAAGTAATTTCATAGACAGATTGAAATTTACATTCTAATTATACATTTAAACAACAGAATAAGATTTAAAGCTACTGCTATTGCAAAACAATTTTTAGTGTACACTTACCCTAAAAATGGTCTTTACTGTATGATACAACACCAGATATAACAAATAACCAAAGTGGCTTTTTTTTTAGGATGTCCTACCATCTCCAGCATCGTTTTTCCTGCATATGAGCTGATGCTACAGACTCCATCTACACTATAAGATGTACTCCTTCCTACTCACCCTGCATAGATTCAATATTGCCAAGAAATTTTTTTGCCTGTATGATTTAGTAGGCAAATGGTACCATGAACAAGGCATGGCCATCAGACATACCTGGATAAGCCCCACAGGACAAATGCTGCAACCAGGGCAAGCATTATCACATGGAATTAATAAGGCTGCTTGGTGGCATTTGTTTTTTTAAGGACACATTTAGACAACTTAAATTCTACTGTGTCTTTTCCCATTTCTAAGATTCCTATCTAGTAGGAAACAGCAGACTCCTCAACATTAGTGAAACCTGGATTGCCTGATGCTTAATGAAATTACCTAGTCTGTATATAGAATAAAGCTTTTTCCGAATTTTTCCTTTTGTAAGTAGGATAAGCTGTAATGTTTCATAACTAAAAAGGTTCCTATCTGAGGAAAATTCTCACCTCCTGTTAGAGGAAGGACACTCACTGGGAAGGACACAGTTGATAAACAAAGGACTTTGAACGCTTAGCTCAGCTGAACAAGCCACTCAAGACACTATCAGATGTTTCCATTTTTATGCCAAAAGCAATTTAAGGATTAGTTCTTTCATGCAGAGACATATTTTAGCACAGTACTGACCTAGAAACAACTTAATTCAAATAACGTTAATGACTGAAATTTTGGAGAGCAGGATGCATTTGCTCACTGCATTATAGCATATTTTAGACCAGCCTGTTGGTAGTGCTACTGCATGGAAGTGGAAAAATACACTTCAGTGAAATCAAACTTTTGCATAACAGTTTGCTTGGAATGTCTTCCCTTTGCAGCAGACAAATGTAAAAATAAGCTTTTAATATTAATTCAATACTTATAATTCCTTCAGTAGGAAGTAGTTCTCATTAACAGTGGAAAATAAACAGGTGCACACTACTGACACACAGAAGCTTGACAGTCTTTCTCAGCCTGAGAAACTGAGATGTTACACGAAGTGAGCTATTTTCTTTCTTTCCTATAAGGGAATATCTTTGGTACAAATCTGAAGAACAGATTTGTAGAAACATTATCAATGCCACCAATGCAAAAAAAATAAAAATAAAATTAAGTTTCATTTATCTGTGGATCACAGACTAAGGGAAAGCTAGCTAACATGTCTAATAAAAAAGTGGGTTTTTTCTTCCTCTTTAAAGCCAATATCTAAGCTCCTAAATGCTGGTTATTTGGTTAGATCTGCCCAAGAGCTAGCATGTCAGAGAATACATCTCCAGAACAATTTCTCAGAACACATTTCTACTGTCTTAAACAGCTGTTTTATACAGTAGCAGGGAAAATAACCGGCAGCTTTTCCAATAAAGGTCTAACAGTGAACAGGTCCTGTTAAGTAACAAGAGTTGGCTCTCAAAATTCAATATGAGAAGTTACAATGTACTGCTTTTAGCTTCCTGGAGCAAAGCAGAACTCTCTTGGAAACAGCTGACTTCAAAACAGACAACAATATATCACTGAATGCAAATCTGAACTTCAGTAATTTTGCTCAGCATTTTGGATATAGCAAAACAGGATTTTCTTTTGCTGGCCCCTCCTTTCCATTCAATCATCTTCACTTTCTCTGTGATGGCTGAGAAAGTCCCTACAGGTCAAAATAACTCTTTCAATTTCATCTCTCCTACTGAACTACTTTTAACCAACAGTAATTCCTTGACTGGGTTAACAGAATGGCCACAAGAAAGCTGACGTTTTGAAAATAATACTTAAGTCAGCAAAAACACATCTCAATTATGTGGTCACACTAAAATGAGAAACATTCTCTTATAGACAGAATCTGCACGGATATTTAATACATCTACATCTGTAGACATGGTAGTTACCTACACCAAAAACATAGCTAAGGGAAAGCTAGACATCATTTGAAAATAAGGACCCTACCAAACGTAAACAAACTACTGCAGCAGGACAAAGTGTTCACTAAGTGTATAAATGGAGCTATGAGGAGGATTCTTGTATTTTCATTTACCTTTTCACACAACTCATTTCTTAAGTGGTAGTTTCACTCAAATGAAATACTTACATCTTTAAAGTATCGCTGTAAAGTTGCAAGCCTCACATCATGCAGTGCTGCGCAGGTATCCCAAGGGTACACCTGCTCCTCCTCAGTAGTAGGCAGTTTCTTCGGCTCAGTGCTATTGCGGCATTGACCTAACACTGTATACAGAATAAATGCAAGAAAGAATACAACAAATAACCACATACCAAAGAATGAAGAAAACAAGCAGGAATATTCCAGCTTAGAGCTACAATGTGTTCTCTTGAAATAAAACAGTAAAACAAATACTAAATATTGAAAGCAGTGCTTTTGCACTGGAACTGTGTATATACACACAACTATTTTCTCTTTCTTCTGCAACTTATTTTCTATATATATACTGCTGGATTTGTAGAAATTATGAAGGAAGTGAAATTGTTCATTCCTCCAAACATTTAAAGTTTCCCAGTATCCTCAAAAAAAAAAAAAAAGACTTTCATTGTCTTCCTACACCTCTTGATATTCAACAATATTTACGCATTCATTATAAAAGCTGTAGAATCACTGCTTATCTAGTAAGTCACGTTCATACCTGAAGATGCTTGTAATAGCACGACTAGCCCTGTAGGTCTGTCTTCGGTAGAAGGACCGCTTTGTCCACAAATAACACAGTCATATATTGCCTCCGAAATGTGCTGTTCTGATGTAGCTATCTCCATGGCAATATCAGCATCTGGCGATTCTAGAAACGGATAAGAAAGCCAAGGGGAAGAAATTCAATTGAACTTGTTCTTCACTACATCAGTACACACCAAAATGATTCTTTTAGTTAAATCTAGAACAAAAACATTGAAGGCTACTTGAATGAAACCTTGCTCTTTCAAAAAGTCAAAAGAGACCCACACAGGGAAGTACACATTTTCCCACATTCACAACTACTTCCAGGGAAATTAAATGCTTAGTTCAACTTCAGTATTAAACTTCAGCTTTTTAAAAGATCTATAAAGCTAAGGTGCAATTTCTGTTCAATACTATCCCAAAAACTCTGAAGATATAGAGATGAAGTGTAAATAATTACAGAATCTCTACTAAAACTAGTGATGCTCATAACTACTTCCTTTTAATTACTTTCAGAATAAATTTAGAGAAACAATTTCAAAGATGCAGAGAACACATGAACGAAGTAAATGGTGGTATCGACACTCATATGCAGATTGGGTCATCAATTCTAAGTGCCAGTCATTTTGAAAGATAAGCACAGTTTAAGGAAACAAAATTATTTTTCTTTTTAAATGAAACTTAGTCTTCAAAACTTTGGGATGCGTTAACAAAGTAATACATTGCTGTGCTATATAAGATAATGGATAATTTAAGATTTGCTATCTAAAAATTGAGTGTTTTTCCAGTCAAACATACAAGGGCTAAAGATCAGCTTCAAAGCAGTGAAACAATCACAGGTGATGCAACTTAGCCCACACAACAAGCAACAGTAATGGGTTCTGGAGGTGGGGGCGGGTACAGCATTAACCAAAACAAAAGGAATTTTTTGACATTTGACTGTTGGTTCAACATCACAGAAGGCCAAGGCTGGCAGAGACCTCTGAGGATCCTCTAGCTCAGATGCCCCAGTCAAAGCAGGGTCAGTTACCACAGGTCTTGCAGGGCTGTTTCATCAGATTATGCCACCACAGTTAAGTGGAGGTAGATTTTATTTGAAGATGAAATGAAAATTCTTTACTCAACAGTTCTCATACATTTCTAATTTCTTAAGCTAAATTCAAGTGAAATTTCACATGTGGCCAAAGAAAAGTACACAAGTCATTTATGCAGACCACGTACAAATAGAATGTGCCAGATCTGCTTGAGATGGTCTCTGCTGAAAATATCAAGAAATAAAGCAAAGAACTATTTTTTGCTCAGTAGAAAAGCACCTTAGAACTAAATGATTCACTCCTAACTGCTCAGGAACACATGCTGTTAAGCCTCTTGATTTAGACTATGACAGTACATGCTTTCTGTTCTTACCTAGTAAATTCCCCCCCCCCCCCAAAAAAAAAAAAAACAAACCACGTGCTTGCTAGACTTCAGCCATGCACTTTATCTCTCTAAGGATGCCATGGTGCTGGACAGAGAACCCAAAAACCTTCAGTTTATCAACAGTTCTCACACAGAACAGTTTTGGGGAACACTCTCCTGAAAGCCCATTGTAAGTTCAGCAGAATAGGCAAGCATCTTTTTTTTTTTTTTTTTTTTTTTTTTTTTTACTTTTTGACTCCAATGTTCTCACAAGACAGCATCAAAATTACACTGTTTCAGTATGTATGGATTACTCAGCCAGTCACTGAGGGTCATGTGAATGAAAATTAACTACAGTCTTCCCTGACCTACAGCTGCTAACATTGTACACACATCTATCACCACCTAGTGGCAGTCAAATGACAGCAAACAAAAAAGCAGAACAACAACTGAAACATTTTTTATTGCTCAAGTCCAAGCAACAAGAAAACATAGCAGCAACTGAAACAGAAGGAAAGAAACATTAAAGCTATTTCCCAAGTTTAACATTACCTCATACACATGTAAAGCATACTCACACATACCTGTATGTCAGAATTACACGACATGAGAATGAGTACAGAATTGCTGTCTTTTTTTTTAGTCATTTTCTAAAATGTTATAAATGAAACATTATGCATGCACTTAATATTTTAATAAGTACCTCACTATTCTCCTCCTGCAATCTGTTTTTGAACAATTCAGCAGAAGTCCTTAAAACAAGTTAACATTTTACTGGTGACAACCCTTTCATTCTTAAGTTTCATTCATCATTTTAAACATGAGGAAAAGAAATATAGATCTATAGATCTTCAAATTTAAAAGGAATTTCCAACTAATTCAGCCTGGTGTAGAGGTCTATCTCCTATGTACAACAAACACATTAAAAAAAAAAATCAAGCCAATTTAACTTCAGAAGTCAGTGACCAAATGCATGTTTCCTTTCAGCCGCTTAGACCTAGTGCTAGGCCACTCCAGCAAAGACAGAATTCCCAAGGAACTAGATTTCTAGCACCAAGGAGGACTTCCTAATCAAGCAATTTCCCCCCAGAAATAATAGAAGAAAACAAAATTGCAGTGCTATTTCATCCATTAGATATAGAAAACAGGAACATAAAACAAAAACAATAAATCTAATAAAAAGAATTTCCAACCTCCTAGAATGCAATTTTAGACTGCTTAATAAATGTCCTTTCCACCTTTGGAAAACAACCAAAGATGCTCATAGCTTCAACCTCTGGAGAGTCAAGAATTTTAATTAACTTAATTTCATTTCATTTCACCATCATCCTAACAATGGCAATGCACATGAAGGAGGAGCGAATGGGAAACACACAGTAATGACGCGTGGCACTGACAACCATTCACCACATTCTTCTCCCAGGGTTCACCCTATGTCACAACAAACCCCACAGCTTTACAGTTCCAGGACTTTCCTTTGTCCCCATAAATTAATTCAGAAATCAGGGTAAGTACAAACAAAGACAAAAATCTCAGAAGGATGAAAATATTTAAATACTAGACAGAAACCCAGGGTGGTACCAAGCACTCCATGGTTCCCGTGTTTTAAAAAGAGCTTAGTTCTTAGTTTAGTTTTTATACCAATAGGAGCAAGAGACCCAAAGCTACAAAGTCTCAGCATTTGCCACTTCCTAGCCAGTACCAATCAGTGTGCTATGACCTCAGTTTCATCACAGAGCACATTGCTGCCTATATTCCCCCCCACCACCATTTTGTACTATCCCTAGTTTAAAGGCACGATTCATTCTCCCTCTTTCCCCTACCCAGCCAAATCACAAAACCCAAAGTGTTGTATAAAGGTATCTAAACACAATACTTATAATTTACAACCTCTGACTTGAGTCAACATATTTCTTGCTGTATACGTTGTCCATCAAAGTGGCCCCGTGGCATCAAAGCAACCATTAGCATGCTAATATCGTCTGTACTGACCCAGCACATCTATTCACTAGAGATCAGTACTTAATTTATTTTTTCTATCTGGGTTCAGAAGATTGAGTGTTAGGAAATATATGTCACCTTGCATTACAACTCTGCACTTCTTTTTATAAACTAAGGAGCTTGAAGGACAAAATGAGGTACTGCTGAGATTCAACATCACAAGAAACAAACATTAAAACCACATCAGCCAATTCACAAACTGACCAGTCTACAGATTTTCACTAAGTTACAGTTGATTATACAGTTTTGTGGCTTTGAACCACTGTATTTCATATTTATAAAGCTTACACAGATTTTTACAAATATCATTGCATTAGTTAAAAGCTGCTATTAACCTGAGGCAGAGGGATTTATTTTTGTTCTTAGTAAGGTCAGCCTGAAGAGTATTACAGTTGCAGAGTTTCCAAAATCTCTTTCATGAAGTTCCACACAGTAACAGGCAAACCACAGATCCATACCAAGACAAAAACTCTCAAAACAGAAATGTAAAATCACAGAACTGTGGGGGTTGGAAAGGACCTCTAGAGATTGAGTCCAACCCCCTCCCAAAGCAGCTCCCTAGCCCAGGTTGCACAGGTAGGCACCCAGGCGGGTCTGGAACATCTCCAGAGAAGGAGACTCCACCACCTCTCCGGGCAACCTCTCCGGGCAGCCTGTGCCAGTGCTACAGCAGCAGCTATACCAGCAGACTAGAAGGCCTGTGGTGCCTTTCATAACACATTTTTGACTCCCCAGACATTCTCAAGTAGTCTTTATCTATTGCCCTTAGTTAGACATTTTAGGATGTAGTCTATTTTTTTTTACATTTATCCTGCAGCTACAGATAGCACTGTGGATTCCATCCCATCCTAGTTCGTTAACATAACTCTTCCTAAATTTCACTTAATTATATCCAGGCAAGTTTGAATGGCACCAGTGGCAGTTGTACAGATGTCAGAGAATATAAACAAGATAACAGAAAATGCACGTTCACTCAATGCTTATCTCAATTCTATACATAAATTCAAAATGCAAAAGCCTTTATCTTATTTAAACTTGATGCTCTACAGAAGTCTTAAATGACACATTAAAATTGTTACAGACAGGCTAATTTTAGAAAGTTTTATATTAAAAAGTAAATACTTCAGAACACCTCTCACAAATTAAATTACTTCATCCACTAAATACAAAGATAAAAAAAAAAAGCGGGTGACAGATAATGGAGTGCTCTTTAAATGTTTTAAGCATCACTTATTCATTCCCAATTATGTGTTCAGTGTTACCTGTTCTAAAAAATGACATTAAGCAGCTCAAGAAAAATTTAATGCAGAAGTGGATACAGTGGTGGAATATGCCTTGAGTTTTGTTTGTTTTAAACTGTAAAACAGCAATACCATCATAAAAATTTAAAGAAATAATAATAGTAAGAACAGTTAATCACAGAAAAACTTACCAACATCCATGGCAGTTTCCATAAAGCTTTTCTGCCTTGAGGCAAATTCAGCCAACAATTTCTGTTGCCTCTCTCTGGCCTTCTGCCGTCTGGGTGAAAACATGGAAAGGAAAAGAAGGAAATGTAAAATAGAGGGGAAAAAAACAATAATGTCAGGCTGATTACAATTATTACTTTAATATCATATAATTCAAGTTCTCTAAATAAAGAATTAATTTTCAAGCTTAAAAAAAAAAATCAATCTATTGCTCTAGAAGCAGATTCTGGTGAGAAATAAGCAAAAACTGAAGTCCAAAAGGAAGTCATAAAACTCTGTCCTAAAAAAAACTTCTGGAGGATCCTTAACAGATGAAGACCTGCTATCACTAAAAACAACCAAAATGAAAGAAAACACTTCCACCATCCAGGTCCATGTTCCTGAAAAATATTTTTCTACTACATAAAGGCAAAGTGAAACACCTGGCATCAAAGAAATCCAAGTCCTCATGAACAACCAACCAGCTTCAACAATTACCTGTGAATAAGGCAGGCTTCTCTATTCTTATTTTTTATCAGGCCTGATGGCAAGAGAAATAGTTATGAATAAACTCTCTCCATTTGAGACTCCTCATACTGGCATCCTCTCTGCAACCTCTGGCCACCAACAGTTTTTCTCCTGACCTAAGTTTGAGATTACTTCCACTTAGGAAGCCCTTATCTCCCTGTTATAAATACTTCTCTCTTAAAATATCACATTGCACACACCATTTACATTCAGTTAATTTTTGTTATTCCTGAGCTCACCGATACCTGTTCTTGTGATCTTTTTTTATATCCATCACTACTCCTTTACCCCCTACAGCATGCATATTTACCAGATTTTTCTCTTCTGTAAGCATCAGGAAGGGATCTTCAGTTTTACAAGAGTTTACAGATAAGGAAAATTGGAAAGTTCAAGCGGGGAAAAACAAACCAAATTCACACTATAGCTGCTCACCAGATGGAACATGTGGTGAGTGCTTTCCATAGTACCAGCCAGTGCAAGTAGGGAAGCTCCATCAGAGCTACAAACCCTGCTCATTAGCATTAACAGCAATTTTTTCCCCAGCTAGTTAGAGATTATTAGGTTAACCAAGGAGGAATCTTAAAACATCGCTTAGCATCTAATATGAATCCTCTTTAGTCTACAGTACTGCCTGACAATCACCAACCTGGAGCAGGGACACACTTGCACAGGCTCAAAACAGCAAATTTGATGCAAGCTGTTACCCTAAGGAACCCTGTAAAGCTTTTAAGGTGCCTTTAGGAAAACAAGTTAGAAATCCAAGTATTTCTGCCATTTATCTGTCACACTGTAGAGCCACCATTTCTCAAAATAACTTCTATTTACAACAATCCTAAGATTCATTATTTTGAAGACCATATCAGGGCACTCGTTAAGCCTGCTTTTATTTATTTTCCCCTGGGAATTTCTCAATATATGCCTCAGCTGAAAGCAGGATGACTGTAAATAGAGGCCTTTAATAAGAAGACATAAACAAACTCTGACAGATTCAGTACAGCCCAGTAATTTTCCATGATGGCCCATGGGGGTATGACACTGCAACTGAAAAAATACAGCAAGCAGCTCAAGTTCTCTTCTAGTTCTGTATTTTGGTTTCTATGGTGACAGCTCTTTGTATAAGCAATGCCAAATTTGTCATTATATGTCAAAGTAAGCATTCACCATTGACCCTCTTTGGTAAGTCTGCTTGATCTTCATTAATACAAAATGGGACTTGGGGGAAAAAAAAAATCAAGGAAGTAAAAATTACAGCCTGTCGATAAAAAAGCAATGCCAACCCATGAGATCAAGTCATTATAATTATCACATCATCAATAAATGTCACACGTCTTCAAGTGCCTTCATAGATTTGAGGACAGGAAGACAGTCAAAGAACGTCAAAACATTCATTTTTATACATATCATTCATATTCAGTGACCGTCACACATATTATACTTTCTAAAATGAAAAATAACTTCACCCTTTTCAGAGGAAAGTTATACTGATTCCCCATCCTTCTGTAAATAATTCTAGCACTACTGAGAACCAGATCAATCAGCAGATGCAGAACACACACTGCCCCCTTCTGCTACCAACAGTTTTATTACTAATGTTACCTTTCTTCTTTATCCAACGTTTTCTTCTCCGCAGAACTAACTTTTTTTGGTGGTACAGGAGGCGTCACCTTTCTGCATATCTCTTCTATTATACGTTTATTCAGTCTGCTCTGTACAGCAGCTTTCAATAAAATTCTTTCTACTGCTGTCATTCCATCACCATGAGAGTATCTTGGAACTTCTGGGTGGAGTAAAACATCCACATCGTCCAACCACGGAGGATAATAAGAGTTCTGTTTTCCTGAGAGTTTGTGATGTAATTTAATCAGCAAGGACAGCATACTTTCTTTAACTTCTAGAATGGCTGTGGTTAGCTGTGGAGTCGCACCAGGTGCTGACCATTTCATCGATGCTTTGGGCCGAACCACCTGATTTGCTTCGCTGGTGTTCCGATTGATGATCTCTTGAAATTTTTTTCTACGTTCTGCAACCAAACTGAACACTTGAGCTGTCCCTGAGTTCTTGTGGGAATAAAACAAATTAGAATGTTTAATTTCCAGAAATAAAAGTATAAACAACATATACTTATAAAGCTATCGAAATGTATTCAATTAGGAGGAAACCTGTGAAACATTTTAGATTCTCTTTTAAACTGTATTCGAATTTGTTATACCAAAATATTAACCCTGCATGTCATACTTTTATACAAATCTGATACACACAGCTGCATAAAAAGCCAAGTATAAGAAGAAATTTTGTCCATAACAAATGTCTAAAAACTCGCTTTGCTTTAGTTAAACTTTAAATTCTGTTCTCCAAGCAACATTTTATGCTCTTCCAAAAATATCTGTCATTTTTGTATCTTTGTGCTATTTTAAATTACTTTAATACAAGTCTACTGAGCACTGCTGTATAGCGTAACTCAATCCCAAGCAGGTGATCCCAACACATCCCCACAGGCGTTGTCCATCCTGCATGAATTAGCAGAGAACCAGAAGACACAAACCTACACCTGCAAGCACAGCTCAGTATCCAGTGCTGATGAGTAGTTACACTAATGAGCAAGCCAACTTCAGTATTTCTGTTCTGAGCTACCCTGACTGTAAGTCCCAAATAAAGGAAACACGGAAACAAACTGCATACACTGAATCCATAGCAGAAATGTTTCCCAAGCATTCAGTTTGGTTTCCCCACCAACCAATAATAATAATAATATACATACTGCCAAAACTACTTGGTTTCAAATGCACTTTCATATTAAGTTTAAACTAACCTAGATTTGAGAAAGCTAGAACTACTCTAAATTATTAAATGTTAGTAGTATCTTGGCAAGACATAAAAAACAGGCCTAAACACAAAGCTCAAGCAGTAAGCTAACAAAGACGTTTTACATTTGATATAGTTTTAATTTCAAAATATGTATTAAAAATTTTAAGACCATTCTTTGCTGCAAGTCCATACCTAAGATTACAAATCAAGAAAATGAAAAAAGCATTGAGTCTCTGCAATATAAATTAAAAGGAAAAATTAGAACATGTCACTGAATGTTAAGGTGAGCATGATTAAAGCCATGTTGCTCGTTAATTGCTTAGGAGAACAAACTGCACACAGATCTACCTCTCTCTGAAGGCTCTTCCGCCTTGAACTCTGGTAGATTGAGGACAAAAAAGATTAATCAACTGTAACATTTGGAAAGAGATAGTTTAAAAAATTTTTGCTATAAGAAAAATATACTATTCTAAGAAATATATAAAAACATTTATACAGAAATCTCTGCCTCCCCCTACCCAAAAACCAACCAACCAAACAAAACCATCAGGCAATTGGAAAGAGACAGTATTTGTGCATACTTACTTGTGCTGAAGCTAAACCATCTGAACTGGTACTTGCAGGTGGTTCTTTCTTCACTTCTGGAGCAGTTTCCGGTACTCTTACTCGGACGTAGTTAATGAAGTGCCGCATGTTAGAAACCAAGTTACTGCCTGGAAACCAACTGTCATGGCAACGTTCTTGTCCACCTGTAGATTCCTGAAGAAAAAAATAAAATTGTATATAGCTCCTCACAAAAGCTCCATAGATTTATTGTAACTTATAACCACACTGCAAAAAAAAAATTTCACCACTCCACAAGATATCAACATTACGTTAAAAGTACCTCACCGAAGCTGATATAATTTTCTGATTGCAGTAGTGACTGATGCCTACATTGAGAACTACAACTCCGACAAATAAATGACATATCACGTTAACATCACTATCCAAGAAAAGCAAATGACACTATT
Organism: Cyrtonyx montezumae; assembly: GCF_038088225.1. Classification (NCBI taxonomy): domain Eukaryota; kingdom Metazoa; phylum Chordata; class Aves; order Galliformes; family Odontophoridae; genus Cyrtonyx; species Cyrtonyx montezumae. The sequence goes on along the minus strand of NW_027072078.1, from coordinate 11,090,638 downwards.
CAGGATACTGAAAAGCTGTGTAACTTAAGATTAACACAACAAAGAATCTAAAGATTACACAAGTCAATCTCAAAAAATAAAAAGGCAATTCATATAAGAAAAATGTAACTGCTAATGACAACATTGATAATGGTCTCATCTGAAAATCTAGAAACTTCAGTTTCAGATTCAACTCTTTTTTTCCCAACAAGCTTCATGTGATAATTTAGAAAATAGTAATTAAGATGTGTAGCTGATCTACGTTGAATCACTTGACAATACCTTTTTTAATGAAAATTTTTAAATGAGGTGTTTTTTTTTGTTTTGGTTTGGTGGTTTTTTTTTAAATGAAACATCTTACCATTTCTTCATCTGATTCTCGTTCTGGAGAATTTTCCAACCCCAGCTCAATCAAATACAAAACCATGCAAAGGACATGTTCTGACAAATTCTGATGATCCATTAATATCTAGGCAGAAAAACAGACAACTACATCTCACAAGGCTTTCATCTTTCATATTCATACAATCTCAATTACAAAAGAAAAGAAACAAAAAATTGTCAAAAGCATGACAGACATCTGTAACTTATATTGGGAGGTAAAGAATGAAGCCTTAAGTCTCACATGAACAAACACAGTACTACCTATGAATTGTCTTTCAGCACAACCTTCTAGGTTACTGAAGGCATGAAAGGCTTACAGCTACACATGTGATTTTCTTTATTTTTAATAAAATCACTGTGCTTTCGAGAGTTGTGTCATGAGATATGAGTATCAATTTCTAGGAAAAGATTAGGCAGGCTGAACAACATGAACACCACTTCCTACCCTACTGTATTTTTGGTAGATGCTAAGCTCCAACTTAAGTACTTCAATTTTTTTTTTGTTCCACCATAGTGCTTTAAGTCGAATCATTTCTTATTTTATTTTTCACATAGATTTTTGTGATCACACTCACAACATGGCAAAAGCTATTGCTTACTGAAGCTACTAAAATTTGTCCACTTTTGAGCTTTTCTATCTTAAAGGTGAAATCTGTTAAATGAATTCAGATAAACTCTTCAGTTTTCATTTATCCTAATGAAATATTGTCAATTAATAAGATAATTCATTACTTCATTACAGAAAGAAAGCAGGTGAAACAAGAAATAGGAAGTTTCTAAATCCCATACACTTAATGATGTATTTAACAGATTTTCTGTTCAAGAAAGCTAAACAGTGAAACAGCTTAAAGGTGGCATACTTAAGAGCACAAAAGGAAATTCTGCTCAGGAAAAATCACTGATGTGCCTCAATCAAATCATTTTTCAATATCCCCTCATCTGCTTCTGCACCACATTGCCTTGATGGAGTGCACTTTCCAAGTGCAAGAAAAGACTCAGACTCATCCTCTGATGAACGTGCCCTCAAAAAACAATGCATTTCTCTTAAAGAGGACTAATTAGGCTAATTAAACAAGACTTCAATAGGCCAACTATCAAAAGAAAAATTAACAGCATGAATTAGTCTTGAAAAACAAGCACTATAACATTATCAAAAACAGAACTTATCCAGGAAGTAGCATTAGAACCAACTGCAGATTTGAGATTGTTATGGTTTTATGATTTTTGTTGTATTATTGATACTCCACATCATAACATGTAGTGCATTGGGAGTTAAAGAGTCAATGCTCTAGCTGCATGGATGATCAATAGTTCTGGGTATACCTGTCTCAGAAGAGAAGAACTACATCCCCCAGAGGACTTTGGGATGGCTTTGCATTTTTACGTGTTTACACTCAGAGGGAAAGATAAAAACTGTCTGCGGTCACAGGACACTCTCTCTCCTTTGGGATGGCCTCAGCAGTGGGTCCTCACTGCCATCTCACCTTCAGCGTTAGCGTAAGGCCTTCAGTTTATCGGACACTCTCTTGCTCATTTTGTTTGATTTATTAGCTTCAATTCCAATTATATTGTATTATATTGCGTACTAAATAAGATATTCTGATATCTTATTTAGTAAATTAGCTTTCCTCCTCAGATCATCACCACTGTTTTGTTTCTAGGCCCTTCTCCCTTCCCCTGTCCTGGGGCGTGGGTCTGTGGGTCCCCCGCATCAATTGTTGTGGAACTGGGCCAAACCTGCCTGTAAACCATTGATTTATCTGACACTTAGGATGTAAGGCCATCAAGGCTGTACACATTTAAAAAGGCTGTTGCTTCAGTGGGAGCCAAAAGAACAATATTCAAACCAGTAACCCATCCAAAACCAATAAGGAACACGTCAAACAGCAACTCTGATCATTCAGACAGTGTTGCTTAAAATAGGACTGCCCACATACTTGGATACCTGACTTAGAAGTCTGTACATGTGAACTAATAATTCATGAAATAATCATCATGCTAGACCTACAAAATAAATGTGAAATTAATCTCTCTCTGCAGTCATACAACCAATTAATGACAAGAATTTAATACAGTAAAATGGAAATCTTAACCACCTAAGTCATTCTGATGTTTTAATGGGATTTTTGCTCAGCTAGCAAGAAGAATTCTAATTGAAAGCAGTTCCTCAGGAGAACAAAAATAAAAGTGTTATATACATTTGGAACACACACCTAAAAATACAATTCTAAGCATTCCTGTTTTACAAACCAAAAGTAAAATACTGGATTTTATGAGAATTATGACTGTACCTTGTAAAGAAGTGTGAACAGCACAATGTGCAAGGTCTTACAGTGTAAAAGCTTAATGAGACCTTTGTAACTCGGATGTAGCGGTGTTCTCTTCTTGTAAGGAGGCCACGGGTTCCCAGGAAATTTACCACTCTGCTTTAAACTGTTGAAATACATCAGATTTGTGTTAAACACCAAAGCGATGAAGACAACTGTCTGTTACAGACAGCTATACTGCACTCTTTGTCCAAATCAATTGCAGAAATTTCTAAGAAATGGTCATCAATTAATTTCTCTAAGCAACATTCCAAATATCAGAACGTATACAGAAATAGCACACTGTAGCACTTTTCTGTGGATTTACACTGATCAAAATGACACTTGCAAAGCTATATGAATTGTTGATTACAGCTCTGAATTCAAGAGATTCTTTTTCTAATATGCCCACTGAAGCGATGGAGAACTTTTCACGTCTCCAAAATCCACATTAGTCAGATATCAAACAGAAAACTCACATCTGTAGGACTGGATCATAGGCAATAATAAGAAATGCTGAACAGAATTTTTAAATTCATAGATACAATTGTGCTGGTAGAGGCAACTAAAGATTAAGTATTAAATTTGATGTGGAAGCATCTTTCTCTTACAGTACATTTACAATGAGCCTTTGACTTAAAACAATAAGCAAAGGGACAGAGGACTGTTCTATGTTTTAAGGATGTTATGAAATTGATTTTTACTTTCAGGGAATGAAATAAAAGAGAACCAAATTAAGTCAGGTGAAGTAAAATCTGTAAGAATAAGAATTTTACTGGATAGCATGTAAGGGACAGAATCAAATTTTGTTGCATCTTAGAAGTATGCCTATATTAAAAACAGAATTCATTGAATTCTTCCATGGTTTCTGTCATGGGGGAACACATTAAAAAAATGCATTATCTTCAACACTATATCAATAGACGGAACATGATAAAATCACAGGATGTTTGAGCTTGGCAGCCCATCTGGTCCTATACCCCTTCCCAGGTTGGGATGACCAGAGCAGATCCCAAGGTGGATCACCAAGGAGAAAACTCCACAGCCTGTCTAGGCAACCTGTGCCAGAGCTCCATCAAGAGCTTCCTGATGTTTACACAGAGATATTCTTTCCTGTTAGTGCCACTGTCTCTTGTCCTAGCACTTGGCACCACTGGAAAGAGCCTGGCTCATCCTCCACTCAGTCATTTATATGTATATTAACCAGATACCCCATGAATCTCCTCTTCCCCACGCTGAACAGCTCTCTCAGCCTTTTCTCACGGGTAAATAAACTCTAACACTAATGCTTCACTTACCTACGTCTAAATAAAATAAAAAGGCTCCTTTCTTTAAGTGATGCTTAAGATAACTTATTTTGAATCTAACTTTTACTGAAATATTAGATCTGTAGTGACGTTACTGATTTGTCACTTGAAATACATTAAACATTTATGGAAGAGTAATAGTCTAAGCTACCCAGAACCCTGGATAAATTTACACTGTGTGAACTTATGAGCTATTTACTCAAACACCACAAGTACAGAGCTTGAAAACACTGATAGCACAGATAACATCCTTAGAGAGGAAAAAATAAAAAAAAGAAAAAATGCTGTTCTGCAATAAGGAACAAGAAGATACTACATTTCTGAAACAGATTCAACTTACAAGGCTGTGTAGCGGTCCATTGCAGACTGCACATCTCTACGGTAAACTGTTCGAAGTATTACCATTACAGGGTCAAATTCCTTATCCCAGACTTCAGCTGTTGTTTAAAAGAAGTTAAATGTTATAATTTTCTTACAGACACTACAACTTATTCCAGACATTCTTCTTACTTAGCTTTAAGCTTTATGGCATTTCCCATTATAGAATCATTTTTGCAGCACAATATAGCATCATCTTCTTTCTAATAATTCTTACTACTTTATATATTAAATAATATACTAAATATATATTAAATAATTACTACTACTTAACATGGCATCATGATTTCATCAAAAATATTTTTTGCTGAAAATTGAAAGTTACCTATTTGTTAAGGATATAGGCCTTTCCTATTAAGTAGCTTTATTTTATCATCTCCTACATTTGTTGCTTATTTTTAATGTAATACTAATGGCAGGGGGCAGAATTGTGCATTCCTGATTAAAAAAACACAGTTGAAATTATCAAAATCTAAGTAAATACACGTACTTGATTCTAAGTATACGAAGGCAATTACAAAACATATTATCTGTATTTTCCTGTATGAATCTTGTGCTCAGAAATTTAAAAGAACAAGATATCTAAGTAGAAAAGGTTATAATCATTTTTCCTTTGGTACCTGATTAGCACTTGTATTCTTGAAAATAAGAAGCAAAGACTGCAAAAGCTAAGACTGCAAAAATCTAGCTGGCAGGTGATATCTAAGTATTAAGTACAGTGAGCCAAAGGACTGTAACCTCACATAATTTTCTGGTTACAGTCTTGACAATAGCCAACTTCCTTCTCCAAGTCTGTGAGCAATCATTTACAAAAGCATGCCTTTATAATGCATATATGCATTATTTTGGTATTAAAAGCCTCTGTTATCACTATTTCATTTTGTAGCTTTAAAGTAAAATGCTGCATGGTTTTGCAGAGTAATTGCAGAATAACAAGTAGAACTCTGAACAGAATATTAATAAACTCATTGCACTTTTTTCCCCACTTAAAAGTCAGTCAAAACCAAAACTATTTCGAGTCCAAAGGCAAATGAAGACACTTCCCCTTATAAATTGCTTTGAAATGTTTAGTTCCTGTGCGAGCAATATGAATTCAAGAGTCAACATAAGAATACAAAGGGGAAAACAACAACAGAAGTTTAGCTCCACCAGCAGGCATAACAGGACATATGCATTTACAGCATCCTTCAAAGGCAAAAGCAGGCAGCCTCCCACTGCTGAGATTAACTTCCCACAGTTCAGTTGGGAAGACAAGTGGCCTGTATTCCTAATGCTCACAGTTCTGCAGACATCCTCCATGCTACTGAGAGGGAATGCTCAGCACAGATTTTCCTCTGTATAAAAGATGATCAAAGAACAGCCTGCTTTCCCAAAAATCCCCAAAATCTCCCCCGCCCCCCAGGTAGAGTTTGCTGTCACAGCCTACAACACAAACCAAAATCGTGAGTTTGTCTTCCTTCTAAATCATCAGTTACTGAAAACAAAGGGCTACTTCGTGGTCTTCCTTCTAACTATAGGGAAACAAGGGATTAGGTGGAAGCAATCTCAACATGACTTGATTTAACTGTGACAAGCTGTAAGCTCTAATTAATAAAAGTACCCAAAATATCACCATTCATTTTGAGAACATGTATAGTCACAAAATTTATAAGTATTTAGATGGCTGTATGCAAGAAAACCATGACAGTTTTTATCCTTGCAAGAACTCTAACAGATTTTTATTGCTTTAAAGGAAAAAAAAAAAGCAGGTGGAGGATTCTGCACAGAAATACAAGTGAGTTAAGTATCAGTATTGAATGGAAACTGCTGAATCATGGCCTGAACCACTGATTGATCACCTGAGCACTGACTCAGCTGCAGGAGCACAGGTGAAGACCCCCTCACAGACCCCATTTAAGGGCTGACCACCACTGGGGAATGATCTGTTGTTGGAGATCCCTCCCATGCAGAGTTCCAGGCAAGCCTTGACTGTCAGTGACAGGTGAGCCCTTGCTAATTTACTGGCTGTCTTTATACTATCTGGATAAGCCATATAAAAATATACCATCCACCCTCATTATTTTGTGTGGGTACTATTCCTTCAGGGTATTCACCCTATAGGTCTCTCTTGTAGTGACTATTGAAAAGGAAAAAAAAAACTTTATACAACAACACTTCACTGGTTGTTAATTTGTATTAAAGTAACTGACAGCCTCCACACACACAAACACTGCCTACAAAGTGAATGGCTTCATAGTATCAGACCCAAACGCTGCCAGTTTTTAATCAATCCACAGGAAGGAGTTAATCCACCCTCCAGCTTTGCTTTGAGCTGAAGCACAACCAGAGCACACACAGCATTTCAGATTCTTAGGAAGCTTATCTGCTCAGTGACAGGAAATAGTAATAGAACACTGTGTTCTAAATTCTCCCTCTCCTTTGATATATCAGCACTGTGTTGAATCCAATTTAGATGGCAAGCTGGTCAGGGGAAGAAGTCTTATTTTTGTACTGCATGAATTATGAAGTTATAGAACAATACTCTGTAATTAGCCTAGCTTGAACTTTGTTCTAGATTCTCACAACTGACCAGGAAAATTGTTGTAAACTATCAGGATATTTAAGCAACATAAAAGAATTCTGTACCATTATATTTTTAATAATTAAAATGTGAGCAAATTTGGAGATCTAATCTTGCAACCAACACTTGCATAAGCAGTTCTATACTCTAAGGAAGAAATCTGACTCATGTCCAGTAATCACATATATGTTTAACTATGCAGATCAGTGAAATATAAATAACAATTGTTCAGTTCTCCATCTTTCCCGTGCTATTTAAAGATGCCTGGTTAATAGTAGAAGCTTGCTTTTACTCCAGAACAGAATGTGCAGCTAAAACCCATTAACAGTCCTTAGCAATGTTAGTAATTATAAGCAACAGACAATTAAGAAAAAGCCAAGCAGAGCTTTTTCTTGTGGTTTAGTTGTTGTTAGTTTAAAACAAAAATATATTTACATATATCCTCTGGTTAAACATCTCACTACTGAATTTACTGTAGGATGACACAGATCGATTACTGTACCTTTAGGTGTATACATTCCTTGTTGCATGGAACCTCCCGGTTCAAAAACAGGAGCTTTAAAGTCAGCAACTGCTGATAAGACTGATTCAAAGCTTAAGCTTCCTGGAATAATACCACTTTTTGGATTGGGATTTTCTGGAATGTGATGTTTGTGTTAAGAAAAGCAAAATTAAACTTAATTGCAGGACATAACATTTAACTTCCATCTTGATGCTGATGCTCATTCCAAAGGCTACTTTGAGCAATGCTCTGTGTTTACCACAAGAGGTCTGTATGGTCCAGCAGCTATGGAACAACAACAACTACTGGAGTGAACCAAGGTCTCTGGGATAGAGACAACACTTTTTTGCTGCACTTGCATACTTACTCAAAAGCAAAGTATTAAATAAGAACTGCTATCCATGGGGTACACAGATATGTTTCTGTGTTTGCAACCATTTATGAATGCAACTGAATAGCTTGGGATCCATACATGAACCAAGCAAATCTCCATCTTGGACCAGCAACTTCTCCTTTTGGTAGCAATACTTTATCAGCTTACTGACAATAACTTGAATCACAAGTAGTGTTTACAAATAAGGGAACTTCTGCTTAGTGAGAAGTGACTGCTCATAAAAGAATCACTTGTTTCACATACTTCACTGAATCACTTGAAAGTAATCTAGAAGCATTAGGAACACTGCATAAGACAAATGGGAGTAATTTAAATGGAAACTGGTTTTAAAAAATTTTCTTTTATCTTTGCTCATTATGTTATATATGATATACTAATGAATTGTCATGGAACTGTTTTAAGTCATGAATGTTACCACTGTGCAGGCAAATTTCTTAGAACTTGCTGTAAGTTAGATACTTCCCCCCCTGCACAGAGACCTTCCACTCTATTTCAAAGCAGCATTCAGAATTGCTATTATTTGTATTTTAAGTTTTCAATACCTAAAGCAAAAGCCTATAAATGAGTTGCCTCTTTTACGCTGGCATACAGTTAGCTATAATCAAAGGTTAAGAAGCAAATAAACTAAGTAAATAAACAAGCAAGTAACTACACTTTCTAGAGCATAAGTGAAAAGTGCTTTTCAGTCTATACTTGACTTTTGTAGTACTAAAATAACAATAAAAATCAAAACAGCAGTTTAGTGTTTAGTATCAAAAATTGTTTATAGCTATTAAGAAGTCTTGCTTTTTTTTTTCCTAGGACAAAGGATGGACCAAATGCTGTTGCTGACAATATGCATATACAAATACATCTTTCCACAGATTGTTATAGTTATGTAAACTATACATCTGTTCAAACTCCAAACCCTACTACTTTCCAGGTACCTGTCACTTTCATTCCCTCATATTAGTTAATATATTTCAAGGATATAAGGTCCAACAGTGAACTGTGTGTCCTGTCATTCATACACAGTTGAGCTACCATCTCTGCTCTGAGGATCTCATCATCCGTCATTCCTAGAACAACAAAATAAAAAAGCCATTAAAACAGCATAACACATCCTGCAACATTTGCAATTAACACAAGTTTGATGCAACCTTAAATAATAATACAGTGCTATAAAAATACAGTGAAAGATGGGGAGAGTAACACATGAGAAGTGCTAAGTTATGAAACGGACACAACCTCAACTAGCAGAAACATGTACAAATTAAAACTGCTTGTCTCTCTGAAAAACATACCAAATCTTTGCAGGATAACATACACAACTCAGACACGTATTTCCAATAAAGCCCTTTCTCTCCATTTCCACATATTTTGCCTATTTTCAAAACATAATGTATAAAAACTCAGCAAGTGGTGAAAACAAAACTAAGTGTTCAACACTCTACACTACTATTTGGCTAAGCAGCTTTATTGCAGCTACTAAAGGCTGGGAGACTTTAAAAACAGCTACATTACATGCATATGAGAATCCATATTGCAGTAGTTCTTACCTAAATGTAAACGAAGGCTCAACAGAAGGACCAAAAATGTTAAAGCTCCTTCCAACATGGACCTTTCATGCTCTGAATCAAGTACTGTATTTTGATGCTGAGATGCCATTGTTAGAAGATCTACCACCTTGAATCTGCACAGCAAAGAACAAAGTCAGAAACATCATTCTCCAACATTAAACACTAACACTAAATGAAAAATTAAATTGAGATATTTAAACATTAAAATAATACAAAATCAAACGCATGTAATGCAAGAATATACAAATCCTCTTACTTTTGGAATGTTCTATAGTGATATTTACTCCATGGGAAAACACTTAATATTTATGAAGACCTTAGAGATAACAACAAACCCTGATTTTATTCTACATCCTGGAAAATGGGCATCCTTTCTGTAACTCCTACTATTGCAGTGTTATTCATCTACTTTGAGTTAGCATAATCTGAAAGCTTGCATATGAATGCATGAAACAAACAAAAATAACATCACCACCAAAAAAACCCTCACACTCTGAGGATATCCCACAATAAAATGCCTGCAGTTTCACTACTGTACTGTAAATCAAAAAACAGCCATATACAAAAGAAAAGAAAAAAACACATGAGGTAACTTTCTCCAGAAGCCTAACACAAGTATTAGCTTTGGCTAAGTAAAGTTGTTCCACAACATCAGATACACATCTTTTCTCTCACATAACATAAGTTAGGCAACAGTTAGCAAAATAATCAAGAGCCTTTTGTCCTTCTATCCTACCTTTCAAAAACTGATGAAATAAAATAGTCGGGATCAAGCCTTGAGGCACAGACCTGTGGAAGGAGAATAAATCCATTTTATTCAGTAGTTTGTTTGTTTTCAGACACTGGCTTGGCTTTTCAGAAAACTTAACTTACTTGCAGTAGATAAATGTCAGGATCAATCATAGAATTGCAGAAATGAGATTGCACGTAAGTCATGGCCTGTCCTTTAATTTGCAGGCCATTTCTAACCCACATGTTGCTATGAATTTCAGAAAGGCTTGCCTGTTCACAGAACATAAAAATAATTTACAAACAGGGCTTTACAATACAGCTATTGAATTCAACACTAGCAGATCTATGAAACACACTTTTACAGAGGAGTATCCACTTCATGCAACGCAACCAAAGGCAAAGCAGTGATTTATTTAAATCTTGAGAAGTACTGTAAACATGAGGTAATCAATATTTTAAATACATTAGGTATAAAAGCAGTTATTAACGTAAATAGAAGTAAGCAGTGTTTATTAAAAAATGCAACTTAAATATTTCTGCAACTGCAGCCACTTTTGAATACATACTCGATTTAAAATTTTGAATTTTCAGATTGTCATTTCTTTTTCAACTTATTCCATTAGCAGTTAGAAACTTCTGTATTCAAGTCTGGCCATCTTGTCATCCTGCTATTCTTTTTGAATGCACCAGTGACTAAAAATGCCATACTTATCTGAGTTATACTACTAATTAACAAAATAATGCCATATTTGATTTTGGAAACAGGAGGAGAAAAGAGTTCACCCCACCTACTCAATATGCTCTATTTATTATATTATTTTGATATTCTATAAACGATACTCTTCCTTGTAAACTACTTCTAAAAATATTCAAATTACTGGAGCTAAAATAATCAGATAAGTTTTTATTGGGCACCTCTGCCTCTGCATAGAAGATGGAAGTCAATCCATACCTGGATCTGAAGCGGATGAATCATTAGTTTCATCAGCATCTCCTGATCTGGCAAGATAGTATCCAGATCTAGTTCTTGGCACTTGACAGCCTACAAACAGAAGGAAGTACACACTGTACTAAACCATCACACTCAACAGGGAATCTCCATCTTCTGTGCAACTGAAAACACATGCTTACCTTACTTAAAAACATGGCAAAGTAACGGTGCAATGGCAAATGAAAAGTAACCTGGTTAGGAGCTGGCTAAAAATAAGAAGAGATATTTTAGCATTATATATGTATACATTTAAAAACAACAACACATCCACGAATATCTTTGTCACAACCACTGAGAACAGTTATCTTGCACGTTCTAATTTAAGGGACTTAATTTTCATAAAGATTCAGAAATATATTACTTTCTGAAGATTTGGAAATATCCCTTACTTGATCTCCTGTAGTTTATCTCCTAGGTCCCAGCAGTTAATTACACTCAGAACTGAGTGAAAGAGTATCTCTTGCTAAGGTAGCAAAGCTGCATCCCCATTGCTGTATCACAGAAGGACTTCTGTCTTGCCATTCTTCATTCAGTGAAGCAGAAGCACAGCAAGGGCACTGCCTTTTAAGGCTATCAAGTTTGCATTAGCATATCCAAATCATTAAGTCTCTAGAAATACAGGATCCTATAATACTACATTGCAACTATTAACTACAAAACACACTTCAACAAAGCAACTCCTTTTCAATCAATGCTGAGAATAACAATTTAGTTGAGACACGGAAGTGCATTACCTCAGAATTTTAACCAGGCCTTCATAGCATTTCACTTAAATCCAGTGATACATACCTCATCTACAAAATTGATAGCATCAAACCAGTCCTGAAGTGCTTCAAGGCAGTATCTAACAACATTCCGTGTGTATTCTTGTGTTTCCTGCAGCAAGAGAAACCACTGTACTACACAACTCACAACAGTATAGGTGTCACTGTTTTCCCAAGATGAATAAAGGATTATTTCAAGATATGCATACCCTCATCATATGGAAATTAGTAAGCATTAGGATAGTTTTATTGTTAATCTAGACAGTAACTATTTTAAAGGTGAGAACTGAGGCTCTTTCAAAATTATCATCTGCTCTTAGTGCTCACTGTTTTAATTTATCCATTTAATTTTATGTAAAAACTAGAAGTGTAAGCATTAGAAGAATCTTCACATGCAAGCTAAAGGAATTCCTGTATCCTGTAAGTTTTATCTATTGAAAAGGTCTTTATACTTCATGCGCATTGTACTAGCAAACTGTAGTGACAAAATAATACTATACAAATTTTAAAAAGTTAAAATTGTTATGATTATGTAATAAAATATAACTGTATAATAATGCCCAAGTACTAAAATATTTTTCAGATAAAACCATGTATTTCGATACTAGAACTGTACATTGCCCTCCAGAGACAAACAACTGATATGCAAGCATTACAGGAGGGAGGAGGTAAAGCAAACCACTCTCCTATTACCAGAGCCTACAAATCCCTCATTTCTTACGGTTTTCTCCTTTAATCTGCCCTTCCCCACAAATAAAGATTCCAGACTTGCCTCATACTTTTATGATATCTACACACTTCTCATGCAAAAGCCAAGAGTGCTTCGGCCAGGCAGAAACTGTGCAAGTGTTGACTTGCTTAGTTAACTCTTCTCATCAGAAAACACATCAGCCATGTTCCTACCCTACTGCTCCACCCTCTATGGGGACCAAGCTCAGCCAGCTTTTCTTCAGGCGTGAGACACAAGCTAAGATCTCTTCCCACCCATTAGGTTTCACTAAACACATACAGTGACTGAACTGTAATGCTTCTAGTGCTCTTACAGATTTATTGAGAACTACCAAAAGGTTTCAAACGTGAGGGGGAAACATCTGACATGCAGTCAGACGGGGCAAGAAATTGTATTTTGAAGTGATTCCATATGTACAATCAGTTCACATTCCCAGACCTGGAGTCACAGTTTTGGAGACAACTAATTAGGTACAAGCAAGAGTTCTATATTCACTATACAGAGCATGCAAGTTGTTCACTGTTATATATTTGGTAGGCAAAGTCACAGAGAGAATATACACATACAAAATGGACCTTCCAGATCTTAGAACTCTAAATTCACAAATAAAGTATGAATAACTACAGAAATGTTAGTCTTACCCTAACTTTGCAGTGTGACAGAAGACCCCACATTGGCTGGGCACAGGCTTCCAGCTCAGCAGCAAAGGCAGCATAGTAGGTCTGTGATTCAAACTCCACATGCTCATTTAATTCTCGTTTATTTAAATTCATACCTTCAAAGATTTAAGCAGAGTTATAAAATGAATTACCTAATTAGGACTTATTGATATGTTGCAATATTTGCAGTGTCACACAAAAGGTTTCAACATAAATAGATCTACAAAGTCTCTAGACTGGGCTCTGCAGCCCTTGCCTTTAAGCCAACATTAACATGGACAGTAGCCCTTCTACTTTGAACCTCAGTAATTCAATAAGAACTTTTGGATGTAAACACCTAGGCTTCTTCCTAGGCATAACATTATCAATTTTTAAAAAGTCCTGATAAAATATTTTATATACACGCAAGCCTCTTCACATCAACATGTAGAAAAAAGATTCAAGTTTATTTACTCAATATTTAACTTGAGAGTTACAGCAATGTAACACTTTTGGCACAAGCTGCAATTTATGCTACCTACAATCTAAGAATCACAGCACTGTGAATCTCTGTTACAATGCATCTGCTCTCTAATCAGTTCGCACAATATCAGTAAGATCTTTTTCTAACCTACCTGTTTTCTAGAACATGCTGTTGCCTTCCTGAGATGCACAGTTTGAGAATACTAGTGAAAGATTAACATACAGTAGTATAACAATTTTGCTAATGTGAATAACTAAGGTGTCCTAACATCCTTGTGTTAATGCTGATTTTAAGTACTAATACCAAAACACGCACCTTGAAAGAATGATACAAAATTCATCCATGTTACCAAAAGACCGTGATCTTCCAGAAACTTCTTTGCCACGCTTTGGTGTGAGAGTATGTTTATAAAATCACTAACAAGTGGCCAGTATGTATTATTCTTCAGTAGTGCTTCACCACAATTCACCACAACATGTAAACTATTCTCTTCATCTAGGTAAAAAAAAAAAAAAAAAAATAGGATTATTTCTTCTTTTTATGTTGATGTTTTAAATTAAAATTACAGAATAATACAAAAGTAACAACTTAGATTTATTGTAATCTTGGAGTAACATACATACACGCTGCAAAAAAATATATATTTACAATGCTTGAAGTTGTTTTATCAGGGACTCATCTACACAGATGCCACTTAAGTAGGAGGCATACTCAGCTTAAACAAATTTACAGTCTCTAAAGTACCATTTGAAATGTAGCTGCACTAAAACTCCTAATATTCACCTTCACCTCAGTGGCATGAGAATCTGTAATATGTTTGATTGGGAGCATTTAACACAGTTCAGAGCCTTTTTGAAATGACAATGTCTGGCCAAGCAAAGAAACTTGATCTCCAGCATCCCTGGCTTTTGTCCTAAGATTCATGCAACAAGGTGTGCAAATTTTTCCTCACTCTGTGCTCACTTGTCAATAGCCACTTGACAGAAACCCTATTTTATTTTCCTCAAGATAAGCATGGCAAATTTAATTTCATAAGAAAGCTTGCTGACTAGTGCCAAAATGAAGCAAAACTGGCAGTTCAAGTCCTAGTGGATGTAGTGGTGATTCTCAAAGTGACATGTGATAACAGAAATGCATGTCAAATTCAGAGGTACGCCTTTTATGAGTACTGCCAAGATGAACAAAAAGACCAAACAACACAATTTTTCTTGTGAAATTCTGAAACATTTGAATTTGATATATTTCCCATTAATCAAGCTGCACTACAGCACACAGACATGAATCCAGTGATCAAACCTACCTTGCAATTCACTTTTAATAAGGCAACTTTCCATCATATATAATAGAACTGTGACCATAATATCCAGCAGCTGACATTCTTCCGTTACTTGGCGTGCTAGTTCTTCATTGCTGAACAACTGAACACTGATATGCACAATTCTGTTTGACATTGTATCTGATTCATGGCTTTTCTTCAGTGTTTTCATAATAAAAGCATAGTGCTGAACAAAAGTTTTGGTAAAAGCAACCTACAAATTATAAAAACTTAATGTTAACAAGCACCAGACAGATATTGATTTCTTTCTTTTTCTCTTCCTCTACAGAAGCATGATCAGTACATCTTTGATGCATCAAGTTGCCACAGCAAACCAAAACTGATGGTCTTATGTCTAGTTTCTAGAAATAGTTCACATGAAAGTACCTACTTATAAGGAGTAACTTATATATCCAATTCTACTGAATCTCAAAATTGAATCTTCTTATTCTATACATTCTTCAGAGTGAAAAAGAAAATAAAAATCCATGAAAAAAAAAATGTTGAAACAAGGAATGTTAGGTCACAGGATGCACGTGAGAGTAGTAATGTTAGAGCATTAATTTACCATATTTTTTTCCTGACAACCTAAAACTTGGTGTGATGTCCCAAAACGCAACACCACAATGAAATCAGTGGCAGCTAATATAATGGCTGCAACTTGAACACTTGAGATCATCTGCTGAGTAACATCTTTTCATCTGTCAAGGTTGATGTTTGAACAGTGAATTTCACCTACTATAATAGAATCTTATTTCTTTTTAATAAATACCTACAGCTTTCTCTTAAATAGTTAATGACTCAACTGTTTTTTTTCTAAAACCAGACTGTATTCAAAAATATTGATAAATATGAGTCTTAGTACACCTTGTTAGTCTCCAGTTGCATCGTAAACCAACTCTATGCACCACACATACACTTGTGCATATCTGCCTTCTTGGAAATCACTTCTCATTCAGCACTTCATGTTATGAATTAACACCATCTGCACTTGCTTTGCTTTATAGGAGAAGGAAACACAAGCTGCATAGCGATTAACATTTTCAGCTTAAAGCCTAAAACCATGCTATTCCTTCTTGGTACTAATCTTTCATAAACATAGAAGAAATTCTAAAACCGCTTTATGTCAGATGTGTTTTCACTAGACTGTACACAAATCACTCTACCTGTCCCAGACTTAGTACTCACATATTTCTACTACAACTTTACCATATTATTGTCATTTAGAGGACAATCCCAAAATTATCACAACATACTGTTGCGAGACACAAAGATGGCTTCTTCCAGCAAATATCCCAAAAACTAAAGATCAAGTTGCTGATGCAAAATAAACATGCAAGCAAACAATCTAGGGTGAGTATGTCACTGCAGGAAACATTACTATACTGCTTAACTTGCCCTGCTTTAGCTAGTAAAAAACAATGCTGACGTATATAGGAATAGAAAACACCTTCTGTGCACAGCATCCAGCACAATGGTGATTATTCGCAGCCTCTTGGTACAGACTCTAGCAGGAAATACATTGCAACATATTCATATACTACCTAACTTTCTCAAAGTTACCACAATTGCATTCAATATTCCAAGCTAGAACAACCTACTATACAAATTGCTTTAAAATGAAGTTTGATAAAACTCAAATCATTAGCAATGACATTTATAACAAACACCACTAATGTTAAATCTCAGACGCAACTGACATTTGTTATCTTTGGTATATTAATTCTAGTAGTATTATTTTAATAAGATGCTTTAATACTACACTCCAGCAATACTGAAACACAATGTGCAATTTAGCAAACAATTTCACAGTTTGCATTTTCAGCCTGCTACTTTTTCTATGTTGTATCACGTTTGAATGGTATTCTATGTTTCTGTCCTATACGTACTATGTTTTTTGAAAAAACAGACCTTTGTAAAACAACATGGTTGTATATACTCTTCTACAGACAACCTCTAGATTTATTTAAATAAGCACACATCAGGGCTTTTTGTGCCTCACATGTATGATAATGAATTTATGAAAGCACTGTAGTTTCATCACCTTTATAGAGTAATGGCAAAGATTCCATATTACACTTAATGAAAAGACATTTACTTAATGAAAAGGCTTAAGCTTTACGCACACATTTGTTCGTAATTTGAAAAAAATACAGCCCTTTCCAAAATTGAGAGAAGAAAAAACTCAATTTCTGAAGTTAAAATACTGAAATAACGTTGTTAACTGCAGTACATATATTTGAATGGCAACAGTGAGTTGAATCAGTCCAACCAGTTGAGCATCCTACCTTTGAGTGGCTAACGCTGTACAGACAACTATAAGAAAAAACAGAATGGCACAAGGATGAAAATATGGCATAAGACACTTTTGCAAGTACTCACTCAGCTTCTAACCACTTGCAAGAAGTGTCTTCCTAAGACAGACATGTTTTCTGTATATTTAATTTCCTGCACCGACTTGGTATGATCTTGCAAAGCCCCTAAATTTCTCGTCTACAATAAAAAAAGTTCTCACCTCAACTTTAATCTTGGTCACCACTCAACAATTCTGTATTTTTTTTTTAGGATCCTAACATCAAAGTACTGGTTCAGTCAGAGAGAACTTTCATCTCCCATACTGCCAGGCGAAAGTTGCACTAAGGTTTAGTTCCCAATAGACAAACTACAGAATTTGTAGAACAGCACATTTGGGAGTTGAAGTCCTAGTGCTCTAACTACCTCAAACTTTCACCATGGGAGATGTCTGAAGATGTACAAAAATTTTAATAAACGTTTGTTGATTCGTTATCAGATGCTTTTTGCATTTCAACACTTTGGTTATCCCAGATTACAGTAAAGCTCTGCTCTTGAATAATTTTCACCACTCCACCAGACTCCTGCTTAGAGCCAACCACTGCTTTGCTTTCTCCTTGGTTACATGAAGGTCAGTCCTATTTCTCCAGCATTTTTTTTCCTCTCTTGCAGAAATGTCCATACAAGAACACCTGTAATTCCTTGGAAGCTTCAGTAAGTTTCTCTGCTGTTTTCCTTCTCTTCACTTGCAAGTCTTCTAATCTTCAAATGTCAGAGTGCCAGACAGGATGCCTCAGCCATAAGTGCTGTAAAGAAACGATCATAAAGCTAGTTAACAGCATTTCAGCCTACCACTTTCAAGATCTCTTCCCAATACTCAAATCCTAGAAGAGATGCTTGTCCTCCTATTTAAAAAGGAAATCTGTGCAAACAGATTGCTGGTGGTTCAATGTCTCCTGTGTAGGCTATGGTGGAGTTAGTCAGCTGTACTACATTTATGCTGGAGATCACAGATTTCTGCAAATTCCACACATGCATAGATACTGCCAGCTCCACGCCCATCTGTCTGGCTAGCCGGCTCAATTTTATCAGAAAACCAAGCCCACAAAAGAACTCTGATGGTTTAACAAGCTCAAGAAGAATCAGACAAGTTGACATAAGAGCAACAGCAAAAAAAATTTAATATGACAGTACACTAGTATAGATGAAATGGCAGAAAGTAGCAGAAAACTGAGAGACCACTAGGAATTTTATATCCCTACATGTATTTCCTGCTCTGAGTTTGCTTACTGTTGAAAAATCCCTTTCAGACAATCACAGCAATTAAAAAAAAAAGATTCTAAAAGATTTCAAATAATCTAGGAGCTGTGCTAATACAAAACCTCTATATAGGAGCTGAGTTAAGTGTTGTTTAATCAAACAATTAACTTGCTAAAAAAACAAAAGCAATGTTTAAATAATTCTTTAGTTTGAACACACAATACAGTGGCTGAAAGACAGTCTGCTTTCAGATGAATGGTGGCAGCCAGCAGAGGAAGCAAATATACCAGAATCTCAGCACAGAATGAAAGAATATTATGACAACGGTGAAGATATTCACTGAAGACTAAGGCTTCTTGCCAATGAGAAATGATCCTAAGCACATTAAAAACTGTGGTTATTACATGGTACAGTATGAAAGTAAACAGAGCAACACCTACCATATTCCTTTGTTTGCTGCTAGCACTTTGGTGTTCTCACAGGCAGGTGTTAAGCTGGCAAACGATCAGAACTGAATGTCCCCACAAGTCTCCGAATATTAAGAATTCAAGCTTTATGATAAGATGTTCAGTTCAGAAATCCTCATGTCTTCTTACATGCTTGCTGAATCCACAGCCAAGATGGATCTAAGCTGGTATCCCATTCAAAATGGTGTCTTGACTTGGACCAAGTATATTCATGTATTATTCTTCCCTTTCTTGCAAGTTGTCTTTGCTCCAACGCAGCAAGGTATGAAGGGGTATGAATGAAGGACAGCCCCATTACAAAGGCACATATCTGAAGAAATCTGAATGCTTGAAATTAAGGTTTTCTTAATCTTTGCCTCCCAGCAGGAATTGAGAAGATCCAAAACTTTAACATGGCTCAAAGAGATGACATGATCAGATCAAAATGTTAAGCCTGACTGCTATGTATATTAGGTCTTGAAACATGTAGAGCTAGCAACCAAACCTGGCTGCACACCAGGATTTAAAACAAGAAGATGACATCCAGCCTCCATGACTCAAAGCCAGGAGACACTTGGTATGGACAACTGCAAAGCTCTGTAAGGAAACAGCTGGAAGGCTGCCAAAGCTGCATGGGGCATAGCTGCACAAGAACATTCACACTGCAAGGGCCTAGATGGAGAAATTACTGTCTACTACATCCGTTTCAAGAGGAACAATAACTTACTAGATATACTACATTACAGTATCATTTAGCTTTGATCCACATCTCTGATCAATAAAAAATCCACTTCACAAATTAAAATCAAACTAAAAACCCAACACATACAAGTGTAAACTAACAGCCAGACAGGAGAAAAAAAACAACAAAGAATAAATATATAAAACATGAGAACAAAATTAATACTACCGCTCCAGAGTTCTCAGCCTTGTTTTGTCCATTTCTCCCTTCAAATACTTTGTACTTCAGACTTTAAGAAAACAACCAAAACCAAGAAAATGATCTGCATTACTTGACAGCTTATTATTCAGATAAAAAAAATACATGGTCTTTCATAAGGCTTAATACATACTAAACATGATAATTAGAAAACTACGCTTCAATGTGAATGACACAAGACAAGTACCTTATAATCTTGATCTGGCAGCATGTTGAGTAAGAAAGTCACCATCTTCTGTGGAAATTCATATTTTATTGTCCAAAACAATAATTCTTCTAGAAAACATTTATGCTTCAAAACATCCATGATAGACTGATCTGCATAAAAGGTTGGAGGAGGGGATGTGTAACAATTATGCTCTAAGAATTACATTTCTTACTCAATAACAACTATAATACAGCTGCAATGACACAGAACTAATACAAATTTAAGAACATCTTAACACACTCTACATTTTTTCAAAAACACTGAGAAATATCAAAAATTGCCAAAACTACATAGCACAGACTACACAAGAATAAAAAGATCCTCCCAGAGAAGTCAGTGAAGTTTTCAGAACAATTCTGTCAGAGTTCAGTCTTCAATGATTGCATTAAACCATCACCTTACTGCGATAGCTCCACCTGTTGTAGTGAATCACAGCAATTTACACAGCCTCTTAATTGAATGAAGCAGTTAATGTACAGCAGCACTTTGCTGAATTGAAAACAGCAAAACACCATTTATGTTTAACTGTGAGTTTTACCCCACAAGAACACTTATGTCCCCTTTGCAAAAAGTACAAACTTAACAGAAGCACTGTATTAATTATTCCTATTTTTAAAGCAAAATACATACTTTTTTTTCAAGATTTGTACATATCTCAAGTCAGTGACATATCTCAAGATTTGTACATATCTCAAGTCAGTCTCCTCCCCCAAAGCTATTGTTTTGTTTCTTTATATAAAGCCACCTTAATGCCCTGATCAGGTAATGAGATGGTGTAGGAGACCAGTCTCATACATTCCCAGTGAACTCCTGGCTGCTCACTGTCATCTCATTTGTGCTGACACTCACTTGCACATCCCAGGGGAGTACCTATAAAGAAATCAAATGACCTTTCCAGTTTGTCAGTCAACTTTTCAAGGAGACTACCTTTATAATACAGTTCGCTGTAACACTGCACAAACACTGACCTCTGCTAGAATAAACTGTTCATAAAGCCATGGCTTGATAACAGCATTAACTAACTTTATTTAAAAGAAATATCAGAACGCAAAGCCTCTTTACCATCATCCTTCAAAAGTACAACAGATAGCATTCACTCCCACAACATATTCAGGCTACAGAAAATGGTAAAATTTCTAATTGCGAAGAAGCAATAAACTAGACTTTGAGATACACCCATTGCACGCAAAATGCCATACTACAGATGGGACTGTACGACATGCTTCCATTATCAAAGATTCAGAATGCTGACTCTGGACATGTTCTACTCTCAGAGACTCACCACGTCAGTAAGGTACGTACGACAGCTTTAGGGACTGCACTGAATGGCCTTGTGCCTACTAGTGAAACAGGAGTCCTCATTTACCACTACCAAAGGTCAGAGTTCCACAGTCAAGTGACTAAGCAGTCCAAAACGCGTCAGCAATTGTGAAAGATCGTGAGAAATAATGAATATTTCATGTTTTAGGGACTCTACCAAATCACATAAAGAAGAGAATATTTCACTCAATATATTCTGCAATTGCTGAAGTAAAAAATTACCCTCATAGTTTCATGAAAGATGTTTTAATTTTCACAAAATATTTGGTAGAGTGTTACACATCACCTACTGCAGCAAATACGTGATGGATCATTTACATTTCCCCCCCATGTCTTGTTAAGAAATTATGTATGTGAATCTGCTGCCCATGAAAGCTTAGAATTCATGCAAACGTGATGTCAGGACAGAGGGCTTCAATGTTTAGGCACATTCCAAGCACCCTAGTGAGAACACCAGGCATGAAGATAAGCAACACCACACTTTATCTGTCACAGATGTGCAGTTTCTCTGACAGGGCATATTAACTGTTTTACACAGTGGTTTCATTTAGTTTCCACTTAGACCTCCTACAGAATTTAAGTAGGCAGAATACTCTTACCCAACTTGGAAAATTTGTTATTAACACTTGGACTAATGCTCCCACACCTGTGAAAAGCACCACATGGTTAAACTTTCAACAAACTAAAAAAAATAATGCCTGTGGGTTCAAAATCATCTTAAGTATCATGTATTTCAGACCAACACAAGTTTTAAAACAGAGTAACAATAAAAATGTCTCTCAATACTCAGTTGCACACCTGTACCAGCATCTCAGTATAAAAATAGTATCATTTTTAAAGACACCACAGAAGTCCCCACAGCCTGTTTCAAAAATATCTTCCTAGAATATGAGGCTTAGTGTTGTACAATACCCCCAGTAAATAAACAACTCCAATATGAAATCAGTACCACTACAGACCTGGGACAGGAGAGGGAGTCTGCTTGTATGGAGAAGGTGAATCTGTTTTTATTCAATACTCAGTTTTCTAAAATTTTCTTTTCATACTCTTATTTTATACCAAATTGGATGTAAAATATGAATACTGAAAACTTCAGAAAACTATTCAATATTTAATAAAAACAGATACTCACCCTTCCCCCACTGGCAGACTCCCTCCTGTGGGGCTGATATTGGGAGCTATCAACATCATGAGCACAATCCATGTTGGGATATCTCAATGGGGGGAAGACTACAATCCTGGGGGGAAACCAAATGTTGAATTAAAGAACCACTTTTCCTGAAATGCCATTGCTGATACTGGTTTTCAGATCTTGCAGTTTGTAGATCTCTGAACTTCCTCCCTGCCTATTTCCCAAGCTCAGTTATTACACATCAGAAAGACCATTTTTTTCTTAGCTGACTTTAAGCAAGTAAACAGTCTTCAAGTAAGAGAGCCTTCCTCGGGTGACAGTTCATCTCCTGCACTTCTCCAGAACTACCACCACTTCCACAAAATATTGTTCTGTTAATTCCAATTTGATCCAACTTTCACTCAGCTTATCTTATCACTGCTTATATAAATATCTACTGTTTCAGTACAAAGAAATCAAGGCACCCATCTCCAGAACATTCATGATCTTTCATGCATCATTGCTAAGATCACCTCTTAATAACACAAGCACCAAAACACTTAGTTCTCTGCTTTTCTGACTTTCCAGCCTCCTTTTTCATGACTCCTAAGAACATGAGAAATAAACAGTTTGCCTTTTCCAAAACCCTCACGATGCTTTCCTACCTTTTTACTGACTCTATGAATTTGTGCATTTTAAATTCAAACTCCAAATCTTCACTTCAAAAGCTTTACAGGAATTTTATTTCAACTTTCACCACTGTTTTTCACCCAAATGTTCTTTCCTTAAACCCTGCAATTTCTTTCTGCTCCCTATGCCAGGCTTCTCACACTCCCGTTAGAAAAACATTTTAAACACAAAAACATCAGGAAAAGCACAAGATAGGGCTATCTTATGTTAAGCTTATAGTCAATCTTCATTTAACTCTCACTGATGAGCAATACTCATCTCAGGCTAGAAATTGCACAGAAGATTAATTTCACCTAAAGAAATAACGGAGTGGCACCAAAGGAGATTTCACCCACATATCTTTTCTCAAGCATTACTAGAAGAATAGTACAGAAAGACAAACCAGAGAGAACCTCACTTGCATGGCTGAGAACACAACCACACTGTGTAGTGGCTTAATGAAAAAGAAGTTGCCAAGAATAAAAACATCACCAACTTGTTCGCAGAGATGTATTGTGGCCCTGTCAGTCACAGAGTGAGCATAAAAATCATTCACTAGAAATCATCTTATGACACAAAGGTGACAAAAAGATTGGTCAAATCAAGTTCTAGAGAAGTTGTATTCACTCCCAAGAGAAATCAAAGCTGCCAATTAGTACTAGCTCAGTTAATCGTTTTCAGACTTTGTCATGTTTAATACCTGCTGAATGCAGCATCACAGTGCTTGGGAAGGGAAAAGAACAATACTCCTGGATAATTTAATGCAGACAAAAGGTAAATATGATACACTAAGATCAGTACTTTTTACATAAATACCTTTGGTGGTGCTGCTTAGCTTCACCCTCTTGCGCTTGCCCACACCTTGGCTACCATCCTGGTCCTCCTGGGATAGGGAAAGAGTTTAAGAAATTATAATTGCACATTTAGAATGTTATTGCCCAGCAACTGCATGCACTCCAAATTCTGGTTTAATTATCACATTAAATTAGAAGCGTCCTGAATATACTCTCATCACAAAATACTTTTGCTGCTTACAGGAAACAAAGAGTCAGTGCAATACTGCATTAGATACTGCATTAGGAATAACAATTTTTTGAATCACTTCCCCACTCCCCCCTTCTAGGCAATCTTAAATATCTGCAAGTTCAGACAACACCAATAATAAACTTTGTCAGTTAGCTTTAATTTCTGAAAGTGATGGCTACAAAAGTGTTTAACACTACACGTTTGCTGAATCTTGCACATCCAAGGTTTCACTCTACTCATCTGTAAGGATTTGTTTAATTCCTGAAAAAGCACCATTCAATACATTGACTAATAAAGTTGGTGACACAATCAGTTAGACACTTTCTAATCAATAGAAGGTTGTGATCCAAAAATAAAATATTTCTGACACCTCTGAGAGGCAAATTCAAATTGCTTGCTCCCTCAGAATCAAATGAACTCCTTATGCAGGCACTTGCCATCTGACGTTCCCAGTGCACTCTGCAAAGAAAACAGCGAAGGTTCCAAAATACAATGGAAGTTAAAAACATCACCATCACTTTACACAATCTAACACTGGGTATAGGCAAATATGACATTAGAGGATGATGTTAAATGCTAAGTATATCTTTTCCAGCAGTGGTAGTGCTAATGAAACACTGAAATGAAGAACAATTCCTACATGTGCTAATAAAATGAGATCAACACAAATATCTACTGCATGATATATTATTATGTACACTGCAAATATGTGAACAATATTATTATCCATTACACAAATGCTGTACTTTAGTTCCAAACTTAAAGAAAAATGATAGAGAAAACAGAACTCAAGTAACAACGTTCTTCCTTGGGGAGAAAGATCATTCATATTTTAGAGGTAAGTACTGACCAGAAGTGTTGTGTTAATGAAAAGTCAGACCTCTTTCTCATCCTTTCAGTAACTCCACCTGAAAATCCTTCAGCAAACTTATAAGTATGGACACAACTACGACCACAAGAGACCTAGGAGTTCATTAGGACATCACTTCTGCACTCAGGAACCTGTCAGCCCTCAGTCTCTGATCACACCCCCTACTCCACAGAGGACCAAGTTTCCAAATCAAAAATCTGACTTGCTAAAACATTACTTTGAACTGGAAGAGCCTGCAATTTAAGTCTCCTGTCCTAAAGAAAAGGATTCTGAGCTCTTGTTGCTGGAAAGGTGATAGATTCAAGTCTAACAACTTCATCAGCAGCCTCAGTGAAGTCAGAGAACTGTTAGAGGGGCCTTCATCAGAAAATAATGTATTTGAGCATGCAGATTTTAATTAATGGTTTGGATTTTGACCTCCAACACTACTGCTCTGGCATTTTCCCTTCTAAAATACTAGAAAAAGCTGAACAGTCTTCCCTGCAACTTTACGGTCATTTCACTGTCAAAAAAAAAAAAATTATCAGCAAATCAATGAGAAATACTTTCCTGAGAAATTGGTGGTTGTTTTCTTTTTTTCCCCCTTAATAAAATGATATTATTGGTTTCTATAGCTGCAGTAAAGAAGTATTAAATCTTAACATCAACTGCAGGTGTTTTGACAGCCTTGAGACAGTGAGTGCTAGGTCACACTGCATCTTCCAGGCTGAGGGATAAAGAACGAGCACATGAGAAAAGAAACATCTTGGTTTTATCCACTTGATAATACTCTGTAAATACAGCTAAATAACGGCAGACACATATGCAGATTTGCTTTACATAACAGAGTATTTAATAATATGCCTAAGGTGTCTCAATTCTGTCCTAAATTCAAATAATATGTTACGTAATTTACAATTTGAGATACATCTGTGGCAACGCAATAAAATACCTACATACAATAAATAGCTATTTATATTTATATCCTGGAGATCAGAAAGAAAAACCCTTTCCAGATAAGAGACATCTCTAACCCCCAAGCTACAGTACAATTACAGTATCTCCCTGCGTACTTATAAAAATACTTTGACCCTGAAACTTGCCCCAGTAAGAAAATTCTTTCCCTTAACAGACACCTGTCTCTACCTCCATCTTGGACATCTTTCCCAACAGAAGTGCCACTGGCATCTGATCTCTCTTCAGACTTTTACAAGTTTAATTCGCTCCCCCATTCTGTTTTCCAGAAGTAAAACACCACAAAGCATACTAAACCATTTTAAGTTTAAAGTACTATCTGAGCTTATTACCACTAACTTGAAGTGCCTTCCCTACTGCCAGGCTTTAAAAGTGATGCTGTTAGCAGTTCTTTGCAGGTTTTTGCTTTTTTTTTTTTTGCCAAGTGATGGTGGAAAAACTACAAGTAGTATTCTGAAAATGCCAGATTATAAATAACACAGCTGAAAACATAGTAGATGCTGTTATACTTGTGACAGAGACAAATATGTCATACAACTATTTTAGACATACACAAACAATTGTTTTTACTTCAATACACATTAACATGTAATTCTCATAGGAGTTTTAAATTCTTTCACATGATTTGAAGATAGTTATGCTAGCCCTAACTTATGTCTAAGAATCAATTTGAATTGCCACTTAGGCTCACTAGTTGATACTATATTTTAAATAGTAAGATAAAAAATGAATAAATTGGAAAAGTAACCCTATGAGAATTTGTCTTTCCTCATAAAGTTCCAGTTGTTTATTATGGCTCAGTATAGAAGAGATTCCCTCCTTTTTACTCCTCAACATGTTTGGTAAATAAGGTTGAGACTACACATGGGAATTTACGTTCAGAGAAATTCTCACTGCTGCTATCACCAGTTCAGCCGGATTCTCAGGTGCCCAAAGCTGCTAGCACCATTCTGAACGTTGTGTGATTTAAGTTTGCTTTAATCAAGCCCAATTTACTTGAACTTTTGAACTACTTGCATGGTTTCTTCTAGAAACAAGAAATAAGGACTTTTCCAAGAGGTTCCTCGTAAATCAAGGGCATGAGATATGAGAAGAACGTGGTAAACAAGTAAACGTTTGCAAGATTTGGCTGCAAGCAGTGTCTCCATTAATACTGTTGTTATTCATTATATTCTTTAAAAATCACTTACCTCATCTGAAGAATCCCCTTGTCCTGATGTTGCTGTAGCACCTGCTAAACCTTTTGAAATAAAAAAAGTTAGAGATTCCTTTCATAACTCTTATACTGGAAGAATATTTTATGACATTTAATGAAACAGTATGAAATGAATAAACTATATCAACTTCCTAAACTGAATGCAAAGCACTGTACTGAAAAGATCTCCAAGCGATACTCAGAACACGGTGCTGGATTTCCAAATACCTTTGATTGCACAAGTTCAGCGTACTGAGTTAACAGAGATGAGCTCTTTCAGAATTCACAAAAACCTACAACAGTTTTTACTGATCAACAATGTTCTTACAGAAGTCCTGTGAACAGGTCAATTAACTTAGCTGCAATGACAAAATTCCACCACAGTCAACAGTATCATACCTACCCAAATTCCACTAACTCTATGACAGGAAAACGATGCTTACTATTTTAGGAGCAAAAAGGGAACAAGCTTGGCAGTGTTGATAGAATCAAGTCCTGCAATTTTGTGCTGCATTAATTCAGAAGTTTCATTAAGATTTATTGAGAATTGCCTTTTAAAGATAGAACTTTTAAAATAAACAGCAATAAACAACACATCTCTTAAAATACAATTCTGCACAAACCTTGAATGGCTAATGTGCTAGTACCAGCTCCTTGTTCCTCCATGCCACATCCAAGTTTATCTTCAGGAAATGCCAGTCCTGAGCCTTTCAAAGCAATGAGGTACTTTTCATGACTTTTCTTTGCACATGCATTCTCTCCAACACCTTGAATAAATATGAAAAACAGCATTACAGAACATATATGAATCAGGTAGCTGCTGCTGTAAATATTCTGTACAAGCATCTAAAAATGGTCTACATTTTAAAGATTTTGAATCTGCCCGATTTTGAGAAGTAAGAGCTAAGAAGCTTTTCACATAATGAACTGACTCTAAGAGACCAGAGACTTTCTTGTTTTATTTTTCATCTTCTAACTTGGGGTTAAATAGATCTACAGTTTCCAGAGAAGGAAAAACTGACAAAATGAAAATACTCCACATATAAATTCTAATATTTGGAATTTTTCTTCTTCAGTTCATGGATTGCAGCTGCAATTAATAAAAACTGTTCCAAAAGATATTATCACTTCAATTTGATGAAGACAAGTCACAGTGCATGCTTAGGATATAAAATTTATACCAAAGGCTTCAAGAAAGAAAGGAACCAACTCTTCGTCAGTATCTGCACGGTAAGAGAAGGGGTAATGGTTTCAAAACTATAAGAAGGGAGATTTAGATTGGATATAAACAAGTTTTTTGCAGTAAGTGTAGTGAGGGACTGGAACGGGTTACCCAGGGAGGTGGTGAAAGTCCCACTCTTGATTCTGTGATTCTATGAAATGAATTTTAGAAAACCCACACATTCATCCCATAAGGATAATAAACTTTAGAGAGCACAATGTATCAGATGTTTAAGGAAACCTGAAAGAGATGACAACAACCTTTTAGCTATGCACCTGTTACATTCAAAGTCAGAAGTGAAAGTTTTGCTCTACTATGTTCTTCTTTGCTTTCCCTACCAGAAAGAAACTGTATCCACTTCAAACATGTATTCTCTATTTCACAAATCCTTTCAAAGATTTAAGGATTGCCTGATCCTTAGCTAGCTGCTGCCCAAGCCACCAAGGGGAACTTAAAGCTACAATATTTAATATTTATTCCCTACCTATGCAAAGGAAGCATACAAAGGACTCAAAAACGATATCTTCTAATCACAAGAAAACAAGGAGTTAGGGGTTGGGAGAGAGGGACAGTGCTAAGAGTGATAAAACAACATGTTCAGATTCATTGCAAATTGAGAGAGGATAGGACAAATAATTGTTTGGGTAGGACTGTTTGTTTTTAAGGAGGAAAAAAAAACTTTGCACAGAACTGCAGTATGTACAGTGGCCTTTTGTCTTTCTAAGTGCAAAGTACTACCTCCAGTAGTATCTACAAGAGCAGATGTTTTCTCAAAATACATTAAACATTCCATTCCCATTAAGCATGATGCACCTTATTTAGCAGCCGTAATCTGCCACATCCACTTTTTTTTTTTTTTTTTTTAAGAGAATGGACTTAAAACTCTTGAAATGATGCATCTTCATACACTTATCTGGGACATGGGAGAGAAAAGGTGTGTTCTACAGGTCTTCTGTCTACCCTGTCTTCTAACAACAATAATATACTTTAGAAACTGCATTTCTTTGGGTTTTGAGAATTCAGACAAAACCATGCAGAAAACAAAGTGATAAAACTTAAGAAGACACTTAAGGTCTTCAAAATTTGGACATATAAATACTAGAAATGACATAAACATACCAGAGCTGAGATCTTTGTAGAACTGTTGGCTAGTCAAAACCTGGGTAAGAACTGACCGCATTGCTCCTCCCATTTTGGTCAAGTCTTCTAGAAAGGAAACATGAGGCTCCAAAACCTGAAGGATTTTATGAAGGTCTTTCTCTGATGGCAGATCAAGAGCTGAAAGTGACATAGCAAGAACTTTTGGTATAATCATAACAAACTGGGCAAGAACTAAACAATGCAGAATAGTCATAACTACAATAAGATGAATTGACATACTATGCTCAAAAATTCACATGCATATGTTTTAAATTAATCCTGACATCATTTTCTGGAGGAGCTCAACACGACACTGGATAATTCTTAAAACATATTTAAGAAGAATTACTACTTCAACAAAGAAGAGAATCAAACTGTCTTGCCAGGCAGCAACTTTGTTAGGAAAAGATGCATGAAATTCAGTGATAACAACTACAAACAGCATGCAAGTATTCACATATTTTGTCTTTACAAGCTGCAAAATAAGAGAGCAATACAGTATGATACACCAGATATGTGTGAATTTAAAACATACCTGGCTCATTATATCCCTCTCGTAAGTGCTGAATAAGACTAAAGATAAACTGTGGAAGAACCAATTCTGACATCATCAACAAGTCTTTTGGAACACATGGAACATTTGAATTTGACTTAATCCGGTGTCTTTTACAAAACCTACAAAAGACAAAAAAAACCTCAGCTAAGCATAGTGAAGCAGATTCAGCATACGGTAAGAAAACACTAATTTTTTCATTTGTCAAGACAGCATATACTTGAAGATAACATGGAAATAAGTATGCTGAAATTCCAAGTTCAAGTCTGCCTTATTTATAAATTTAAGGAATTATAAAGTTGCCTGTTTTATTTCCCCTCCAAAGTTCACATACCTAACAACCTGCATTCCTTACGTTAGAAACATCTTCCATTTAAAAGTTAAAAGAACAAAGAATTTTCCTCTATCTAGACATACCCCCTTAGTTTCTAAGCATTCTAATTGAGAACATCCAACTAACACTGCATCCCTCCTTTTCTGAAACAGTAAGATACTGGCCTGATGCTTCAGCTCTCAGAGGATACTATTCAAGTCACAAAACATTTTAAAAAAACTTCCAAAAGTATAAGAGCTCAAAAGATTAGTACTTCAATACAGCAACTGACATTTAATTACCAAAGGATGATAGAAACCCTTATGAAAACTGTACTAATTGCTTAGTTTAAAACAGAGAAAAAACATTTATTCTCTAAAGAACTCCTGTATGGGGGTAACTGAGGCTTAATACACAAGGACATGAGGTTGAGTCAAACCCCATTAGAGCAGACAGAATGACTTCCCACTGACTTAATGCACATCTGACTCAAGAGCCATTGAACACCTTCCTACTCCTGATCTATTTTTAGAAAGGGCATTTACCAACATTAGAGTTATTTAACCATGCCAAAGCAGCAGCTAAAAAGGAATAAAGAGGTCTAAAAACACAGCATGAAAGAGTACATTTGACTAGAAAGATTTGCTATAGTCTACTAATTTTTCAACATGAAGATTCAGAAACCAATTTAGTATCAATGACAAATAGAGTTCTGTCTAAATACAAAAATTATTTTCTCAGTTCACCCATATCTTCATGACACTTGCTATATCTTCCAGAAGAAGCCTGCTACTCTGACTATACCAGTACCACCTTCAATAGAGGAAGGAAACAGAAGAAAACAAAGAATTTAGGACCAAAAAACTCCCAAGCAGGTACAAGTCTAGTGATTAAGACAGCATCCTCTCAGATCCACATTTATTGAAGTGTGGCTAGCATCTTTACAACATCAAAAACTAAAGAGCTTCTCCTGCGCTGTTGCACATTCCAGATTACGTTTTTTCATTAAGAAAATGAGAGCAAAGATAGCATTAGTCTGATGATATACAGTTTATATATACAGTCTACCCATCCCTGGGAAAAAACAGCACCCAAGAGAAAGAGCTCAGTGATAACTGACAACTTCTGTCAATTAAAGCACAAAAGGAAAGCTTTCCTTTTAGTTATTCTCAAAAGTAAACACATACATAGTCACAAGAAGTCTTCTGTGATCCACATTTGACTCACTACACACAGAAATCTGAACTGCCCTAAATTACAAGTCTGGAATCATTGTTGCTGCAATACAGGACAGTCTTAAAGCTACTTGGTTTCACATTCACCACTACCATTATAAGAAGGGATTAAAAGTAAAAACAATAAAAAGACTCAAATACACACATGGAAAAAATTAGCACGCAGTGTGTACGTCTTCTACTGCTCTTCTCCATATATTTTTCATTCAGCCAAAAGATTTGTTTTTGTGGGTTCTCATCACAAGCTAAGGCAGTCACAGTAACAAAAGCAAGAATATTAACTCACAGGCAAAGTAGTTTCGAATTCCAGCTTCTGCTACATGCACAGAACATAAAAAGCTCAGCTCCCCAAGCAGACTATGCTAGCAGAGTGCTTGTGAATGGATTTGTTATCCCCAATCAATTACATCCTGTAGCTGAACGACAGGAATCACATCTTCCCTTCATATTTTCCCAAAGAAGCATTAGACTTACAAAGTGTGATATTAATATTTTATACAAATTCTGGAAAAATCACGGAGGAAACCAAGTTAAAATCATTGTAAGGAAATGCATTGTCCTGTCACTGTCAAACACACAAATTACATAAGGGAACAATTTCTAGATATCAGATCCTAAACACTGCAGTAGAAGGCTGAAGTCATATTTATAAGACAAGCCATTCTCTATATCTGTGGTTCACAGTCTTCATGCTGTCAGAAATCAATATGAGATTCAAAACCAGTAGCTAGAAAAGTACACATAGTTCTGGGATCCTTACATGTCCTTACTGAGACTACTTGTCACTGGACAATCTATTGGCTGCACTGAATTTCAAGGGCAAGAATTAACCTTAAGGCACAATGACTCAAAAAGCCAATGCTTATGTTTTTTAAATCATAAAACGTGTGAAGAAATCTCACTGAGCCCAGGTTTATGATAATTTCTTATGAGACTGCTTTATCCTAAGCTTTAAAAAAAAACCACACAACAGAAATAGTCATCTTCTCTTCTACTCAAAGGTCTATTGCCTACACAGTTCTTCCAGAAATACTGAGCAAAATACCTGACAAGGGCTTCCAAAATCCTTAGTTTTAAAAGCAACATCTGTTTTAACTAAAGAGCAGCCAGAACCTCAAGCTGCAATAAGGAAGAAACAAACTGAAGCCTCCCATACAGACAGAAAGGGACACTTGTGATAACCTTCACCAACAGGTCATCCAGTCACCAGACAGACAGCAAACAAGCCAAAAAAACAGAAAAAGGAAACATTTTTTCTCCAAAAGAGTGGTCAGGCACTGGAATGGCCTGCCTAGGGAGGTGGTTGAGGCACCGTCCCTAGCGCTGTTCAAAAGCGTTTAGATGAGGTGCTAAGGGATCTGATTTAGTAGTTGGGTAGGGATAGTGATAGGAGGATGGTTGGACTAGATGATCTTGTAGGTCCTTTCCAACCTAATGTACCTATGAACCTATGAATTTCTTAGTCAGTCCTCTACATTTCCGAAATAGCTTCCTAAACATAACATCAGTTAAATAATTGATCATTTCACAAATAAATTTCAAAATGCTCCAGAAACTGTCAACAAGAAGAGAAACACAGAAGTGCCAAAATACAAATCTGCAAGCTGACAAGATCATATTCTTCCCTTATTCTTTTATCTAATTTAAATATATACTTCGAGGTTTGAAGTTCTGTTTTTCTGGGTTTCTTTTCTCCTACAGTTTCCTACTATCCTTCCTAAATTGCTTTTTTCACAAAAAGCCACGGCTAATTTCACTACAAGAAAGGGACAGCAGAGTAACTGGCTATTAAATAGAAATAGAGGCTTAACAAACAATCTTGTCCACACAACTTCAAATACAATTATAGAAATTTCTTATGCTGTACCGAAATCTTATTTGTAGGGTATAGAAGACCACTATTATCGTTGATGTAAGAGTAAGGAATACCAGGTCTTTTTAATGTAAACAGCATTAACACCTTCAGAGCAACTTTCACTTGAGACTTTACAGATTCACTTCATTCTCCCTCTTGTTTAAGCCTTTAGTGGTTCCCATGGGAATTTCTAAAGTGTATATTAAAAGTAAAATAACTCCTTTCCTTTAGGCTACCGTTTGACAAAGGCTTAGGTTGAACTAGGTCAACCGGGGGGGGGGGGGAAGAAGCTGTCTTCTGCCTCTACTTCTTCCAGCCCTGCCCTCAATTGATCCTGTGCTAATGCAAGCTCAGGGAACTAAGCTAGCACAAAATTACTTACTCCTCAAAAATAGATACATGCATGTTTATATAAAATGTATACAACACAGAACAAAAAAATAAAACCAAGAATGCAGGAGGGCCAGCTGAAATTTGAATGCACATAACATCTCGCAAACAAGATCAAGGCTCACTATGAGGCCAACTCCTCCACTTCAAAGAAAGCTTCCACAGTTATTACAGCAGCTGATGAGTGCCTTTAGCACCAGCCAGACCACACCTTTACAGCTTCTGAACATTTGCATAGCCTTACACTGCACCCCACTGCATCTCAAGTTTCAGTCACATTCCAGAAACTTGACATAAGTTCAGTACACATGGAGACTATTTTTACACTCACATTTTTCCCCTCACTGTTTTGTTTTCAGTCTCCCCAGGTTTAAAAGTCGTGTGTTTTATGCTGAATCATAAAGCTGCCCAAAGAAGGCACCCCATTCACAGAATGAGCACCTAACTCCCACTGAAGCTTTTAGGAATTCTTGTCTGGATAATAGTTACTCTACTCAACAAAAGTGCTCAAGGAAATCACTGTGGAACTCAACTCCAAAACAACTCAATTCTGAAGCAACAAAAATAAATCAGTACCCAATTCACCAACTCGGCAGCAATAAATCATGCTTAATCTGAGATTTTATTTAGGAT
The DNA here is from genome assembly GCF_038088225.1 of Cyrtonyx montezumae. Classification (NCBI taxonomy): domain Eukaryota; kingdom Metazoa; phylum Chordata; class Aves; order Galliformes; family Odontophoridae; genus Cyrtonyx; species Cyrtonyx montezumae. The sequence goes on along the minus strand of NW_027072078.1, from coordinate 11,055,982 downwards.
ATAAGACATATTCTGCATCATATATTGCATGACAGAATGTCATATAACATTGTATTCAAACAAGTATTTGTATTGAACAAGTATTCAAACAAACAAAATCAACAGATTTTGCACATAAGAACCCAACAAACACTCCAAAAAGAATATGGATTTCACCCCAACCAAAATCAAAAGACAAATACTACTCTGTTTCAAGAAAATAGATGCAAGATGCAAAATATTCTGAGGGGTACAATTGTCTCTCTGAGTTCTTATGAACTGATTTTTCATCCTTCACATACCGGTAAAGAGCGTTTACAAGTTCTCCCTTTCTTTGCTATTCACATATGAAAGCAAATCTTAATTCGGAAAAAAATATAACTTCTATAAACAGAATTAGAAATTTCTCTTAATTAAAAAGGCCTTTCATATATCGCAGCCTTGCTTTACTTGCTTTTACTTTCCCTAGCCAACATCAAATATGACATTAATTGAAAAACTAACCCACTTGTTAATTTAGGTTTGGATTTCTTTGTTCTCCACAGTAATTCAATAGTTGAATTCAATATTTCAATAGCTAAGTTCTTTCCTTTTCTCACAACCAGGAAGGCTCCAAAGTAGAGACTCTGGAATCAAGAGAGGATCTGTGAAATGTGCGAGAAAGGAAGACCACAAACAGCCTTAAAGGACATCCTTCCAGGATGTAAGCACTTACAACCTAGCTGTTTAGCCAACCTAGGAGGCTAGAAATCCTGGATTAGATATTTGGGAGATATCCTGACCCCTTTCAGGACAGGGAGAAGCCCGCAGCAGATCCACTGTGCTAAGTACAGCTCCCCAGTGAGGACACTAACCAGGCAAAGAGGCACTGCAAAGAACGCTTCTACTATTCCCACTTAGTTCTCAGACACAAGCACCTCACACAGTAGATAAAACTACAATGAGTTTAATTAATATACAAGTACCCACCATCAATCAGACAGCAGGTTTGGCCATTTTCATTGCAGGACCTTAGAAATACAGTGAGAATGAGAAGGAATGGATTTCTGAGGAGAGATGGAACTGAACTTATGTTTGAATGGACCATAAAGTTGTCAAATTCAAGCAGTTTGAGAGAAAAACGAGTAACTCAAAAGAATAACCAGTCTTCCGCCACAAAAAAATACTGTCTCTCTGAAGAGGGTGAATGCTCTGGGATATAATTACATCACTGTAATTGCACATAAGTACAGGTTACATTTACTTCATTCGACCGAAAAGCCTCAAACTCACACTATTTTAAACATATCTATACAATAACAGGCACACTGCTAGATGACTTACAAACACAATACCTCCTTGAAAACGCTACAGCAAAGAGAAGAACATGGTGACTGCAAAGCACAGCCCTTGCATGTTGAAAGAGCATTCAGTTACTCTGTTTATGGCAGCACTAAGATCATTAGCATCACCTTAATTCAGACATTTGCATGCATGCATATAGTCTTTAATCACATTTTGTAATAGGAAAAACAGCTCTTCCAGTTTAGAAAAGATACAGCACTACCTAAACGAGTTCATTTAGTATTTCATTGGACTAAAGAAGGCAGTGAGGAAAGCATACTTCAGACTCAACTCTAAAAAGCAAATTTCTTGAAAATTAACATTAAAGAAAGCTTATGAGGGAATTACTTGTGTTCAGAAGTATTTCACAACATAGAAGCCAAAGGTTTCCCTCCCCACCATATATGAAATGAAAAATAGAGAAATTAAGACAATGCACGCACTAATTCTGGATGCAAATTTGTTAGGATCTGTCAGAGCATTTTGCCACGCTGAGAATTTGCAAAGCAGAATTCACTGCTGACATATGAAAGATGAACACATCAGCAAGTACAAAATATGGTCCAAATGCATCTTCCCAAGCCATTAGTTTACACAGTTTCCCCCACTCCCTTGCTTTCAGAGTCCCATCAGCTACCTACCTTGAAGCACAGCGACATTACACCTTCTATTTAAAGAACAAAAAGCGAAAGTTCCAAATCAGACTTAACAAAATACTTTTCCCACTAAGGAAACAACCAAATTTTCCCAAGAAAAATCAAGTAGGTCAAACATACATCCTGTACTACTTTGTAGTAGAACTCTGTCATACTAAATCACTGGGGCAAAGCATGACTGCACAGTACCACATGTAAAAACAACTTTCATTTCTTCCAAACATTAACCAGAAGTATGGATTTTTATTAAAAGTTGTCTACTTCAGTTGAAGATTCTGTTTCAGCCCCCAACAAAGTGAAATATATGTAGGTTACAGTTTCCTTGGAAAGGTAAGTGCCTGTGAGTTCTATGCCAAACCTATTACTGCTGCAGGCAGTGTGCAAAAAGCAGAGATGGGCCCTGACAAAGGTAACAGCTAGTTACACAGTCCTTGTTAATGCAGGATTCAAATGGCTGGCTCTGCTACTCAAACATACAAAGCTTGCTATCAGAGCCCTCCATAGAAGAGGGCATCTACAACACTGTTATTTAGATCACTTGCAGTTGTCTGATAACACCACAGACTTCTTATAAATACAGAATTCCTGATATTCTCCCAGTTCAAAGGAAGAACGTTGCAAGATCTGAAAGAATCTATACTGATTGCCATTAAGAAAATGTAAGAGACAGAAGTGCCTTACAGATGCATTTGCCAAACATACACCGCATATTCTGGCTACCCTGCTGCCAACGGATCCAATACAGATCCATGCAGATCAGATATGAGCAAACACATGATGCTCCACCCTGACATAGCAGCCTTACAATCCTGGAGAGCTGACAGTTTCACAAAGGGGATAAAGGGAACTTGAGAAGATCAAAGCAAAGGAACTGAAAGTCAACACTTGTTAGCCCAAATCCAAACAAATCTACACAGACTTCTAAAACACCAGCTCTTCTTAAATTGAGTACCTGTCAAGGTGCATTACAAAGCTACAGGTAAGTCACTTAATAAATAAATCAAATTCCAGACAAGGTATGGCATACAGAAGTACTGTCTGTTCTTCAAGCCAGGCTGACCCTATCAACAAGAACTATGGGGGTGGGACTATTATTTATTTTTTTCCCAAGGAGGTAACATCACAAATTGAGGCTTTTAACTGTTTAAAGTCATGTATGTTGATACATTTGAATCCAAGCTGGGAACAGCCACCTCATGCTCTTACCAATGCCTGCAAAACAACAGAGTTTTCCTGAGGCATGTATAAAGCACATGGCATCTAGTCAGGCCATGGCTCTGAAAGCAATAATCCAAAATTATCACTTGGCTGCCAACCATTTGGAAAACACTGCAGCTTCAACTTTAGAGGCTGATGCAGTTCTCACTGGATACATTCCTATGAGAAATCAAGACAGACAGGTTTGTGAGTTGACTGTAAGACATTATGCACTTAATTACTAGTGATCCAGAATCTCTTTTGCTTTCCAAGGATAAGACCAAATTTGAAGCCCTACCAAAGCTAATTAACATCACTGTGGAACCCTAAGCAGCAATACAAAATGCCCAGCTTCACATATGGAGGAAGGCAAGGAGGGCAGAGGGTTTCAGTTATTTGCTGCACAGTAACTCCATTTCTTCAAAGTGTTGTGATCAGCACAGTGCAACGCGAACTCCTGCAGCTTGTTTGCTGAGGACCAAGCTGCTGAGTTGTTTCTTGAAGAGTCACACCCAGAGCGGAAGGACAGAACCACAAGTTTATTGGGACTCTCATGCCAAGGTATCAGGCAGAACAACCCAGGCTTAGCTCCTGAAGTCCCTTCAGTCAAAAGTCCTCAGTAGCCCAGGTGGCTTCAAAGAGAAGCTACGTGGCACTGATAGCAACCCTACAGAATGCCACACATACCAGCCCAACAATCCTGAGAACCTTTCCAAGTAGTTTCTAAATGCTTTTAGTCCAAACTCCTTGGCCTGCTCTTGAAGCATCCAGCCTTCTGGAGAAAGCCCCAAACAGACCCTTCCCTCCTGGAAACTGCATCACCAAGCCGCAGGTCTTGGAGAACCGGAACCTTCTGGCCCCTCCAAGAACACAAGTGACAGAACCACGCTGGAAGGGATAGCAAACTTGAAGCAGCAACACCTTGCCTGTGCTAAATACTATGTGCTGTTGCAAGACAGTTGACAAAGTAACCACATAATCTACTTATCGCCAATAGTACAGACACAGCCTGCACCTCTCACAACCAAGTAAACTGACTTTTCTGATCTTCAGTGGATCACAGCTGCTACAATCTAACATGATATCCTGCACTATGAACACATCCCAAGGTAACTGATATAGCAGCTTTCTCAACAGCAAGCTTCTTTTTCTCAATTGTTTTTCTATTTCTTAAAGTTACTTCAAGCGCAGGAGAAACACTCCTTGTTTTTACTTGGCAAAACAAAGTAATATAAATAATATCCTTCTATAGCTCCCAAATAGGATAGAAAGGCTATTGAAAAGAGATCCTGTGTAGCAGTGCCTCTGAAGATGGATAAAGTTGGGAATTTTAAAGAGGGAACGCCTACAATGTTGTACCCTATCAGACTGCAGAGCTAAATGGAAAAGCAACTATGGATAATGAGAGATAAGGCTGCAGGCAGAACACCTATAGCCAGTTACGTGAAGGTGCTGTTGGACACACAACATAAAGCACTGACCTGTATCAGCCACCTTATTTTTAAGTTTACTTCACACAAGCCTGCTAATAAAGAAATGGCCCATTGTTGCATGTAGAAATAGGTAATTTCTTAGACTCTTTTTTTAATAAGTCATAAGAGACAGCAATGTTCTATGTCAATAGAGCCACTAGTTGCCATATCTACCATCAAATACACAGCAAACATCAACACAAAAGCCTGTTTAATGAAATTCTTAACCTGGCTTTTTGCCTTTCAGGATATGCAACTTTTGATGGAGATATTATTCTCTTTGTACCATAATGCATCACTAAAACATCTGCTTCCCACATGATTAATTTAACAAATAAGCCAATACACAGCGAGGCATAGTCAGAAACAGGACACGGAGGAACGAAACAGCCAAGGAGCAGAGGCTCTGGTATATCAGGTTATTGCCTACAGACAGAAAGAGGAATCAGAACAAGGCAACCACAAAAGCAAGACAGAACTCATCAACAACACATCATTGATCAGTTTTACTCTTATTATAACCACATGTCATATTGCTTCCTTCAAGCTTGTTTTATAAACTATGAAGTTTCGTTCTTACCCAAGACCATCTACCAACCAAAAAAACATCCCAGTCTGAATTTCCTCCTGCAGAACTGCATATTTGTTCCAAATAGATGAGCCCATCTGCTGAACTACCATCAATGCTTTAGAACTGAAGAATGGCCTTCAAAACATTATTAACTACCTCTGACAGAGCTGCAAAATCCCATTTGTCTATGGCTCTACATCACATGGGAGAGGACTACAAATTATTTTCACCCACTGATGTATCACCAGTGCTCAAAATCCAGAAAACCTTGCCACAACAAAAGCTTCTCATACTTGAACAAGCAGCTGCATCCTTAAAATTTATAAACTCAGGTATTGTCTCAAGTCTAAATTACCTTCTCCTAGGCTGGTTCAACTGCAGTTAACCACCAAAGTCACTGAGACCTGAATGAGAATCACAAGGTTTGAGAGCATGACAATCTGTTTTTTCTAAGACAACTGAGAAACACACAAAGTACCTAAACCAAAATCAGCATGCAACTATCACAATACATCCTGGCTTCTCCATAAAAAGACATCAGACAAAAAAAAAATATTTATCTCTAAAATTGCAGTTTTGATTAGTGCCATAAGACTAACAAACATACCTATCCTCATCATGCAGACAAAGCCACTTCTACAGAAAATGGATATTCCAGATGGTAAGCTGAAGAGATCTCCTTTACAGAAGATTTATTAGCTAACGCTTCATTAAAACTATGTTTCAAATGAAAAAGAAAAAGAAAAACCACTAAACACATGGACCAGGTAGCAGTAATCATGAGAAACAAACTACTGCTACTATAGGTTCATATACAGTACCTACAAAGAATTTTATCTACCATTTGCTTACTGAGCTTGCAAGCAGGTTCTGCATTTGATTCCTCTGCTATTAATAGAAGCCCTGGTTGGGGTGTGCAAGGTTACACCAGGCTGGTCACACTCCTATTTCCTGAATCTACAATGAAAGCGTCCCAAGTCACACATAAACCATTACCTTTGCCATTGTGCAGCTGATTCGTACACACCAAGTTAAATCAATTTACCCAAACACACTGCATTTAAGTTCCTCAAGTCAACAGGTAAAGCTGTGGGTTTGTGAGTATGTGCACAAGTGTGTTTGCACTTGTTCATGTTTCTACATTGGTTTAAATTTAACTATCTCACGTGGTGGGCAGGTTTCCCCACACACTGACAGGTTTTGTCCTGCATACCTAGGGCTGGATAGGACCTTCTCAGACAAGAGTGTTGTTCCTGGACCAACATAATGAAATCCTGTATCAGAAAAGACAAAACCCAACAAAAACGAGCTTATGCCAAAGACAATTTACTCCTTAAGTCTACTACTAAAAGTAATAGCTAGAATAAATACAAGAGAAACGAGGAAGAATATCCTTATGCCTCGAGGGTTTGCATCTGCTTACACTGCAAGTTTATCAACTTCTTTAATACATCAGCTTTCTTCAAAAACAAAACTGTTTTAAATAGGAAAAGACGATTACAGAAGCTATAAACTCACACAAGAGCAGTAATAGAAGTGATTTTCATGTTTATCTGAAGTAGTTCAACTTATCCATGCTCTTTTAAAATGCTACCACTACGAGGAGCCCTCAATATATCGCACAGTGGAAAAAGTGACATATTTTTGTCTTACTGCTGAAGATCAAGGGGAATCATTACTTCACTGATGCTGAGGGAAGAGAAAAAGCGGAAGCTGAACAAAAGCTGAGAGAAAGAATCACTTCAGGAGCTGCCCTTTAAGGCCAATGAAGACCAATGAAAACAAAAGGACAGAAAAAAAAAATCTCTTCCATGGGAGGAAGTCCACAAGTGGAAAAGGCTCCATCAGAAAGGAAGGACGAAGAAATGGTAAAGAGTAATGGGAATGGGGAGGTGGGGGCAAAAAAAAACATGACAAGAAACAAAGAACAAAGACACTTCAAGGCCTACAGCAGGAGAACTGTCACAACAGGCACAAAGAAACAGAACCAAAGATACAATCTTTAAGCAGTGATTAATAAAAAAAGGCAAAATTAGCCAACTCTTTAAGCAGAAACACACACACATACAAAAGACGTGTTAAAAACATGAAGAACTAAGGAAAGCAATTCAGTATTTCCATGCTCCCTTAGCCTTTTCTGGCACTGCCACGAGGAAGGATTTACTAAGAGGAGATAGACTTTCTGAAGATGCACCATCCTAGCAAGGATGAGGCAACCCAGACAACTCCATGGTGCTGATCAGAGGAGAAGCCCCACTCAGGTACTCCAAGCTGCCTCCTGGCAAACCCGTGGCTCTCTGGTGAACAAACAGGAGTAGCGTGCTCCAAAGACACCCGGCTGTGAGATCCGAGGTGTACGAACTTGGTAGCGCACAACCCAACAGCCATTCGGCTGATCTGTCCTTTTACCACTGAGGGCAATGGGAACAAAGGCAGATATAAGAGGATACCAAAGTAATCTCGGTACCTCGGGCACCGTCCTGCCCACAGCAGGGCACGGAGGACGCCTCACTCCCCCGAACCGAACCGAACCGAGCCGTACCGCACCCACCCAAAAGGTACTCCCGCCTCGAAGCTGGGAGCGGCCAACAGGGGCCAAGGCGACCCGCGTCTTGAGAGAACACCCCAAAGCGGCTCCTGCACCTCGATCCGCCCGTCTCCGCGGAGCGCCCAGGTGAAGCGCAGCGCTGCCCGGGCCCACTACGGGGCTGGCCGGGCAGGCCGAGGCCGGGCGCGGCCGCTCCTCCCGAGGGCAGCGGGAGGGCCCGGGCCGGGCGGAGGCGGCCGCCGCTCGCCCCGCGATGCATCCCGGCCGCAGCAGGTGCCCGCCCGCCCTCCCGCCGCTCACCCGGCCTCCCGCATGACGTTGCCGTCGCCGCAGTCGCAGGCGCCCCCCGCCTGGCTCCGGAACATATTGTAGTCGTGCCCGGCGTGCTCGCCCTGGTGGAAGCACTCCGCGCACAGGCTCATGCACGGCGAGATCCCGCAGGTCCGGCAGCGGTAGGCCACGAAGTTGGCCGTCCACACCAGGCCGCACAGCGTAGCCGGGTCGTAGGCCCGCACGGCTTGCACGAAGCCGTCCCAGGGCTCCCCGCCCGACAGCAGGCAGCGGCACCACTCCAGCGCCTCTCCCGCCGCCTCGCCGCCGCCCGAGCCCGCCGCCGGGGCCAGCACCCGCTCCAGCAGCGCCCGCAGCTCTCCGGCCGCCGCCGCGCCGTTCTCGCCGCCCAGCGCCGCCTTCAGTCGCGTCGCCGTCGCGCGCTTATCCCGGCCGCTGCCGCCGGCCCCCGCCATGATGCGGAACCGAAGGGCCGTCACGGCCGCGCCGGGCTCCCGGCTTTCGGGCTCTCCTCGCCGCTCTCCTCCGCCTCTCTTCTCCTCCCCTCTCTCCCGGCGGCGCCTCCCTCTCGCGATACCACGGCACGGGCGCCGGGCCGGCGCCTCTCCCCTCCCTTTTCCTCCCCTGGCATCCGCCCCTCCCCTTCCTCTGCCCGCCCCACCGGGCCGGACCTGGGCTCGGGCGGCGGAGTGAAGATCGCACCTGTAGGCCGCGAGCTCGCTGGGAGGAGGGCGGACGGACAGGACTGCAGGAGAGGGGCTGAGGCCCGGCGCTGGGAGCGGAGCCCCGCGCTGAGGTGACCGGCGTGACCGGAGACGGGAGGGAATGGGATCCAGCTGCCAGCTGCCGCGGTGGTGAGGCTTCGAGAGTAGAAGCGCTCGATGAGGCGACTGATGCTTTCTTTGTTTACTGCAGCTGATCGCAGCTTTTTTCTTCTTTGCTAGAATCACAGGAGAGTGGGAAGGGACACGTGAGGATCGAGCCCCACTGGAAACATGAAGAAATTGAAGCTCAAAGAACTGGAAAGCTGCCTGCAGCAGGTCGATACCTTTGAAAGTCCGAAAGTGCTCCTTGAGCAGTACCCAACGAGACCCCACATCGCAGGTAAGATTCACTCGATGCTCTTGGAATATGTCCCATTTACCACTTCTTCCTAGAAACATTTGTTGCAACAAAAATCATAAAACCATAACAGTCGCTCACAGTACTCATTTACAGCTTTCATTGCACTTACACAGCTTTGGTTGACAGATTTAACCACTAAGATGGATCCGTTACTTTTGAATTAATTTCTTTTCATTAAAAGTACACTGATAACTTACTTACGATCCCAAATGTAAGTTGATTTAAGAGATATGTTGTGATAGGAGCATCTTATTCTGTAAATGAAAGCTGGAATGCTCATCTGATCATCAAACGAGGGATGTACGTTTTCCACAAATATGAAAGTTCCACAATCTCTATGAAACATTCCCACCAGCCCAAAAATACACATTTTTGTTTGTTTAACTGGAAAAATGAAGATGAGAATTACTGACAGTGAGAACATGGACTTAATTATGTATAACAGACATCCAGTTCAGACTTTTCTGAAGGCAGAATAATTTCTGTTGATTAATTGGATGTATGTTTGGAATTACTTACGGTGTTTCTTTCTCCCCTCAGCATGTATGCTGTACACAATTCACAATACTTTCAATGACATTGAAAACAAAACAGTTGCAGATTTAGGATGTGGTTGTGGCATGCTCAGCATTGGAAGTGCAATGTTGGGAGCAGGGTGAGTATTTCAATAACAAGTTCTAGTCTTTTTTTTCTAGGATAGGACAGGAGAAAATAAGAACATAGCAGTGCTGAACTAATCTTAGGCACCTAAGCTGGTGCATATTTGGGCTACTTAAGATGTTTATATGGTCAACTGCCCTTCCAGTAGTGTAAGAGATGGACAGTTGCCATGAAGCAAACAACATGTTCTCCTGAAGCACTGAATGAACACATGCAGCTTCTTTCACAAACCTTAAAATACTCGAAAAAAAGCAACACATACTTGCATTTCTATAAGCACTGAATTTGTAATTGTAAGCCTGTTTCCAAGTTAAAACAAGTTCAAGCTGCTCCTTTTCAAAACTTTGCTGTAGAATTTGAACGGCTTCTTATTTCGCAGACTAATGTGGTTGTTTTTGTGTGGGTTTTGCTTTGTTTTTAAAATAGACTGTGTGTGGGGTTTGACATAGATGCAGAAGCACTGGAAATATTCAACAGCAACCTTGAAGACTTCGAGCTCACAAATGTTGATGTAGTTCAGTGTGATGTCTCCTCTTTACCAGACAGCATGTCAGAGACCTTTGACACAGTCATCATGAACCCTCCTTTTGGTACCAAACATAATAAAGGTCTGTCATTCTGAAAGTCAGTTAATTGCGATTAGGAACAAAGTATCAGGGGAGATGCTTTAAATGAAATATCTCTATTGCAATATGGGACAATGTTTTGTTGACCTGAAATCAGTTTTGTACGTAGAGGTTAACCACTCCAGTGCCACAGCTAAAAATCACTGGGTTTCAAATACATGCTATTTCTTATGTCTTAGTTTTTATTAAAAGCAGTTGGCAAAGGTACAGAAATACTTTCTGTAATATTCACTGTTGTTTCTCATATAGATATTGCTTCAGAAAAACTGAAGCGTGAAGCAGTCCTTTAAATTATCTTACTTAAGCTTGCATTTAGCAATTCTAATTTTAACATTCTTTTAGGGATGGATATGGTCTTTCTGAAAACAGCTTTACAAATGGCAAAAACAGCAGTCTATTCTCTTCACAAAACTTCAACACGGCAGGTAGGCCCTTCCTGTTAGTAGGGTTAGCATTAAACAGTTAAGTAGTTGGTAATTAGTCATGTTGCCTTTAGCTTCATTGATTTCTCCACATTTCTATGGTTTGTGCCCATTTGGGGTGAACTCTGATATCAGAGACTACCTGTGATTTTGCATACATGGAGATAAGTACATCTAACTTTTTAGGTTGAAAAACAAAGTCATTGGAGACTTCCTGAATTCATATGGATGTGTAGATATTCCTAGAACTCTGTAAAAACCAGCTTTTAAAGGCAGCTCTGTTTAATACTGCAGCATATTCAAAAGAAAGCAGATGAATGGGAAGTGAAGATGGAAGTCATAGCAGGTAAGATTAATTTCTTATTAAAAGTATTTTCTTGGGGGCTAACAACTGTAAGACACTACAAACTTAACAGCCAGAGGGAAATTTAAGTATGATTTAAGACTAAAAATGACAATTTTTTTTTTTAACCTTTTATTAAAAAAAGAAAAAATCTTGCTACCTGCCTGGAACACAAGTAGGCACTTGATAAAACTCAGAAGAATACATATTTTGTGTGGAATTTGATTTCTTCCTGGACTAGCTTTTGTCTTCAGGCAAAAGTTATTTGTCTTCCTGCTTCAGAAGGAGGTTGCTGCTGAATAACAAAACAGAAGATCAGTTCTCAAACGAGAAATTCAACTAAGTATACTGAGCAGTTCAGTTATTTTCCTAAGAATCATGTGCTTTATAGTCATACAACTTACTTAGGACAGGGAAGTGGTTGAGATGCATTTTTGCTTCTCAGCTGTCCACTTATGTCTGATATAGGTGGTTTAAATGTTCAGTCCTAATTAGTGAAGAAACCTAGCACAGAGGTCAAAACTATTATCCAGTCAAGGCTCAAGAGATGGGCAAAAGAAGAAACAGAAGACAGATATGGGGTGTAAGTTAATAAACTTACAGCAATTTACTTACAATAGATTAGCAGTGTCTTTTTTTTTTATATACTGTCCACAGAACTTAGATATGACCTGCCAGCATCATACAAGTTCCATAAGAAGAAATCAGTAAGTATAAAACCTAACACAGCTGAGAAGGTGTCTTTTATTAGGCCATCTGAATTCCTCTGAAGGAATCTAAGTTTTAGGGTCATATCTATTGGATGAGTCAGAGCATTTGAGAAAAGTTCCTAATGACAGCAGTGAATTCCATTGCTCTTAATACTCTCAATGGTTGAACAGAGGGGTCAGCAATGAGCAGTTTTCAGTTCTGAATTTATTGGTAGCTACTATTTAATATAACTTTGAGGTTATGAAGTCAGGATCCTTTTACATTTGAATGAGATGCCAGAGAATTTGAGAGCATTGACAGTATAAACAAAACTATACATACAAAAGAGTTTTCCAGAGTGGCATCTGAAGAATAAGCATGCTGCTTTAACAAGAAGTTGTAATCCAATGAAATGAAGGTCTCTTCTCATTATAGGTTGACATTGAAGTGGATTTCATTAGATTTTCTACCAGAAACTCCTGAACTGAAGCATGTCTTTAAAACCTATCTAAAATGAACTAATAAAAACAATGGTATTTTTACTTTAGTATTACTGAGCTCCATCTCCATTTTCTGTTTTCAGTTGTTTCGGTGCAGATTCTTCTTTTTCTGTTTCTTCTAGTGGTCTCTTCTTAGGACTTACTGGTTCTGCAAAATTGAATATATAGTCATTCATGGTAAAGGAAAGCCTTTCAATTACCTCAAATCTTCTGAAAAAAAAAACAAAAACCAACACCTAAAAATACTTTTAAGTGTTCATACCATGTCTGCCCACAGCTCTGTGGCTATGACAGATGGTTTGCTTATTATATGACTTTGAATTTCTATGTATTCTGAAATACTGGAAGAATTCCTTCCTTTTCGTGATTTCAGCTGGGAAAGAGTTGATTTTGCTGATAGTATCTGGTATGAATCTATGTTTTGGCTTTAAGGGAAAGAACAATATTTATAACACATTTTAGTTGCTGCCGAGCAGTGCTGCGTAGAGCCAAGGTTGTTTCAGCTTCTTGTACTCTGTGCCAGCAAGGGGGCTGGAGCAGAACAGGGAGCTGGGAGGGTACAGAAGCAGCACAGCTGACCTGAACTGGCCAAAGGGATGCTCCATACCCCATGACATCATACAGAACTGTTGAACTGGAGGAGCTGGTTGGGAGTGTCACTGCTCAGGGACTGGCTGGGCAAGCACATTCTGCACCACTTGTTTTGTAAATATGTATATATTGTTATCATTATTATTTCTGTCTCAGTAAATAGCTTTGTTTTTTAAATCTCAACCAACAAGTTGTGCTTTTTTCCTCCAATTCCCTCCTGCATCCCGCAGTGGAAGGGGGAATTAGCTGTGTGGTGCTTAGCTGGCTGAAAGATTAAATCACAGCACTTGTATAAGCTCCAGCAGTAAGGCAGGTGAGAAGATGAAGGAATAAAATCTCAAGTTGAATGGCTGTGTTTTGTTTTGTTTTGTTTTTTTTGTGACCAAGCATGTCACATCTAATGAAGAGCTAAGCTTTCTGTTAGTCTTCTCTCAGCTCCATACCACTATCCAGAACTCCTGGAATTGATCTGTCTCGAGGTGCTGGGGTAGGGATAGGTAGGGTGGTAGTTGCTGATGATAACCAGTACAGAATGTCTTGAATAGCCCTGCAGTACAGCCTCAGTATCTAGTGAATGTTTTAATACACTTTTTTTTGTGTGTGTGTTGGAGAGTTTTAACTTTTGGAAAGAGTTGAGCAGAGGACCCTACTAGTAGTGACAGAAAACAATAACTGAAGTACTACAATACAGGGCCAAAACAGAAAAAAATGTACACAACAAAAAATTGTCCATTAACAAGCCCCATGCAATAAAGAAGGCATATCCCATGCAGAGTGGTATACCTGTTTTAGTATCATCTTCACCTTCTTCCTCATTCTCAAACTTTATTTTCTTTCCCTGAAATTGTACCTTCCCTTTGTGTGCACCTTGAGGTATCTTCCCCCCTCTTCCTTTAAGTTTGCGTCCTGTTGGGATATAAGATGACAGGAACTTCGTATCATTTGTCTTTTAATTGACAAGCTTAAAATAATGCTTTACAGTTAGTGATTACTTTGTGAAAACAAAATTGTGAATACACAGCACCACTCTTAGAACACTGTAAATGCTTCAACCAGTCAAGAGAGGACCTTTTCCTTTCTGTTTCAGCAATTCCTGCTGATCTTCTAGTATTTTCTTCAGAGCTTCTTTCTCTGCATCTCCTTCTAGCAATTCCCAAGTAACATCTTTGTTTCGAAGCTGTAAGTTTCCATTATGCGCTTCCTTAGCTTTTTCCAGAGCTTCTTTTGCAGCATCCTTAAATAGGATGATTCCCTTAAAAAGAAAAATGTAATTTGCATTTGAATTTTATTGTGAAAGCACACATCTAGAATGATGAACATATCCTGCTAGGTACCTCAGCATGTTCAATATTCGCATGATGTGAAATATCTAGATGGAAGCAAAACCCTCAGGCAGTTCTAACAAATACTCTCACTCCCAGGCTTCAACTAGTCAGCTGAGGAGGCTGGAATCTACTCATGCTTTTGAAAGAATTTAAGCAAATGATTTTATTCTCTAAATATTCGGCAGTTGCACAAGTCAAATTAAAGAGGAAAAAAATAGAATTATTTACTCGATAAAAAAAAGCATAAGCATTTAATGATTCAGTTTCAAACTAATATGAAGATGTTAACTCCATGTCCAAAGTTATACTGACCTCCTTTGCACCTCTTACAAAGTGTATCCATTTGATTTCTCCGTGATCAGAAAATACTGCATGGAGATCTTCTCTGCATGTTTGATCATCTAGATCACCAGAAAACTTCAAAAGACATCCCGTCTTTTCTTCTAGAGATTTCTAAAAGAAAATAAATGTGGGTTTTTGCATTGTTGTTGAAAAGCCAAGCTTGGAATATTCTTTTCCATCCCTCTACTATAATACTAAAAGATGGTAACAATAAATAAGCAACTGAAGTCAGCGTCCTTAACACCACTAGTAACCAAAGCGTTCTTGCTACATTATTTATTTAAGCTGATGTCCACGTCTTACACAGTTTCACTCAGACTTCTTTAAAAACACTTTTTGTGTCTTTGCTTACTGATACATTTATGCGTAAGTTGGGAATCCTTTCCATAAGATATTTATGCTCTTGAAATTTTAAAAAGCATTTCTGAGGGCTGAACTCGAAAGTGTACATAGATTACATCCCTACAAGAGTCTCCAAGCAGGAGAAGAAAATGGAAGAAAATCATCATCTAATTGATGCATTTGGGATCCCATCTGAACACAAACATACTTACTAATTCAAATCCTTGATATGATCCTTTAAGCAAAATTAGTCTCTCAAAAATAATATGCAGTACCATGACAAAAGGAGATCTAACTGTAGTTAGTTGTGAAGTGCTCTGTTTAAGAATTAAAATGCTGAATATCCCCCACCTTAGCTCTACAGCATGCAGCTGCAACAGGATTCTTATTGAAAATCCACGGAAAAACAGTTTTCAAGTACAGATATCTAAGAAATTCATACCATCTCAGCATCTGCTGCTTGCTTCTGTTTTTCTTCTTTTTCCCTGTAGAGAAGTTAAGATTAGTGTTAAGAGACGATTCGTGCGTGGTCAGGTGATCAAAACCTGGCATATCTGCTGATAAGGACTTACTGTTTGGCTCTTGCTTTGGCCTCTACTTTGTTTTGTTTCCTTTCTTCATTCTTCTTTGTACAGTACTCTTCCCTTCAATGAAATGTAAACTCTGTTAATACTACTTAGATTATTCCACTGTAATTACTTTATAAGACAGTCTCAACTGTTAATTGTTAAAATACTGTCTTCAGCAGTCAAAATGCTAGTCTCCAAAGGTCTGTGCTACAATCTGTAATCTCTAATCTGTAGAACAGTACAGAAACTTCAGTCCGTCCCTGACTATTCTTATTAGCTCATACATCAAGAAGGTGGACTTACTTGAAGAGTACTATCAGCTCTGTGTCTTTGTACTTTTGGTTTGGGATCTCTGTGAACTTCTTAGCAGATTCAACGCTATCAAAAACTGCAAATATTGATCCCTGTTGAAAAGAGACATTCAGTTTTAGGATAATTGAACAAAATGTACTCCACAAGGCATCCCTGCCCCAGGTCCAACTGTTCATTGCAAAAGTAACCTTAAATGTTTTCTGCAGTGTCCTCCTCATTTGAATGTTTTCAACTGGACCTTTATCCTCCAGCCATTCTTTGATATCATCAAGAGTTGCATCTAATGGAAAGCCTTTCTGTAAGACAATACAAAGCTTCAATGCAACAAACTGTGATACTTCATCAGAAATAACCTGCTGACTATCTAGTATAAGTTAACACAAGTTAACTTTGGTTAGATGCTTTTCAGTCAAAGCCACACAGAATGGCACAGAGCGAAGGACGAAGTTTACTTACAACATATACAGATCTGTTTTTAATTGCAGCCTTGTACTGGTCATTTAATTCAGGAAGGGGTTTATTTGGAGATCTTCTGATTTTAGTTTTGTCTTCATTTATTTCCATTAGACCAGTCTTGGATTTTCGTAGTGCTTCTACTATAACACCAAAATCTTTTGAAAGGCGACTTAACCTATTAAGTAAGGAGAGAGAGGTTATGAAAAACACACAGGGCAAAGCTGAAACCAAATGTTGAAACAGCAACAGGAAATGCATGTGCACAAAAGAAACATCTGCCCCCCCCCACACAGTTTTAAGTAGCTGAAAATTACCCTTCTATCCAGATCAGATGTACTTTGCTTTACCTGTTGAATTTTATCATTACTTCCAAAGGCACCCAACCATCATCTAATTTGATCTGTTCCTTTAAGAACTTGTCTCTTGGTAGGTTGTGATTTCCAAAATAGTACTGCAAAAAAAAAAAAAAAGATAGATTTGTTTTGGAACATTCACACTTTAAAAGCTCTTTTTCATTTGACAGTTCACAGCAGTAGATGGAAAAATTCAAAATTCTAGTTGTTATTTTTACTGGATTAACAAAATTCTCACATTACTACTTCCTGCTTTAATGTGACACTTCCAAAAGTAAATCATAATAGCAAATTATGCAGCATGCTAATATTCTGAACAGCACAGATTCCCAAACAGGATTTTCCCCCCCAGATTAAGCCAGACTGAATCAAAATGCACCTTTCTATTTGCATGTGAAGAATAACCCCAGCAAACACAGTAATAAGTTGTTTACTGATGCATAACTACCCATTAGGCAAGGTCTCCAAAAACTACGTATCAGTTCAGCTCCTAAACTATAAATTGAACTTACCTCAATTTGCTGACAGATTTTGCTTTCCAAGATAGACATGTTTTCACCATCTCCATTTTCAGCCATTTTTGCCAGCTGCGTTGAAATCAGAGCAAAGTCACTAAATACTAAGTACCAACTTCTACAGTTTTTCTGTAGCACTGCGTTTAACTGCAGCCCCCACAAGATCTTCAGCCACCTTTATTTTCATGAATCAGCTCTAAATGAGACCGCAGAACTTCCGGGTGGAAGCTGGAACAATTAACAAGCAAGCATAATACTTCAGTATTTCAGACTTCGGCATTCTATTTTCAAGACTGACAGCATTTATTCTTCTTTTTTCCTAGTCACGGATCTACAGCAACAGATTTGAGCCAATAATAGCTAACATTTGTCAAGGCCTCACTGATAGGCAAAACATAACTAACAAGAATTGTTTGATATTCCCAGTAACTAGGAACTTTCTGAAGGAAAGAATGAAGAAAAATGTGGGTTTATAAAGAAACCCGTCTGAATTCAGCTGTGAGCAGGGAAGCACAGATTCTGACTTCCTCCTTTTGGGCACTATCACACACCAAACCCAGCTGCAGAAGATGAAGCAAATGGAGCAGATTTATGGCCTTCAGTTTCCTCAGTGCAGTCAGTGAACATCAGGACTACAGGTGACAATGGGTTTGCATTCCAGTCTTGCACACCCTACTCTCTAGTTCTGCGCTTCCACCTCTACCTAAACACTAGGACACTTTCAAAAGCATGATTTTACCAAGTGCTAATTAACAGCCATGCTCAAAGTGCAGCCCATCTGTCTATAAAGCACTCTGCAGAAAGGCCACAGTTGAGGTCACTTTGGAGATGTCGCACAGCAGCCAACCTGATTCCAACAAACCAATCAGATCACCACACTCAGCTCCTGGCACCATCATTACACCCCCTGTGCTGTTGTCCGCAGTACCTGACTCCCCAAAAAACAGTGTCTGATATTAACCAATTTTGTGTAATTTCTTGACAGCCTAAAGAATAGACCCAGTTTTTCCATTGGATCAACTAATTAACCACACACTGTGTGCCACTACAGCACCTGATCCGGGGAAGGCCAAACCTCTGAAGAACTGTTCCACTTGATTTATTTTATCACTTATTTGTTTCAGTTTCTGGAAGACTGATGGAGCTGCTAGGACTAGGAGAACAAGAGACCATGAAAACCAGAAATGCCTTTCTGTCTGGGCAAGGTGACTTAACTCACACTGGTGCAGCTTTTCTCCAAGCATGTCAGATTTTGTTAAGCACTACAGTGTTTTAAGTGAACCACTGTCCTTTAGGTGCTTTTCACAGCAGAGCTCAATTATTTAAGATAACATACTAGCTTACTAAGAGCTGTGAAAAACGTTGCTGTCTTGTATATTCAGAGGGAAAAAAATGAGATAGATTTTAATTATGTATACTTTTTATAGAAACCTTATTGCACAGAGACAACATGCAGCTGCACCTGCACTGAACCGAGGAGGGGAACCATGCCCCACCAGCTCGCAGGGGGGCAGTAGGGAACAGCTGGGCAGAGGCAGCTGCTACTGACTCCTCTATGGGTGAGATGCAGCCAGGCTGTACCAGCCTGCCCCTTCAGCTGCTCTCGCTTTGCCTTACAGCTCATACCGAATGGTACCCTTGAGACAAATATGTTAGAATAAGGCTGGGGAAGCCTTTAAGCTGCTCAGTCCATTGCAGCCCTACCCAGGCGAGCAGTGAGCAGAGGCAGCGTCTGCGTGCCGAACCACGCAGGCTCCCCGGTTTTTACCACTAGCTACCTCAGGGGCCGTTAAGAAACACTGCGCTACAACTGCCGCGAAGCGCCGTGGCAGAACAGGCCCTCGCCTCCACGCGAGTCCTTTGCGGCCCCTCCGGAGCCCCGCGGCACGCTCCAGGAACACAGCGCCCACAGGCACCGCTCCACTGCCCGGAGAGGGAGAACAAATCCTCCTTCCTCGGCAGCGCTTCAGGGCAGAAAAACATCCCGTACGGAAGCTTAAAGCAACGGAGACCTAGGTCAAGCCCTTGAGATCAAGCCTTACAAGCGGGGAAGTTATCCTCGCAGGCCTAGCTTTCAGCCCGGCGGCGTTCACCGCGCAGCAACTCGGGCTCCCCGTTCAGCCCCCCGGTCAGCTACCGAGCCGCTCCCAGCCGCCGGAAGCCTCCAGGCCGCCCCGCGGCGGCGGTTCCACGGGGCACGGCCGTGCCGCCCGCCACGTGCCGCTGCCCGCGGGCACGCCGTACGGAGGCGCGGCGCGGGACGCCGGCAAGCAGCGCGGGCCCATCGCCGCACCCAGCCCGGCGGCTGCAGGCAGCGGCACCACCCGCGGGGCCCCGCGCTCTCGGCCTCCGCAACCCGCCGGCCCGGCAGCGGGAAGGGCGGCCCGGAACAACCGGCGGCCCCGACCTCCACGCAGCCCCCGGCGCCGTCCCCGCGTGGAGCCGCTCGCACGCTCACCTGCGCCGCGCTGCTCGGCCCGGCCCGCGCGCGACCCCGCTCCGCCGCTCCGCCGCTCGAAAGGCTGCAGGCTGCGCCGCGTGCCCAGCAGCCACCGCTGCTCACGTGGGTGCTGCTTCCGGGGCGGGGCCGGAAATGGTGCCCTGCGTACGTAGGGATGCTGCTGTCCTTCATAGTTACGTTTATTAGACATTTTAAGCGTTCAATGAAATACGTTTGCGTTGAAGATGTCAACAGTGCTACAAATATGGGTGTCACAGGAATAAAAACTTTATTAAATCGTACTGAGCTCAGTGATTCAGCTTACGTGCCGTTCCTTCTAGTTCGCAAATGAAACGATAAAAAGATAGCCGCCCCCGGCCGGGGACAGGAGCGCAACTGCTGCTCGCGTTCAGCTCATCACTAAACACCATAGGCTGCGGAGCCCGTTGCACCGGCAGCGTAGGTTACCGTAAAAAAAACAAACAGCACCACCAACACCAAAGTCCCTGAGCTTTCACACTCCGTTTACTTCAGCGTACTCAGTTCATCAAATGTCTTCACCTTTTAGAATCTGTAAAGAAATTAATCTGGATCCTTCATTAGCTGGGCAGCTAATGAAACACAACACCAAACCCCACACGTGAGCTTCTTACACAGCACCAAACCAAGAGCTATTCACACATCACAGGGTTCCGCATCAAAGCTCAGAGCTGCGTGCAAACTTCTACCAGCAAACACGGGAGAAATAGTAAAGAAAGTGAAATAACAACAAAAATGCTGAAAATGCTTATGATTAGGAAAAAAAATACAACAAACTCAAGGTTCACCTCCTTGGAGATAATAACTGACAATTCCAATAAAACCCAAGCTTCTTTCCAAAAGGGTGCTGGGACAGCAAGGTCCCACCACAGCGTGTCATGCACTGTTCCTCCTGTCCGTGTTGTCATTCTGTAAGCAGGACTGCAGGGCCCGTGCACACTAACCCAGCCTCACTGTCTTAGGATTGCTTCCATCAGACTGCACGCAGCCCCCACAGTAGCTGAGGGACTCTGGACCACTTGGTCCCACTCCACCTTCCATTCCAGGAGGACACATTACATGTGATTTCAAAAACAGTTATCATAGCAAGGCTTTTCTCTGAATAAACGCATACAGCAGTCAACAACAGCCTCAAATCAGTCCAAAATCCCACTACAACACTATGAAGCTGGCATACACTTTCTGTTTGCATAACTGGGCTACCAGTTGGCATTTCTTCCCCCTTTACGTGTGTGTACTCTTCTCCAGTCTGTCATCTGAAGGTGGATTTAGAGATGCCCTGCAGCTGGCCACTTCTGGATGCAAAAACCCTGCTCTCCAAGTGATATCTCAGTGTATGTCTCACACACCTGATTTGTGGCAATGAACCATTCCTACAGCTGACTTCAGTGTATCAAAGACTTCATCCTAAGCCCGCTGCTCCACAGAAAGGCAAAGTACTTTGATTTTGCCCTGCTTAGCACCAAGTTACAGTTCTTCCTGGGGACTGGTGAAAGTAAATCTGTTTTTCACAGTAGTTCTGATACAGCTGCACAAAGTATTATTAGAGTCATTTGAAGGCTTCCGTGACAGAGAAAACAGGGTAAAAATATTTCCGTATATTTACCCTTCTGAATTGTTTAAAACAAATTGTACAATCCTTAATGAACATGCACTAAGAGATTGTATTAGATATCTCGTTCATCAGGTAATCAGTACCATTAGGAATACTGCAACTGTTTTCTGTGGCAGTACTATGAAAATCTAATGCTTACACATTATAGACACAGACACAGCCATGTGAACGCATGGCGCTGGGAAGGTTACCTACTGCTTCCCACGTGTTCAGCTCAGGGTTGTATTTTTCAATACTCTGCAGATACGTTCCTTTGGAATAGGAATATCCTCCTGTCACATAGATGCACCCATTCATCACGACTGCACCGCACTCCATTCTTCGTTCCAACATGTGAGCCATCTGCTTCCACTTGTCCTGCTCTGGGTCATAGCAGTCCATGATCGTGGTCTGTCCACCCACAAAATAGATCTTGTTTTGTAATGTGATCGAACATAGTCCATATTCTTCAGGAAGAAAGGAACACGGTTCATGAACTCAGCATTATAACGTTATCTTAAACTGCAGCAACATGACAAAATGGGGCACACAAAGGTCAGCTGAAGTTCTTCACTGAGCTGAGGAGACACACTCCTGCTACCCGTGGTCAGAGCAAGCCCAAGCTGTTACAGAGTACACACAGGAAAGCACCACTATGCAATGATAATCTCTTTAGAAGTTTACCATTACCAAATGAAGGAAGTCAAGAAAACTCTAAAAAAAAGCATACGAAAGATCTTTGTCGAATGACCATGAACAGACAGATATCATGGAAACTCAGCTTGCTATCATTCTTAATAAAACTCAGCCACTCCTTAGCCAAATATTTATGGAGTGATTTTCATAGAGCACATGCTTGAGGAGGGCATTCCCTTCTCAGAGCCTGGTAGACAGACAGGCATCCACTCTGGACCTCACTGCCCTACCAGATTTCTTCCTTTTAGTAGGAAAGCATCAGAAACTCTCAAGGAGGTATAAAGGCCCCCAGTTTGGAACAAAGACATCATATTACAGAGCTTGTTGTTTACCTGGATGTGGACTTGTGGTGACAATGCTCCACTCATTGCTACTCAAATGGTATCTCTGGATCTTATCATAAGTGCAGCTTCCTCTGTAGCCGTAGTGACCGCCAGTTACGTAGATGACTTCATGCAGGACACAGGCGGTGGCATTCCCAACACCTGCACAACACAAAAAACCACAGCACCCCTTCAGACTACACACAGCACCCAATGGCACTTCTGTCAATAACCCCAAATTAAATGGCTTGTTATTTAGTATTTTAGGATGAAATTCTGCTTGCAAGAATTTAAATGAATGTGAAATTAAACTGTCAAGACACCTTATTTTCACAGGATAAGTAAAAAACAAATAAAATTGCAGTAACTAACATGAACTGCATGTAACATGGCCACAAAAAAAAATCACATAGTATTTATGCAGTTATCAAGGGCATAGTAACACAGGCTCTGGAACAGGGAATTACTTCCACTACGTTTAACTGATTTTTAAGTGTCACATATGTGGCAAGGACAAAGTCAATGGGAGCTGAGATTACTCAGTGTCTCAGGGCATTTTTACTGATATTTTTAGTCTTTCTCATATTATTAGCAATGCTATTATACAAAGAAGGACATAAATGGAATGTAGCTGTGATAGCTCTGTCTCCGTGAGAACAAAACAAAAATAAAACAACCATCTGCAAGATAACATGGACAAAAACTGGCAGGTTGGTGTGTCTTTAAGCCTCTAAAAAGTTTCACACAGAAAATGGGCCCAAATATCTACTTGCTAAGTTTTAGATTATTTTAATTAAAAATGAATAATAGTAGTATTTGTAGGAAATACATGAACATTGAAGAAACAGTAGCATGAGCACAAGCCTTTCTCTCCTGTTGAATATCTCAAAATCTCTGAAAAAAAATGACATTGCAACAACTTACCATAAAATCTTTTAAAATATTCTGTAGCTAATAGCAAGTAGTTAATATATTAAGTTGTAAAAATCCATGATGAGACATACGATTGTTTATAAGCTTTATAACAAAATAATATCCTTTAGTTGTTATTCTCCAAGCTCACATATTTTCAGTGGGTCACTATTTTGGCTGCTTAAAATAGATATCTGTGCTTTTCATTATTTTCGTTCCAAAGATTAACTAAGGATCCTGAACAGATGTAATATGAGAAAGCTGTATGCAAGATGTCTTAAACGAAGACACACTTATAAACTGTACAGAAAACAATCAGGCCTCATACTAAAGTAACACAATCAGTTTACTGGAGCACACTTTTTGAGGACCTGCTGAACACACTCTAATCCCAGTCAAATTCAGACAGAAATTTATCTCCTGAAGGAGGACATTCTTAGATGAGACTGCCATTGCCCTGTGGCACAGCCTGGTGCAGCCATTGGGTGTTTGCAGCAGTTTAACCACACAGACCTGAATCAAAGCCCCCCAGCATCAATGGTACAATCTCTTTGAACTTGACTAGGACTTGGATCTTGCCTATGTGGCACGTCTCAGTGGCAAACGTGAGAGGACTGACAGTGAGGCTCACTCCACACAAGAGCTTACGTACCTTTGATCATGTTTGCAATAGGAATCCATTTCTTTTTCAAAGGATCATAGAACTCAGCTTCTTGCACCGGAGCTCCCTTCCGGTAGCCACCCAGTGCATAGATGCAGCCACTCAGGGACACTGCACAGTGGTAGTATCTCGCATCGAGCATGGGACAGCCCTCTGCCCACTCATCCCGCTCACTGTTGTAGATCCACACAGTATCCAGGGCTTCGATGCTCTCTGTTCTGTAGCCTCCTGTCACGTATATGTCTGGCCCCAAGCTCGTGACCCCATAGCTCTCTCGGGTGTGATCTGGCATTTCTGCTCCCTGGAGCCACATGTTAGTTAAAGGATCCCAAACGTGCACTTCTGATAAGGGATGCCAGTAATATCCTCCAACCACATACATAGTGGCTGTTTGTCTTTTGGAAAGGCCTTTGGGACTGGGGTTCAGGACACTGTACACAAGGGACCGTATCTTATTTTCATTAAGTCGGCATTTTTTTTGGAGGCTTAAAGCTGATCTCAAATACACATTATCTAGGTCTAGTCTGATGCAGCTCAGCAGTTCATATATGTCTTCAATTCTTTCCTCCACATTGTGTGCAACCCACCTAACAACAGCTCCGACAGCTGCCTCTTCTTTCCAGACATTGAGGTTCTCTCTGGAGAGGATGAAAGCCAGCTTCTCCTTGCTAACATCCAGGAACTCCTCCTGTTTCCACACTTCTTCGAACTGCCACAGCAACATCCTCCAGGACTCCTTTTCCAATTCCAGGCAATTGTGGTGCTCAGCAAAGGCATGCATCCCAAGGCAGTTGTCAGCATCCAGGTGCCTGACCAGAAACTGCTCGCAGGCTCTCTTGACTGAGACAAACTGGAGGAGATCAGCTGCCTGCAGCAGGCTTTGCACGTTTCTCTTTGTTATTTGGATCTGGGAGGTGTATGCATAATTCACGAGGGCTTCCAGCACGGCGTGGCTGACCTCAGGAAGCCTGATGTGGTTTTTAGATTTCTCCTTCATATCAGCTGTGAACATGGCTTTGAAATAACTGCTGCAAGCCGCCAGGACGGCTCTGTGGCAATGCAGCAGGACCCCAGAGGTGGCCTGAAGCGCTATGTCGGTGAACAGCCCGTCTAGGTAGAACGTCCGGAACGCGTTCATTAGGCTCACAGGGTGCGATGAGTCGCGGTAGGCGAACGTGTAGTCCTCCTGCCCAGGCAGGGCCATCGTCACCACCGCACAAAGCCACCCGCAGCCCTGCTACTCACCCGGCGGGGGCCCCTCCGCAGGGTCAGCAGCCCCCGGCTGCAGGGCGGGGAGACGCCAGCCTGAGCCGCTGCTGCCGCTGCCCCGCAGCTCCCCAGCCCCTAGGGGAGGGGGGGAAGGCTTATGGCAGCTATGACATACGGCCCCGCGGCTGTCAGCCCTATTAGGGACAGATGCTCGGGGAGCGTCACCAAGCCGTGGCACACGGCCACACAACAAAGCCAGAGTGCCTCAGTGACTCTGAGCCTGTGAGGAGCGAATTGGAGAAGGGGTCCCGCAAGGAGGAGATAAAGTGGGGGAGGACTGAGCCCTACTCAGATACCTGGGCGTTCACAGGGCATAAATGACAGTCACAAACCATGCTGGCTAATGCACTGTCAAGACTGTGCTGACTCCAACTCACAGGCAAATTGCCCAGGAAGTTTATATGGCTATTACTGCTTCTGAAAATGAAGTTCACAGTTTCTCTTCTCTGCAGGCACATTTCCTAGAGATGCAGTAACTGAAGCACAGCGGGCTTGAAGTGGCTGTCCTCCCCCAGCCCAGCAGGACTCAGACCTTTGGACCTATAGCCAGGCTCTGCCTGCCCTGCCAGCACCCTTCTGGGCTGAAAGGGCTGTCCAGGGCTCCTTCACCAAAAGTAGGCAGGCAGCTGTTGGGTTTAGCTAAGTGCTTGCAGAGCCTAAAAGGAGAAACTATGAGAGCTCATGCTCTGCACAGATTAAAAAGCTTTCTTCTTTTCTTTTTCTTTTCATTACTGGTGATACTTCCTCCCTAAATCCCACAGAAGCATGAATTAAAGAAGGAATCTGAGTGGGAAGGTGTATCCAGACATCCCACTCCATCCCCCCCTCACACACACTGTGCAACAGGACTCATGCTTTCCATTGGCCTTTATGTAACAGCACAAGATGTGAACAAGCTGATCCAAAAATACCTAACAAATTCTTCACATATCTCTGCCTTCATTTTTTTTCCAGCCACTTTCGATGCATTGTCAGCCCAAAAAATCAGAGTTACATGGAGCAGCAGAGCCCAGAAATTACAGCAGCCCATCTGCTCTCACCAGCGGCTGTCCCACAGATACATTGCTCACACCCCCCAAACTTCTCTGGAGCATTCCCATGTAGGGCCCTGACTCTGTTTATACATCCCCATGCCAACAGCTTTGTTTTGCTGCTGTTTTTCACTTTCTGTTTCATCAGCTGCCTATGGATAAGCAGGAACTTCTCCCAGCTCTTGGCCAACCTCCTAGCATATAAGGTCAGGGTATAGGATTACAACTCAGTACTCCCCATACTAGCTGGTGTTTGATAGCAGGCCTGTTACCATACAGAAAATGTCCATACACACCTGAGCCTCCCATTACACACTGTTTAACACGTGAGCTCCTACACTTCTCCAGAAGCATGACACCTCCCTCCCAGAGAGCATGCTGTTTTAAACACTCAGCAGCTGTCAGGTCAGCAACAATCAAGAGCAAATTAGCACCCCTCAAGGACCTGCTCCACCCTCTCCTTGCCTCTTTTGGCTGCTACCAGCTGATGCTGACTTCACAGTCTGAAGCTACTCATCTCTTCTCCTTAATGCTCAGAAGTGGAAAAGTTTGGTAACCGTGGTGCTTCAGAAAAGTGATCACTTCTCTCTTAAGATGGGAGCAGGGAGGGCAGAGGGGGAAGGCCTCAATTGCTTAATGGCATACCTACCAGAATGGAGAAGTTCTTTCTGTCTCCAACATGCACTTTGCCCAGAAAATAGCATCAGCTCTATAATCTACTTGAAGTGATTGGATCATAATTGCAAATCTTTTCAATTAGTTATTTCATCTGTTCTCATCTCCTGCTTCTCTATTCTTAACACTCAGAAAAACCCATTTCAGTGTGAAGATGAAATTATTGCTCAAGGAATCAGCAACAGAGCAAACTACTACGTGAGGTTCTGAAGGCTCAAAGAATAACCAAATGTAAGTGGAAGTAAAAAACGAGTAGTTATTTATATACTAGGTGATATATTATTTATATACCAGGTGGTTGGATTTGCCTTCATTTTTTTAATTTTTAATAAGCAGTAGGTGAGATCTGGGGACAAGCTGAAAGCAAGCTACTTTACAACCAAGTTATGGAAAGCACAGCATCTGCAACCCTTACCAGACACATACGATGAAGGAGATGCACAACTTTGGAAGAAAAAAAGAAACAAAAAAGCATGCAATACCACACAACATGCATCACCATTCTCTTGTACAGTCTACAAATCAGCTAACGTAAATAGTTAGCTGATAAACAGTTACCCTTCAGTTAGTCGGATGCTGTCTCTGTGCCTGTGTACAAGACAACAGGGTAAACAGTAGAAATATCTCAGACAGCTATCAACATTACAGCTATGGTCACGAGAACCCACGTGCATCATCTGGGATACCTCAGACATCAAAATTCTGTAATTAATAAAAATAGATGAAGAGCTGAACACCAGACTACTTACAAGGTAGTACTTGAAGAAAATCTTAATTTGTAGATCATTGGCCTCAAAACAGGGAGACCACTCCTAAAAACCTTCAACTTAGAAAAAGAGGGTAGTAACAACATTAAATATCAGTAAGAAAATGAAAACAGTGCCCAAAGACAACACAGAAGATATCTACAGAAACTGCAGGCTTCTGAGCCACATCTCTGACATCTGTAGCCACACTACTGTAGAAGTTAGAAGCTGAGAATTCTGCCTAAGGCATTTAAGGCTAAAACAGACAAAAGCAGTTCAGTAGTAGCGGACTATAGCACAATTTGGGACTTTTTGGGAGACCATAAGAAAGAAAACATTTGGCATGAAAACACATCATTCAACTGTAATGAGACTGAAGTGTCTCTGTGCGCATAGTGTCTTGTCTCACCATGAGTAAGAAAGACCACATGCTCACAAATGATTCCTTACTTAAACACAGGCAAATTTTGTTACAACGTTACAATGGATACAGATGTTCCCTTTCAGCCTGAAGGAGAGGATTACACTGTGTACATAGACAAGAGAAAATTGGTGAAACTGGTATAAGGACGCATAGGGACGCATACACCATCCTGTGGGCAGCACAAATCCTGCAAGACAAAAGCAGCAGGCTGAGTACCACCTGCCAGCACAGGCTCTGTACAGAGCAGCAGCAGCACAGAAGGGCAACATTCCTCCTGTGCTTCAGGAGAAAACAGACAAAATGAATGGTGTTCTGCAGAGTGACACCTACACTTGCATTCAGTCACTCCAGGCCCTTACAAGAATGGAACACATTACAGAATACCTTACACAAATCAGGTGTTACTCTTCTCAGTGGCAGTAACTTTTATTTTAATACAAACTATTAAAAAGGAATTTAGTTTGGTAAAATATTCAGTATATTAAAAATATAAATGCACCTTCAGATCAAACAGAATTAGAGACATACCGATCATATACAAACTAAACATTTATCCCAAATAAAAAGTATTCTAAGCCAAAAGTTCCAGAATCACATTCTTGGTAATTAAAGCATATAAATCCTTTATAAATAATTATTCTTTTGTGCACCAATCTTACTCCTTCCCCATAGCACGTGGAACATTGCTTTGGTAGTTGGTAAAGACTCAGGATGGAGAGGAAGACAAAGGGGAATGGTGATTCTTCAAACAAACCCCCCTCACTTTCTCCACAAATGTTGAAACGCATACTATGCCTAAAAGCCATCTTAACATCACTTTCCCATTACTGACAAAACTGAAAATACAGTTTTATATTACACTTAAACAACAGAGGTTCAGCTAATATCCCAATTCTACAATGTTGTGTTTCTACGCGCATTCAGCATTTCTCACCCAGGAAGAAAAAAATACATGTTTCCTTTCATCACTTCAATTTTCTTTTAGAAGCCGCTTCAGATAAGACATAATTTCAACAGCAGATGACCAAACCAGAACAGAACACTCTACAGGACAGAAATCTTGAGAGAGCTGAGAAATCTTTTTCTCTAGGGTATACCCATGCCTGGGCATAGCAACATCACCCTTCTTCAGAAACATCACGGGGCACAAGTCATTCCCACCATCACCTATATATGCAATCTGAGTATAACTCACTCCTCTCTCCAACTGTTTATCTAGAAACTCTTTCAAAACTTTCCTTTTGCAAAGGTTTTTAGGGCATTTTGGACAACGGTGAGCATGAAAGTTCCGCACAGTCAGATAGCCAGTACTGCTGAACGCTGCAGGGTTTGTAAACACTCCATCAAACACCTCGTGGAAGTCAGCAGCTTTTAAAATCCAGTCAATAAACACTGTATTAGAATCTGAAACAATGATACAGTCAAAAAACTCTTTGTTCTTGCCAATAAACCCCAGGAGATCGACCATGCCTGCGGTGAAGGGAATTGCTGTCATGGTTCTTTTCATGTCGCCTTCTTGGACGCCACTGTCCCCCAAGTAGACAAAGACTCTGCCCATGTATTCTGTCCAATGCCCTGGCCGGTAGGAGCTCCGTAACCCATTAGGAAGCTTTTTATCAGGAGCACATCTCACAACCCAGGTGTCGCTATTTTCATCTACGATTGTATGGTCAAAATCAAAAACCAACAGAAATTTCATAGCTGTCCATAAACGGTTTCCGAAACAAACAAACAAACAGAGAACAAAACATTTACATAAATGAAACTACTAAACTGTTACCCGAGCAGCACGCGCCCCGCGGCTCTCACCGGGCCGCCGCCGAGCCCGGGCCAAACGCACCACTCGCCACTTCCGGCTCGCGCCGTCCGCCTCCGGTCCGCGCCGTCACGTGGTCCCGGCCTGTTGCCCGGCAACATGGCGTACACACGCCGGCGCGGCCGCTCGCCATGGCGGCGAGGTCCGGGCTGCCGCGCTGGAGGCGGCGGCTGGAGGGTGAGTGGGGCCCGTACGAGTGCACGGGATGAGGCACAGCCACACCGTGCGTTAAAGTCTGAGCACGGGTGCTCCGTCCGAGCTCCTGGCCTTTGGGGGGGGGGGGGGGTGACTGTTAGGAGCACTTGCTGTTGGTGCCATGGAGGAATTGAAATGCCGACACAGGTTTGAATTCAGGATAGTCTGACTCTAAATAACATCAGTACTTTTTTTTCCCCTCTACATAGCAGCACGCAGATTTGAAGAAAGTCACATACTACATGGATGTTTTCTTCCAAATGACGTAGATCTCCGCCAGGTAATTGTATTGCCAAGAGCAGAGTGGGAAAGGATGCAGGACAGCCTGGGCAGCATGAGCAGAGAGGCAGCACGCAGCCTTGCTGAGAGGAAAGAACAGGAAGAAATGCACTTACGCTCCAAGGCGGCTGTCAAAGACTGGACAAACACCATCATGGTAAGCACAGGGTGTGTTTGTAAACTAACTGATTTGTTTCCACGCATGCAAAAAGGGAAGAGCCAAGCTGGGTGGTGTGATCAACATGCCCAAGGGATGGGATGGCATCCAGAGAGACCTAGACAGGCTCGAGCAGAAGGCCCAGGTGAACCTTGTGAGGTTCAACAAATCCAAGAGCAGGGTCTCACATCAGAGTTGTGGCAACACCCACTAACAATACAAGCTGTGGGATGGAAGGGTAGAGCTCAGCTCTGCCAGAAAGGTCTTGGGGGTACTGGTGGATGGCAAGCAGGGCATGAGCCAGCAGTGTGCCCTCACAGCACACAAAGCCAACCACATCCTGGGCTGCACCAAGAGAAGTGTGTCCAGCAGGGTGAGAGAGGTGATCCTGCCCCTCTGCTTTGTGCAACACGATTCTAAAACATCATAATATTTCCAAGTGTAATCCCTCAGTTTAACATTTGCTTTTAAACATGTACTTTAACTAAGGTTCACTTAAATAGTTTAACTGCCAAACCTAAAATGCAAAAAAAAAAAACAAACAAGCAATCATGGAGTATACCATCTTCAGAATGGTATACACATTTTTAATCCATGATTTTTAAATATGGTATAAAAGAAGGTGAATTTTTATCTGCATTGTAGGGCGAGGCACAAAGGAAACTGAAAGCCAAAAAACTACATGAAGAAAAGCGAGAGGAAGAAAGAAAGTTACTTGATTTGGAAGAAGCAGAATTCCAAGCAGCAAAACGGAAGGAAGCTATTGAGAAAGCAAAGACCTATCTATACAACCAGAATGAAAGAGTGAAAGGGTTACATGTTTGTTGACAATTTATGATTTTTAAATTCAAATCACATTGAGTTCCTTTAAACACTTTGAACAAGAAAATTACTAAAATTGTTCTCTTGCAGAGTGCACTTCTACTTGCTGAGGTCCTAAAGGAAAGGGATGCTCAAATTGAATTTAAAAAGTTGAAGTCCGATGTTAACAAAAAGAAGGAAGAAGAAATAGAACATAAACATAAAGAAGCTATTCTCAGAGAGGAAGAAAAGGTACATCAGCGTTATATGAATCGACTTGCACTATGCAGAGATCAGCTGGAACAGTAAGTAACAGTAAAATAGGGCTACTTTTGATTAATTAATTATTTAGACTCTCTTCTCACAAATACACTCTCTAAGGTTTCCACAGAGAGTAAGTAATCATTTGTCTCAGAAATGTGACATCGTAAAAAGAATAATCCAGACAAAAGACCTTGCTCAAAAAGGAGAAGATGTCATAGGCAGTGTGGTAAAGTTGCCAACAGTCTGCATATGAAACCACCTCCAGCAGGCAGCAGTAGGTTTTAATCACATCACTAATCCAATTCTCTTCCTGACAGTGTATTTTAAATTGATCTTCAGTTCCAGAAAGAGAAGAATTTAAACCAGACTGTTGCTTTGGCCATTATCAGCTTCCAGAGAATGCATTTAGAGAACTCGTCACTGCTACCTCCACTTTCACTCAGCTTTTCCAGAGAACTTACGGGGGAGTCACCACTGCTATTTACAGGACTGGTGGGCTGACAGAAGGAATCAAGCTCCCTGATGCAGATAGCAGGTTTAAAGTCTGGTCTCACATATTCCAGATCCAATACATAAAGCCTGGAAGAACACTACTGGTTTAACCTGTTGCCTGCGTGTCCAGACAGAGAAGTGTAGGTGTGGTGGGACTTACTAGGGAAATCTTGCTCACTGAAGTTGCTGCAGAGATAGGCCAAAATGCAATAAATACTGAGGTACTCATGGGTTGTCCAGCTCAACCTTGTTACTAGTCATCTGCAGTCTGTCTGCACATACCACATAGCTAATTTCTGGTCAGATTACTGAAGGGCTACCATTACAATCATGCTGGTTTTTATCTCTGACATTCTACCCATCTTCACTTCAATATATCAGATGTTTTAAAGTACCTTTACATATGCAGAATACCCATCCGTTCATTACTCTATATGGTCTCTAACCCATTAATTCCACTCTTTTTTTTGTTTCAGAATAAAGGAGCACAAGCATCAAGCAGATCTTGCCAAGCTAGAAGACAAAAGAGAAGGAGAAGAATTACAAAGATTGAGCCGATTGTACCAACTGGAATTTCTGAGAGAAATGGAAAAGGAACGGGAGAAAAAAGTTGAACTTCAGAGGCTGTATCATGTAGGTAACAGGAAAGCAAGGAGTTCAAAATGCTCACTTTGTTTTGGCTGTCTGGAGTGAAACAGTAGTGTTAATTTAATATAGCTTAATGGGCCTGCTGGGAACAGGAGGTTTGCTGATAGCTTCAATATGCCAGGTACCATGTACTTGCCCAGTTTTACACCTGTTTTTCTCTGATAGGAAGAGGGAATAATTAGAGTCTGTGAACATGAAAATAATTGAAGGGGTTTGCACAGTCCCATCCCTGTCAGCATTTCCCTCTCCCGTGTGTGTGGATGGGAGCAAGGAATAATGCTCCCTGCATTGCACAGTAATGGGTTGGCAGAAGCAGCTCCAAACAGTGTCCGATGCTTGATTCCCCTTCCTTCTCTTCTCTACCACCTTCCCTTCATGCATGTTCAAACCAGATGAGGAAGTAATAAGAACCCCTTTCCTCTCCATTCTCTTTGAAAGAAACTTGAATAGAAGGAGTAGGAAGTGATGCTTTTCAGTTGCTAACCCAGCCCTAGATTTTCTAAATTTCATCTGTTACATTGGGATCATTTTGCCTATACAGGAACACATAGCTAACCAGAAAATAATCAAAGCAGTGGAGGAACAAAAACAAATGGAAGAAGATGAACGTATTAGAGCTTATTTTAAAACAAAGCAAACTATTGCCAGGCTGATGAAAGAGAAGGAAGAAGAAATGCGTAGGTGGGTTCAAAGCTAGCTTATAAAATGTATCTAAATTAAGAATTATACACTTTTCTTATTCAAATATTTCAGACTGATGACATAACAAACCCCACAGTTATTCTGTAATTAAATTCTACTCAATGGGAAACAGAGAATTCAGGACAAAAAGAAAATTCTTTCACAGCTTCATCAGTAATAGATCTGTGAGTTCTCAAGTCCTCAAAGTACAAAGATTTACAGAAGTGAAAAGTTCTACTCCAGTGTGTTGGGAACAGTAAGTTTCAATATGGCCTGCCAAATCTACACCCTCTCAGCAATTAAAGGAAATTAGAATCCTTATTGAAGGTATTTTGGGGCATATTTTTCTGAGATAGATAAAGAAAAATAATTTTACTTCTTAACTAGGCACCTATATTAATTAAATTATTTATATATATATATAATAATATCATATAATAATGCCATTAGTAAGGTCTACCTTTTTAACACTGAATGTACAGCATCAGTATGCCAGTGAGTTAATCTCACTGTTCTATTTCTGGCCAATATTTCCTACACGCTCTTCCTAATAGCTAGTTGCTACGCAGACTCCGAATGATACAGCACTTTCCTGCAACAAAAAATAGTGTTACAAAAATACAGGGAACCCTTATTTGCTAAATCATATGATTAAAAAACATGCAACGGAAGGAATACAAGGAGATCAAGAACTGCAGTGGGTGGGCCAGAGAGTGGCAGGAAGAGATGGCTGGCAGCCAGACCACTAGGTTTGGCAGAAGCAGTACTTTATGTAGACTAGGTGCATATGTTAAAAATACTCATGTTCTTCTACAGAGTAACACAGGAACACCAGGATAAAATCATTAGTCAATTAGCTGCCCAAATGAGTGAATTGCTGAGGACAGAAGATGAGCGTATTGCTAGAGACATTGCAAAAAAAGAAGCTGCACAAGAAAAAGAGCAGAAAGAGAAAGAAGCTAAAAAAAAGGCTGTCATTGAATCTATTGCTGAACACAGAGCCGCTGTGGTAAGAAATCTCACCTGTTCTCATCCCTCTTTCTGACATATACTTAGGAATACCTTCTAGAAACATTGTGGTT
This sequence comes from Cyrtonyx montezumae, assembly GCF_038088225.1. Classification (NCBI taxonomy): domain Eukaryota; kingdom Metazoa; phylum Chordata; class Aves; order Galliformes; family Odontophoridae; genus Cyrtonyx; species Cyrtonyx montezumae. The sequence continues at coordinate 11,021,549 of NW_027072078.1, read as the reverse complement.
TTTAGCATGCTAACTGTTAGTGAGTCATACACACAAGTTTGCAGTAGCTGTCTCTCATATTTACAATTTACATTTACACATATAACACCTTAAGTACCTGGGTTCATCCCTTTGAGTTTGAAAGCTCTGTAATTGTTGATAATTTGTGCAAACACTTTCCAGTCTCAGCCTTGCTTACTGCAGCTGAGGAGAGTGTCAGTGCTGCCAGAAACTCAGCCTGGACAGAGTGCAGCTGCCATGGTCCAGCACATCAGAGTGTTGGTGTGGGACTGCATTGTTATTGCTGCTGGATCTGGACTGGAGAATGGCTGATTGCGAGACGTGGCTCCTCAAACTAGCAAGGTGAATATTTGATTAACCTCCTCTATTTTATAAAATGCAGGTGAAGATGAAATTGGAGAAGGAGAGAGAGGAAAAAGCAGAAAGTAAAAAAGAACTTATAGCATTAGTGGAAAAGAATCAGATCTATCTGGAAACAGAAAAAGCCCAGAAACAAAGACAACGTGAGGCAAACATAGAAGTGCAGAAAATTCATATCCAGCAAATGGTAAATGAAAGTTCCATACCCTTCCAGACCCTTCAAAAGCGAGCATGAACCTAACCAGCAGTGCTAGTCAGTGTGGGAGTCACCAATACAAACTCTTTCCTGTCAAAGATGGTTGCATGAGTGAAGGCTGGTTTGCAATAACACATCACTTCCTGTCCTGTGTTGTTATGTATGGCTGCTGCCCCCTTTTATCTTCTGGGCAGATCCCCAAAGAACAGCAGCAAATGCTTATGTTCACTCAGCTACTCAATGTACACCTGTAGTGGTGTGAGCCGAGAATGAACTGGGAGGAATGATATCTGACAAGTGTGTTAATATCACCTCCAATCTCCTGTAAGCTTACCCTTTCTAAGTTTTAACAGACAATTATGTTGTGAAAGAAATACCAAGTTTTATTATTCCCTTTTTATTTCCTTTTCTTCCTCAGGCAGAAAAGAAGGCAAAAGAACAGCAGGAGAAGCAAGAAGACTTGGACTACAATGCTCAGAAAGAGCTTATTGCGCTTCGTAAAGAACGCGAGTTTCAGAAGTATGCAAAGCAATTAATTGAATCGGAGTCCAGGACTACACAACATCTCTATCCTCTCCTGAAAGCTTCCAAAGATATAATAGGCCTTGGAGGTGGCCCATTTTCCAGAGGAAATGAAGGAATACATCCTGGTTTTCAAGCACAGGATGTTGCTGAGATCCAGGTACTTTGTTGTGGCAGTACTACTGCTGAAGAAGTTAAAGCTATGAAAGAACACTGAGACTATCCAGCAGGGTAAGCCAAAAGTAGTTTTTATGTGGTTAAAAAAAATAAAAAAACACAAAAACTTCTTCAACCTTGAATCTTGAGTCAAAACTATAAATGGATCTACATTAAATATATACTGTGAATCTAATGTCCATTTGAAAAAATAAATTTCAGAGAATTTAGTACGTTCTATAAAACCATCAAATTGTATTCTATGAAAGTTTTGTTCCTTTGCTGTAATGTTTCAATCACATTTTATGTGACGTGAACAGAGTTATAGTTTCATATACATTATATATGATTTTGACCATCAGCATTACCCATTCCAGCCGAAGGCTCACTGTTCCTTTTTTATTATTTTTTCTAGAAATTCACTGTCCCGTGTTTTTCAATCCTACTGGATATACATGTGATACAGATTCCCAACAACAAAAAAGGCCCCAAAAGTTATGCTGCTCACTATCCGATTTCCAATAAAGTACTCTCCATAATGAAAACAGATAACTGAATCTACAGGCAAGAATGTACACAAAAGTTAGAGTACTTACATTACTGCAGTTTCTGTAGTGCTTTGCAACTGTCGCTGTAAAATTAATGTCTTGCTGTAAATTAATTACATAAAAGTAAAGATATAAGTTGGTCACAGATGAATTTGGTCATCCAAAAGGCAAGTTCCAGTGTAGCTGTAAATAGCTACAACAAAAATACCATGGCAGTAAGAAACAACAGTTTGATGGCTCTTTCAAAAAGAATAACAAAGATTCAACCTGCAGAAGGCAAATTCAAATCTAAAATTGTTTCTCAGATTTCTCAGCAAGCACAGAACTCTTCAGACACAAAGCCACATATGTATCTTGCTCCTCAATATTTGTTCGTTTGCTGAAATGTTTCCACCATGTTTTATGTAATGTAGACAGGATTTCATGTGACGTCCTCTGCAGTATCCTTGACTCTGAGCAGGACATTCCTGTTTTGGGGTCCACCAGAAATGCAGCCCAAGCGACCTGAAGCTGCACATACCCTTCTGTTCCAACCCCGAGCTGTACATCTCTCCTGACCAAGGCATTAGTTGACACAAGTACTAAAGTCAGTAAGTTTCACAAAAACGATGATTGACAATATTTGGGAAACGGGTCTCTGTGTGCCATTAGAACTCTGAGCCCGGCGTGACAGCAAAAGGCTCTGACACAAAGCACGGGGCCTGCAGCCAGAGGGAGGCCCCTGCTCCCCCCCGTGCGACCACAGCTCCCCTTATCTCCCTGCCGCGTAGTGAGCGGACGCGCCCCTTTCTTAACTGCAGCAGCCGCCTTCTCGAGAAACGTCGTCCAGGCACGAGAGAGGGGATTACTAAAGGACGAGGAGCACGAACCCACGCAGGCAAGGACGGTCCCGCATCGCCGCACGGCCCGGGTGGCTCCCGCCTCACGCAGCCCGGTGCCTCGCCAGCAGCGCGCCGGGGCGGGGCCGAGCCGCGCCGCCATCGGAGCCGGGGCGTGCCCGCCTCTCTATTGTTGTCCGGGCGCTGCCGCACGAGGCTGAGACGCTCCCACTCTGGAAACAGAGAAAAGAGGGCGGGCGCCATCAGAAAACACGGTTTTCTGTCTGTCCCTCGGCAGGAGCCGCCGATGGAGCACGAGAAGCCGGGCGCCGAGCAGCGGGAGGTGGAGCGGGAGCACGGCCGCTACATGGAGCGCCGGGCCGTGGCCCGGGAGCAGCTGGCGCAGTGAGTCGGGGCCGCGCGGTCCCCCGGAGCGGGGCTGGGGTTGGAAGGGCTGCCCGGCGCCTGCTCGAGCCGGCGGTTGTAACGCGCTGCGCTGGGCCTGGAAGCACGTAAACACTGCTCAGTCTATGGTGCCTTTTTAAAGTCAGTTCTGTGGCTTCAGAAACGCTTCTTGGTGGTGGCGGCGGCAATGTTTGCTCAACTAAACAAGAGGAACTGTGTTCTGGCGCCGAGAGCAAGCAGCTTGCCTCCCCGAGGCAAAACTTGTCTCTTGCCTTTCCCCCTCAGTGATTCATACATGTGTCTGACTGGTACGGGCTGATGACTCTTCCGTGCCTCAGCCCGCGCTGCAGCGCTGCTCAGAAGGCCGTTATCTGGCAAAAGCCAAACTTGGACGGGGAGCGGGGTAGCTGTTAAACAAGTGAATCGGTTGCAGTGTTACTCATATCCATACGCTGGTCATGTTTGCTTTTGCTAGGATTAACTTAATCAGGAAACTTCTGTCCTTACCTTTCAAACTGGTACTCAGCTTTGGCCAATGGATCTGTCGCTACCATTTTAAAAATGTGATTGTATTTTGATCCGATGTTCCACTTTCACTTCAAAGTACCACATTGTTCACTGTTCAAGTACCTGTAGATGTGTAGCATCCCAGTTCGTTCCCTATGTCATGAAGTTCCCGGGCCATTTATTTCCTTCCTTTTCTGTTTCAGAATAGAGGAGCACAAGCATCAGGCAGACCTGGCCAAGCAGGAAAACAATAGAGAAGGTGAAAAAATACAAAGGCTGAGCCAGTTGTACCAACTGGAAATTCAGAGAGGAAAAGAAAAGGAACAGGAGGAGAAACTTGAACACCAGAGGCAGTATCATGTAAGTAACAGAAGGGGAGAGTTAACTATTTGCTTCACCATTGCATTAGGACCATGAATAAATGGGTCTCTTGGCACCAGAAGGTTTGCTCATAGCTTCAGTAATGCTGCCAGCTGCAGGCAGTGTTCCTGTCCCCTTCTGAGAAGGGCCCCTTGAAGTTTGTGATGTGACACCCAGAGCTTTGACTGGTCTGTAATGGAAAACACTCTTGTAGGCATCAAGGAATAGCCTTGACTTGAGAACTAGATTTAATCCTGTTTTAAGCCCATTTTAACTTGTTAGGAAGAGGGAGTAGTCTGAGTCTGTGAATATGAAAATATCTTTATAAGTTGCCTTTCCCCTTGTGACTGAACTTGTTTAGGAAATCATACAATGGTTTGGGTTGGAGGGGAACTTTTAAGTTATACTTCCAACTCCCCTGCTATAGGTAGGGACACCCCTTTCTATACCAGGTTGCTTTAAGCCCATCCAGCCTGGGCTTGAATGCTTCCAGGGAGGGGGCATCCACAACCTCATTGGGCAACCCGTTCCAGTGTCTCAGCACCTTCACAGTAAAGAATTTCTTCTTAATATATCATCTAAACCTCCCCTCTTCCAGTTTAAAACTGTTTTCCCTTGTCCTGTTGCTACATACCCTTATAAAAAGTCTCTTAAGACTTATCATCAGACCTACTGTTCCCCTCTCTATACCTCCTACATGAAACCCCTTAAGCAGGAAGGCTGAAGTATAAGTACTTCATTGTAAGTAAGTTTAAGTAATTCATTGGCAAGCAAGACAATACAGGGAGGGAATTGCCAGTGAAACCCTGCTTGCTTTTTTTCCCCTGTCCCATATTCCTTCTGGTTCTGATTATACAACTCTTATCCATTTCCCTTCAACCTCACATGTGTGAGAAAAGCGTTATATGCTAACTGCCATTTCTAGGTGACTGCAAAATGCCTCCTGCCTTACGCTTTCACAGTTCTACAGTTAGTTTGTATCCTTCAGAGTCTGTGCTATGTGAATGACACTTGGAATGGGAGATTATTTGTGGGCACTAGGGAAGCAGAGGAAAAGGTAACTGAAGGATACTATGCTGGGGACTAGACATGAAGGCTCCACCAGATTTTTCTTATTAAATATTTAAGATACCTCATTCTGCATTAAAATAAAAGTTTTTTTTCCATTTAAACAGGAGCATGTAGCTGAAAAAGAAAGAATTAAAAATGAAGAGAAACTAAAAGAAGACAAAGAGGATGATCAAATTAGGGCTTATGTTAAAGAAAAAGAAACAATGGCTGATCTGAGAAGAGAGAAAGATGCAGAGACCAGCAGGTAGGTTGAAGGGCTGGTGTTGAGATTCAAAGCTCCAACAGAAACAATATATTTATTACAGTAACAAAATAAATTCTTCACTTGCTTAATTGTGAGGATATGACATTTCTGAGTCTGTAAAAGTTCCCTTTCTTCCTACATTCAGTCAGTACTCTCAAGCATTGGCCTGTTTCAGCAGTGTGCTGGGTGAGCTGTATGATCACTGTATGATCTCATTATTGCAACAAAAGCTAGCATGGCAATAAATTATATATACTTATGTGTTTGTATATATGTAGGGAGTGCTTGTTTGCCATGTTAGCAAAAGGAGATCAAGGGGCTGAGTGGGTGGGCATGTGTGGCAAGAGGATGGAATCCTAGAATCGCCAAGGTTGGGAAAGACCTACAAGATAGAAGAAGCAGGACTGTTGGATTTAGTCTGAGAAATGCCTCGGAAGGCATAAGCATATATCAGATATTCTGGTATGATATGGTAGCTTATGTTGTGCCGCAGGCGAATTGAGGAGCATCAAGACAAAGCTTGTAAAAAACTAACTGCGCAGATGAACAAGGCATTGAGGATGGAAGATGATCGTCTTGATCGAGCAGCTGCAGAGGTAGAAGATGAATATCAAGTGAAAAGCAAAGAGAAAGAAGCTAAAAAAAAGGCTGCTATTGATTCTATTGCTGAATACAGAGTTACTGACGTAAGAAACCTAACCTGTTCTTGTTCCTCTTTCTGGCATGTACTTAAAATTTTCTAGAAGGTATTCCTGTTTTTTAAAGTGCTAACTAGTGAAACATGCACACATACATTCTCAGTAGCTGCCTCTCATATTTACAATCTACAGTTATACATCTGACACTTTAAGCTGCAAGTGGTACATGGATTCATTCATTTGAGTTTGAAAACTCAGTAATTGTTGATAATTTGCCCAAATGCTTTCAAGTCTCAGCTGTGCTTACTGCAGCTGAGGAACCTGGCCTGGATTGCAGCTTGTGGGGCTGGTGCCATCTTTCTGGGTCCTCTCTCCCACGTGGAGATGGGCACCATCTGTTGGTGCTACCAGAAACTCAGCCTGGACAATGTGCACCTGCCATGATCCAGCACATCAGAGTGTTGGTGTGGGACTGCGTTGTTATTGCTGCTGGATCTGGCCTGGAGAATGGCTGATTGCAAGACATGGCTCCTCAAAATAGCAAGGTGAATATCTGGTTAACCTTCTCTATTTTATAAAACGCAGGCAAAGATGAAGTTGGAGAAGGAGAGAGAGGAAAAAGCAGAGGATGCAAAGGACCGTAGTCAGTGGATGACAGATGATCGTGTCTATCTGGAAATGGAAAAAGCTAAGAAAGACAAACAGCATGATGCAAATGTAGAACTACAGAAGTTTCGAATCCAGCAAATGGTAAATAGAAGCATGGTACCCTTTTAGCCCTTTCAGAAAGAAGCATGCATCTACAGCAGCAGCAGTGGATACTGTCTGTAGGGCAGGAACAGGAGGCATGCTGCACGGGTGATGTGTGTTTTGTTTGTCATCTGTGTGCACCGCAGATATTGGTATTGGGGGACCAGCCACATCTCAGAGGAGTGGAACAGAAGTTTCTGCTGGGCTTTCTCAGTCTGTGTTGGTCAGGGAGGATTACAAGGAAGGGCAGATGATAGGAAAGAGATCAGTGCTGCAAATATGGCCTCAAGAGCACTCAGAAATGCAGATCCCCTCGTCTTCAATTGAATTTCCCTGGAGCTCATGACCTTATTATTCAGCTCCTTGTGATGTCAGTGGCCTAGTGCAGGAGACACTCATAGAAAGCTTTTCTTCCCAAACAGTGTGGTGTAAGTCTTTTTCTAAAAATTCACTGTTGCATTTTTTTCATAACTTGAAAGACTGAACATATGAACTCTGAACATAGGTGCACAAGGTTTTAAGTTAATTATGTTGTAAAAGAAATACTAAGCTTTGTTATTCTCTATTTCTCAGGCAGAGAAACAGGCAAAAAAACAGCAGGAAAAACAAGCAGATTTGGACTACAATGCTCAGAGAGAAGCCACTTTTCACTAAGAGTGAGAATTTCGGAGATGAAGACAGTGAGTAACCTGATGTGTCACGAATGCGTGTAACTTCTGTTCTCCCCTCCAAGCATCCACAGTGGTAACAGGGCGTGGATTTGGGCCTCCTAAGTAGGTTTTATTCTTCATTTTTTATCTAAATCAGCATGGGATACTGCTGAAACTCAGCTACCTCAGTGTAGCTGAACTACTGCTTCAAAAAGGAACAAAGGAACATGGAGGGTATCCATCAAGAATTCATGAAATATCAGCTGAAGATTAGCAAAATTAGCTCATGCTAACTGGACAATGGTAAATGTAAATGAGTGTCTATTAAAAGAATGTTTGTGCAGCACTGTCCACATTCTTCCTTGACAAATGTACATGAGCTGCCATCTTGAGTAGGCACTGAGCAAATACTTGGAATTGGGCAGGAACGTTCCAACTTTTGTGCCCCTACAAATCCCTGTCCAAGAACACAGCCAGAACTCAGAGCTAGCAGACCCACCTATTGCTGTGGCTGCTGAGCTGTTTCTAGACAGCAGGACATAGCTAAGTACAGCTGATTCTTTGTATCCGCTTTAGTCAGTGCAGCCCATAAAGGGCTGATCGTGGAATTAAGAAACTGCATAACATTTGTGGTGCATGTATTTTTGGGGTCAGTTTGCCCAGGGTAGCACTAGTTTGGGGTCATTGCTATTGGTTATTGACTCATCACTGTTTGGAGCATATCTTCCTTCTTAAGTTTTCATCCAAAAGGCTCCAGTTTGTGATTACTCAGAAACGTGAACAAAAGCACAGTAAATAGGAACAACCAGAACAACCAAGAGATCTATCCCAAACTTGTTTCTCATCTACACAAAAAGGCTAATATTGCTGAACTGTTGTTGTGTCATACAGAGTTCTTTCCCATTATCTTGGAATAACTGACATGTTTAGAATTTTTTTTTCTTTTTGGGGAAAAAGAGGCATGGCTATTAGCTTCTGAAATAGTCTCTAAATACTTCTTTTTTTCTTAGTTCACTAATAAAAAATTTATTTCCCCTCTCTCTGAGCCAGTGCTCTTTTTATTACTTCAAGCTTTTTTCAGTAAAGAATGGAAACTTTTAATAAAGTCTTTTGATGGCAGAAGCTGAAACCTTGAGAAGAAGCACTGACTACAGTAAGAGTTGTGCTGAAGTCTGCAGAACTTGATAATGCTCCAAATGCGTGCCCAAGTGCACATTCACACATGCTCACTGCCATGCACAACTGGTGAGTTAAATGGATTTTAGTCTACTTCACAGCAACAAGAATCAAGGTGGATTGCAGCCTCACTTCCTGCTTAGCTTAAAAAAAAAAAACAAAAGCCCTGTATTGTAGATTGTGTGCACTTAAAACCCACCATCTCTTTCCATGGTGCTTTTTACTGGAATATCTACAGAAATACCCAACTCATCAACCAGAAAGCATTTCATCCTTTCAGTGTACTTAGAGTGAAATAAATATTTAGTGTAGTTTTTAAACACACTGGATAGATGTGAATCCAGTTGCTCATTTTCAGCATTAAAAAGCATGAATTGTATTGCATTGACTTCTAAAGATGCATATGCTGTGTGTGCTTGCTTCAGTGATTAACCCTAGTTAGTGATCCCTACAAAATAGCAAAAAAGTTGTTTTAGGAACATGAAGTAAACAGCTGAGCTACTAGAATTTTTAGTGACATAACATTATGGTAACATTTAATTGTTCTTTACAGTTGTCCTACATGAAAAGCAAGAACGAAAATCTTGCAAGAGTAATACAGAAGACTAAAGTAATTTGTATGTTTGATATGTTGAAGAACACAAAGGAAGAAAGAAAGACTGGGAAGAAGTTAAAAGAACAACTTCCTGTGCAAGTAGAAGCAGATGAAAGCTACTGAACAGCCTGAGATGATAAATAAGTGAAACAGTGAGAAAGCTGAGCTCACTCAGTCTGGCAAGGAAGAAGCTAAGGAGAGATCTAGGAGCAACCTGCAGGTGTTGGAAGGGTAGTACAGCTAAAGCAGAGCCAAGCTGTTCTTGGTACTGTCAGATGATTGATAGAACAGATTATTATGTGTGAGACCAAGTTGATTGTCACGGAACACCATGTTCATGCTGAAAGGGGTTAAAACTGGATCATTTTGGCCAGAAAGGTGGTCAATTATCACCTGAGACGGCTTTGAAATGGTCACATTTAAGGCAGGAGGTTGGTCTAGCTGACCACCAGTGGACCTTTTCAACCACTAAAAAGAGAGCAACAAAATACAGGAAGCAAAAGGACAGCTGCTAAGCGGAGACAAACAGTTGATCTGGAAAATCTGTTGAGAGGTATCTCTAGTCTGATGCCTAGTGTCACTGCATATGCTTATTAGCTAAAGCTGCATTACATGTGCTTATTAGCTGAAGTTGCAACTTATAGTTAGGAAATCAGAATGTGTTTTGAGAAATGACTTCGAAACACAAATTAATAATTTTGCTCAATGGAGCCCCCACTCAGCTGGTGTGCTTTGGAACACTTCAACAGATACATGTAACTTAACAGCAAACCTCAGAAGGACTGAAACAGACAAACTGTTTTTTTTCCAAACGTGTCACCCAACTCTGTGGAAATTGATTGGGAATATAAGTACTTACATCCAGGGTCAGATCTGATTTTTCAGAATATCACAAGTTGGATCCCTGTATGGCTACAGCAGTAGTCTTTTCAGATCTATTGTAATTCCAACAAAGAAAATGGCATAGAGGAGCTTTTAAAATACCTCACTCTAGATAGATTTAAGTTAACCATCTATGCCATTCTTTACTGTCGAGTGGTGATCCGGGCTGGAGTTTACTAATTCTAGCATTACAAGCTGCTACTACTCAACTCAGAGGAATGATGAAGATGACACCTAACTGGAAACAAACCACCACTGAAGAGAAAAGTTGGCAACACAAGGCAGTTAAGAATGGACACTTTCATATGCCACTATAGACTGGCTACGTGTAGCCCTCCTGAAATTTTTTTCAAAACTTAATGGTGGTTTTAGGTCAAAGAACTTGTTCTGTTTTAGATTTGTTATTTACTTATACCTTTCTCACTCTATCCCATTTCAAGACATGTAATCTTCCTTTTTCGTCTGGTAATACATCCTTGTCTCTGCTGAATCTTCATTCTTGTTCTGGCAGTGCATCTTTTTCTCAGGTAGAGAATCTTCCTTTTAGTTCTAAATAGCTCAACAAAAAAAAAAACAAAACCTTCAGTGGCAGTTAAAGTGAAAACTAGAGCTCTGATAAGATTGTATGAGTTACCTTTCTTTAATTCCTTCTAAGTAATATGTTGTGCTATGTCTTTAAATTTGGACTCTAGTCATTTTGTTTATGCTCTTGCATTGCCACTAGTGCAATCTAAGCTTCTGTTATGGTCTAGTAAATTAAAACCTATCTAATCTATTTAACCAATCTTTTAGAAGATCTAAAACAGCTTTAAAATATAGTTGATTGTAGCTACTTGATACTATGTTATATAAACCAGCATTTGACTTTTTTTCCTTCTGTGTTTCTTTCTCGAATACATTATCCAGAGAAACAGACAATTCTGTTAGGTACTGAAGGGTGTCAGAACTGCAGGCCCAATAAAACTCAACATGATATTTTTGTTAATATAATAGTATTTTTGGTACATACCGCCTTCCAAATAAGTAACGCCCAACTGGACTTAACATTCAAAAAAGAACTGCAGGCCAGAAAGCTGCAGTGCTTATTGAAGAAACAATCGTCACAATGCAGAGCAGAGACAGGATCAAAGGTTTGAGGCTACCAAAACTTGGAACTACACATTCAGCAACTGGAACAAGGACATGGCAGCCAAGGAAAATCTAGGCTGTCCTTGGTAAAGCTTAGAATTACATTACTGCTGTAGGGCAATTGCTATTGTTTCAATTACAACCTATCAATTCACATACATTCAATCGTATAGTAGTTATGAATTACACAGCAGGACTTAAACTCTCTTTCTTTCTTCTTCAGAGATACACCTGACAAGTATAGAAGCACCTACAAAAGAATAAGAAGCTATAGCTGCTCTGCAGAACCTACCAGTGCCTAGCAGCTGAAGCTGATTGGAACACATTACAAGACATGCAGTGTGCAGGAGCCTGCCTATATTCAGCTTCAGCTCAAGAAACAATTACCCTATCTACAGCCATAGGTTTCAATAAGCAATTGCAACAGTAATTGCTATACTTCTACTACAGAACACAACGGTAGTTTCACTTTTGAGGAAGTCAAGAGAGGAAAAAACCTAAACGTGTATTCAAAGTTGACATTTGTGCTGTACTCTGAGTGTTACTGTGCTTCTAAGCTTAACTAAAATCTTGTGTTTTGTCTTAAAAAAAAAAAAAAAACACTGAATAATAAAATTGAGTGAGCTGTTTAAAAATAGCTACCTGCATCAGTAGTATCAATGCTGAGCGTTTCTGTTGCGGGTTTTTGGGTTTTTTTTGACAATTTTCTACTTAATTTTATTGTGGAAAAGGCAGAAGGAAAACTAGACTGAGAAAGTTGCAGCATTGGCTCCATCTCTAATTCTTTATTAGAAAGAATTACATGTCTGCAGTAAAAAAGAATTAAATGTCTGCAACAACATAGTTGTGTGCCTTACACTCAAGTCTCCAGATTCACTGTAGGAAACATACACAATAAGGGTATGGTACACTTCTCTGCTGTCTCCTGAACACTGCTCTGGCACAGCCAGGTTGCCAGGATGGGATACTGGTGTAGGTGAGCTTTTGATCAAAACTTATCTTAGCATTCAGTTCTAAGCTAGCAGCTATCCCTACTGCTGTATTTAAATTCATGTCATCAAATAGGTACATCTTCTGTAACTGGTAAAAGTTTGGTGTTTTTTTTCTTTGCATTCAAGTACAAGATCAACGTTTGAAACTTGCAAAAAAGCTACAGAGATAAACACTGGATCTGCTTAGTTTCACAGCTGCATTTTTTGTGTGTTGAATTAGATACCTAGCTTCTCATTTGTCTGCAGTAGAAAGATGCAATTCCATCTATTAGCAAACACTGTTGTCCAGTTCAGCAAGAAACTGAAGATGTGAATATCCATTTTTTTATAAAAGGGTTTAACTGAAGAGGTCATGTCCTGACATCAGATCACCACATCCTGCAAATCTGTGCAAGCAACACTTCAGAAGGCTCAGGATTTGAATCACAAGCATATTTAAATGCACCATTTAAAATGCACCCTACAATCCTACGATTTGCACCACGTGAACTAGAAATGAGCAATTCCCTTAACTGCATACAGAAAATTCATACTGCAAGAAGGACACTTTGCAGACAGATGGACTATGCTAACAAATATGCCAAAAAGAAGCATTTATTACTGAAAATTAATACACACGATACACATTTCCTTTCAAGAACTTATAGTCTCCCAGCTGAGAACTGGGTCATCATCCCAGCTGAGAACTACACGTTACAAAATATTGAAGAGACAAATTTCCAAATATTTCACTAAATATTACATGCACACCACTACTTACATAATGAATCACCCAGTTAGCAGCTGTTTCCTCTCACAATGTATCATAAATTAATAGGCCTGAATTATTTCCAATCCTTCCAAGTATTCCTTTAATTAGCAGTTATGGCTAAAGCAACACACTGACTAGTCCCTAACGTACACTTACAAGTATATGTACAGAATATGTAGAAAAGACTGCCTGCTGATAATAGAAAGTGCATTGGATGTTGCAAAATCTCGATTCAAAGTCAGGGTGCTGGCATAGCTTAAATAGCTCATTTGATGTTACTGTCATAGCTTTCATCAATATAATTTTTAAATAAGCACGTTAGAGATGTGTATTTAGCAATGTAAGATCCGTCCTCTGAACTTGTTAACTACCTCACTCATTTCATATAAACAGTGACTTCATGATTAAGGAAGGACATACCTCGAAATCATATTAAAACTTATTTTGATTTCATAGCTTTCCCCTCTCTCCAAGTAGATATTACCTCATTCTTTTATTGAGGAACAGGTTTTGTTGGAGTAATGTTCCAATGATGTGAACCGTTCAAGGATAAGTACTTGGTACTCCACTAGAAGTACATGCAAAACAAAATGGAAAGCTTAAGTTTTTTTGCTAGGAAACTGCAGAATTATACGAAATTCAAGTTCGGCAAAATGCAGAGTTCACAAACTTCGTGATATGCGTTTTCTTGAGTAATTTGGTTAAATTTTGCATTAGAGAAATTACAATTTCCAGAAAAGGAAGGAAAACAGCATGTAAGGGTTCTTAACATTTATGTCACATTGACTCTAGAAACATTAAGATGAACTTTGTCACTTGTATCCTCTAGGTAAGTTGACCAAAAATTAACTCATGACTGCTGCTGAAAAATACTAGTGCATTTTACCAAAGTTCTTCAAGTATCAGGGAAGACATAAATCGTTTAAAAGAGAGGTATATGATAGAGCACAGTATGTTTATCCTGAGGCTATTTTAAGTCCCAAAAGCAGAGATACACTTTTTTTTTTAATACAATTTTTCTACAGTAAAGTCAATTCTAGAATGCTGACAGCACAAGCTGCCTTCCAGATGTACTTTCCCCCCTCATGCAGAAGGAATGACCACAAGCATTGTTTTCCAGTACAAGTAAGTACTGCTTTCAAACATGCTTCCACTTCATTTCTGTAAGCTAAAAGGCCAACGAAGTATGACACTGCTGCCAAAGATGGCACTGAGTTACACTGACCACAGTGCAACACAGTTACAGTGTGAGGCTGGGAGCAGAACAACCTGTTATAGAGGGAAGAAGGGATCCAGGACAGCAGAAGTAGTAGCCACAAGCTCACCAGGCAGCAAGAACACAGTGGTGCTCAGGGACATCCTGCTGTCCAAAGGACTGTGCTGCAGTCCCACTGAATGCCTTATCAGTCATTCTTCTAGACAACGAAAAGCACAAACGTGGCACATCCTCCCTCTCAGAAGACTGCAATTTTTGAAGTTAGTTTAAGGAAACGAAGTGCTGAGTATTAAAACAATTGAGCATCAAATACAATACAGACAAGGCATGCTCTCAGCAAGAGATTTAAGAGTATCCCACCATGTGCCATTATAAGTGACTGACTTCTTACATGTTAAAAAACAGGAAAACAATCTTTGTGCCACCTATCCAGATGAATTTTAACCTGCTATTAAAGAATTAAAGATCATATAATCTGTACAAATACTTTTTTGACCTACAGCAAGGAAAACTCCATAGTAAAAGTACTTGAGTGCATCTTTTGAAATTACTTAAGAGTTGCAAATTACAACCGAATCTTATTTCAAAAAATTAAATAATTATGCTCAAGACTTAGGAACCTTCTGATTTTTTTTGTTAAGTCATTCCCTATGGATTACCTTACTGCTGTCTGGTGGTATTTTTACCCTTTTCTAGAGCAGGGCTTGATATAGTTGAGTTTTTTTGTTTGCGGGCTTATATGACCTTCAGTGGCATTGGCAGGAACATTCTTAGTAGTGCAAACATACCTCTTGAGCAATGAGAAGTTGTGTAGCAGATCCCTAAAAGATTAAAGAACATTGCAGTTTTTACTCAAGAGACCCTGAAGTGCACTACACATGCATACAGCAGAGTAAATGTACTGAAAAAAGCCTTTGTGTGAGCTGCCATATAATTTTCTTAAGCCTAATTTCTTCACTATTTCTTACTAACTAAAACTGAGTAGGAACTGCTCCGAAATCGTGCTGGGTTCTAACAGGCAACTCACAGAACAGGCCCACTACAGGTCTTTAATTCTCTCCTATAAGCCCCTTTAAATACAATTATGTAATCCATCCCATTTGTGCTTGAAAAACATTTTTACAAATTCTGCATAAAATGGCACTGCAAAATACATACTAAAACATAGAAAAAAATGGATAGCAAAGTACTCCAAAAATGATTCTACTAAGAAGTGATACTACACACCTCTAGTTCTTGTCCAGCAAGAGTTCCTCACTTTGTGCACAATCCTGTATTTTCTTTTGTGCTCAAGACAACTTGTTATTTCCTTTAGAGTAACAACTATCTGGAGCACAACGTCAAACCAAGTTCCAGCAATTCTGCTCATCTGCTGTGGACACATACTCATAATAAAGTGGGTCATTACATGGCAAAAATACTGACAAACATTATAAAAACAGTAAGAACAAATTATATCATGCAATCAAAAGACCTGCCTTAAAAAAATCAACTTTCGAAATATTGTTACACTTCAAAACAGCTTTACATTAAGATTCCTTAGAAACCTTAAGAATTGCCAGCCTTCGGTGCAAGCACATTGAAGGACTGACAAAAACCTTGGGGTTTGTACCACATTGGTCCTCTCAGCCCACAGTGTAGACATCACATACCAGCTCTGGGCCTATGGCACATAGGCAGACAACACTGTAGTAACACAAATTCACTTCCTTCTCTTTTATGAAGGTGTGGTGTTGAGAAAGAAACAAGGTAGAGTCTTAAGCATGAGAGGAAAGCAGAAAAGGGAGGGAACTAATTTGAGGAATGTATGCTTGAGGATGGAGAGGAATTCACAGTATAGCCTTTAGTAAATGAGGATGCGAGGATAAAAGCAATTTTTCTGCTTAAAATAATAAACTATTCCTCTACAGACAAATTAAGGGCAAAGAAAGAATTCTCAAACACAGATGACTGCTTTACAACACAAATGAATTCTAGTGTTGGCAGTGACAGTACAGTGAAGAATTAATTTTCATATCTCACCAAATGAATTAAAGCAAGTCATTCTCCTTCAGAAAATAAAATCCTAGTATTTGTACCCACTGAATTACGAATGTACTAACACTGGAATGATGACCCCTTGCAAAATTATCCTAGGTTTAAGAATACATGTAGCAGATGTGCATGTGTGAAAAAAGCTTCTTCATAAGTAGCCACTGTATGCACTAATTTAAGTTCATGGTACATGTGGCATGGAAATTACCTCTCTAGCTGCCAACAAATAAGGATGCATAAAACAAGGAAATATTTAAAACACAGCACACTGTATTACACATAGTATTTGTTTTTCATTTCAAGTTTATTAAAACTTTAGCAGTACAAATGATCCAGGTTTTAGATTATCAAAAGACCAAACTGAAGTCCACATCTTAAAAAAAGGCGTTCCTCAAAACGTCTCTAAAACTTTGAGACAATGGAAACATTAAGTCCAAACACTCATCCATGCCTGTCATCATCTGTTCCAGGACTTGTTTCATGACCAGACTTTTTATCCTTGCTAGGGGCACGATCTCTTTCCTGACTGTCTGATTTTTGGTTAATTTCTTTTTCAGCTGAAGACCTTGACTTTTCCTTTTCATTACTCCTGTGAGGGTATGGTTTTGATTCTCTCTCTTTGCTACTTGGTCTCTTCTTTGAATCTGGACTTCTATCTTGATCTCTACTAGACTTCTTACCTTTACTGGATTCAGGACTGCTACTTTCATGGCTTTTTGAATGCCTCTTCCTTTGGCTTTCACTATCATTCCTCTTATATGAGCTTCTACTTTCTCTATTTGAGTACCTTTCTCTGTTTCTGCTTTGACTTTCCTCTCTCTCTGAGCTCCTTGAGTTTCTCCTCCTCCTGTTTTCCCTTCCTCTGTATCTATCTGGTGTACCTCTCCTTTCTCTGCTTCTTGATCTTCTCCTTCTTGATTCTCTATCTCTATTCCTTGAATATTCTTTACTCCGACTGCGATCTCTGTCTCTGCTTCTTGATCTACCTCTTCTACCCCTATCTCTGCTTTTGCTTCGTTCCCTTGTTCTACTGCTGGAACTATGTTTTCCTCTAGCATGCTCACGCTCTCTGCTTCTTGACTTATGTTTCTCCCTATCTTTACTCTTCCTATGGTCATGTTCATTACTTCTTGAACCTGCCCTTCTGCTTCTCTCTTTACTCCTACTTCTTTCTTTATCTCTCCCTCTAGAATCATAGCGCTTTTCTTTTTCTCTATCTTTCTCACGGTCCCTCTCTTTGCTTCTTGATCTTCTCTTCTCATCGTGTCTGCTGTGTTTGGAGTCTCTTTCTTTACTTCTTGATTTCTCTCTGCTTTTACTATGGCTTCTAGATTTACCTCTTTTCTTGGTCTTGCTTCTATTATGCTTGTCATCTTTTTCCGAATTCCTTCTCGTTTCCCTGTCTTTACTGCTAGATTTATGATCTTTTTTCTTCTCTTTTTCCCCTCTTCTGCTTGGACTTTCAGAAACTTGTCTGTGGTCTGATGTTTTTCTCTCTCTTCCTCTTCCTGGGCTTTTTTGATTATCTTTCCTGATTTCATTCATTTCACTCCTTGGGGAAAAAAATAAAAATAAAAAATTGAATCCTCTCCACTCTGAAAAATGAAGTCAGGAGTGAGGCTGCTTCACAACTGTAGCTTAAAAATCATAATAATAACTACATTTTATAGTAACCACAAATGAGCATGATTAAAGTCTGATAGTTAAGCAATGGGATAATCAAGTTAGTGTGTCTTGTTTTCTTGGAATTAACTATATCTAAAAACTGAAGACAATATGTATTACTTTTAAAAAACATAAACAAAAATTGAAGTGCACATACTCCAAACATAAATCATCTTACTTGTCCCCTTTTATCCATCTTTCTCCACTAGACACTCTCATTCTTTGAGCTCTTTGCATTTCTTGCCTCCAATGTGGAGGAGTTTCACTGCGTCGGAATCGATCTCTTGACCTGGATCTGGAAGGAGTCCGATAACGCTTGACAGAAAAGAAAAACAGGTACAAGTTAGCTACCATAGCATGTGTAATTTGAAGCAGTGTTTTAATCCCAAGTGGTTGATTCCCCACAGTACCTATTATGACTAAGACATATTCACCAGGCTAACACTGTAAAGTTACTAATTTACTGAAAAATGTACATAACATCATTCAGCTACAGCAGGACTACAAAATATTTGATCAAGTAACTATTGTAACTTCTCATTCTGGATGGTTGTACCCAAACATCCTTGAGAAATCTCCTGTAAGCTTTTAATGAGTACAAATGCTACTCACTTTTCTGACAATGAAAATTCTTCTCAGATTTGACAAGTAACACCAAAACAATACTTCACTTTTTTTTTTTTGGAAAGTTTTTATTAAAAATTTGAATGATAGAGACTTCCATTATAAATACATTTGTTACAAGTATATTATAGCATATGGTTGCACCAAATCAGAAAAAGCAACCTAACAAGTTCACCCTTGCCAACAAAGGCAGACATCCTATCCTGTATTCCTGCTACTAACACAGTGTACAGGTTCTGGTGTTCATTAGAACATTTTCTGATCTGAGTCAATTTACTAATTCACAAAATACTACAGCAATGCAATGAAAGCACTGGCTGTATTATATTCTCCTTCCTCCACTTGAACTCAGTATGCAAACAGGAAATTAGTTTTCCCTCTTGTCCTACTTCAAGCTTTAGCCCCTACATCAATTATGATGTACCCACAGATAATTTGCACACTTTTTTTATTTACAAAATTGACCATCCTAATGAAAATGGAGTGCTATCACATTGTTTGCTTTGAGGAAGGGATTGCAAATATTTACCCTTGGTCCTCTTCCTTTTATTTTCCTTCCAGATCTGGTCACCAGCAGCCTCCTCTGGTATGTTGACTGGGAATTCGACAGATTGCTAAAAATAAAAATTGGCATAGTTTGTAACATCAGAGAAGGAAGAAAAGATAAACAAATTCATATCCTCACGCAGCTCTGAGAGACACTATTGTGTCCTGGCAGTGACAATAAAAAGCCACTCTGCACTATCAGTTCATTTCATGACAATAGCTGATGTTCACTTGTAAGGTGTGATTAAACCTGTTACTATAAGGTAACAGAAACTCAAGTGGTGAAGTTTAATTATTTAACTGTGTTTAAGACTTTCTAGCACTGGCAGAAACAGCTACAATAACGGGCAATCATGAAATCCGACATAACGTCATTATAAAACTTAAAACCTGAGATGGCATGAGTTTTATAAAACTTCATGTGTTCATGAAATTATGTTATGTAATTTCCTAAGAGTATATTCAGTAATTAATTACACAGCAGTAGCCTTCTATGTGAAACTTGTACTTAGGGGAAAAATAACCTACTCAAGACAAGGCCTCAAGACATACTGCTCACGTGTTTATTTAAGAGACTTAACCTAAAGATAGGTGAGAAAAGCTTGCATAGACTTTGTATTAAAAAGATTGCATTTGAAGGAACCTTAGAAGGAAAAGAAAGCTAAGAAAAATCAGTTTTCACGTTTCCTTAGGTGTACTTTTCATGGGAAATAATGAGAGGGATGGCTGTCATACAGAGAGAGATTTTCAATATGACTGTATCAGCTAGTTAACTGACCAAAATTTCTCATGAAAGCTTCAAGTTTGGTTCAAGTTCTTTGCTAGACTACCAAGTTCTTTTTTGAGAAAAGTGTAAGTTTATAGGCTCAGCTTGGACAGCTATAATTCTAAATGAAATTGCAATCTACTTCTTTTGCTTTTTCTTGAAACAGTCATTTTAAATTCTTCATTCAACAAAAGCATGTTCAAACGTTAAGCTTTGGCTCTAGGAAGAAAAAAAAACACAACAGTTGCCAACTGAAAAAATGATTCAGAAGTGATCACAATATTCAGCTGTTTAACAGGGAAAGAACTCATTAGTTTTAATACAGCAGTATGACCATACCACTATCAGTGTCTAGTCAGACCAAAAACAGGTATACTTACCTCTCTCTTTCCTTCTCTCTGCTTTTCCTCTCTTTTTCTTTCTCATCTGCTTTAGGAGGACTTTTTCTCATTAGAAACCTGTTTTCAGGTATAGGAGGAATTTCTTCAGGACGGACAGTAGATAACTGCTGTGCTTCAGGGTTTTCATCTTCACTTTCACTAGATGAGCTATATTTGAGTAGAAAGAGAAATATGTTTAAGGAAAGTTATCTGGATGAGAAAAAAGGCATTCAATTTATTTAAATAATTCAGAAATCCTCTCGATTTGGTATACAAATGATAAAATGAGAAGTTTGGGGAACAAACAGTTGTTTTAGAAACAACATTTCTCCTATATCCTTACTCTGAATCACTCAACTGCAGTAGTTTTTTAATTACTTCTTTTATTTTACGTAGTCCAGTGATGCAACACTGAACACTTATTTTGTATTTATTTATCTTAAAGCTCAATCTGAATATCAAGAAAGTCAAGTTCAGATTTTTACACTCATAATCTGTTTATATATATATATATATATATAAACACTACTTGGGAGTTGTAATTGTTTTTAAACAATAAAATTCTGAGCAATAGATTTAATTCCACAGAAAGCAAGCTAGGCCTCAAATGAGTATTTCTTACATTTTACCATTAACTTGGAAAAACGTGACTTGCAGTGATAGAACTGTAAGATTAGAAACACCAATTTCAGAAGCAAGAACTTTTTGAGTTTTACCACCTTTCAGTGAAACTGCAATACTTTAGGCACATCACTCAGAACTAATGGTATTAAGTATATCCACCTATACTTAATTTGTTTTGTTTAGTTCTGCATACACTCCAATATAGTACAGGAATCCCACTGCATACAACTGAAACTGAACTGTACAGAACTACCATTATCACTTATTTAAAATCAAATATTCCTGCAATTTTTCAAATCTAATGTGTGAAAGTCTTGGTCCATTTCCTTCATGCTTTTACAAGCTGCAGTATGTATGCATACAGACACTGTCCTTGGCCATCAAAAAATAAAAAAAAAAAGTAAGGTAATATATGAAAACAGTTTCTGAAACTTCCACGTATCTACTATCCCAGTTATAGAACAGTACTTTGTGATTTTATGGGAGAAGAAAACAATACTGCACAGGAACATGTTAAAAAAAATAAAAACAAAATCCTGACACCTCAATACTGACCTTTTCTTGCTTTTCTTTCTCTTTTTCTTTTCCTTCTTATGTTTCTTGGAATTTTTCTTGTGTTTCTTTTTTCGCTTTTTAGATTTCTCTTCTGAAGCACTCTCAGATTCTGACGATGAATCAGAAGATGATTCTGAATCACTTGAACTTTCCGACTCACTGGATGAGGAAGACGACTTGTGTCTTTTCTTTTCTTCTTTCTTGGCTTTATGTCAGAACAATAAAGACATATTTACATACAAAACAGTTACAAATAGATCTTAGAAAAATCAACTTATCCAGGAACTTCCTAAGCTGCTTTTAATTGTGTCATGAAAGCAATGGATCAAAATACTCTATAACAAGGTTTTTTTGTGTGTTTTTTTTTTGTTTGTTTGTTTTTTAAGGAAAAAGACTGTTTCTCCCTGGTAAAATAATGTAAGTCTCTAAATATATAAGGAATTTCAAATATTTTGTTTTTACAAAGAATATATAAAGTACTAAATCTGTACTGTCAAGAATTAGTGTGACTGTGTATGTTTTGTAATGACACCTCATAAGCTATACATGCAGTTTTATTAAAAGCTAATTTCTTAAAAGTTTATAAAATAATTTGACTTTCAATGCAACCTGACTTCATGTACTCAAGCCACAAATAAGAGTTTACAAAAAGAAAATACTGTGTACATTAAGTCCCTTGAAGTAAGCTCAACACAGGGTAGAATCAGATTACCAATTTTGCTACTAAGTGAAGCAATGCTCAGAGAACAGCTCTAATCCTTAGCTCATTGTGTTTTTCTGTGCAAAGATAAAAACTGCTTACTAACCATGGTATGAAAAACAACTTCACTAAAGAGCAGGCTATTCCTTAATTACGTATATCACCGTTTCTTGTGCATCTACTGGAGCTGCAAGCCAGCTATTTATTAGCAATCCGACAGAAGTCCAGCAGGAAGTAATACAAGAACACACACATCTTTTTATGCCCTCTAACAGGGCTTGGACCTATTCAACCATTACATGCTTCAGGTAAACTAATTAAATGGCATGGATACTCTCCAATGTGTTAAGAAATTCCTATCAAGCTATTATCCACAAAATTAAAAGTTCTATTGAAAGCTCCAGGAGGACACACCGGTTGTTTCTGTATAATCATAGTTAAGTTTTCTAATTAGCACCAAATCTTATTTGACAGGGCTCCTACAAATTGTAAAGATATTCTATCACTAACTGCACAACATAATACCGATGCAGACAGAAAAAAAAAAAAAAAGAATTTTCACCATCAAACAATTATACCCAAAAAAGCAATTTCTTTCCACATACACAGGCTCAAAATCTGAAGGTTAAGAAAATCGTAACATTCACTTAGAGAACTTGAGGCAGAGAAAACACTTCTGTGAAGATCTGAAAACTGCCCTTTGGAAAAAGCAAGCAGCTATTTAATGGAATAGCAGACTGATTTTTTTGAATCATTAGTATTAATATCTGTAAAGCAGTTGGAGATCCTATTAAGTTGACTGACACTTGAGAGAGGCAGCAGTAGGCATCAGTAACATCAATCACATGAGTGCAGTATAGAAATTCTCAAATTTGACAATAACTTGACCTCATTTTTCCAAAATGGCAACTTGGAAGGCAACAGTCAATCTCTCAGAGATGATCAAAAGCAAGAAAAATTGCATCAAATCTATTGTTGAGTTGGTAAAAATAAAAATAATAAGTCAATTTTTGCCTTGGTATGTATTATTTGTAGTAATAGGCTAGCACTTCCCACCAACTTAATTTTCATGAGAAACAATGATCCTCATTTGGACTAACATTATAAAATTGGCAAAGACACATCGATAGTTGGCCAACCTAAACATGATTCCATTTGTGGTTCAGGTAGGCTCTTTTTGATAAACAACGTGCTGTGGGAACTTCATATTGCCTTTCGTATGTTGGATGAAACTGGATATGCATTAGAGTAGAAAATTAAGTGGAAACGTACTATACCAGCTGTATAGAGACATAGTTATGGCTCCTAATGGACATGGGAGTCAGCACATCTTAGAAAGTAAATAGGAGGCATTACTTCTACGTAGGATCAACCCACGCCCTCTCTGATGACAACTAACTCACACTGTCCAGGAGCAAATACTGTTTTTAATACTGAACCAGTGTGGTTCTGGCCAATTAAAGATCAAAACAACAAACGAAGATACTCTTGCAGCATGAAGGTCAGTGAGAAGGAAACAGACTTCTATTTACAGTCCAACTGTTCCAGATCGTTAATTTCAGGATTAGGTTTCAACTTATGGTCACATCTGAAATAGATGCCTTACTTCCTACTCCATTCACTGTGACATATATTCACCATACTTCACAAATTACATGATCACACTACCATATAGCCCAGCACTCTCCACATTTCAGTTTGTTATGAAATGTAGCAACTCTTAGACACATGGTATCAGACTCCTGGACCTGAAACAAACAAATGACCTGGCTAGAAACAGGCACAGGCACAAAGGTCAGAACAGATGATCTCATCTCATAATTCACAGCTTCAATCTCTAGCTTCATTTTGAGCCTGACAAAACCAAAACACACAGTTTGTACCCAATGCTCAGTTCATTAAAAAAAATAAATCCACAAAGTAGAAAACTGAATTAACACTTCAGAGCAACCAGCTGGCAGAAAGAGACAAGCAGAATGCTATGCAAAGAATTTATGGAAGAAGTGAGTATCTAGGGGTTGGAGGGACAGGAAAAGAAGGGAGGAGAGAACTCGAAAGTCCAGACAAATGTGATTTATCAGAAATTTCAGACTTTCCTCTCTGTGCCTGTTCTGGAGACTTACCTGAAACTTCAATTTAATTAAAAAAAGACAAAGTTCTTGAAGATAACCAGACTGTTACTACATTTAACACAACACCTCGTTTAGGACAAGTGCTTATCAGTTTCGTACTAAAACTGAGCTAGTAGAGAAGACAATCCGTGCCAAAACCAATTATGTTTTTTAGGAGACTAATTGTACTGCACTGTTTCTTACTTCCTCACTGATTGTAACTCCATAACATTACCAAGACAGTCTCTAGTTATTTTAGTATGTACCAATTGGGAAGAATTGATAGATAAATCACAGCTTACATATTCCTAAATGTATAGTTTAAGCTCACCTTTGGATTTTGGAATCAACTCTCCACAACTCAGTATGCGTACTTCAGCATATGGTTTACTAGATGCATCTGTTTTCTGGTTTTCTATTTCTCTCACAACTTCCTGACCTGAGATGACTTGTCCAAAAACGACATGATGTCTGAAGAATTCAAGCAAAAATAAGGATTCTTAATACTTAATTTTTAAGGCAGTTCTCAAAGAAGTATAAAGTAACAGATACTTACCCATCTAAGTGAGGTGTAGGTTTAGTAGTTCTGTTGTTTGCAGTAGATGTAATTTAAAGAGGAAAACAGAAGTCAATTTTAGTGGAAAGCAGACAACATTTGAAGCATGTACACTGATGATGGTAGTTATTGAGTGAATTAATAAAACTGAATACAAACAATATATATTATTCTAAGTTTGTGTGCAGTTAAAAGCATTGCATGGTTTAAACAAACTACCTATTCAACCCCTTACCACGACTTACTGAAAAAGTACTGATAAATTTTTAGACATAACCGTATTAAAAAAATGTAATAAGAATTGTATTTATTAAATTGCAGGAATACTACCAGGAACGGAAATAAAAATTAAAGCAATTGTCTCAGAAGAGCAAAATTGCAAAAAAAAGTTATTGAAAAATAGATCAGGAAAGAAGGAAAAAGAAGTCTGTATGTACAGAATATTTGCCATCAGAAGTAGAACTGACTTTCTACACCTGCAGACAACTGAATGGTTCACAGCCTTCTCCTACATCAGGATTACTGAGGTATACACATGTCCGCCACAGCAAAACAAAAACCAAAAAAAATAAAAAAAATAAAAAAAAAAAACAACCCAAAACCTAAAATAAATATAGTAATGATTACCTAAATATTCCAAAATAACAGTCTAATGGTAAATTACAAGGACAACCTACCACATTAAGTTCATGATACATAGCTAAAACTGATGAATTTCAAGTATTTACTTCTGTAACTAAATTAAAGAAGCATAATGCAGATGCATTTCAAAGGTTGAAGCTTGAGACATGGCTATAAATGAAACTGCATTGAGAAGTTACCTTGCAACAGAAAATTTCTCTGCTATTTTGTGCTAGAGAGACCATACAGCTTTTTTTGCCTCCTTCCAGGCAACATATGAAGAAAGTGAAACAGCTCTACAGGGACCTAACAAACTTTCATTTGCTCGAGTTAGAAGACAGCTACTGAAAAGACAAAAAGTTCTTTTGCACAGACTATAAGCACCAAACAGCAGAGTGATTAAGTTTCCCTAAAGAGATAATTACAAAAATGGCTGCTTCCTTGTAACTTCCTAAAGAGGAATCAACATTTATATGTTGTAGACTACCTCCCATGCAAACTCAAAGAATTATCTTTACAGCTTACCAAACAGCAAATCACACATTTCTGAACAGCTCAGTACTTACATAAAGAACTGTGAACCATTTGTATCCTTCCCTCGGTTGGCCATTGAAAGAAGAAATTCTTTGTTGTGCTTTACAGCAAAGCTTTCATCTAAAATAAGTATGTTCAATTATTTTGTATGTATACTCACTGCATATGCTTAGATTAATGCTCTACTCTAAGTAAACTCACCCATATTAAATAAATTTACCAGTCACATCTATAAAAAGTTGCATTAAAATTCAATCTAAAACAATAGGGTTTTTTTTTCAAATAGATTATTCTTTCCATTCTAAACAACATAATTTAAGAAGGGGAAATAGGAATTACCAGAGAAACAACTAAAAATAATGTGTTCTTTTTATTCTCCACATGCTGATCACTACTTCTTTGGAGTAAAAAAAAAAAAAAAAAAGTTTTTGGCTGTGCATTATTAAGAAGCCCTGTTCCTTCCAGGAAGTATTTTGTTTTGTATTGTTTAGTGCACATGGACGGTCACTTTGATGGCAATAACAAAATGCTTCTGTATCCTCTGTCAATTTGAATGAAGCTTTTACTTCTAACAAGCACGTCACTTTGATGGTTTAGGTTAAATCTCAATGAATTTGTGCAAAGTAATCACCATTCTTCATTTAAAACACCTGTAAGAGAGTAGCCTATCTTTCCACAAAATAGAACAAAGGCTGCTTGGGGATCCAAACTATATAAAGTTTGATGAAGATGAAGTTTGCCCAGTACTCCTTAGATACAAATGGCAGGAGCCATTCAGAAAAGAGAAGTATGTAATCTGTAAGGTTATGGTTTCACATCATACAGTGTAACAGCCAGTGATAGGGACAGTCCCACTTCCTCTCTATGGTCACCTGTATAACTGCCACATTGCACAGCACTGGGTGTCTATCTAATCCTACAGCTGAGTTGGTTAAGGATGCACACAAGCAATACTTCATACATATGCAATTCCACACAGCGACCAAGTTGAAAAAACACTCTGCAACCACCTGAAAGTACAGGTTTTGCTACTTCTTCCACCTTTCTCACTTTCCTGGTTCTGACTCTTGCCTATCTATTAATTAATTAAATCCACTCACTATTAGGGAAACGGGTACATTTATTTTCTTCAACAGACTTCAGACATTGTAGAAAGCCAAGACAGCTTGCAGTCTGATACCACAAGGTATGACCTCCTCCTTCTGGCAATTGCAAACTGTTCATTCAACACAATGTCTGATATAAAATTGAAGCCTAACTCTACAGTGAATCATTCTTTTGATGCTTTGCTGCAAGCTCAGACAAGGTCCAGTGTTAAAAGTGGCAGGAAGGACAACCTGCCCTGCCAGTGGCAGCTAGCCATCATATGGGCTTAGGTGTAACATGAAACTGCTCCAAGAAACAGACACTCCAGTACACTCCTGACAAACAGCCTGAGGAGCACACTGGAGAGAAAACTTCTTATGCATCAATGACTGAAGGTAAACCAGTACTGTGAGAAAACAGATGGCTTCCTTACACTTAATTCCTCTTGGGTTAAGAAAAAATAAGATTTTATACTGTCTTACAAAGGTAAGATTTGCATGAAAGGCATAATAGAGTCAAGTTTTCTGCTTTTGACTGGGAAAAAAGGCAATCCCCACCTTTTAGCTAGCTATAGAAGCAATAAAGATATGTTCAGAATCAGAATACTGTGTTGAATATTTTTTCTAAACTGTCAATCTGATAAAACTGACGTATGAAAGTGCTTGTGGCTTTATTTTTCATCAATTAAAACGGTTCTTGTTTTAAAACTAAAATATTACCTGAAGTAAAATAAAAGGCCTCTAATAACAGACAAAGACTTCACAAAAACAGTGAAGCTTATAGAACTGAAACTACAGAACATATGGATAACTGCATATAGTATCATCAAAATAGAGCAGACTGATACAACTCTCACCTTCAAAAAAGCCACCATAAATGGATTCTCCTCCCCTGCCATTTCCTTGAAAGAAGAAACGTGAGTTACAAATTATAGTAGGGTAAAAAGTTGCATCATGTGAAAGATGCTTTGTAACAAAAAAAACTGATATATATGCATCCAAGCCATTAACATTTTTCTTCAAGATATGCAAAGATAAAGACATCTTCACAGTACCATTAAGCAGAAACAAACTTGGAGAAAAATGAAAGCTTTCCTACACACTCTGCTATATGCTCCCTTTTTTCTTGACTTCTCAACAGTAGATATATTTTCTCCTCACATTTATAGCTTGTAATTAAGCACTGAATGCTCTGAGATGTGAGGGCACAGAGCAGAATATGTGCATATAGATTTATGTAATTTTGTCACACAAGTTTACGTGTACAGTATCTCATGACAAAAATGGGTTAAAAAGCAGCAGAAATCACATAAATAATGTAATTTAATGAAGCTATATAAGACTCCCAAAAACATTCCAGTGCACAAACATTGAATTTTTCTCAAAAGATTCTCATACCTTCACTGAAGTCACCTCCTTGGATCATAAAATCTTTCACTACCCTGTGAAATAGACAACTTTTGTAATGCAATGGCTTTTGGGTGGATTTTCCTGTACCCTTTTCACCTAAAGGAAACGAAGGGGAACAAAAAACAAAATGACTCTTTGTACCTGTACAATCATCATTACAAAAATTTGTTATTTAAATGCTTAATCAAAACTATCTACCACGCTCTGAAAAATTAATTCGTGAAGTGGACGCATCCTTACAATGCCAGTAAGAAAGTTACACTTAAGAAAGCAACACAGAAACCACTTTTTATTTCTACAGTTATATCAAAAGAACTCCTTACTGACGTTAGTATACAACATAATAATAACCCAACCACAATTAATTCACATAGAATTAAATTAAGAACTCAGACATACAATGGAGAATGCCACCTACCTGGAAATGCTTAAACATGTACAGGGGTAATATACTACTACTAATGTTAAGACTTCTACATAGATAGACTGAAATAAAACAGCCACATTAACATAACCATCTTTGCTCAGAAGCAAGTGAGAAACTCAGATCTTGAGTTATGGGACTAAGTTAGCATAAAAGCTCACAGCCAAAAAATAAAATGAAAATAAAATAAAGTGTAGGAGGGAATGAGAAATTATTTTCAAGGAATCTTTCTTCCTAACTCATGATTCCAACTGCCAGCTTCCTCCTCTGCATCAGTTCTAATCCTCTTCAGACTCATAAGCAAGCTCACTGCCTCAGCAAAATGCTTTCTACTTTTGCTCCTACCTTCAAACAAATAAGGTCTCTGCTGAGTTAGCCAGACAAATAGCACATGGTGAGGGCCCTGTGAACATCAGAGCCAACCTCAAGGTAACAGTAAAGTGTAAGAGTAAGGATCGGGACTATGCTGGAAGATAAAGGATCGTTCCTGTCACTGCTCCCACAACATAAGACTTTCTTCTTACAGTCTCATTCTGAGCTGTGAAACTGGCACAGCTGTGAAACTCTGAACATACCTTATGCCTCCACACGGATGTGACTAGCTACAAAAAACACTTCTGATATGAACTCAGATAAACACGTGGCTGTATACTCCACTGGCCTGTCACACACCTAACAGGTATGCCAGCAAAAACAGAGGTGCTGACACATTTCAAGAAGATAGCATGTCTTTTTCAAAACCACCAGAAAAAAGAGGCAAGTATAAATAAAAATTTGAAATTTCTTTATGATCAATATCATAAATACTTTGTCAATATTTAAGAATAGTGAAGAAATTATATTTTAAAGCAGCACAGTAGCCCACCCCCAGATTTTAAATCTAATTTGACTTTAAACTAAGCAATGAACTATGTGTCTGACCTGAAATGCTGTTCAAAGACTTCAAGTCAAATTTTTAAATTGGTTATCAGGGAATAACACCTTATGCAGAAAATCTGACTTTTGGACATTTGACAGAAAATAAAGAATGCCACAGACACAAGAAAACATGGTACTATCGGATAAGAAGAATCACTTTAAAGTTCAAATTTGCTAGCAATTGCTGATAACCTGATTCTGAGCCAGTATACCTAGATGAGATAATGCTTACAGTTGTGGCAGACAGGATGAATGCTGCATTAAGTGCTCTAGCTAACTTAACATGAACACAGTTATGCACTCACACCTGATTGACATCGTATTAGTACTGACTGATTCAGTATTAACAGCTATGAAGCACCGACCTGAAAGACAACAAACTGAAAGGAGGTGGAAAATGCTGAAGACATTAAACATGGATTTACGTACTCATAGAATCATTCTTGTGACAATATTTAAGTTCTGCTAAGCTGTCAGCATTGCCAACCAAAATAGGTAGCACACTGAGAAACAGTTCTACTTGGAAAAGCTTCTTCAAAAAAAGAATTTCTTCAAATAATTTTTTTTAACAAATAATTTGAATTTCACTAGGAGTAGAAATCACCAGTATCAAACAACATTACTGTAAAACAAAATATTAATGCATACCAGCAACAGTTTTCAAACATTCAAGTATTATAAAACTGAAAAGTAATCCTGCATGCTTGACCTCTTATTGGCTACCTTTCAAGACTGGACAATGTTATACAATGCAAACAGCTACATCAGATATATATGAGAAGTTTGCTAAATCTCCAGGGATATCAAGAACTAGTGTTTGACATACTCAGTTCTATACCTAAAAAAGTCAGGAAAATGTTAAATTAGCTAACATGGTATTACATTTAAAATAATAAATAAATATTAAAATCTACCAACCTGTGCAAAGGCAGCGAAAATTCTCACATGTCTTTGGACACACATCTGAAAACAGTTCAAAGACCACTCTTCCAGCTAGAAATAAAAAGCCATATTTGTTATGAAGTTGATTGCTATTTGTATTATTCTTAAATATTTTATAGGAATATCAAGTTATTGAATGGATTATTTTCATTTTCTTACCAGGTACATTGTTGATGGCTATGTCAAAAAAGCAACGAGGTCTCTGGACCTTTACCCCCATGGCTTCGAAAACTTTAATACTGTAAATAATAAAAAATAATGAGTTTATCCCTTTGTGTAGTGAATCTACATTCAAGTTCTACAACGTGGAAAATTTTGTAAAGACAATAAGAACTGCAGAAAAGATATACATAGAAGGAAACCTTGGAAACAGGTAGCAAAAACAGTATTTTTAAAGATTAAGAAAGAGTTGCATATGTACTTCAGGCCATTTTCATGTTTTGTGGAATTATTAAGTAATTCTGTTCTTTCTTGCTGCAACGTTATCAAATTTACTTCAGTGACATATTTCAGATGGGGAAACACAAGCACAAAAGATACTGCATGATGTGGAGACGATAAAGCTTTAAGTCTTTGTGCTTTCCAGATGGTACAGGTAATCACTTAAGTTGTCCACTCCTAGAATTCTTGGATCTTCAAGGTAAAATAGTGTCAGAGGAAGACAAAGTTAGCTTTGAGACCAGACAGCTGTGTCAAACAACTTTTTGCAACTGCCTTTTAGCTGTTTAAACACATTTTTGTAGCCTGCTTGGCTCAGCATCAGTGGCTGAGGAGGCCACTCACATTCTGGTCAAGGGGACAAGCCTCTGGGCAGTCCCTTTTCCTCAAGAATACACTGGTGGCTGTAGTTTGCAACCCTGCCAGTTAAACTCAGCTTCTATTAATACACCTCAACCACAAACTACAGCAGCTGAAGAATGTACATTGTGCTCCTAACGTTTAGGAGCATAGGAAGGTGGACAGCCCAGAATGATAAACTTCAACCACTGTAGCTGAATCCATCATTTTGTGACAGTGTAAAACAAACAGTCTTGCTGCTGATCTCGTATTTTGCTTTCGCTCCCCATCCATGCTTAGAGTAGCATCCACCTGCTCTCACAAAAAAAAAAAAAAAAAAAACACCCATATAGCCTGCTTCACTACTAACACAGTACATTTTCTCCCATGGCAAACTACAGTAATGGCTTAAACCATAGCTGGGGGCAGTGACACCTGCAGCCTGGTTACTACACCTCTCCCACTGGACGGTCCAACTCCTCAGCAGGAAGCTCAGACCTGAGGTGAAGCGATGGACATCCTGGCCATGGAGGTGACAGGCTAACAGGCTGCTCCTGATTGCTTGTGCTATTTTGTGAAATTTGGATGTAAAGAAGTAAGCATGAAGGATTTTCACTGAGTTCCTCATAATAATTGAGCAAGTCAGGTGTGCATGCTTTCCGAAATACCAGAACTTTAGCCACAGATAAGGAGATTGGTCAAAGAGCAGAAGCTAAGTTATGATGATCAAAACTATAACACTTTGCTATATTGAGTATTAAACCTTAGTTTTTAGGAGTATTTCTGGGATTCTAGCCATCTCAGTGTCGGGAACTGCTCTAACCAGGATCAAAACCATTCTGCATCATAAACAAAAATAAAAATAAAAATGATCTTCCAAAATTACTGCAAATGAAGCAATTCGGGCTTTTCCTTTTATGTCACTGCTTATCTTGATATTTTTAATGCAACTTCTCTCATACCTTTGAGTACATAAATCCCCCTTATTTTTGAGTAACAAGGAGTAACAATTTCATTTGCAACCACAGCCTTCGGCAGCATCACACACAGTCTTCTGAGGCCACATCCTCTCTGAATTCAGAGGGGAAAAAAAAAACAGTGATGGCAGAACGATCCATAAGACTAGAGCACCTTTCCCAGAACTGGAAATATAATTCATAAATTCTTTTTGTTGCCAGAAAATACTACTCAAATCTAACAACACTAAGCATTTCTTAAAGCTTCACCCTTATCTGTGCCAGAAAACAGCCTCAAAACGTGCAACTGCTGCCACCTGTCACTCCTGTTTATGAAGGAGAGGCTACAAGGAATCAAAAGACTCTAGAACAAGGTTGTCTGCATTCTCTCCTTGTGCTCAGCATCACTCCGAGCATCTTGCCAAGATTACACAGCAAAAAAGTCACAAAAGCAACGCAGGAAGGATTTACATGCAACACCACTCAACAATTTATCATCCACAGGATTCTTAGCGCAGCTAGGCTGTACAAACATGCAGGACCATGGGAGACATACCCTTAGCAGTGTAACGAGCACATTAATTGTCACAAGCCAGAGACTCACCAAAAGCAGCAGCAGCAGCCCTGCCTCAGCCTGCTCACTCCTCTTGCTGATTTACTTTATCTCCTCTATTAACACAACTTTTGTAGCCAGACAGAGAAACAGAGAAAGCATGACAGCCGAGGACTTGAACCCTGCTGGGTCACAGATTGCTGTGCCCAGGTCAGGCATGCAGGGGAGGCAGACAAGGCAGGCAGGAGGACAGGCTGCCCTCACACCTGACCCCAGCCAGGCTGCCTATCAGCTCACAGGCTGCCAACAGTGCAATGGGCTACACAGCCACAAAGGAGGGGAAGAAATCATTTCACTGCAGAAAGCCTCTCAGAACAAATGTTACAATACAGGCTGAAATGAACTGAGACACCTAAGGCCCAACAGTATGGCAACTGACTGACTGTACCCAAACTCAAAGCATTTTGGCCTTCCATGGTTGAGTGAGGAGGGATTCAACCCGCAATCTGCTTGAAAAATAAAGAGATCTGCATGAAAATTTCTATACAGTATTTTAGCAGAAACAAACTGCTTTAACAAGTCCTGTAACAGTATCTCTTCAATAAATACTGGTTGCACATAGTTCTAGACAGCAACTGCTCAGGGCAGACACACTGACTGGATACACATCACACCAAATAAATATACCTTCTCCTGAGAAGATGCTGCAAACACCTCTCCTGGGGAGAACACTAACAGCTCTCTCTTTTTTTGTGCAGCAATTGACTCTCCTGAATAATCCAGAACTGCCTCATCTTTAAAATCATTTGGAAAACAGAATCAAAACCTACTGGAACATCTAGGGTAGGTAGGGAGCTAGATGTACAAGGAGAGAGCTGACAGGCTGGATAAACTTAATTACACTCCCTCATTAACCAGGCTAAAATATCAGCAACATTCACCTTAAACTACCTATACCTCAAGAGAGCATTTGCTCTCCAATATACATAAGTTCCTTTTGTACAGTCAGATCTCCTCACTGAGTACAGTACTAACACATTACAGATGATCCATGTAGTATTTAATCACAAATACAGTCCTGTACGTTGATTGCTCAGAATTTGTCTGTATTAAAAGCAAGTAAATGGTTCTGATTTCAGAACCAGAGAAAAGCAATTTCAGAATACTAAGAACAAAAAGGGAGAAAATTACAAG
The DNA here is from genome assembly GCF_038088225.1 of Cyrtonyx montezumae. Taxonomy (NCBI): domain Eukaryota; kingdom Metazoa; phylum Chordata; class Aves; order Galliformes; family Odontophoridae; genus Cyrtonyx; species Cyrtonyx montezumae. Next base: position 10,987,609 of record NW_027072078.1, on the reverse strand, counting down.
TAAAGCTCAATACTATGTGCTGGTAACAACAAGGCTTACATGACTTGTATATTATTTTCAGTTAAAATGCAGACGCTGCATTTTCATCCACCTCCTGCTAGAGAAGCCTCTAGAGAATAAGAAACAATGCAAAAAAACCAACCAGCTACCTTCAGTGTGCCTAAAACAGCCCGTTTGTTAATTAATACAGAAGCACTCTACGCTGAACTGTTAATTTCATTTTCAGAAATAAATACAACAAAAAAAGTTTTGCCAGAAGAGCTGCATCTATAGCCAGAGCATCACCAGCTGTGTCTCTCAGAGTTCAGATCCCTTCACACCTGCATTACTTATTATTTCACTCAAGAATTTGTAGGATAAAGTTGGTCAGCTCATGGCCAGGCTGCAGACAGCTGCTCCCTTTCGAAACGAGACATGCCAATGGAAAAGATCACCCCCACAGACTTTTCACAAGCATCTCTGCCAGAAACTGTCACTCATACTAGTTGATATGCTAAAAAACACGTCCTGCTGAATTTTTTTTCCCAGTCAAAATTACTTGTACTAGCAAGGATCTAGTAATAACACTGCTTAATACATCAGTGCTCCTTTCAACTGAAATGGGTTACACTGAAACGTCCACTCACAGATGCACATAAACTGGAAAATTCACATCACTCAACTCACACAAGCTGACAGCAAGCAGCAGTACAGAACTATTCCACAGTTTTGAGGAAAATAAACCCTTCACTTGTAACCATGCCACACAGGTTGCCAATTTGTTTTAGTCCCTGCAAAGAACAGAATAGGTTTGGAGCAAAAACGTACTTAGTAGGAAAAAATACTATCATAACCTCTTCTTTCATTATCCATCATCACCTACTCATATCTACTCTCTCCTACCTTTAATTTCTCCTTGACTTTGTCTTCATATTAGTTTTCTCACATCAATTTACAGTTATCTTTGGCAGCAGTCTTCATTCGATGCCCAAATGAAAAATAAAGCACATAAATCCACACTCCTGGCATCTGGTTCCAGGTTATCTTCAAATGCACAAAGACAAATCTGATTTATATTAAAAAGCTAGCCATCCAGAATCTTCACAAATATTTTTAAGTAAGATTTTGAATCTAGGGAACACAAATACAGCAACTGAACACCAACCATGCATCACATTCATTAGGGCTGTTCCACAATCACTTAAAGCATGTGGACTGAATCCCAGAACGGAGGGTTCACACTACAGTGGGGCCAGCCCTGGTACAGGTGTGTGTCCCCTTGAACACATGAAACTACACCCTCCTCTGCCTCCTTCCAAGAAAAGACTTTGGCAATGGCACATATCAGCTTAATATGACAGTGCAGCCATAGCCTGAGAATGGTGTTTGTTTTATACAGATTAAATTGCAAATGAATATATGATTGCTAAATGAGACTTGAAATCTTAGAACTAGTACCATTCCTGCATCAAAGCTTCCAGCTCTGTTAGGATGATACTGAAGGCAAGAACAAAAGTCCAAAAAGCCCAATCCCAGCCTCAGTAATATCCTCAACACCTTTCCAAGCAACAGGGTCTTTTTTGATCAAAAAAATCCCAAATAGCAGCAATGGCAACTATGGAAATTCATTTGCTTTTATTTTACTAATCAGCAGCACAGGATTTTGTTTTGGCAACAGATTTATAAAAAGGTACATTTCAACACATTTCAGATTTTGGATGCTGCCTTAGCTATCATGCAGATTTAAAAATGCTTTGAAGAAAAAAAATATTTTTTTTCAAAGGTCTATGGAATTTCTCAAGTAATGCTAAAAGTGGGTTTTTTTGCACTGTTTATACTTTTCCCCCTAAAAAATGAAATCAAGGGAAGAGGTACCTGACAAGATCAACCATTACCTTCCAAGAGCCCGCTATCCTCTTAGATGGATGTTAAACATCATGTTCAGATTGGCCCTGAACAAATATGCAGAATGTACTCCTACACTACTGCAGAGCAGAACTAATTTACATTACTTTTAGTAAGAGCTCTTGCAATTAACAACATAAAATTGAGCTTCCTGTATTGAAGTACACAAGCAACGCACACCTAGATTAAATGTCTCAGTTGGAAGAACACAAGATTCAGCTGAGAAACTGATAACATTCTCCAAAAACTATCTGAACAGGGATACAAGATCTCAGCAGATCTTCCTTTTATTGTCCTAAAAAAAAGAAACTTAAAATGAAAAATATCTTAAAATGCATTTATGTCGACAACAAAGAAAAACTTTGCTGCTGAGAGTAAGTCATAGTTTATTATCATCTGATTTATACAGAAAAGCTTCGTTTTTCCTCCGTTTTTCTTTTATTTTTCTTGTCTACCATTAGAGTTGTGAAAAAACGCAGATGTGTTTTCCCAGGTCTGTGCACAACTAAGTGCCTTTAATTGCTGCTCACAGAACTCCCAGAAGTGGTGAAAAACATGACTTATTTCAACCCTACATTCATAACTGAAATCAGGAGCAGCATTAGGTCCAGAGAAGCCATTAACAAATAAACCATAATTTTAGAACTCAGAAAATACTAAGAAAAAGCAAGCTTTACTGTTGTGTAAAAGAGAAGTTTTTAAAAGGTACAGTGCAATCAGCAAGTCAGTCACCTGCTGGAATCACCAAAACAGACTTCAGAAGAGGAATCTCCTCTCCCAGCTACAGAAGATCAGAATAAGGCTGAAGTGTGTAGCAGCTAAACACACAATTTTTAATGCCAACGCCAACAATAACCCCAAAAATGTATTGTTCTATGATCACTTGTTCTCCTCCTCTCAACTACATTAGTTCTACACCTATTCCCAGCCTCACCCCAAACTCCAACCAAATCCTTGCTCCATTAGAAGACAAATGGACGTGCTCCTGGCTGCTTCCAAATGAAAGGTGTATGGGAGCGCACATGGCACAGAGGAGTGAACTGGCAGCAGAGACATCATGCTGCACTACAGTAACATCCTTCTCTGTAGCACATATGCTTAACTCCCAGCTCCCTCACAACCCACTGATTTTCTGAAATCCATAGTCAGAAAAAAAAGATAAAAATTAACAGTTGGATGATCAACTAGCTAACTCCAAAACAAAAGCTGTTTCACAAGAGGACTGGAAAAAATGGTCTTTGTAAAAAATATAGCACCAAAGGGTGCTCTCTGAGGATCGTCAATAGTTTGTTATGTCCATCCCTCTTCAGGCCTACTTCATGCATTAAAGCCATTCTTTTTTCAAATTTTTAAAAGTAACTAAAAAACCAATTCCTGATAAATCAAAAGTACATGCTCTTCAAATGTAGATAAAGTATTGCTTCATAAATCATGTCTAGCTGTCATATATTTTGATCACTTATTTAACATGGTGGCACCTAAAAGCGTGACTCATACTGATCCCAATGCATTATTGTGAAATGAAATAAAGCAAAAACCAAAAACAGAAAAAAGAAAACCAACAACAAAGCCCATTACCTATCTCCACCCAGAGAACAACTTTTCCTGCAGGTAACACAGAACAAAGACATGAAAAACTGGATATTCTCTCTTACTAAAACATAATGAACTTAAGTCAAACACTGAGCAGCTACCAACCAACTAGACTTCCATATCAGGACTACAGAAGACACACATCTCCTTCTGAGTGAACTGTAATGCAAAACAACAGAAAATTCAGCCTACTTCAACACACCGTTCCTTTTCCTCCTAAGCCTCCCTCCTCTAAAGCCTCCTAAAGATTTAAAGAATAAATGTACGTAACACGCATTTCCCACAAAACCCCGTGGAGAGCTTTCAGAAAGCCGGAGACCCTCCTGCCGGCCAACGCAGCTCCAGGCCTCGCTTCCCTGGGAGAGGCCTGCGGAGGGAGAACATGTGGCACGCAGACAGCCGCTTACTTCGCCTTCTGGCGGAGGAGGAAGGCTTCATTCAAACTCCGAGGCCGGCGCCGAGAAGCACCCAGGCCCCGTTCCGCAACGGGGAGCCGTGCCGGCCGCAGCTTTCACCAGGCCCCAGCCGCCACCGTCTCACAGCTCCCTGGGCCCCGTGTTCCCTCCCCCCGGAGCCTCCACCCCGCACGAGGAGCCCCGTCGCCCGGCGAGAGTGACCCCCGAGGCGCCCTCGGCGTGCCAGGGACGCGCTCAGCTCCCGCCCCCTCCGTACCGGGGCTCAGGCCCCGCGGCTCCGCGACCTCCGTCCCCAGCCCCGAGCTCTCGACCCAGGCCGCGGCCCTCCCCCGGCCACATGGCGGTGCCGCCACTCACCCCGCTCGCGGCCCGCGTCGCCCCGCGCTCTTCAGCGCCTCGCCGCCATGTTAGAGCTGGTGCGGCACGGACTGCGTCAGTGGAAGGAGAGGGCGGGAGGGGGCGACCCCGGGGGCGGTGCGGCGGAGCGGGGCTCGGAGAGGGCGGCCGAGGCTCCCGAGGCCGGGAGGGGCGCTGGGGGGCGAGGACACCGGCCGCGCAGAGCCCTGCCCGCCGGCGGGGACCGCTCGGAAGGAGCCCGAGCGGCTGAGGGAAGGGGCGCCCGCCCCCTCGAGCTCGTCAGCGGCGCTCCGCCCGCCGCCTCCACTCCCCTCGGCCGGGCCGGGCCTGGCGGGAAGGAGCGCGGCCTATGAGGGGCGGGCGGTGCGCCGTGCCCGGCACCGGCTGCGGCCTAATTCGTTGGCCGCGAAACGGCGGCTCGGCCGACAGCCCGGGAAATTGGCAGGACACGGGAGTCAGTATGGAGCTCCTAACGGCCCCGGAAGCCGCTGCAGCACTGGAATGTAAGGAGTTAAAAGGGGAATTATCGTGTAGAAAAAGGTCCCTGATCTTAACCCGTGTGTCTACGCTGCCGTTCAGGTCATATACACTTATAATAGCAACAGAAGCCTTCTCGCTCTGAGCAGTGAGTATGGGGTTTGTAGGTGTGTGAAACGGGAAGGGAGGACACGTGTCCTGTGGGAAGCTGCCGAGCAGCCCGCTGAAAGGAGAAACATTAATCTCCTAACAAATTAATATCCAAAATTTGTTTCAAAATACAACAAAAACAAATGAGAGGTTGACATGTGAGTTATGAAATCCTGAAGTAAGTGCAGTACTGAGTGGTAAATCAACACCACATTATCTGGCCTCTTCAATTTGCTTTAGATATTAATTGATTAACTAATTGATTTCATCAAAACACACTTGGCAAGTGAAAAGTAACAAATTCAGCATCTTGTAAATGAAAAATCCCTATGATGTGCAGAATTCACCTTCATGCAGAGAAGGAATGATGCGCCTTTAAAGCAGGAGATCATACTTCCTGGAGTTATGTGAATTTGCACAAGGGTAAGCGCTGCCCTGAGTTCACCACGGGGCTCAGGTCCTCCTCTCTGTCACTTAAATATGTGTATGTGTTCCTGCAGTCTGCAGCCCAGGCCACCTGCATTTGCTAGCAGAGAGGTACAGAAGCTATTCTGGTTACTAAATTAAGCAACTGACAAATCGTTAGAAATCCAGTCACAAATTATACATGCATGTTTTCTAAAACACGGCGGCTCCATAATAAATAAAATGGGAACTATTTTACTAGTCTGAAGGAGTTCTATTTCGTAAGCAACCAAAATTTGAGGTGTAACAGCAGATGAAGAAACAAAACCAAACCTGTGATAGGTGGCTGCAAAACAGCCCATCACCAGATTAATGCTGGCTGTGATTTCAGATAGAATGATAACAACTTGAGGCCATGCCACAGAAAGCTGGAAGGATAAATGAACATAGAGAGTGTGGCATTGCCATTGCCTCAAAGCAAGTTATTTTCACTGGTGGTAGAGAAGGTCCAGAGAGATGATCTGAAGCTGTTTGTGTGCAATATAGATAACATATATGTCACAACATGTTAGATTTGTGTTTCAGAATTTAAAACGTTATTTTTTGCAAAGCATAAGAAAATACAGCATACAAATACAGTAGCATAAATTATTCATAACGTTATTTCATGACGTATAATGCTACTGCATAGGACTGCAACAAGTTAGGAGGAAATTCTTTGCTCAAAGGACGGTGAGGCCCTGGCACAGGCTGCCCAGAGGAGCTGTGGTCTGTACGTTCAGTACAGTGAAGCCGAACACCAGAGCTCTGCTCTTCTTGAACTTCGGACCTGACTGTGTTTTCTATTAGAGATGTTGTTTTCCCCCCTCGAAGTATGCTATATCAGACTTGTATTGATACGACCTTGGAACTTGACAACTATCCTTTTACCGGCGCTAAGCCAGCCGTTGGCCGCGGGGCCGCCCGGTGCCTCCTGCAACGCCGCTCCGCGCGCCGCCCTTCGGAGCGCGGCCGCCGCTTCCCCGCCCACCGCTGGGCCCTCCCGGCACCGCCCCCCGCGGCATCCGGCGGCGGCAGCGGTACGTGCGGGCGGGTGGCTTTGGGACGGGCTCCGCGCTCGTGAGAGCTGGGAACGGCCTTCCCTCGGGCCCGGGGTAGGGCGAAGCGCCGCGGGGCCCAGGCCTACGCTGGGAGCCGGGCTCGGAGCTTCCCGCTGCCCCCCACCCCTCCCCGCCTTGCACGCGGCCGGGGCTGCGCTGGGCTGCGGCTGCGCGGGGCCGCTCTCCGTTCTGCCGTACCGCAGCGTGCGTCCCTGTCCTCGGTGAGCGCGGGGTGTCTGCATTCACTCCTTGGCGGAGGGTTTCTGGGCTTCCTGTAGCTTATAATGTAGTTCTGAAAACGCTTATCGTATTTCCACTGATAGCAGATGACTTTAAATACCTTCTGTGTTTTTAGTTTATATTTTGCATGGTAGATAGAAGACAGAATTAGCTTTTTAGGGAGGTATGCTTCCTGGTTTGTATCAGCGTGTTTCAAAACACCAAGCGTTTCTTCTTGGTTCTCTTTCTATAAGACATTAGATAGAATAAGATGCCGCTTAAAATCGTGACAAATCCCTTGGATCTGCCGAATACCTGTCAGAAAGAGCAGTGCTCAGAGCTGGCCTGCAGGTTGTTCTGAACCGCTGTTCCCACTCCCAGCTGCCAGCACAAGGGAAGAAGACAATTCATTTAGTTCTGACAGCTCTATTGTGGCTTCTGTTTAAAAGCCATTGGGACAACCACTGATGATTGCTGCTTTTGGCTATTATAATTGGGTGTGTTTGATTCCCTGCATATGCATCTACACAGCATTTGTCGATAACTTGAGAAATGTGGGGGACTGACGAACAGTTTTTGAGAAGTGATCAGCTTAGGTATTGGTATTTCGTTGAAGATTGCTGGGTTGTGATTTAAGAGTGGGTTGATCCTTTGGTCTGTGTTTCAGTTTGTTTAATCCACTTTATAAAATCTTGTCAGAGGTCCTTCCATTTCTAACAGCACATATTGGTGTCCTTAGATGGAAAGGCCAAACTTCTTACAGAAGTTACATGGAATAAGTAGCATCACACAACTTATTCCAGTGGTAAATTGGAGTAGATTCTTTGTAAGCACAAGGAATGGAGTAGGCAGAAGCAATGAAAGCAGCCTGTAAAGGGGTGCTATAAAGCAAAATCATTATAGAAGAAGTACTTACTGTGTAATAGCTGGAAAATTTTTACCTTTTTGCATTCTTTCATTTTGCATCAGGAAGAAAGCCTTTCACGTTATACAGCATCATAAGTTAAAACTGTTCAGAGCTCAGGAGCTTGTGCTCACTCATTTGATTTTACTGCAGACATTTCCTTTGAGCCCTCTGTTGGCATGATGGAGCAGCCTCCATATGAGAGCAAGTCTTCATTACTTGTGCTCTCCTTGCACATGAAAAAGCTCATCTTTGTCTTCTCATTATTAGCCTGGCAGTACATGCATTTTTGAGGTAGCATTTTAAATATGGAAATATCTTCTAAGTTTATTTAGAATGTTATTACATTTGGTAGTAGCACGTAACACTTCATGTTCTTTGTTCACTCTCAGAATTCAGAGCATTTTTTCAAGCTTACATTAACTAATATGTTAAAATGCAGGTACATAGATTTTTAGGTAGGATTTATGACTATATCTAACAGCTTTAATTCTGTCTCATTACAGGTACCTCAGAACTGAATTACGGATATAGTGACTGTACAAGATGAAAAGAGAAGAAAATAAGTGCCCATTTTTCAGATGCCCAAATTTGTTTTGTGGTACAGTGCTTTACTGAGGAAAATGAAAGAATCTTTCTAGACACCTTAAAGCTAGCTGATGCACTTAGAAAAATGCTTTGTTTGAGGCAAGTTTGTTTCTCTGCACTGAGACATTACCAAGTCCGAACTCTGAGCAGCGATCTGCTTCTGAGCCAGATAAATAACTGTACCCATGAAGATGAAGTGTTCAGCCTTGTTGGTCGGAACAAGGCCAGGCTTTCTGAAAAGCATGTGGGAATTGCATTGAATGTGCTATGGCAGTTGCAGAAGAAGAAGCCACTTCTCTTAAGGACTACTGACTATGTAAGAAATCATTCCCAGTTTCAAACTCTTTGCTTTTTAGCAGAAAACAAAGTAGAACACATGGATAATGAGGCAGTAGTGGATACTCTGTATAGTATACTGAGGTAAGCAGTATTATGTTGATTTCCACATCTATACATTGTGCATCTGCTAATAAAAAGAGGGTGTTTTTGGAGTAAAAACTCTAGCTGCAAGGAACTTCCTATGCCAGATCCAAGCAGAGATATGTTTTGCACTCCTGATAAATTAAATTGTGATATTGAATTCATAAACGTTTATAATGTGTTTCTGGGTACATTTGTTTGATTGGAGGGAGCAATGGAGATGTAAAGCGTGACAAATAATGGGAAGACATTTTTCTCTTAGATTAATTCCTTTTAATTTCTGAAGCAAACTTTCCAACTGCTGTGACTTTGATTTTTCTGAAGGCTCAATGTGGAAAGCCATGATTCGCTGGCAGGAGTGCTCATTACAGAAGCATGGAAAAGATTAGAAAGGCAAGTACTGTACTAGTATGCTTTGTGGAAAGTGTAAGTTGCAGGCATCGTTTGCTTCACACGAGGCTACCGTGTGGAGTTTCATACACACAATATGTTTTCATATAAAATACCTGGGCATTTTGTCTGAGTTCAGGATATCATTATACCACAGGAAATGTGTAAATATTTTGTTCCCTTGTTTTGTAATCTGAATGTAACTTCTAATTCAATAGTGGTATAAATTGTATTTTTGCCTTCAGTTATTCACTAGAAATGAATGGTAAATATTCTCTCTTTGATGTCTTAACAGCCTTAGTTTACCAGCTTTGTCTAAATTTGCACTGTGTTTACACAAGCAGCACAGACGTTTTAGTCCCCTAATTGGCAAAATAGCACATCTTGTGGATGTGAAACTGGATTCTATACAGGATATAAGGTAAGTGTCTGAGTGAAACCAGGGTTTTATGGAAAAGATGTGATTTGTGTATCGGTTTTCATAGAAAAGTTTGCTCAGGTTCTATTTAGAATTTACCCATATTTATTTTTCTATTTCTATTAATAGAACTAAACAGTTCTATTTTTGTTTATCTTCAGAGCATTTTTTTGTCATGGTGAATTTATCAGTTCTTTTGCTAAGGTGTTTGTTACATTATCCTAATACTAAAATTCAGTAGAATCATAGAATCACCAAGGTTGGAAAAGACCTCCAAGATCATCCAGTCCAACCATCCACGTATCGCCAGTATTTTCCCCAAACTGTGTCCCTTAGTACAAAAGTAGAACTTATCCCTAGTAAAAAAAGTCCAAGCTTATTTTTCTTTCTTCTTCTCCCTGGGCTGTTATAGCAAATAAATGCTGCTCTTTTTTCCACTGCCTTTTACAGCACCAGTGGTCTCCGTTTATTTTCCAGCATGCAGAGACTGCTTATGAAATTAATTGAATGAGACTGCATTTCTTTACACAGTTGATTCTCCTCTATCTTAAGTTATTCCATTTGGAAGGGATTTTTTTTCTTTAGGAATGATGGTGACTCTTCTCCCTGTTCTGTATCTTGGGAATTGTTTGGGTTTTTTTATTTTTTCTCTGAAGATTGAAGGTCTTTTTACAAAATTAATCAGGTCAGGAGTTTGCCTTAGGCAAACACTTCTATCACAAACAACTTTGTAAGTGGTGAAAAATCCCAGTCATTTCAGTAATTCCCCGCAAACAGAATTTTAAAGTTATTTGGACAAATGTTTTTTGCTGAGCTGTTTTTGACATTAGATTAAGAACTCCTTGTGACATAGGAGTCAGCAACATCCTAACTAATGTTCCTTTATTTGGCTAATTTATTTGAGAAGTCTAAAATGTGTTATTTAATCGTGTTCTTGTAAGCTTAAAATCTTTTGAATTTTTTAGGATCTTGTCAGTTTTGATGATCAGTATTTCTGATGTAATCTCACAAAGTTTTCAAGATCGATTACTACAGAAGGCAGAACAACTGTTGGGAGAAGAAGTCCACTTCAACTATGCCAAAAGAATAGTACAGTTTCTTCAACTTATTAAATTGACATATCCTCCATTGCTGGAAAAATGCAACAAGATATTCTTAAAAAGCACCTCTCATCTTGATTTAGACAATGTTAGTCTTATTTTTGGACTGTATGAGCAGTTAGGTTTTGATAATGCTGAGTTCCGCTTGATTGCTAAACAGCTGCTGTCTGAATCAATAGATGATTATCACGAACCTGAAGCCTTTGCAAAATTATTTTTTGTTCTTGGGCCTATGGCTGGATCCAAGGTAAAAGAAAGGTAAGAATCTTAACAAGTATTATTTTTACATAGTCTTTCTCAGAAATTGAAATTCTGTAGGTATTTTGAGGAATTTCTGAGCCTATCGGTTGACACCTGAACTTAGGTTTTCTGCTTGTAACTTACAGCAATGAATTCTTCCATTGGAGAAACAGTGTCATAGCATTTTGTCTTGACAGTTGCATAGAAAGTTGTATCTAATAACAAAGGGGTGCAAGAATATTGTTACACAAGGCCATCTTGTACGTATGTCTCTTAAGCTCTATTTATCCTTTCACATTGGATAGTGGTAACAAACTTGTTGCTTTTTCCCTAAGAGATACATGCAGTAGTATCTATTACATTTTCCTTTTAAGGTTTCAGTAGCTGAAACAATTGGAGTCTTGTCCTATCCCTGTTTGCTGTACAGACTAACAAAACTGCAGGGGTTGGAAGGGACCTCAAGAGTTCTTTGAGCCCAGTCCCCAGATCGCTGAGTCAAGCCTCTAAACATACCATATCCAATATGAAAGGGTAGCAGCAGGGAATCCTCCAGCATTAATTTAGGAATTAATGCACTGTTGCATTGCTGATCTTGGTCCGCCTGCATTTTTTGTGCCACAAAATCCATTTTGGGGTGGTATTGTTAATAGTTCTCTCAAAGTCTTCAGTTTTAGGCAGAATTTATTGTATTAATTAGCAATGTTTTCAGGCTTTACTTCAATGGTATTTCTTTCTATTCAAATTTCTGGATATTCTTTACCGTAACCTATGCAATAATTTATTTTCTTTACAAGAAGTTTAGCCAGTTAAACTGGTCAGCACCTTTTCATAAATTCTTCTTTCCTTTTTCATGGAAGTTAAAGTGAGACAGAATGATTTATTAGCCTTATTTGCCCCAGAATCAATTCAACTCATTTTTCTGTCTGTAACTTGCTGGTTTGTGGTGAGTTTTTATTTTTTTATTACTTTCAGAAGTGTTGGACTCAATGTCCTGATTTTATACATTTGCATCTTTGTCTATTCCATGCTGTTCAGGAGAAGGGTTCATGAAATAGAATTATCTAGTTGGGGAGAATCTGTTTTCCTGTATTTCCTGATGTAGTTGTTGGTTCTATCCATCTCAGACAAAGAATAGTGTCGCAATCTTTGCTGTGACTTTTCAGCAGTTTCTCATTGGAAAACAAATTCTTTCTTCTCTTTAGGTTGCTAGCAACTGCAGCATGCATTGCAGAAGGATTTAGCAGTCATCAAGTGTTAGTGATACTGAAGACCATGCAGAAAATGAAATGTAGACATTCTCACCTGCTTGAAAAGTAATTTTTTACAAAAACCTACAAAGTAATTGTATTCTATAGCTTATAAATTACTTTCATGTATTATGAAAAAAATATACAGTATCATTTGGGAGTGGAGAGTGTGTCACATACGAACACATGCACGCTGTATATAATTAGCTGTTACAGACTTTAAAATATTACAGCTTGACCCTGAAGTGATTGAATAATTCAGAAATTTCACAGAAGGGCATTTTAATCCTAGCTAGTTAATGTAATATAGTTTTTAGCTTATTTACTATTATATGTGATCTGTTTTGTGTAAACTTAGCATGTGACAATTACTGTAAACTGCTGAGGCAATGAGAATATAGTAACTGCAGAGAATATATCCTATCTGGTGGTCCTGTTACTGATGTGAGTTGTTTCTTCAAAAGTTATTGTGCCCTAACTTGACCTATGAAGTCTTGCATCTTTAAGAACTTGGGCCAGATTCTATGCAATTGTAAACTGAACAACAAAACTGAGGTGGAGACAAGTGCAGGTGTATATAATGCTCCATGTGCAACATGGGGCACCCCTTCTTCATTTGGGGTGTTGTGTTCTGCAGTATCTTCTGCATTAGCATAATATCATGTCATCTTTTTCTGTTTGTATTCAGAATGGTTTCTGTTCTGCACAGACACTTGGATAGCTATCATGTATTGCAGTTGGTAAGGTTAACACAGTGCTTGGTGTTGTTGCGTTGCCACGATCAGAAGTTGCTTGCCAAACTGAAAATGTTGTTATGTGGGTAAGTGTGTGTTCTTGAAAATTCAGTCCTATTCAATTGAAGTATTACATAGTAATCTAGTTAATATTTTAAATAACAAGCTAAAATGTCTGTTTTCATGAAATATGAAGATCAGGATTTTACAATGATTTAATTTGATTAAGCACATAAATCGAAGGATAGGAAATGGGTTTTGTCTTGGCTGCAGGTCTAGGAGTATCTACTAATACAAGTGATGCCTTTTAGAACGTGTTTTTTTTTTCCTCCTCCACTGGCCACTGCAACAGAGACATTGACTAAGAAATTCTGGCTGATATTTTATAGGAAGGATAGGTAGTAATCTATTATTTGATACTTAGGGAAGCAATAAATGAAAAGTAAGATCTGAACAAGTGCAAGTATAAAGCAGAAATACTCTCCTGCAGATCAAAGAACTTTCTAGTTAGTTCTCATCGTTATGAAGAGATCTGCGATCATTGCTTTCATTTTTTGTGGATGATACCTTTGTGTTCCTTGTGCTCTCCAGGGCACCAGCACTGGTGAGCACAAGGAACACAAAGGTATAACCTGGTGCTCTCCAGGACACCAGCAAAGAATAAGTTGGTATGTCTACCACAGAACTTATCCCTGCCCTAGAAACCCACAGACTCAGAACTTCCTTATTATGTGCTTCTGTGCTCTCAGTAACACTTCAAGCCTCACCAGCTAAGATGCTTACTGTCATCTTCCCCTTTTCAGTTTTAATAAGTCAGAATGAAGAATTTAATCTTGAAATGAAAAAAAAAAAAACCCAAACAAAAACAGTTACTATCTGTGTAAATTCTGTGTCACTGATTTTGTGCTTTTTTTATTCTTGGAAAAATATGCTACTCTTGACTTTTTGAAAAGAACTTTAATGCAGTCCTGCCTGTGGCAGGGGCATTGGAACTTTATGATCCTTGAGGTCCCATCCAGCCCAGGCCATTCTACAATTCTATGAATTTGTTTGCTCTCCTAAAAAATAAAGAAAGCAAATGTTTGCATTCTGTCAATACTGATGAGCTGCTTTTCTTTCTGTCTCTTTTCAGTTTTTTAAAATCTAGTATCATACCTGCTGATACAGCTGCAATAATTAATGCACTGACCATGCTTCCATCCCCTCAAGTTGAGGAAATCATTATAAACAAAGTAACAGCAGTTCTACCTCAATGCAGGCTCCAGGACCTCAGTTGCATCGCTACAGCTCTTGTCAGATGGAATCATTATGACAAGTTGCACTGGCAAAAAACTTCTGAACTACATGCAAAGATTCTGCAAAAACTAAATGACTGTGGATTTCAGAGGCTTCAGAAAGCAGGGGACTTAAATCCCCTGTTGGAAGAATTCACACATGTGAATGGAGAGTGGTTGCAAGAAGTCATCAGTGAGGAGGCTGTGGCTGCATGTCAGCGCTTGATAGATCAAGTATCATGGGCAAATGTATTACAGTTGTCTGTTTTTCTCATAAAAACAAACCATCGCTGTCCTTCATTACTTGACAGAATAGCATCTGTGACTGTTCAAAATATAAATAAGGTACTAGTTTTTCTTTTCATCTACTGTGTAAGTTCTTTAGTTAGAAAAGGACAGGATTGCAGCAAATAGAGTAGAATTCAAGCCCTGGAAATCCTCTGACTTTTACAGTTTTACCTAGTTGGTTGTGTGTTTGTTTCTCTTGAATTTCGGTTAAACATGTAGCTTTTTTTTTTTTTTTTTTTTTTTTAAATCGAGTTTAAAACTCTTGCAGCAGTTTTATATATGACAGTTTTTTATTGATAGAATGAAATTACAGTCACGTGGATTTGGGCTTGGCTACTGTTTTGGAAGTAGAAATTTAAATTACTGAAGTTGTCTCAACCTTTTCCATGCTGCACACAGTTTATAATGGCTGTCATGTTGGACCAGAAGTCATTCTAGCTCAGAATCCAGGCTTTGACAAGCATGAAAGCATGTGGTTTCGTAGCAAGGACAAATGAAGGTTTTGAGATCATCTCCCTGGAACAGCCTTCCACAGATGCTGAGATTTTCTAGGCTAAAGATGGCCTGCAGATAATTTTCTTTAATCGCTGTTTTAGGATCTGTCCTATACTTTTTTTCTGGATTTGAATCGGCTTATTTTTCAAGCCTATGCAAAACAATGCACTGTCAATTTATATAAAGAACTGTGTTCAGCATCTCCATGGTTATGTGCTAAAAATGCTTTGGTGTGGCTTTGCACAGAAAGGTACATTGCTTGTACTTTTTCTCATTCTACATCCTTGATTTGGAGGACTTGAGTAGCACAGTGCTAGGAGCACTTAGCACTTCTCCTGAGCACTGCATTAATGTTTTTCAGAGAAAAATCCATGCTGCTTCTCAGAGTTTTCTTCACTGTAACTCTTTCAGCACTTGTCTTTCTCTTCGTCCACTGAAAGCTTTTCTTCCATATGTTACTCTGTGCTTTCTTCTCTGTAGATTTCCTTTTTTACATTTCTGTTCAATCAGCGTTAGGTCAACCTTAATCCTTTGTGTTCAGCTTTACATTTGACCATCTTAAATATTCCTTTACTACTTTAGAGTATACTCACATCACATGGTATGTAATTTTTTTCGTTACCCCATCTTGTGTGGATCTCCTCAATAACCTGTGTTTTTGGTCAAAATTATTGTTTTCTTGATATGTTCTCCTCCTTCCCCTCCTTAATTTGGAATTGATGTAGAAGACATTTCATTTTGTCTTGTGACAGTGTAGTTAAAAAAAAAAAAAAGAAAACATTGGGTGGGAAACCTTTTAAAAATCTTCTTGAAGTCTAAGCATATGGTAACACTTGGATCATCAACATCTAGTAGATTTTGATTTTTAGCCATTGTTGCAATTTTAATGACTTATGTATTTTATTATTTTTATTTTTCTATTTAGGAAGATTTGAAGACCAAAAAAAAACCAAAACAACAACAACAACAAAAAAGCATACACACAAAAAAACCCACTTCATTATTAAGTCTCCATATTCATAAAATCCTTTTTACTACAAAACAGTTTTAGAATACTTTTCAACAGCTCAACTTAGGATATTTTTTTCCCCAGATCCACCCATTGGAAATGTATTTCATTCTCTATCTTTTCTCTGTTCTGAACTATGATCCTCCTGCCAATGAAGAGTTCTTTGAGAGTTGTATCCAACATCTGACTTCTAACTTGAGTAAGTATATTAGAAGAATATAGGCTGACTGCCACTGAAACTTTTTTTTTTTTTGTACTGGAAGTAAGATACATCTTTAAGACAAGTAAAAAACTGTGTCTGTGTGCTCTATGAAATTAAAAGTATATTTCTGGTTGTTGTTTTTTTTTGTTTGTTTGTTTAATTTCACTCTTTAAAAATTACTGTTGGTACAGGACCAGTGAATTATCTTGAGCATAGCGTAAAGCAACTGAAAAGTCTGATTAGTGCACTGTGCTGTCACTGAAAATAATTGCTTTGGCATTCCCCAAGAAGTCATTATTTGGGAACAGGACATGTTTTAGAGTTCACCAAAAATGCTTAAGTCGTAGGGGAAAATGTGTAGATGCTCATTTTTTTCATTTTTGAATGATGATAAAGCCTATTAGAAATGTGCAAACTTGCTAGATACTGAGATACTATGGAGATAACTTTTCTTGTTTTTAATGTTAAGACAGAGCTGGGAAGCAGAAAAGTGTTATAAGTCGTTTCAATATCCTGATGTGTTAATATGGATTTCTGTTTGGTTTATAAAGGTTGTTTGGAAACTCACCACTTGGTGCTGCTGGGTTACATTTTGGCAGTGGCTGGGTATTTTCCTGCAGCTCTCATAAAGACAGTATTTGATGTTTCTTTTCTAAGCAGATTGGATGCTCAACTTGAAGGTAAGTATCTAGCTCTGATGAATTGGGTTATGTAACATTCAGTATAAAATGAAATTGTGGTCATGTATGTAACTTGAGAAGAAGTAGATTTGCTCTTTAAATTGCTTGGTCTTCTGAAAAGACTGCTCTGTATGATCTAGTCAGTATTTGAATGCTAGAAGGGAAGGAATAAACAAAATCTACTGGCATATATTACAGATGATGTTGCCAGATGAGACAAGTTAACTTTAAAAAAGATATAGTCAATTTATAGCACTCGGTATACTTAATTTTAATGGAAATAAAGTTACCTGAATATAGTATTACAAGAAAATGTTGCAGTTCAAAAGCTCAAGAAATAACGTGGAGTTCTGGTCTGCAAAGAAATGTGTCCCACTGGACTCGTCTTTCTAAATAAGAGATTGAATGTTTGACTGTTTCCTGTCCTTGTTTGCTATTGATGTGCTGTTGCCATTTTGCCATAGGAAGATAGAAGAAGAAAATTTAAATTAAGTTCAATTTCTTCTGTCATGCTATTGCTCTTAATATTGAGCAAAACCTATTTTTATTTTTTTCTGTAAGGGATTTTGAGAAGCCTTCTAAAATTGCATAGTGTATATTTTATAAATAGCATAGTATAAAGCTACCTTATTTTTAGTGAATGATTCAGAAGTGACAATCTAATTGAATATAATGGGTTTTCACTTTCCAGTACTCACCTTTTTTTCTTTTGTTTCATTTTTTAGTCCTGTCTGATACCTTAAAGCAGAGGGTCCGCTCACGACTTATGAAACTGAACAGAGCGGTCTGCCTGGAATGTCCAGAATTTCACATCCCTTGGTTTCATGAGCACTATTTCCAGCGTGTATTGTGTAAAGGTAAGTCATTGAGGAGAGCTGCCCTTGTTACTGTAATAGCCTGTTTTCTACAGCCTGCTAGGCACTTGTTCTGAAACTGTTGTGCTGACTTGAGCACACAATAGAAGCTCAGAAAGGCATGCCCCATTATACACTGAAGTTATTTTCTTCAGAAGTGAGAACAGTTAGTAGATGCAAAACAGCAAGATAGTTTTTCCTGGGAGAACTGATATAGTGGAGAAGAGAGAATTATATGTAAGAAATACGATTTAAGCAAAATAGAGATGGTGTATATGACACAGAGGATGGCTTAAGAATTGGAATCATCACAGTTGTCTTCTTGAGGATCTACTGTGTTTTCAGAGTGGAACACTTTGATGACTTAGCAGTTCAGCTTCCTAAGGGCTGTCATCTTCTTTGAAAGAGTCTAGGTCCATCAAGTGCATGAGATGGAGTGGTGTTCAGACTCATAGGTGTAGCAGCTGAGATCTTTCAGAACAACAATGATCTCAGGAAGACTAGCTGATGTAAACACAATGTCTCCTCCATTAGTACATATGGTATTAATTCTGACAAACTGATCTGCTTTCTTGTGTTAAGAAATTTGCAGTAAGTGGAGAAGTAACAGTTGACTATGTCCGTAATAAATACAAAATAATTAAATACTTATTTAACAGTCTAATCATGATTAAAAACAAATAAAATCCAACTGCTGAAACCTGCAACCGAAGTGCTTGTTGTATGTGAGAGGGAAAATTGGGATGGAAATTCTGGATTTGCAGTTTGTGCTTAGTAGGCACCTGTCACTTTCTACCCAAAAGATGATATGACCTCTGAGTCATGGTGGAATAACACCAAGGATCACTGAGAAAGCTTTAATTCAAAAGTGCAATGTCACAAGGCACTGATTCAAAACTTCAGCTGCTGTTGAGTGTTCTAACCTTTTCTTTTTCTTTTTTTGTCTTTGTAGGCATTAGCCGAATAAATCCACTGCGACAGCACGTTCACAGATTGCTGGCAGAGATTTTAGGAGGGAGCCATTATGCAAGAGTATCTGTTCTCACACCATACTACTACGAAATAGGTGAGAAGGTTCTGCCTTCAGGGTTGTTTTGGAGGCTGCTGATAGCACTGTTATCACCAAGGCTGGGAAACCCCTGGGGCTGTGTATTCCAAGGCAACAGGATACCACAAAGAGGAAATAACTGTTCTGGCAGTTTGTATAAAGTACACTTTCTAACAGTTTTGCATAATTCAGATTCAAATGTTAGATACTTTTAATGATGGTTGTCACACTATACTGAACAAATTATTATCCCTTTTTCTGTCCCATTTTTTTCTGTTGTGTTTTCTCAACAGATTTTGAATGCATTCTGGATAAAAATAAAAAGCCTCTTTCTTACATGTCTCAGAATGTACTCCTGGATGATTTGAGGGGAACACACTTGAGGCATGACATCAAGGATGAAGAGAGAACGGCACTGCCACAGGGGGCTCACAGGTTAGTATGTGAAATTCTTACACATTAGCTCTTCCAGCTTTATATCAAATCTGGTCTAAGTTTTTGATGCTTACGTTCTAAGTAGTTGACAGAGTACTTGGGATATTTTTCTGTTCCTTTCTCCGAAAACTTCCTTAGTAAACCTTCCCAAGTGTAGTGGTTCGACCCTAGCCAGCAGCTAGGGTCCACTTGCTCACTTACTACTCCCAGTGGGATGGAGAAAAACATCTGGGGGGAAGAGGAAAAAAAATCCTCTTAGGTCAAGATAAAAACAGTTTGATAAGTGAAGAAGGTTTGTTTTTTAAATAAAAGAAAAATCAGTGGTGCAGATACAGCCACTTACCACCAGCAGACCAAGTGCAGCTATTTGCCAAGCAATGACTAATATGGAAAAAATGCCCTGTTTATTGTGGAGCATGATTTTACATGGTATGGAACATTGCTTTGGCCAGCTGAGGTCAGCTGTCTCAGCTGGTTCCTTCCTAACCTCTTGCCAAACCCAGTCTATCCTCTACGGGGGCAGAGCGAGACGCAGGTCTTAATCGCTGCACAAGCAGCATGTAGCAACAGACAAAACATGGCTATGTTATCAACCCTATTTTGGTCACTTGCCCAAAACATGGTACCATGTAAGATGCTACGAAGAAAATCATCTCCACCTCAGCCAAACTCAGTACAATAGAGCAGACGAGGATTCGTGGAATATGTATGTTATGACACTGTTATGATACTGTTTTCCTCCAACCGCTTCAAATGTAAACCTTGAAAATGCTGGTTGCTGGTTTTGTTGTTTGAACAGAACAGGTGAAAGAAGGAAATGTTCTTCCTAAAGTTCAAGTATCTCCAGTTATGTAAGAAAAATGTTTTGTCTACTTTCAGGGAGTTGTTTAGCTTTTGTCTTCTAGGAGTAGTTAGATATATCTAGCAATTTATCCTGTAACTGTCAATGCTGAACAGTTTACTTAATGCTGAGTTTACTTAATCTGAAAGAAAATGTACAATCCTTTTTGTTTGCAGAATTGCTTTGGAATTTCTTGATTCAAAAGCTTTTAGTAAAGATTCACATCATCTGAAAGGAGAACCTGCAGTGAAAAAACGACACCTGGAAATACTGGGGTACCGGGTTGTTCAGGTGAGCAGATAACAATATTTTGTCTTCTGTTGAATCATGTTGGTACTGCAGACTGATGGATTTTCCTTCCAACAGATTTAAAGACAGCTTTCCTCCAATAGTTAAAAGCACCTACTGAATGAGAGCAGTTTTTTAATTTAGAGGAGAAGTTTCTAGCTGTTTATAGACTTAATAGAACTTAACACATCTCTGACAGCAGCTGCAGCAAGGCTGAAGTCAGAAAGTCTTAGACCTTACTGCAGGCAAACTAGCAATCTGAACATAGCCTGAGTAAAGCCTGAGAAAACACGAAACAAGAGTTTCAGTTCAGTTCACCAAAGATTTTCGTATGAGAAAAAATTGAACGCAAACACACAGCCAGTGATGGCAGCTCTAAGAGGGCAGCAGAGGCTGGCTTGCTGTTGGAGTGATAGAAACATGGCTGCAGAAACTAGTGACCAGAGTTAATTCCCACTCAGGAGCATAGATGTATTAGGAAGCTCATAATACAGATTCTCCTGTATAGATATTTCCTATGTCACCTACTCTAACTAGAAGCTTTCTATAAACTTAAGTTAGGGGTGGGTTGGTTTTGTTTATTTTTCCCTGACCAAAATCAGCATCCTTTCTTGTATTGCCCTGAGATTAAATGCTGGGCTACTGATGCACCATTTCAGTTTGATTCAGCATTCCAAACCAGTGACCCTGGATTTTTCTCTCTTAATGGGTTTCAAAATACCTCAGGTGAAAGATGGGGTAATGGAGCTGTCATAGCCTGTATTGTATGGGTATCTGCTTTACATCTCTGCAACTACTACTTTGTGGAAGTAAACTGACTATATTTACACAAGGAAATAAATCTATCTTTTCAACATTAAAATTTACCTAAGTTTTAGAAGGGCACGAATGATAAAACATTTTAAAATGGAGAACAATAGATCCTTTCTCTGCCTTAAGACTGTATGTGACTTGTATCAGGCAACATTAGCACTAAGTCTCTGTGACTTTGTTCTACAGATTCCTCACTTTGAATGGAATTCTATGGCTCTGTCCACAAAACCTGAACAGCTAGAATATCTGAGAAAACGTCTATACGAAACACAGTGATACCAAACATATTATTACATTTTTTTTAATACACTTTGTGTAACATTAAACTTCTTGTAACCCTGGAATACTTTCCAAAATCTGTTTGTGAGTAAGCTGGGCTAGGGCTTGCCATAGGGTATTGGGTGTCACGAGACTGGATCCTACATTTAGGGGTTGTAAAAGACTGGTAACAATACGCTACAGAGATGTGGTTGGGATACATAAGAGCCCCTGTTACTGGAAGCTATTATGTAAGTATATTGGTCCATGAAGATTTTGCTGTACAATTGCATTATTACTTACTGAATATATTAGCACAGAGATTTGACCAGATATTAAATTGTCCAAAGAAAGAGCTGGCAATAGACTGTGGAAGAGGAGGGAGCAAACGGAGTGGAAACTAAATCTGTCCTCCGGTGTGTGACAAAATGAGCAATGGGGATCAAACAGTCTCTGTACTGTGAAACTAACAAACTGAAATGTGGATTTACCACGAATAGGACTGCTATTACAGCCATTCTGTTTTCATCTTCTTAAACAGAGATAACGTGGTTGACAGTGTCAGGGAGGGTGTTGTGCAGTGAGGAGCCACTGGCTGATTGCTTTTTCTGCCCTATTATATGGCATATGCAAAAGAAGTAAAGGCTTGAATTCTCTGGAACGCCTTCACGTACCTGCTGCAGTCCAGTTCAGTGCAACTTGGAAGGGATAGCTGAGGGATAAGGAGGAAGTACTTCTTATGTCAGACACAGGCACCCATTTGACCAGATAATTTTTGAAAATGTTTATAATTAGCAGTTGGACAACTCCTTTCTAATAGTAATTAAACAAAATTAATCTGTATAAGCTGCTTGTTCTGTAAATAAGGGAGCACAAAAGAGTAAAATAAGGCAGAAAACTGAAAAAAGGAATTGAGAGCAAGAAAAGTCTTCAGAGAGTCATAAATACTACCTTGGTTATTAGTGGTAAAAATGCCTTATTTATGATGTTTCAAAACCATCTGCCAGTTACATTACCAGCTTCCTGTGATCACATGGAACCAGGGTTTTGTCAGGACGTGTAAGGTACTGTACTGTACTGTAGAAGGAAAAAGTGGAATAGCCAGGAGAGTGTTAATTGTAAAGTAATAAATTGTAGGGTGGTTATATTATGGCAAATCAGCCCATTTTCAGAAGCAGCCATATGTGGCTATAGTTCCTACTACCTCACAATGACTGCAAGTTATGCCCCTCTTTCACATACACAACTTGTGTACGTTTTCTTGCATTTTTAGGGAAGCAATAGGCATTCTTTTTACCATGTGCTTTGAAGCCTGCAGAGGTGAGCATTTACATTTCTGAATTGACCATTATGCACCTGGCTTTGCTTTTTGTTCTAAACCTCAGTAATAGGAGAAGAGTATATTTTTGACTCAATCCAAATGAATGCACTGATGAAAAGACAGGAAAAATGGACAGAACTAACCAAAGTTGCTCTGTTCTCCTGAGGCAATCCTCCTGTATGGGAGGACTGAAAGCAGTAGTAGAGGGTTGTCTGCTTATGGTGATGGTGCTTCTGATCAAACTGACAAGGGCTAAAAAGGGCTGCTGTAAAAGAGTGCTTTGGGAAAGGGCCATTTCAATGGCACAGTATATGGAAGGACTACATGCAAATTATTTTTTGTGTAAAATGGAGAAGCTAATTATAGAAGTTAGGATATCAGAAGGTGGGCTTCAAGTCAGGGGGCTGCTATATGGCCCTGCTTCTGTACAGGTGGGCATCAAGTAGCAACTGGGGAGTGTAAAAAGTAGCAGAGGCTGTAGATGAACAGATTTGTCAGGGATGGTCGTGGACTTAGCCTGAAGTTCAAAGTATGGATGGATAAAGTTATGGGTACTCATAATGAGGATTAAATCTGACTACAAGTGGATTCAGAAAATGCATCTACACAAAATATAAGACACCATCGTGTGATATTTTAACAGCGTTAAAAACAGTTTAATTGTTACTAGTTAAAAGTTTAAACATTAAAATGCATTAATTGTCTCTTAGGTAGGTGCTTACTGTGATCAGTTGTTCCAGCATTTTTCATAAATGCTTATTAACGGCCTCAAGTTTCTGAGAAAATTTTCATGAAATATTTGCTTTGGAAATAAATACAAAAGCATAAAAAAAGGGAAATCCTTGTTATGAGAAACCAAAACATAACAGGTGAAACAGCAAAACTATTACCCTTGTAAAATTCTCAGTTTTTCCTCACAGCTGCCTACTCAGCTCTGGTTGGTGCTTCTTAGGCCACATAATATACACTTCAATATGCACTTCAATTCCAGGCTCCATTGAAAATGTTTTCAAAATATGATTGAAGAATGCAGGAGTTGCATACACTGTTGAAGGGAGAAATCAGGCTGCACTAACAGCTGGTTAGAATAAAATCAGCACCTACTAGTTGTATTTAACACTCCATTCATTCTTGAGTACTGTTTACAGATTAGCCACCACTGTCCTGGACTAAGAGTAAGATTTATTTTCCATGAAGCAGAAATCTTCATTTATTCTAATCAAGATTAATTAGAATTCCTCAGGATTTTAAAGTTTAGCAAAAATTTACTTCTTATCGATCAGCTATTAGATAGTGTAACTGTTAAACAGTTACACTATCTGTTAACTAGTATGCTGCTACAAAAACCTGAACAATCTGGAGACGTTTTCATGCAATAAATTCAGAAGAGCCTATAAAAACTCCTGCATCACGTCAAATTTTCCAGCATTTTGTTTACAGCTTTGATAACTTGAAGAGATTTAAACGTGTAGCCAAGCAGGAAGCTCCAGTCGCATATCGGATCTCTTTCAGTATGCCAGCCCATTCCTTCTTTTCATCATCATACCTGCATTTAAGAAAATAAGGTCAGAATGGAGCTTTGTCTACAAAAAGGAGGATAGCCCACCTGTTCAAAGGCTTGTAGCAGCCTTGTTCTGAGCACTGCTAGAGAAAGCTGCTTTTGTCCTCTTAAACTGAAGAGAAAGATATTCTCATCCCTGTGAGTTCTATTTCCTGAGCCCTAAATTTCATTGTGGCCTGTTTCAAATTTCACTTCTATAAAAGTCTCCCTATCCTGCATATCCCTTCTAAGTTTTTTTCACATTTTTACATATGAAAGTGTTTTTTCTGGGCATCCTTCCTATGGTTCTACCACCTAACACTCTTCAGTCTACCTCAGCAACTGAAGAGTTACAATAGAGACACGTTTTATCACTTCTACAGTGTCTTAGATAAATAAATCTAGCAGGCTTCTGACTTTTTTCAGAACAATTACTCATGTGAATATTAATTCACACGTACAAACCTTTCTGTATGTGCAGACTTCCTGTTTTAAAACATTTTAATGCAAGAATGTTTTTATGGCACACTTTAAAAGCCCAAATCTGCCGCCAGAGATGGCAACTTACGCTTTTACCACGTATCACAGAATCATAGAACTGTTAGAGTTGGAAGGGACCCTTTAAGGTCACTTAGCCCAGCTCCCCTGCAATGAACAGGAACACCTACAGCTAGATCAGGTTGCTCAGAGTCCATCCCGCCTGACCATGAATGTCTCCAAAGATGGGGCTTCCACCACCTTACTGTGCAATCTGTTCCAGTGCCTCACCACTATTATTGTAAAATACTTATGTCCAATCTAAATCTCTCATCTTTTATTTTGAAACCATTTCCACTTGTCCTATCACAACAGACCCTGCTAAAGAGTCTGTCCTACTCTTTTTTACAGCCCCCCCTTAGAGACTGAAAGGCCTCTCTAAGGTTTCCCTGGAGCCTTCTCTTATCCAGGCTTAACAGCCCCAGTTCTCTCAGCCTGTCCTCCTAGGGGAAGTGTTCAATTCCTTGGATCATTCTTGTGGTCCTCCTCTGGATGTCCTGCAACAAGTTTATGTCTCTCTGATATGGAAGACTTCATATCTGGCCACAGCACTCCAGGTGAGGTCTCACCAGCGCAGAGGGGCAGGATCATGTCCCCTGCCCTGCTGGCCATGCCTCTTCTAATGCAGCCCAGGATGTGGTTGGCTTTGTGGGGTGTGAGGGTGCATTGCTGGCTCGTGCCATGCTTACCATCCACAAGCACCCCTAAGTCCTTTTCAGCAGAACTGTGCTCTATCCTTACATCCTCCAGCTTGTATGGTTAGTGGGGTTTGCCACAACCCCAGTGCAAGACCTTGCACTTGAAAAGATCTTCCCAAATTTGGAGAGAAAGGCATTATAGGGAACTGTGTCAAAGGCCTTACTGAAGTCCAGATAGGCAACATCAGTGTCTCTTCCTTTGTCCACCAGTGCAGTTATGCCAACAAAAAAAGCGATGAGGTTGGTTAGGCAGGACCTGCCCTTGGTGAAGCCATGCTGGCTAACCCGTATCACCTCCCTCTCTTCCATGTGCCTTAGCATAGCTTCCAAGAGGATCTGCTCCACGATCTTCCTTAGCACTGAGGTGAGGCTGACAGGTCAGTAGCTCCCTGGATCACTCTTTCTACCCTTCTTAAAAATGGGTGCTTTTTTTTCCAGACACAAGAGACTTCACCTGACCACTGTGACTTTTCAAATATTGAGAGTGGCTTGGCAGCTACATCCACCAATTTCTTCAGGACTCTGGGATGCATCTCATCAGGAGCCATAGTCTTAAGGAGGTTCAGGTTCCTTAGGCAGTTGTGAACCTGATCTTCACTTACATCCTTGCTCTATGGTAGAAGAATCTAAAGGTCATGACTCAAACTACACAAAATCATTAGTAGGTTGAAATAGTCATTATATCCAAATCTTGCATTCGTTACTTTCTGACTAACATTTTTTTTGTCACCAAGTCCTTTGCAACCTGTGCTGCAGTTCATTTCCAAAGGTAAATGTAATATCATTTTTACCCCTTACTGCCTGCAAACCTTATTGTTCAATAGAGCTTTCTATTAGGAAAGTATGTTAAGTTAAACTTACTTCCATATGTCAGTGACTTCACTGGGTGCAAATTCTTTAGATTCAAGCTGAATCATTGCAAAACCTCCAATAGCATACAAAGATCCACTTAAGGTGACTAAACTGATAGAACTTCGCTCCTGGGGAAATTCAGGCACAATCTCCCACCTGAACGTAGATAAAAACATACATGTCAAATATATGTGAAATTTTCTAAATACAGCTCCAGGTAATGTAAACGATGTTTTTGAAGTCTGCTTGAATGAAATTGATTAGTAAAAGGAAAAAATTCAAATTCTGAGATCATCAGCAAGTTTGTTTCTCCATTCCTACATGAACTTCATGCAGGAATGCAAGTCTTTGTATGATGGAATTATATCCATCTTTCAGAGACCAGTTCTTAAAGGTCTCCCGTTCCCTCCATTATTAACATGCTTTATGTAGTTGTTTGTCTCTTCTCCAACACTCTTATTTTCCTGTAATTCCCAAAATGAGTTTTCATTTCAAGTGGCAATAATTTGAGTAATAAATAAATTAGTAGAGCTCATTATCATCATTTCTAATATTCTACCAAGTCACACTTAGGAACATTTAAAACACAGCCATCTCTCTTCCAGTCCAAGTCAGAATCAAAACTAATAGGCTAATTTGCTTCTCACACTTGTGATTTGTCTATAATAAAAACGTAAACTGAGACAAGAGCCTGCAGATGTTTTCTGACCACAGGTTGCACCTGTCTCAACAGTACAAATGCACCAAACATAATGGTAACTGAATTACCTTTGCTTTCCATACAGGGTGTAAGAGTCCAAAGTTACCTTATAGAATTACTTGCATAATTCATTTTTATAGTGTTAAATGCTGTAAGTAGGTCTTTTAATTACAGCATGTGTTGTGAGGCTGATGGCTGCAATGATGCACATCACAGCCAAGTGGGTTTATTTCAATTGAAGTACTTAATAATACGTATATTGAGGATCACTCGAAAGTTTAACATTTCATAACAAAGTTTTGATAATTTTACTCTAATATCACCATCTGAACACCTTTGTGACTCTCTCAAGATTTTAAATGCATAGACAATAAAACATTTGCTTAAAAAGAGCTTGAGCACCGTACTCACTTATTTGTGGTCAGATCAAAAGCTTCAACAGATGAAGTAAGTCCTTCCTCAGTGACACCACCAGCAATGAAAATCTTGCCTTTATGGATGGCTGTTCCAAACATTGAGCGAGCCACTTTCATTGGAGCCAGGTCTCTCCAGTCTCCTTTCTTTGGATTGTATACAAATACTCTATTAGTACATTTCCTGGGGAGAAAAAGGAAAACCTTTGATCATTTCTAACGAACTTGGCATCTTCCAAGCAAGACCTAGCTGAGGCAGTTCGTGTGTGTTTATGTGTTGTACCTTTCTTCCTCTCCCTGATGTCCTCTCTCATATCTGACCTGGGGATAGACAGGACTTTGTACATGTCTAAAAAGCACTCGTCACATTCATAGAACTAAACCAAATGTTAAATGCTGCTTCCACGGGGCAGTAATTTCACTGTACCTTTCCCAGAGTGTTGTGCTAAGATGGTTTTGTGGAGGAATATACAGCAAAGGTTAAGTAATTAACTAAACTTGATAACAGACAAGAACAGGAATAGGCTTATTTGCTAGTTAAACAAGTATGCATGTAAATGGATCTATGTACCTTCTAAATATGTTCAGTTCTAATACTGAAACACATAAAGAAAAAAAGGAGCAGTATCTTTGCATTAGACAGTTTGAATCTATATAAATGAACATGTTCCATAGTGGGAAGAGCTAAGGTCTTCAAATACTATCTATTGCTCTCTTCCAGAAGAAAAAATACATTAAACAGATAACCCCTTCAAGCACCTAAAGAAAAGTCTCTCCATCTTTAGCTTGGTTCAAAGAGAACCTATAGAGATTTGCCTGGCATGTTTAAGAACCTATATTTATACGCTGTATCTGAAAACTTTGGCCTGAAAAGCCACTTTCACTCCAGAATACCATACAGTGAAGTTCCAGGCATACCAAAAGCTGAAAATAAAAGCAAAGGAAGACCTGCTAGCAACTTCATCTGTACTGCAGCTTTATAACCACTGAAACCTCTTGTTCCTATGCTTTACTTAAAGTATTCACTTCCTTGGAGAAGATACCACTACACACTGAGTGGCAATAAAAGCACTTGGGTTTTTTGTTTGTTTGTTTGTTTTATGGTTTAGTTTTGTTTTTGTTTTTTGGTCACACAGATTTAGGTATAAAAGTCATTACAGGTGAGAAAAAAGAAAGAGCTGACAGAGTAGTTCCTTGGTACTTAAGCATTTCTATCTGAAAGGAAATAATACTTATAAAGAGGATCCTCATAACTGTGATGAATGTGTATACAGTGTAACTAAGAATTTCCCTTGGAAGCAAGCAAAATGGCTAAAACAATCATTTATGATTACATCTTACATGCAATTATGCATTATTGAGAAAAAGATATCCTGTACTCTATAATGTGCTGCCTTCTGCTAAATTGTTAGTAAATTTAATGTAGAGATGTAAAAATGGACAACATAATTTCTGAGTGAGGATATACAATCTCTAAGGGACCAGCTGAATAATGTTCTAAATAATCATGAAAAGACTTAAAGACTTACTTATCATCAGTTTTTCCACCTAAACAATATATCAGTCCGTTGTTTGAGATGGTAGCATGGCCATATACTTTGATGGGTAGTTTTTTGATCTCACCCCATTTCATTGCCCTGGAATGAAGAATACTACTGTTAAGACTCCTTCAGCTAACAACAGGCTATTTATATGTCCTCAGTGGGCAGAATTAAATTTTAAACATACACAGGGTCATAGCACAATACTGAATCTAGAGACTCCTCATTGCGAAGGTCCTTGCCTGCAATTACATAGATCTTGTCGTCTGACTCTCCCAGCCCGAAGAGACACCTGGCTGACGGCAGTGGAGGAAGGGCAACCCACTCACCAGCAATGTTATCCAGCTGAAAAAGCACCACAACACAACTGTTATCAAAGACAAGTAGTAAAAATTCACTTGACAAAACTGTTCCACAAATCACATTCAGTATCTCAGCAGCTCAGCTGCTCACCTGAACAAACTATCCCTCCCTCAGCACAGCTACTGAATGGTGATTTTTACCCACCCCTGCATCAAGACACTAGTACACAGCAAATGCTACACAACTCTCTTTGTAACGGCTCACCCTCACTCTTCAGAGTTTCTTTGCCTTTTTAAGTTCTTCTTGTTTAAAGGTCCCCACTCTGTGGATTTCCTATGCATTGCAAAGAACAAGTAATTCTTCCTCTCTGAATGGACCAGACACCTCTGCCGTTGCTTAACTCCACATTGAGCAGGTTGTGCCAATTGCTACAGTAAGAGATGCCAGACATTCTTAATGATCTCGAAGCATTATGTGGCAAATGGCACAGATGTTTCTTGTGCAACCCCTAGAGCAAAAGAGGTGATGTTTAATCACAAATAGCTGCAAAAGCTCCTAAGACCTCTGAATAAAGGCTTCATTACAAAGCAAAAAGAGAGGCAGTGCAGCTCCCTTGTTAATAACACCGATGGCATCTCTACTGAAGTACTCCTAAGACTGTCTTGAGGTGAAAACGCCAAAAGAAAAGCAGCAGGAGGAGAAAAGAAAAAAAAATATTTTAATAGAACCATAATACTTTTGAAGTTAAATTCAACCTGAATGTTCTCTAGCACGTGGTATTTTTTTCTCTTCTACTGCATATATATTTGCTTGATAATTACAGGCAAGAAAGGTAAAACCTGAGTTGGAATGAATGTAAATACTTTGATGTAAAGTGAGAGAAAGTTCAGTCAAAGCAATCAGATCTGGGATTAGCTCAGTGACAGTCTTTTATAGAAGTGATGTTCCATAGTCAAGGTAAAATGCATCTTCCAGATTGGATAGACCACTCCTCTTGGACTGGCTGTTCTATAGCAATGGTGAAATGTAGTTCAAGGCTGTGGGTTGCCTCAGTAGCTATGGGTAAACAGGACAAAATGTACCTATCACAGACCACAGCCTGCTTTCTATATCAGTCTTGAACATGGCATATCTGCACGGTTGATAGAGCATAAATTGTGCATTTAAGAGCTAGAAGTTTAGTCCTGTGGTACCACCTACCAAACAAAATGGTGACAGTAACAGGTTGTAGTAACAGAGTAACAAGTGTAGCACTAGCAAAGAAAGGACCCTGAGGAAGTGAATGTAGGTATGGCACCATGTTAACATTTTAGAGTAGCCAGATGAGTAATGCAGAAAAGTATTTTAACTATATGCAGTAATAGCAACAAGCAACGTCTTTAAGATGACAAGTGAGGAAGCAGGATTTCAGGATATTAATTTAGACGTATAAAGTAATATTCTGAAAGTTTTAATCAATTTTTAGCATCACCCTTGAAAGTTTAGTTTTTCAGAGACTTCTGTCCAGCAGCTTGATTATTCAGCTCTGGATTACATACAGAATTACAACAATGTGATATATCTATTGGAAGAGTATAGCTGTAACAAGGTTTGCACTTCACTGATTAGCATTTTTCACCCTGAAGGGACATGAAACTATGCTAATCCCCCTCTAACAAAATGAGCTTTCTCTCACAGGTACAAGAAACTCTGGAAATCAGATCTTTCATGGTATGTGAATTCAGTGAGCCATAGCGCTATAAACACTCACTATTTTCATTTTTACACGTCTGAAGGCTTTAGAATCCTATCACTGACTGTCACTCTGTTTTGCTTCATATTGCCAGAGGACCTACTTTCACTCTTCTAGGTCAATGTGCCTAAAGACAGACCACATCCAGTAGCACATTGCGTTAATTCATTGTAAGATCGTTTAAACATTAAAAACCTGCATGTACACAGACAGCTAAACATACAAAAGGATTAGTTTGTGATGTAAGCAGGCCAAATTGTAATTCTACAGATTTTCCGAAATGCGTCACAGAAGTTAGTTTGTATTAATGGGCCTTGTATTTATAAAGGTTTATACACACACACATTTTGCATTCAGTTAAAACATGGTATTTTCTATACTAATGTTGACAGTTTGCCAGGAGAACAACCTTCTACCAATAAGTTTTGAATGCACTTAGGTTTTCAAATGTAAATGTGACAAAAGAACTGGTGAAATTTTAGTGAAAAGTGACATTTGAAACACTTATTTGAAATTACATTTAAATATTAAAAATAATTATTGTCATAAAAATATTTCATATACAAAACAAGAAAAATATTATATGTAAAGCAGCTAAGTACTCAAGTGTCATGGAACTTAACAGAAATCCTTAAAAAAAATTCTATAAAAATATTATCAGGCTTAAATTTAGGCATGTGTACCACGGAAAACCAGAGTCTTCAGTAATCAGTGAAAGCCAGTTCCTAGCTACAATATACAAGTTAATCTTTCTTGAGATCTCACCATGAGTTTGATCCTGAAAGAGAAGATGCAAGTCTTGTGGTTTAATTTACCTCTATGAGACAGGAATAGCTTTCTATTGGAACTTCTCTCCACTGACCATACAGAGACAATTCACTTGCACAGACTCAGAGTACTTCCCAGTAACTCTAGTAAGCACTTGTTACACCAATAATTATGAAGCTCATACCTGGAAGAAGTACGATTGGAAAGGCTGATCCTTGTTCTCCTCTTCCACATAGAGTCCTCCAACAATGTAGACCTGGTTTTGTTTGGTGACTATACTGGAATGATTTCTGGGAATCTGTTCTGCCAGGGCTGCTAGATAGCATTCATTTTCAAGAGGATCATAAGCTACCGCAGCTGTGTCATTAACCAGAAGAATTAGGTCTTTGACAAACATGCCATGCCTGGGAAGGTCATTTAGGTAGCCTGGCAGTAAATCTTCATCTCCTACATCACCATTTACTTCCCCCTTGTTTGACTTGTCTTTATTTTTGCTAGAGTCAGGCAGTTTTCCAGCAAAAGCATCCTTAATAATCTTTACTTTTTTCTGAAGATCTGAGTTGCTTTTAATTATATCATCCTTCTCAACATGTTCTTTGAAATATTTTTCTGGCATAAGACGAAAACGTATACAGTCAAAAACTTCTCCTAGGCTCTTTACTCTGTTCTCCTTGTCTGACCGGACCCACCTCATTACTGCTTCAAATACCAGCTCTTCCTTCTCTACGTTTAAACTGTCAGGTGAAATAACTGAGATAAGTTCATTTGGCGCAAGCTGCAGGAAGTCCTCTTCTTTGCAGATCTGCACAAAATGATCTGAGACAAAATCACGGGCAGAAAATGCAAGTCTTGGGCAATCAAGCAGAACGCCTAATCGAAGGATAGCCAGACAGTTACTGACAGCAAGCCTCTTCTGAAGATAGGAGACACACACAGTGAATACAGAAGGGATCTGGAAGCGACTGGCCAATGCAAAAATATCTTGCACGTTAGAATCATTAAGATCAATAGTTGCTGAATAAAGGTATTTGACAATCATATCCAGGATGTTGGGGTCAACGTTATCTAGAACTACCTCCTTCTTTTCCTCTTCATTTTGCTCAGATAGGAAATACTCACGAAAATAAGGGCTACATGCTGACAGAATCAATCTGTGGCAAGGCAGACTTCTGTCACCAGCTTTTAGGGAGCAATCTACAAATTTTTTCTCTTCCAGGAGTTCTTTGAGGCCATCCTGAAGAAGGGTGGATTGGTAAAGCCTGAGTTCTTCAGTGAGTTCCCTTTGGGAATCCATTTTGCGAGTACTTGTGAAAGGGAGGGAGCAGAAAGCTTTAGCTGTTGTCTGCCCAAATGTCTGTCTTTAAAAAAAGACAGACCAGTGTGGTTTGCCCTGCCTGAAGCCTCTGCAACTCAATCTCACTAGCTAAATATAGGTACATACTCTTACAGGTCGGAATTTAGGATGCATGGTTTGGAAAAAAAATAAAGAGTTGTTCTCACAGCTGCCAAAGACTGAAAGAAGCAACTGTTGCTTTTAGTCACTGTGGTCAGGTTTTGCCATCACTCTCCACATTTAAATCTGTGAGATTACTTGCAATGTAAGAAATTACTTGATGTGAGTAAGGACAGCAGAATCTGATCCTCATTAAGACAGCTATGAGCAAGGTCACATACATACACATTATCAATATTCTCAAATACAAGTATTGCTAATCAACTTGTCAGCTGCAATTACTGCTTACTTTTTCAGAAATTTGCTTAATACATCACCTTGCTACAGATTCTAAATGAGATACTGATCACAGAGATATTAAAAACTCCTGACTTTATTATATAAATTATCTCTGCTCTAAAGGAGGTTTTATTACATACCTCGTATCAGCATAATTTAAGATACAAATCGTAAAACTGAACTTTGAGCTGCTTCTTAACACTGATTTTGTTGTATTTATTTGGAAATAAACAAATCTTATAGTATAAATTATTCAGCTAAGTCACTGTTTTAAATAATCATTTAAAATTAGGTCTACTTCCCACCACCAAACAATCATTCTGCATTTCACATCATCTATAATCACTAATCCCTTTTACATTTGATTATTTTAGAAATCATATTAGCTGCTGTTAAACTAAACTGAAAACAGTATCTAAGAAGTAGAAAAGAAAACCAACCAAGTAATACAACACATGCACATTACCTAATGTTAACCAAAACATTATTTTTAATCTAAATTTAAGGTAAGAGATCCAAGTTAATCAAGTAGTGAATCTAGAAAAATTACACACGATGAAAGTTTCACAATTTAGACTAATAACATATAAGGTGGTAATAGTAAGGAAATCTGATGCTGTTTAATGCACCTCGAAGAAGGGCAGTATTTTGCTCACACAGAGTATATTTTTTACCCATACAGTATTTTTCTTTGAATCTAATGGAAACTGGACAAAAAGACAACTACTTGAATGCAAGATATACAACAGTTACAGCATCACTCGAGTTTATTGAAATCGTGGTTTATTTTCAACCATAGGTAGTGTTTCATTGGAATATATACTATAAAAGTTTTACTACAAACAACACAATTATATTTTATGCTTTACTATAACAGTCAGCTGCTGAACAACAGCTGAATGGACAGCTCATTTGACTTTTTCCACTTATAGAAAATACTACAGAGGTCTTATCTCCCTAGAAAACATAACAGCTGCATCTTCCCTTCAACAAGAAATGACTCATTTCTAACACATAACACCGTAAAGGTCTAATGAGTCAGACACAGAATCTATTTATGTGTGTGCCTTATCATCCCTTCAAAAAAAAAAAAAAAAGAGCTGACAAAAAAGAAAAAAAAAAAGGGAGAAAAAATGGCTTTTAGTTACCCTTTTTAGTTACACAATAAAGTGACAGGAATGATATGTGAAAAACTCTTCATAAACAGTGAGATGTGAGAACTAGTATTTGAAATGGTATTGCTTTTTGTCACAAAGCTGTCAGTACCAAAACTCTGGCTCAGGAACACAACCAGCATGGGTACAAAGGGACATTCTATACATCCATGCTGCATGGAATGAAACAAATCACGGAAATTTGATACTGGGAAAGTACTTCGCTGTGTAAAAATATGTGAACACTTTCAGCATGAAACTGTATACTATACGCTGCATTATCAAAATGGTGAATGATTCCTTTTCTGGCAGACTTCTAGGTAAAATGGCATAGTGTAGCTGGCCCTGGCAGCCAGTCAGGGCACTGTGTAACCACACGGGGCACAACGTTGCAAAAATGCAGCTGACAAACTGGTAACTGAAACAAGAGGATGGACACTGTGCTTTTACAGGAAGAGAAGCTCACTGCTCTGACATCCTCTGATCCCATCAAAAAAACATCAAAAAACCATGACATACGCTAAGAATGTGTGGGATATTGGTGTGCCAGTGGCAGCCAGGCAATCACAAAGCAATAGTAAAACATATACTGTATGACATTTTAGCTAATAGTGGTTCCGTGCCGTAAAATGGCAACTGAAATAAAATGGCAGCCATCATTCACGTAATGAGGAAGGCCTTCCAGGCTTTCCCTGTTAGGGCACATGACTGCTGACAGCTTTTTTACCTTCATATATTTTGAATAATCTTTCTTCTATGCCATATCCTGAGTTCATATTAAATATTTACCTGCTCTTTCATTTTTGGAATGTTCTTTTGCTGCTAGTCTTGTATTGTTCAATAATCTACAGATCTCACAGAATCAGTAAGAAGAGTCCTTCATTGGATGGGAAACAATACATAACCATCTAAATTAGGTCATCACTTCCCAGAGTCCCTGAAGCGTGAATCCATCCTTTAGCTTCTCTACTGCAAGTCCTAGTTCTTCTGAAAACACAGGCTCCCGGTCATGTTGCTTTTGAATGTGCAAGACACAAGACAGAAAAATAAAAGAGTATACTTTTAATTATCCAGCTTATAACAACATAAATCTAACAGTATGAAAAAAGAGTTCTTACCTTGTTTTCATCAGCAAAATAAGCCTGCAGAAGAAAGAAACAACTCACAACCTTGAGAAAAACAACTCCGTTTAAATAGAAGATTGCTAGTAATTCCTAGGGTGAAAACTGATTTTGGTGAATTTTCTCCAGTATTTTTGTTTTATGAACAAGATCAAAGTAATTCCTATGCAGAAATAATTTATAAATGGGTTCAAATAGGAGATAGGGACTGTTTTCATTAAATAAAATCAATCTCTGAATTTTCCAACATAATAAACAATGATTTTAAAATTATAAACTTTTCACATTGCATTTGTGACACTACCAAATACTTTGTAGGGAATAACACATTAATAAGCAAGCAAGCTAACAGCATTTTAACATTTTCTGCTTCATATGAAGCAGCATTACTCAACTTAAAAAAATGTGACATAAAATGTGTAAATAGTATTAAAATTCAGTTAACATCACACTCGATATAAGAAATGACCGCAGAGTAACTGCACAATTCATCAGTTTTCTACTCTTTCACATAGGCCTGTGAAAAACATACAACCTTTCCATTCCTGTGTGTGGAGAAATTAAGACTCAAACTCTGAAAATATATGCAGCTCTGTAAGTCTCCGGGCCAGCAAGCTCTGGATCTTCATATTTGTGAAGAACCTGAGCTTTAATTCAAGTGACAGAGCCACCAAGAAAACAAGCAAAATCTTCCTTTAATGAAAACATCTTCAACCATGTTGAAGACATTCATAAGCTGTGCAAAAATAAAAACAGGCAAAAAGCAAGAAAAAGAGAGAAAGTGATAGAAAGATGTAAGAGCTAATCTGCACTGATAAATGATAGCAAAAGAAGGTGGAAATAAGTTTTGTGTTAGCTAATTAACCATGTTTCAGAGATGGCTTATGAAAACTTGTCAGTTTGCAGTGTGTTCTGGTTAGCATATGAACACCTTCTACCTGTGAAATCAGACACAATCAGTCAGGTCTTTCTGGTTTGCAAGTAAATTTGGAAATTCCCAGAAGGAATGTCTAATGCATTTAATTTTATTAATTTCTGAAATACAGGGAGATGGATACTAGTATAATTTTCTAGACTGGTAAAAACAGGTGTGCAACAGTTGTCAAAATTACTGCTGTTTTTCTAAAAATCTTCTAAGTTTGTATCTCAGATGAACAGTTGAATGTACAGATGTCAACTTTTATTATTCTGCTCCAAAGAAAAGACTTTTCTTTAATACAATGTATTTTCTTATACTGCACGGCTAATCATGACCCTAATACATTGAGAAACTACACAGACCTTTAAATATGTACTCCTGTTTATTCTGAATAATAATTTGTGCTAAGAATAAAGCCACACCGAAAATGAATACATGTAGCAATAGTGATTTTGAATAAAAAGCAGGTAGGTGTGCTTAAATGCAGAAAGTTTAGTTGCAGCTGATGAGACCTGTATGCTACTTATATTTGAATAACCAACTAAAAGCATTTCCCCCTCCCCCCGTGGAGAAGCTTACCACGAAAGCATCTGTCTGTTCACCAGACTCTATTTCCACATCATCTTGAACCTGCTCCACTGTTAGGTCTTCAAGAGACTGAGGCTAAAATTTAGAACGCTGAAGTGAATAAATCCATATATCCAATACAAATTGAATGCATTTTTGTTACTGCTTGCTAACACAATATTGCATCTAATTTATTACAGGTGAGTAGACTACCTTTTCTTCCATCTCATAGTCCACTCCAAATATAGGGTTAGCTGAATAAACTTTGTGAAGTGAATTAATTTCTTTCACCGCCTCCTGTAGTTTCTCCACAGGGTCTATTTTAAAACCAAGTACATATCCTCCACTCTGCATAACAGAGAAAAAAAGACATTTATTAATGCTCATTATTCAAACAGCTTCTTCTCATTCCTCCCCTCAATGTGGATTTGTAGTTTAATGATAGCAGATTTCGTTCTGATGATAAAACCTTACCTGCATTTTGGTACCGTAGTCTGCCACTTAAACCAGGATTGAAATAAAGCAATGATAGTATTTTTTTATGAGGCTTTAAACTGTTAGTCCATTAAATAAATGGGAAACAAACAACTTACATAGAAAAACAAAAAAAAATCCAAAAGGTGGAGAAGTTACAAAATGATAGTAGTGATTTATTCCTAGCTATTCAGCAAGTGTTTAGTTCTTGAGATCATGGTTAGATGAGCTTGTATATAAAGTTAATTTAACGTTTTATCTATTTATTAAATCATCATTAAAAGCATTTCTTATTGAGGTCAAAGTGAATAAAAGTGATTTTGTTTCTTAGAGCAAAGCATACATAGTTGAGAAAGATTAAAAATAGCAGTCTTGCTTAAATACAGAAATAATTAGGTCTCCAAAATAATCTGTCAGAAGACACAGCCTCTAACAGTGGAATACTTTAAATTGGTCGGGCTGACCTATTGCTGCTCTGCTTACAGACTCTGTAACTCACAACAGCCATATCTACCTGAATGTTCTGACATTTTAAGTGGTGTGAAGATGGATTTTTTTAAAGTTGTGCTTTAATGGCCACACAGAAGGAATGCTGCAAGTGGCTTAAAAACAGTACTGTAACATTTCAGAATTAGATAACTGCGTATATTAAAACTGCTATTTAAAGGCTACCAAAGCTTCTTACCTGCTGTGAACTCTCTATCACAAGAGCCAATCCAAACTTTGAGTCTCTTACTTTTATTGAACGCTAGTGATAAATAGATTAAAAAAAAAAAAACAACATTAAAAACTGTTTTGGAAATGCCTGATATAATTTTTTAACAAAATTATTATTATTTTTAAAAACACTATACTAATTACCATTATACTTCCTGGAAGCTTGGCTACCAGCATTCCCTCTATTTCAATTCTGAAACAGTAAAGCCTCAAAAATAATAGTTCATTTCTGAACATTAGATTTGCAGATCATTAGACTGAGGGCATGCAGCTGACACAAAGCACAAGAGTAAATAGTTTGGAAATCAGAAATACCAACCATCCC
Organism: Cyrtonyx montezumae; assembly: GCF_038088225.1. Classification (NCBI taxonomy): domain Eukaryota; kingdom Metazoa; phylum Chordata; class Aves; order Galliformes; family Odontophoridae; genus Cyrtonyx; species Cyrtonyx montezumae. The sequence goes on along the minus strand of NW_027072078.1, from coordinate 10,949,068 downwards.
TCAGCATCCCAAACTGCTAATGAAAGCTTCCAATTAATCTGGACAGAAACAAAACCCACCCTGTCATTAATGCTGGTAATTTCTCTCTGACTCTGGGACATGAAATACTAGGTCAGCGTGAGATGGGAGCGTTAACTGAATACTAGAACTTATTCCATGTCATTTTGAAAATGGCTGTTTTAAGATACTTACAATTTGTAGATATGGTATGCTGACATTAAAGCTGTCATTCATATTTGCATGCCAAACTATTCTCACATTAGTAATAAAAAACGTTCCCAAATTTCCCTATTAAAGAGAAGGTATGTTAGAGGTGCTTTGAAATACTGAGCCTTTTTCCCCCTTGACATGATGACTACTGATACCTGATACAGTAGAATATAGCTTTCCAATTAATTCAATAAAGGCCTGATCCTTTCCCACAGAAACCAGTGGAAATGCTACTAATGACTGCTAGGAATCAAGATCCAGTCTTGAAAGTATACAACACCCAAGCTGAAAATCACTTGGGGTTCCTATTGCTGCAGCAAAGCAGTATCAAATCACAGCACAGCAGACCTAGTGGGAGTGCATGGAGAGTCTGAGTGAGTTCTTAACTGTACAGATCTGGAATTGGCATACAGAGTAAGTATAATGGCATGCGGGTTAAACTTAGGCAATTGTGTAGAGGTGTGCCAAGGGACCAAAGGGGAAAGAACTTCTTAGTTTGTCAAGATAAATCCGATTTCCATTCCGGACTAAAGCTACACAGACAAAAATAACAGCTCCCATTTTGTTTCATGGCTCTGGGAAATAATTGTAACTATTTCCACATATAATAATGGAAATATTTTCATTTTTCTCCTTGAAGTCTTTATTATTGCAGATTTTAAGGCATAGATTTTAATTCCAATATTTTCAATTTCTAATAAACAAAGACAACATAGTCTTACAAAGTAGTCAAGGCTGCAAGTAAACACACAAACTTCCAGCAGAGCACTTTGGAAAAAGCAAGATTGTCTTTCAGGACGATGCAGAGCTTTGCACTCATAAATATCTTTTATTAACAGGAGCTACGTAGCTAGTTCCTTCCACATTAGCTGAGTCATGCAGACATTAGTCTGCCAAGAAGAGAACTTCATTGTGCTGAATGGCAGATATATGAAGTCAGCTTTTCTGCATACAATTGCTAATGAACTGAATTAAAGGTATTGCCTCTGAGGTTACAAAACTATAGTAGTACAATTACTAGGTGAAAGCCAAAACATTTTAACTTTACTGCAGCCCACACAGTCTCATTTTTCACTCTACCTGGTCACTTGATAAATTCCACACTCCGTTGACTTTATCATATATTTGTTCCTGTGGCAACAATCTCAGTTGCTTGTTCTGTATCAGTGCACTTCTCAGCTTCAGATCACGATACATTTTCGAAGTTTCATAAGCTCTGAAAAAGCAAAAAAACACCAGCTTACAATTTCAGTATTTTCTATTACCATTCAATGCTTGTTTTAACAACAGTATGAAACTTTACATATTTTCAACTTTTCTTACTGTCCTCTCGTACAAAAACAAGAGCACTATTAAATCTTCATCAATGTAAACTGCTGTGTTTCAGTTCTCCTTAATGAAATTACTTTTAAACTTAGAAGAGCTTTTTTTTTGTTCTGGTTTTTTTTAACATTTGTTTGATTTCCTGTATTGTTCATGTTATGGAAAAGAAAGAAACATCTTAAGACTGTCATCTCCCAACCTGTACTGCAAAGCATAAACCACTCCCATGTTATACATCATAGGGACATCAAAAATCATTTATTTTTCATTGCTAGTTAAGTCACAAACATCTAATTATCTTAGATAGATAACATCTATGTACTCACAAACGGCTAATAATATGTACTATGATCTGTACTCCATTGCTCTTAAATAGAAACAGGCAGTAATGTACTATGCATGCATTCATTCATAAGGCTTACCTTCACGTAGGAAAGAAACAGCCACCTCAAGTCAGAGTTTTAAATACTGCTTAAAACTCCCACTTCCGTTACGTGTTCAACAATCGTGGACATGGATTATAGACAAAAATGATGGATCAAAAATGCATGCTTAAATTAGTTTCTTGTAATTTAATTTATTCAGTTTATATTCAAAGGGTGAACGCTTTAATCCAGGAGCACTTGACAGATGTTAATTCTCATTAACGTACCTTTCTCTAGTAGAATTTGAGGGCATTGTCTCTCCTCTTTCTAAAGATCACATGTCCTCTCTTGGAAGGGTTTTGTGAATTTAAATATGGACAGTCCACCAGTAGTAGTAATCCCACATATTTAATCCACTGAATTTCATAAATGAACAAACACTACTTTACGTATGATACCTGTGCACAGCAATAACTGAAGTGAAGAGTCTGGGACTTCCAGGAACAACATTGGTAAATATGAACTCAAACCGTGTATTATTACACTTGGTCAGTATATATAGAGCTTCTGTCTGTCCCCGTAGTTTCTGTAAGGAAAATTTGAAATTTAATATTTTGACAGTACTGTAGCTCGCACATCAAACAGTTTAATCCTGATTCTACCACTGATCTACTGTTGTCTACTGATTTGTTGCTGTCTTTCACTTTTTTTCCTCCACCGGGAGCTAGCATTTCCATCAGCAGAACTAATGAAGCCTGGCTGCTAAACATTTGTCATATTCACTTCTTATCATCCAGAGTCATCATCTACTTTTTGCTCCCAAAATACCCTGGCTCTGCATCCTGTCCCTTACCTACCTCAGTGGCTGTGCCAGGGGAACGGGAGAGTTGTGCCAGCCAAGGGTGATGAGTGTGCTGAGCAGCCATGCTGTACACAGACCAGTTGGAGGGCTGGCAACTACCACGTGGCTGGCTGAGGAACCTACATCTCCCTGCTACTACTTTGCTGCTAGCCAAACAAATGGCTTCACAGTTGCATGCAACTCAGGCTATGTACTTAAGAGCTTTCCTGCACAAAATTATTGTCCCTAGATCTCTGTTAGCTGTAGACACAACAAACCAACATGCACATGACACATCAAGAGCAGAGCAAAATCACCAGACACTGTGACTGCATGAGTTTTACTGCTTCGGGGAACTAACTAAAATCATGCTCTTATGTAAATACATAATACTCTCCCAAACTAAACTCCTCTATCGCTTTTTCTGCAAGCAAATGTTCATATTAATATACTGCAATAAATATGAATAACAAATTACACCTTCTTTCAGTATTTTAAAATGTATTTCTGGAAACTTACTGAGTTGGCAGTTCTTGTAGTAATATTTATAATGCAGTTGTAACCAACAGCTAAATGAGAAGGAAAAAAAAACAGTTTTAAGGAAAACTAGTACTCAAAACTATGAAGCACAATGCTGAATTTTGTAGCACAGCTTTGGATGCTGTTCTCAAGAATTCCATATTGTAGCTTGCCATCTGGGCCCTAATCATAAAATTATAGACCTCAGGAGGTCATCTGCTCCAATGCCCCTCTCAAAGCAGGACTAATTCCATATGGATGCTCAAGGTAGTGTCCAGTGCAGTTTTGAGTATTTATTTCCAAAGAAGCAAAGTATTCCCAAATTTGAATATTTCCAGAGCCACTCTGTAAGCTTGCACCACTGCCTGTCTGCCATCATCATGAACATTTTTCTCTTAATATCTAATCAGTTTCCCTTTTTTCAACTGTTTATTGCTTCATTTCATCCTATCAGTGATATATTACAAGAAGACCCATTTCATCGTGAAGTTGCACTTAAATTTTACCCATAGAAATAGAAATTTCTACAGCAGTATAATACTTTGTGGGGGAAAAAAGGGAGATGAGAAAGAAGAAACAGCAGAAAAATGGAAAGTGCAAGTAGAGAATAAATACTTAAAGAAGGCAAAGTAGGTATAAATTTCATTTTGCATCTTGTACAAGACATTCTGTATCTTCTGTTCTGATACAAAATAAAAACAGAGAAATAGTCCCTGACATGCTTCATAAAACTGAAGCCATAAAATGGTGCTGGAATAAATTCACTGATACAAATGATTACAATTTATCACAAATTAGCCCAGACAGATTCCAAAAAAAGGAGAAACAGGATTTGCTTTTGCAACATTTTGTGTCTCCAAAAGTTCGGTTCTGGCAGCATGTTTGTGTTGCACAGCAATATGCACATGTATGTGAGCAAACACAGAAGAGCAAGCAGTCAGAGGGATAATTTACACTGCTTAGGAGCAGAACAGATTTTCATTACTGACTGGCTTTCGGGAACTGAGCACTGGAAATAATCTGGGTACTGAGTAAGTGCATCTTGGCCCTACTTCAGCAAACCAAATACCAGTAAACTAGCTGGCTACTCACACAGTTAAAATTAGAAGCTTATTCCGAGCTCACAATAGTAAATTTGGAAAGGTAGGTACTTCTAGGGAATAAAAACTGTACATGAATTAAACAGGCAGCAACATGAGGTTTAAGTAATGCAAATTATGAAGAAACTCAAATTTACGTTTCTTTTTAGGAAAAAAAAAAAAAAGCCAGACAGGTTAAACAAAAGGTATGTCTGAAATGCTCTTCAATTTCTGTCCCAAGAAATCGCCATTGAATATTAATATTTGGCTAAGAATTACTTAACGGTTTCCATGCTACAGACAGATTCATTAGTAACAGTTTATTTCAGACTGTACAGAAACAGCAGGCCAAGACTATACTACTGTGTACTGCAATCTATGGTACTGTGAACATACAGCATGCCACCACAAAGGAACCAGAATATTTGCAATCGTTTAACAGGAGATAATACTTACAGAGATTAACTCTGGGCAAGGACAATGAGCGCCAAATAATCCTCAAATTTGTCACGAGCAGTCTACCTGAAAATAAAGGGTGTAAATAGTTTTAATCTGAATAGCTACTATTAAAGTAAGCATTCAACACTGTGGTAAGTATTTACCTCTAGTTTTTAAAGACCATAATATTCCTTTCTCTTGATAGGAAGAAAAAAAACAGGATATCCCAGCAGGACGACCACTAATTGTCCTCACTCCCCTTATTTTTTTGAATACCAGGAGAGGAAATCCAGCAAGAAGGAACAAATGAAAGAACCTCTAATACACACCAGCATTCCTCAAAACTGAATCCAGAACAGTTATTGATTTCATATCCACATGACTGGTAAAAAAGCAGAGACAAAATAGCACACAAACGCTCTGGGAGAGGAGAAGGGGCAGACAGTGCATGAAGTACCCAGCTGACTTCATGAATAACCTCGCCTCTTTCTGTCACATGCAAATTTCTTCAATTCTGTACCCTTCACAGTGGCACATCCAGCCCCTGGAAGGGTCACTCAGCAAGCTGGCAGCCCTACACACTTACAGCTCCCGTAGCCGAACAAGGTACTATACAAAAATACTCACAACAGAAAGAAATCTGTGAAACAGGGAGGGTAATTTTCTGAAACAGACAAAGGTTAACTATTAGGAAGGTTACAGTTTCCCTGAGCACATAGCTACCTCTGTCTCCATTATTCCCTTTGGTATCTTCAATGGACTCCAGGCAGTCTATAAGGACTTCTCCAGGTCTCATTTTCATTTGTCTGAAATAGAAAAAAAAAAAAAAGGAAAAAAAGAGTTAAACAACAACAACAAAAGCTTGAAAAACTACTAAATGATTATATTTATCCTCTCAGGGAGGGCCACTCATATTTCCCCTCTCACTTCCCTTTTCTTTTTTCACTTTTTTTTCCTTTGCTGACTGGATCACATTGCAGAAAATTCACATGCACACACACTCACACAAATCATACGCATACCCCAAGCTGCCATTGCCACTCAGAGCAGACGACAAATAACGTCTTTATTTTTAAATTGTAACAATAAATAATCGCATAGGAAGCGCGATAAACAAACTATCAAGAACACAGGCACTCCCACCCGCCCCGGCTGTCCCACTGATTGCTGTTCGCTTCTATCAGACGGCAGCGCCCCCCAGCGGCGCCACAGCGGCACAGCCCGCCCACTGCGCGTCCCACTGCCATCACTGCCGCCACGTGACGGCGCCGCCATCACAGCGGGAGCCTCCCGGCACGCATCGCGCCGCTCAGGGCGGCCTCCACCAATATACCGACAGGCAGCGGTGACGACGTCCGCCGCGGACGGGATCCCACAGCCCCGCTGCAAGGGGAGCCACTCACTGCGGGGAGACGTCGAAGCGGACATCTCTATCCTCCCACAGCACGTCAAGCACGGCGCTCATGGCTGCCGGCGGCTTCGCTCCTTCCGGCGGTACGTCGCGCCGCCTTGGCAACGGGGGCGCTCCCGCAGCGCTCGGGATTGGTTGCCGTTCTCTCCTGCAGCGCTTCGGATTGGTTGCTCGGGGGGACGGTCCCCATTGCCCCGCCCCGAGCCCCGTGAGGCGACGGGCGGGCGTGTTTTGGCGGGAGCGGCGGTGCCGTTTTTAGTTCTGTAAAGGTACTGCTTACCCACTTCTATTCTAGCAATAAAACTAGGAATTTATTAGAAACAAGCTTTTAAGAGCATAATTCAATTAACTAGAGACATATCAAATAAATGCAGGCATAAATGTAAAAAGCCATATGGCAGGGACAGACATCAAAGAGTAAACTCTGCTGAGTTTGATGTTTTGAGTATAAGGTAAAGGAGTTTTTAAGATACAGCAGAATACTAAAACGCATTTAAAAGTCAGGGCTTCTATAAGAGACACGCGTGACAAAGAGCCATTTTAGGCATGAACTAACCTAACTTGTCGATGTCAGCTAGTGGTGTAGTTACTGTACAAATCCGTGGAAGCATCCAGTTTCATTCATCATGTACCCTGCTAGTTGTTGGAAACTGAAGAGAGCTTATAGATAAAAGGTCTAAATCTAACAAGGATGTGGTTGGGAGAGGTGGGCAGCTCAGCTACCTTCCTGTCTTGTGACCAGGACAGCATGGAGGGAACAAGCTGCTGCATTTGCTGTGTGTATCTGGTAACCCCTGAGTAGTAGCTGCATGTAATTTGGAAATCGATATTCTGAGCTTGAAATATTAAAACAGGATGTATGGGAAATTTTCCTTAAAGAAAATGAAGACTTCATTGCAGAATCCATGCCAATCGAGTTTCTGTAACAGAAAGATGTGGGGTGATTTTTAATGACCAAAGGTTGCTTCCCAAAGCCATTTGTATAATTTAAAATGAAGTATAAGTTAGTGATTGAATAACAGTATTATTTAGAAGGAAGGGTGATTGATACAAGTGCTATACTGGTCTTTACGGAAGGAAATTATGAATTCCTGATACTGCTGGAAATGTGCTGCTTTGTTACATAAGGACTAAACCATAAAATATGTGCAAAAGGAATTAAATTATGACTAGATTTTTTTTAATTAATGTGTGACTTCACAGTGTTAACGTTCTTTAAATTAGTGGGTTTAATTTTACATACCATACTTGGTAATTCATGACTGACCCAAACAAGCAAGGGCTTTAACTTCCTAGTTATTAATGTAGAGATAGAGGCTTGTGTATTTACTTCTGGAGGTAAGAATTTGAATCTATACTTTCCTCTTCACCCTCAAAACGATTTGCATTTCCATCACAGCCACCATACCAAAACTGAGCACATGCATTGGCTTGTTTATCCTAATACCTTTTTATGATATAAACACAGCACAGCCCTTGATCCAGCCTTAATTTGCATCACAGGTCCAGAACACTTTCTTAAAAAAAGAAAAAAATAAGGAGTAGATGCAATTCTGTGTAAAAATCAATTGTGACATGCTAGTCTCACTCACTGTAAAAATACTTTCTCTTTAGGTTTAACATTGTTGCAACAATATTCTGCATGTATCACTGGCAGCTAGTATCTGGAAACTTAAAAAAAAAAAACACTCATAGAGTATTAGACAGCTGTCTTAGTCATATCCACGTTCCTAGGAGGCATGCTTTTTATTATGTTGCTGTTCCATCAAGTACATTACTACTGGAATCCAAAAGTAGAATCCCCCAAATGATGAACTGAACACATTCAGATTTTTCATATGAAAAGAATGAATAGTTTGAACAGTCAGCTCATTACTATACTTTCCTTCAAATGACAAAACACTTTTTTCCCTATTTGTCTTCTGAAATAAAGGTCTGTCCAATTCTGAAATCACTGTGTATCTTCTCTCCTTACTGAAGAGAGTTCTCCTGATTTCCCTTTCTGGCCAAAGAATTCTCTGCTCACTGGCCCATCTCATCTAGCACTACATACTCTCTTTGGTGCCATTTATCAGCTCTACCTCAAGTTGTAGCTGACCTTGCTTCTGCTCTGAAATGAGTAGTGGGATTTGGAACTTGTAGAGACAATGTCTGGTTAATAGGCTGGCCAAGAAGCACAGCTAGATTTGTCATAAAATCCTGAAGTGTTGTCTTTTCCACAGCACGGGCTCATGAAACCTTAGAAGCAGATGGACCCAATAGAGTAACTCTGATTGAAAGCATTATACAATCAGTATCAGAGTAATAGAGAAAAAACTGAAAAACTAGGTGTGATCTATAACCTGGCCTTGGTGTGAGCCTTGCAGTTGAAAGAGATGATGTCAGCTCTTTGTCTGAAGGTGATGGTGGAGATGATGACATCACAGCTGCAGACAAAAACAACAGCAGAATAAGGCAGTGATTTTTTTATCATCCAAAAGTAACTAGAAGTTGGAAAAAAATAATGGTGATGAAAATACCTCTAGTGTCCACTGTTACCAAGGATGACTGTTCCTTTTCCTCTAGTTTATCTTCATAGGCTTCATTAACTACCATAGTAGGTACATTGGTCTGAAATAAGCATTTTAATCTCTTTTCAGATATTGTGAAGTGTCTCAAAATGAACTAGCTTATCATTTACAGGTTTCTTAACACTATTCATTCTCATCTACCCTGAATGCAATGCTGAGAATCAAGATTTTAACCTCACCAGATTGGTTTTCCAGTAGGGTTGTCAATCCTAAACCTGCTGTATTAAGTCCTGATACTGTTACTGAGTTATGTGTGCATGCAACGTGTGAACTTCTATTCGTAACAGCCAGCACCAAGCATAGCAAGTTAAAGGCAGTACCTGCCTGTAGAAAAGTTAAACGTTGCATCAGGCGACAGAGAAGCAAATAGACAGAAAACTCTCATTCATAAAACATGCTGCATTTTCGTACCAGAACCAATGGCTGAGGAAGATCACCAAGACCCAGAGGATTTTCTGCTGTAGATACCCCAGGAGTCTGTTCTGACAGTACTTGTCCATTAATATTGTTGTTCTGAACCATGTAATATGAAGGACTTGATACTGAATGGAAAGATGGTCCACTTATGCTTGCACCATTTCCATTACGATTGTAAATTAAGGTGTTCATCTTCACAAAATTGTTGACTAATTTGGACTCGAGAGCTGTTCCAAAAAAGTTAAAACCCATCATACTGAGAAATTCAATGGATTTTTCAAATTTGGACTATTTATAATATGCATGTAATCCAGTAGACCTGGATTATTTGTACATATCTAAGATCATTCCAGGCTCTCTGAACTCTGCTTTTTATTATCATAGATTTACCAGTCTTTAAGTCCTCTATATGATACAGAATGCAACAAACTCACTAAGGGTATTCATTTGACAACTTCTAACTGGTAGAAAGTAACTGCTTACTTTTCTCAAGTGAATAACCCACTGACAATAGGGTATTTACCAATGGAAACATTTAAGTAGAAGTTACCCCAGTGGAGTAGATTCTGGTTTCCACTTCAGCAGGACTACAGTACATGAGCACTCACTCCACTTAGGAAGACAGTTTAAACTACTGCTTTTGCAGCCTGTAGGTGACATCTTTGGTTGGCATGTTGTATTGCTTTCTTTCATGTCATGGCTTATACCACAACTCCTTAAAAGAAGGCAGTCTTTATCTCAAGGTTCTTATAATTTTGTACCTTGTAAATAACCCTGATCAGATCAAAACATAACTAAAACAATTGTAATGCATTTTTTCCTCTATTCTGAGAATCTTCAGATATAATGCAGAATAAAACTGCGTTGAACACACTTGAGAGGGTATTAAAGTCACCAATGAGATACATATGTTCTCTGTCTGGATCTGAAGCAATCAGATTTAGTTTATGCATTGCATGAGTCTCTCGAACAACAGTGTCTAGTTTCACTGCTTCTCTCTTGTCTGCTTGGCCATCTGTGAGCACAATAGCTACTTTCCACACTCCTGTTTGAGCACCTAAAAATCCTTCCTGGGTTGCTTTATGGATAGCAGTTCCTGTGTAAGTGCCTTCTCCCATGTACTGCATTTTTCTAATTGCTCGTTTAACATCCCGTTGAGTTGTATGCTTGCTGAGACCAAATTCAAGCTGAACTTCTAAATTGTACAGTACAAGGCCAATTCTGGTATCATTTCTGCCTACAGTTACTCTGTCTACCATTGCAGTTACACAGTCTTTGATAATCTCAAAATTCTCTGGTCCCACACTCTCGGAACTGTCAATACAAATACAAGCTCCATAGGAATTTCCTTACATTTATACCACAACCTGCAAAGGAAAAATGAAAAAACAAAACAAAGCAGATCACAATGACCACGTGGTGTTATTTGGGAAAGGAGAAAAATGCTACATTTATGACAAAAAATAGAATCTGAAATTAAAAATTTTCCTGAATACTTACCACATGTCTCTTTGATTAATTTAATTATATCTTCTCTCTGGATATGAGAAAAAATAAATATAAAAATATGTTACCATTTGTCTATTTCAAATGATGTATAAACTTGACACTATCGACATTTTTGGTTACTAATTGTAAAAGAAGATGTAGAGGAAAAATATGTGAAATCAGCAGGAATTTTAAATTCCTTATCAGCATGAAGAAAAAGATGTTAAAACCAATATCTGTATTTCTTGTAACTGCAGCAGAAGATAAGCCTCACATGATATTAAAATACACAACGCAGAGGAAGATGCTGCTATGAAATACTAAAAGGATCATGTGAATGGCTGAAATTTTAATAAATCCTGATCTCCTTTTCAAGGAATTCATGTCTTCAGTGAGAGCTGAGTGGATTAAGCATGTTCAGTATTTTTGGCTTGAGTCTCAGATATTCTTTCTGATTTTGGTATCATTCCTTCTGTCCCAAAAGCCCTTCTCCAGGGGAACCTCACGGTCCTGGCATTCCTTGAATTCCTGATTGCCCCTAATGATAATCTAGGTAGTGATGTTAACCCTTTGTAGTCATTCAATGTGCATTAATTTTGAATGTTTAAACAAAGTGTTTCAACTGCATTTTAACAACTATCTTGAGACACCTGAGGCACTTACAGCTTGCTTGTATTTCTCAAATACTTCAGTAGTATGTCTACTCTAAAGTTGTATTTGAAAACTGCTTATCCAAGTCTCCCATTCCCTTTTCCCCCTACTTTATTCCTTCTCATTCCTCCTTTCTTTCTTTGTCTCTTTAATCTCTTTTATATGTTACGTGTTTAATAAGAAAGTACAAATTATAGGGAAAATGGAACATTACACCCAGGTTCAGGATGGAGAGTATTCTTCTACCATAGGTAGTAATTCATGAAACTACTTCAAGGTATTTCCACAGTCATGAGATACTGGGAAAGAGGAAATGTTATTTTTCATTTTGGCTCATTCTGTGAGTAAATCTTTCTCTGAAAATTCCTCCTCCCTCAGTCTGTGTACCCTTGGACTTTTTGTTGTTAACAGCAGCAGATACAGAACATAATCTGTAGATGCTCACATTAACTTTCTCATTGTCATATAAGAAACAACAATGTGAGATTTGCTTCTTAATTCCTTAACACTGTGCTGATCAGCACAGAGTCATTTTACCTTAATTCCTTGAATGCCTTCACCAGGAGGTCCCATAGGGCCAGGCAGCCTTGGGTGTCCTGTGGCTCCCTAGAAAGAAACCCTGCACTGTTAAATTCACAGTTCATAATGAAAATGCACAATACATTGTTGTATGACTAATTTCCTGTCAGTTCTCTGGCACATTCAGTATCTTTCTGTGAGTAGTGAAGATAAGATTGCTCCAGTTGGCACTTTTTTCTTTTTTATCTTTTATTATATTATCTAAATTCAGGTGATACTTCAAAAAAAGTCACTCAGGACTTTATGGCCAGTGAACTTAAATCACCTTGCTGACAGATGATCATTGTTCCTATTGTGATCAAATAACATTTAAGATAGTATCATTATTTCCTAAATGCTATGATGTCATTCATCACCGCTAAGCTTACTCAGTAAGACTTGTAGATACACATAAGAATGTGGCACTCTAAATCTCTTGCTGCTAATAAACAAGCTGATTTTTTAAAGAACTCTAGATAAAATATTACAGTTTTGTAAGTTTCTCACAGGAAGTAATCAAAACATAGTACCATATTAATTTTATACCTATACTGCTATTCTGGTGTCCTTGTGTGAAACTCATTTTCTTCCATTTGTAAGGACCTATTGTACAGTATAACACAAGTGGGATTAGTGGTTTCTCACTGCTTAGCCATGCACTAAGCCAGGTACTTGTGGCTAGGGAATGAAGCCATATTGTATGGGTGATGCATTATGATGTTGCAAAATCCTTACTTTTGTCATGGCTTAGTTCTTTTGCATTAACATTCACATTCTGAAACAGTTCTTTTGTATTTATAGACTTCTGAAGTTGAGCTTTTCCTTCCATTTTGTAAGGAAAATTGTTCTTTATTATTTCCAGGCATTTTTCATGGTGTATGTTCTAATTATGTATTACATTAGAATATTATTGATATACTCTATAGAGCGGGGAAAAAAAAAAAGAAGGAAGAACTCTAGAAGAGCTCAGAAGTTTGCCTGTAGCTTTAAAAATAGGATAGACACTGATAAGAGCTTGCCAGACCAGTAGTCTTAGGTCTAGACAAATGCTAGAAGAAATGCCTGCTACCAAATTGGGGCTACTGTCTACAGGAACTAAATAGTTTGTTGCTGATCTTCGTGGAAGATCATCACTCTAAAATGTACCTCCTGCAGTAGGAAAAAGGCCGTGGTTTATGGCTGGTTAGTGGAAACGATTCTGATCTACAAAAATGAAGACACTGTATTTCTTAGTTATCTGTTGGATTACTTGTTTCTAGTGTAGTGTGAAGACAGAAAATATTTATATACGTAGGCATTATCATGTTTTTTACTGTATTTTTCTTTTCTAGAAAAGAGAAGTGTTTAAATGGCTTGCTTTTGGTCCTGGCAGACCACCTCCTGGGAGACCAATTGGACCTCTACTACCAAGATCACACTGAAAATAAGTAGCGAATACAAAGTTTGATTTATCTCTACAATTGTCAGCGTCTGCTGTACTCAAACAGGACAAAGGAGGAGAATTGTTGAACAGCTAATTGTAAGTACAAACAGTACTAAACCATGAATACTGCAGGCAGGATAAGAAGGAGAGTGGGGTTAACAGTGGCTAGTGGTCTAAAGGTATCAAGACATGCACAGTCAGCTGTGCAATAGTTGGAGGGGCATTGCAATTCCCATATCGTAAAATAAACCCCAGTTCCTGCAAGTCAACAAAAATCTTCCTGCTTTCCTGCCTGTCAGACTCTGTGTTCACACTGGCACTGCTCTAGCATACTTTTCTTGCTGGTGCCTTCACTCAATTGCAGATTTATGAGAGTGAAAAAAAAAGATATATATTCTTTTAAGAGACATTAGGCATGTTTTAATAGCTGCAGTCAATCTATCAGTTACCTATACTCAAGTCATCTTGCAATCAGCATCAAGATGAGTTCTGAACTGAAGCTTGAAGATCTTCTATGGGATGTACCTCTTATTTACTGACAGGTAAATTAAAGCTTGTATGAAAAAGATAATCTTACTGTGACCTATGCGTTGGAACTATATGTACATAAAGTATACGCGTGCATTTGCTTTTCTTGCAGTTAAGATCTGTACCTTAGGTGCTGGTAGTCCAATTCCATCAGGGCCTTGCTCGACAGGAATCCCAGGAAGGCCTGGCAAGCCCTGAAAATTGTATGTGGAGACAGAATATTAGTTTAATTTCAAGCTGTGCTGACTACATGGATTTGTTAACAGTATGGCTCGTATCTTGAATACGTTGATTCTTAGTGGAGTCACTGTGGTCTGTAACTGGTTAAATTCCTCTTGGATAAGCCAGAAGTTGTGTCAGTGGCGGCTGATGTGTGTTCCTACTCATGTAAGAGACCTGCATATGTCAGGAGGAGTCTGATCCAGAGTTTCGTGCAAAAGCAGTAACAGGATTGGATTGTATTAAAATGTCAAGTGTTATAAATGCTTCTGCTTCAAATTTCTACTTTGACATTCATTAACTTTTTCTCCCTGTGTATGTATGCATTTATACAGTTGTCTTTAGCACAAATAAATGCTAGTATGTCACCAAACTCCCCTGTCTCTAGCCAGCACGACAAAGCTAGAGCTGGTGGAACAGGCTATGTAAGGCCAGTGCTGCATACATATGCTTTTATCAGAAAAACAGAGAGCCTTTTCTCTTAGGCATTTGTCCTATCTACTAGCACAGACTTCTGTAAAGCACTGTAAATTACGTCAGCCAGTTCCTTGTGCCACCCTCAGCAATCAATGAATAGAACTGAGGATAGATTGCTCTTCTGACTGTACAGTATTTGCTTTTTCAGTGGTTCTGGAAGATAGATGGGGTTGCCCAGAGTTCATACCTGTGTATATGGACACAGCTGTTCAGCTGGGCTATGTAATACTGTTTGGGGTTAAAATTCTGTGTGGCTGGGCAGAAGACAGTATTCTACGTTAAGATACTGAAGGAACTGAATAAAACCTCAGTAATGCTATAAAAACTTCCCCTCTTGGAATGTGTTGCATTGTGTAAGCAAGAGGAGTCAGGGTCTTGTAAGGTCTTGGACTACTACAGAGGAAGATTTCTCTTTCCTTCCATGCTAAAGCACATTACCACAGTTGAGAGCCTAAAATACAGACAAATCTTTCCTGGCATGTCAACCATGGAGGCTAATCACTTTGTTGTACCTATTTGTTTCCAATTCACATTAAAAAGAAACGTCTGTAAACTTACAAGTGGACCAGGGTAGTCATCTCCTTTTGGCCCATAGGGCCCAGGGAGTCCCAGGAGGATTCAGTGACCCTAATGAAAGCAGGAAAAACACATGAGATGACTGCCAATAAAATTGCTAGCAGGAAATATTCCAGGAACATGAAATTTCTTTGTCAGAGATACTGTAAGTTGATTTTATCTGTGTATTTTACTGTGAATGATTATTGTAGGCTATCAATACTAGACAATGCCACTTTAAAACTGGGATATTTAATAACTCTGAGGATTGTAAAGTAAACAAAGGCGGTGATAGAGCCTTTATTTGAGGTACAGGCGCTATAGAACAAGATACTAGAGAAAAGGAGAACTAACTCACCCCTCCTGGCAGCCGTTTGGGTTAAGGAGCACAGCCGCCTCTCGGTCGAACTCGGGCGCCAGAACGAAGAGAGCAAGGGACCGGGGCAACTCGTGCAGGCTCTGGGCATATATGGGCTCCCGGAAGCACCACCGAGAGAGGGAGAGCGTGGTTCTGGGCTCCTCTGCTCCCGTCACTCAGATGTTCATTTACTGGTTTGGGCTGTGACCAGTCAATCCCAATGCACTCCACCCCTTCACTGCATGAACCAGCAACTGAGCAGGTAGGGCATAATCTCCCGCTGTTTCGGTGGCTCAAAGTACAAAGTACATTGCGACGCACGTACAATACCCGCCGCAATGTAGAGTCTTAAGGCACTGAAGGCCAGTATTTGTAGTCGGTTTTTTTGGTTCTGTTGGGCCAGTACTTGATGTTTCTTCTGGAGGCATATCTTCTTTAAGGACCAGCAGCAGTTAGGTTCGTGCTCGCCAGTTCCCAAAAGTTCAACAGTCGACCATTAGATGTCACGGTGTTTCCGCATGGAGTGGTGTTGCTCCTGCTAGCTGTCTTGTGAATTTAATAACCTTAAGGGGAGTAATACAGATGTTTAACAGGTACAGAGGAGGGGTAGGTCTGCCCTCCATGGTAGGATAGGCCGTATTTTGGTCTTGAGTCAATACCTCTGCCTGTTCTGGGGTATGTCTTGGCCTTTGATATATTACCCTTTGGCCTGATATCTGTGGCCGGATCGCTATATCAGGTACCAAGGGGGGAGTTCTAATTTGCCATAAGGGCATGATTAATGTCCCCTTTGCAGTGAAAACTGGAGTGTCAACTACTACTTCTGCTGGCCATGCACCAGCCACTGGAGGGTTTACTGATCCCCCAACCTCTAACAATCTCCCTCAAGTGCAAGGAGACCGCACCATTTTGGCCCTACTTGTACCTTCCAAGGCCATTTTACCTTGTGTTTCCCAGGCTCTAGGTCCTTGGGAGCAGATGGTTATTCATGGTGCCAACTTATGGCTTAAGTGAGGTGTCCTTGCTTGTGATTTGAATCCTAAGCATGGAGGCCCAAGTTGTCTGCAGCACTCTTAAAGCACTGAGTCTGTCATCCCTCATTCTCTCATTCAAGTCCCACAGTGTTGCATAAAGCTTCTTGGTCCACCCCTGCAAGGACTGTGAAGGCTTCAGAGCAGCCTTCAGGATTCCATTATATCTTTCTTTAAGGCATGTTCCCATTGGATTATAAGGCAGGTGAAACCAACATTCAATGTGGTTGTCTTCAACCTGCTTTTGCACAGCTGTACCCATGAAACATGTACCTTGGTCACTCTCGATGACCTCAGGAGTCCCGTATGATGCCATCAACCTAGTTAGAGATTTAATGGTATAGGCTTGGTTTGCCTTTGCAACAGGATAGGCTTGCGTCCACTTGCTGTGTCAACACAGGTTAGGCTGTATCTGGCCCCTTTAGATCGAGGAAGGGGACCTATGTAATTGATCAGCCATCGCTGTAAAGGGTTGTATCCTATAGAGAGATGGGCCATTGCTTCCAGCAGAGGTCTTGGTCTTATTCGTGAGCAAGCACCACAGTCCTGACATGCCTAGACAATATCCGGTAACTGTATGGGCAGCCCCCATGCTTTGGCTGCTGCACACATGGTTTTCTGTCCTGCATGCCGTAATTTCCAATGCAACCAATGGGCAATATCTTCTGCTGATCTAGTTTTGAATGTCCATCCTGACAGACAGCCCAAAGTTGCTCTGAGATACACCTGAATGGGTGATCTGGAAGGATGACTGCGCTTGTCTCTGCAGCTGCCCAAAATATGGGCATGCATAACAATGCCAAGATAATGCCCATGCAGAAATTTTATAAAAAAAAAAAAAAACTGTAAAAGGTTTTACACTGGGCAGCTTGGTGCAGATAACTATCTGACAGTGAAGCAAAAGCACTAATACAAATATATAGCAAAAAATGAATAACTTAATAATGGAAAAATACTGAGTGTAGCCAAAATTGAAGAGTTTTGAGGGGCTTAAGGTCAGTCAGAGACCAATGGGTCCTATCTCAAGGATACTGTCGAACTCTCTTAGTTAGAGCCTGAGAAACAGTTGAATCCAACTAACACTGAGACAGTACTATAGAAGTGCTAGAGAGAAGTCCTTAGAGATCAGCCACTCTTTCATGTTCTTTCACTACTTAAGGAATCCCTTTTCACATGCCTGGATTGGCTTATGTCCTGAGATCTGTTTGGAATCTATGTATTAACTCCATGCCATACTTAGAAATGAAGCAGTATACCTAAAGTCTGCTCAGAAAAATTAACTGTGATTAATAGATTTGCTGTCGTAAACACATAAATCACGTCTTCTCGCTGTATTCACTCACTGTGAATTAAAAATAGTCTTTTTTTCTGTTTCTCTGCCATTTGAAAGCTTACAATTAATGGATTTTAGAAGATTAACTGTCCACGGTCATCTGGCTCTGCAAATCCTTATACTACTATGCCAGTGCTGTACAATATCCAGAATAAGCATCAAGTAATACTGCCACCCACACTGATATGTTTTTGCTTCACTGAAATCCTGCCTCATTTTACAGTTTTAACAGAAATTAGTTCATCAATTTAAGAGCTACCTTTGCCCCAGGAATCCCAAAACCTGGTTCTCCAATTGGTCCAGCAAGACCAGGTGGACCACTGTCACCCTGCAATGAAGAAACCATGTGACATTGATAGCTAAGAGTGAAGAAATATTCAGCAGAGGAATCCAGGGAAGTATTTACACTCCAAGAGTAGTTCCACTGAAGGCTTATCTAAAATCAGCTAAATAGTCACCTACATTAATATCATTACTGTGTGATAGTAATCAAAGGAGGCAATATGTTTTTAAAGAGCTGTTCACTTACCTAGTAAATTATTTTTTTGCTGTGCCTACAGTGGAGACTGGAAGGTCAGCAAGGTAAGTGAACACCAGATAACAGGACATAAGCATAACGCTGTACCTATGTAATTGATTGGAATGGTAAGAGTACCATAGGCAAAGGATACTGTGAAATGCAGGTCACAGCTTGGGATGCTGGAGGACAAGTGTCTGACTTCTTGAGGAAGCCTGAGAATAAATCTGAATGATTTAAAGCAGAGGGGTGTGTAAGAAAATGGCAATATGAGCTATTATATTCTATAAAATTTGCCGCCCCCCTGCGTTTTATTTTACAAAAAGTTAGAAATACACATATATAAATACACAAGGCTTTACATGAATTTGTATTTGAAAAGTATTCTAATAAACAGCACCATGGTACATCTGGAAGGACCCTCAATCTACTGTATGTTGCAAACTGGAGACCAACTCCGAGATGCTTTCAACAATAAAAAGCGTCACACAAATTAACTTACATTCATAAAGATTTTATTCCCTATCTGTTACCAATAAAAACACTTGTATATGTACTAAGAGCAGACTGATGTTTTACTGAATTCTTAGCTGAGATGAGTAGTCTCCAGGTTGCTGCCGTGCCCTGTGCCTCTGTTCCCATTCAGTTTACAGGAAATATGAGTTTTTTCCTCAGTGTGAAACTGGGCTGGGGCATTTGCTTCCCTGCATTCTGCTTGTCAATCTTTCTGCTCACCTCTCGATTCACTGCTGTCAGTATGGTAAGAATATCTTCTCCTCTGCAAAAAAATACAAGCAGTTTTGTATACAAGAGTATTTGTATGTAACATCAGAAAACTTACTCCATACTCATATATCATCTTGATCTATGTCAGTACTAATGGCTCCTATTTTAAACAGTTTTTAAAGCAGTTGAGCGAACTGCTTCAAACAATCAGTGTTGCTATTCTACATTGCTCTTTTCATTCTGTGAGTGATCATTCCTACTGCATGTTATCTACTTTTGCATTCAAATCAAAATTCTGTCCTTTGGAAGGAAGATAAAGATGTTGCCAGAAAGTATCTTAGGAAATATAGTTACCGAGGACAGCTGTTCTCCAAGTGTTGGCACAGTGACTGTATGTACCAGGTCCCCTGGCTTGGGCTTCTGTAGGAGACATAATCTTGCAGGGTAGCCATGCCCAAGAGGAAGTCTGCCTCTGAGGGGATGCAGTCCAGCTGAAATCTTGCATCTGTTTCTAGAGAATAATCTTGTTCCCCAGAATCTGTTTCAATGGTTACGCCTTTCTGATAAGAACCACCTTGGCAGGCCTGAACAAAGAAGGCTTTTGGTTTTCCAGCAAGTGATGGGCAATTTTGCCCAGTGAAAGAAGTCGTCAGTTCCTGGATAGGTACTTCCTGGCCATCAATACCATATATAATGCCTTTTTTTCCATGAGAGAGAATACAGCAAACAAAACAGTCTTTGTTGTTGTGGTCCATGCACCGATACATGTTTATTATGCCACGGATTTCCTCTGCTGTGCGGTCTTTGTATTCTGCTACTATAAAATGCAGTTTGCTAAAGACTTTGGTCAGAGCATCTGGAAAGTAAACCAAGGGGGAATTAAATCAGTTTTTATGAAGTTTGGACACTTCTTGCAAATAAACTCTTTTTCTTTTTATTTTTTAATCCTGCCACCCTACTATCCAGACGTTCACACTCTCTCTCTGAAAATCTAGTAGTCTGATCAGTAGTCAAATTTGTATTACAATCCCTTGCCTCTCATTGTGTTTACAAGGAAAGTGTGCAGACCTAGCTGTTAGCCCTCACACAACTTTACAGCTAGTCTCTGCACCCTGCAGCACGTTAAACAGTGCCACGCCTTTCCATAAAAGGGGAGGGCATCAGCTACTTGTGAACATCTCTAGATAGATAGGGGAGATTTCTCATAGAATCTCCTAAGTTGGAAAAGATCTTCAACGTCATAGAGTCCAACTATCAACCTGACCTACCACCCCATCCCATCACTAAATCCTGTACCTCAGGGCCATGTCCACACAGCTCTTAAATACTGCTGTGGTACGCTCCACCACCTCCCTAGATAGCTCATTCCAATGCTTGACCACCCTCCCCCTTATGAAATTCTTCCTAACATCTATCTAAACCCCCCCTGTGACAACCTGATGATTCATTCAATAACAAAGTTAGTATATTGATTAAAACTACCACAAACTAAAAATATTGACACGTATTTACCTCCATGTTTTGCTTTGATCATATACATAAATTATATATTAATTGTTTTTCTGACAATATATTTGGGTAGTACCTGTGTCTCAAGAAGATAATCTGCACTCTGATGAAGGATTTCTTTCCTTGTCTACCTAGTGCAAACATACCCATTTCACATACCCCTACAACCCTTCACACTCCTAGAGCAGAACACAAAATGGTTCCTGTTTTTATGTGCAGTCCACTCTCCCTGAATATATGCAGACTTCTTTGTAATGTTCACTGTACCTGCATCCACGTCTGTCCCATTACGATTTTTCATCCTTCTGAGTTCTGGTACTGTTTCCCTGGCTTTTGCAAAATTGTGATTATTCAAGATCAGGCACATTCCCCGGGGTTGGCTGGTCATTTTGTAAACTTCAAGCTGTTGGAAAGAAAGACTTCTTGTGACTGCTTCTCAGCCCTTGTAGTGGCACAGAGGGTAAAAAGCCAGCTAGCTTTCTATCTGGGTAGGTCTCCCTGTACAGCTCTGCTCCCAGGACTTGGCCACATGCTGCCTCACAGCAAGAGGGAACCCAGCCCTTCCGGCCTCCACCATCACACTCAGCCCATAAGGGGTATTGTATTCACCCAATTCTCTGTGTCTATTCATTTGCCTGTCTCCTGGTATTATAAGTTAGGGGTATCTTCTACGCTTAAAAACATTTCTTCTGTTTTAATACTCCTGCAGCTTCTTCCTGGTCCATAGTTTCAAAATAAGGGACATTACAGAGTTGAGCATCTTTGTTGTTCCAGACAGTGCATTTAACAGCTGTGCTTACAGTAACTGTTTAGTTCGTGAAAGAATGGCCTCTTCTGGGACAAAACTGTGACATTTCTAAAACACAAACTAACTTACTTGTGAAGACTGATCACAATCGCCTGGAGAATCAGGTGCCACAGATGATGCTAGCCGTACATGACCATCTGAATACACACACAAAATATAGGCATAAGTAAACAATTAAAAGGGAGTTTAAAGTGCTGTGATCAGTTAGTAAGCAAATGGATACCTGATCACTTCTCAGATAGGCACACGTTTAAAGAGGCAAGATGCAAGTAGTGTAGAGAGTCCAAAAGCTGGAAAAAAGCAAAAGATCTGAACGTTTGTTTTTGAAGGAGTTTCAGTTACCTTCAGGGGCTCCTGTGCTGCTTCCTTGCCCCTCTGTTACAAGCATCTCTTCTTCACCTGAAAAGCATTCATTATTAGTCCTCCAGGATACCTTATGTGTCCCTTCAAGAATAAAAATTATGGAAAAGAGGCCTTATTTTGTCTTACCAAATGAGTTTAATCCATACTCTTCAATTTTCTTCAACAGGCTCTTGTCCACTTTTCCACAAGTAGTCTTCAGGACAGTTAAGTTGTCTTCACTCAAAATCCCCCTCTTCTCCATCTCAATAAAAATGTCAAACATGGTCTGAATAATCAGAAAAGTAGTTTGCTCTTAGGGGAGATCCATACTGCTATTGGGAAGGAAGCTGCAGCACGTTTAGGTGCACCCAAGCTGGCTTTAATGTACTGACAACAAGTGAACCGTCAGTCTCACTATCTCAGTTGATTCAATTCAATGTAGTTGGACAAAATCTAGAAGTACACTGACTAAAAATATCTTCTCAAAACAAGCTTATTTCCCTCCCACTGCTCAGAGATGCTGAGAGCTAATAAGATCTAACCCAGGAGAGCTAACGGTAATCACACAGGAACAAATAATGTCATTTTTAATGACTCCTATCATTCATCCAACTTCCAGTGGCAATTTTGTGTGCTTGACTGAAACACAAGCATCACTGTAGCAAAAATGGGTATAGCCATGCAAGCATGGTATAAAGAGTTCTCTGAGGAAAGAGAGAACCCAAGGGATGGAAGCTTTTGCCAAAGAGAGTGGCAGAATACAGTGGTCACCCATGGATTTACTAGAACAGACACCAATCAACAGTCACAGTTTATCCTCTAAGAAAAGAGGGAAGATTTTAAAAGAGATTTCGTTTGGCAGAACAAAGTACTTATCAGTCAAAAGTACAGGTTGACATAGTGTAAGAACAGCTAGATCTCTTGCAAAGATGTAAGTTACCTCCAAGCTCTTGGGCATTAGCTCTAAGTAAGGACCTCTACCTAGATCTCTTTGGGGTTTTCTTCTGGGTTTGGAAATAAACAGAACCAAAACATTACAGGAATAGCCCCAGTGGTGATTCTGTTTGTTTGCTAATGACTTAGAAAGTAGCCAAAAGAAAACCAGCTGGAAGAGATGAGTGAAAGTGCTCAGTCTTCTACTGAAGAAAGCCACTCAGCTCTATACAGAGGTTGGGTGTGCAGGCATCATGCCTGGCCCAGGGTTGGCCTGTGCTTTCTGGGCTAGCGCAGTACTGCTGGAGCTACACATAACATTGGCATGCAACAAGTCTTCTGAGCACCATTCCAGGTCCTTCCTTTCCTAATGATCTTTTTAGTTTTAGTGACACTCATTCCCCCCAGAGCAACCCAAATGCTGCCATATATCAGGGCAATTACTAAACAGAAAACAAAAGAAAAAACAAAAACATTTCTTACAGTTTCAGAGCTTAACTTGCATTTTGGTAATTCTTTCCCCAGAAGAAACTTGAAACAGTTCACGCCATCTTTGGTGATGTTTTCTGACAGCTGAAAGAGCAGATACCTAGAAGGAACAGTGGAGGACAGTTTCATTATGTTCCCTAGCGTTCTCCCAGCTGTCTTCCCAAGGCAGCTTTTTTTCTTTCAAATCTGAGGACATAATTGCCAGACAGGCAGAAATCAAACAATTTCCAGCTGCAACAAAAAAGATGTTTTCCCAAAATCAGAATTCCACTGAGACTTTCTGCACTGGGACATGAGAGCAGAAACAGTCACACCCAGCCACTGACTGCAGTCCACAACACCCAGGTGGGGAGGCCTCTGTAGGCTGTGAACTGTCTCAGAATCATAGAATCACCAAGGTTAGAAAAGATGACGTAGTCCAACCATCCACTTGTTGCTTCCAGGATTTCTTCACCATGTCCCTTAGTACCACATCTACATGTTTCCTGAACACCTCCAGGGACGGTGACTCACTCACTTCCCTTGGCAACCCTTTACAGTGCTTCATGACTTAGAGGAGAATGCTTGGACTTTCCTCCTTTATAGGACAGAAGATTTTTCTACTGCTTATTACCTACTTTTCCTAGGGAAGATAGAGATTCATGTGTTTTACCAAACCTTACCCTGGTGTTAACTCAGCAGTAAAAATCTTGCACCTACTCATCCAAGAAGGATAACTGGCCCCCAGAGAGCAGCTCTGGGGTCAGGCTCTGCTAGGCTTTTGCCTCCAGGCCCCTAGTGAACCCACACCCTGCCAGCCACTCACCTGAATGGAGACACTCGTGCCCTGCCTGGGACCCGGAGCTCTCTCTCCATCTCCTCTCTGCTGGAGCCCAGATAGGCAGCCAGAAGGTCTATCCGATTGATCCGATAGAGCAGCTCCTTCAAGAAGAACACGTCCCCGACCTCGATCATCCCTTTCTCCTGTAATGCTAGGAAAAAGGCCTTGGGCTCCTCAATATCTTCCCGCTTCCTTACAGTGACATGCTCCAAGCTGAGAAACTTCAGAGCCGCCAGCTCAGCCGTGTCCAGAGCCTCGCTGATCACGTAGAGCAGCTGGGAGAACTCCATCGCCCGCAGCACTTCCAGCCCCAGGCCAGGCCGGGCCGGGCACGACTTCCTCGCGCAGCCGCACTTCTGCACTTCCGCACTTCCGCCCACCTCTGAGCCCTCAAGAGGGAGCTGTAGTTTTGTCTGGATTCCTGACTTGGAAAACCCACAGTTCAACTCAGAAACTGCTTGTCTGCCAGATAAGAGCTTTCTGACGCTTCCGAGGCCGTCTCTGTTCACAGTTACAGAGCGCTGTTTAAAAAAATTAGACAATAGGATGAGGAAGTGGAAAATCCCTGCTGTACGCTTGGCACAGCCTGGGAGAGTGCATAGGGGCTGGTCAGCTCTCACCAGCGCCCACTCCCACCTGCCAGTCTCCACAGCCGTCACTGCTGTCCAAGTGCTGAGCTCTTTCCTTCAGCCTGGGTGGCACCGTACTTCATATTTCTTTTTCTTCTCTTACCATGAAATGCCAATACAGCTCTCTTTACTGTTAAAAAAAAAAAAGCCAGTAGCAGAGAGGTGTTTTTTTGTTTGTTTGTTTGTTTTCCAGCACACTTCAAACATGCATACTACTAACAGGAAAAAGTGAATTTTACATACCTGGCTGGTTTTGTACTAAACACAAAACATAGCGTTCTGTGCTGATTTACATAAACACTGCCCCCTGCTTGCTTGAACTCTTCCCTTTTTGTTTCATAAAATTCATACACCCCCATAGCAAAACCAGTAAGTGGAAATGCGGGGGAAGCAAAAGGAGGAGCTCTGCCTCTGTGCTGAAGTACTTCAGAAGGAACACAGAGACATGTGAAAATCAGTTGCCAGAATGGCACTTCGGTGGTTAAGCATAGTAAGTAACAGAACTTTAGAGTTCTCCAATAAGAGTTTGAGCTCAGGTCACACCATTATCTTCACATGCATCCCAAGGATATTTCTGGCACAAAAAGGAGTCTTGAAAAAACTGAACTTATTTGTGCAGGTCAGGAGCTCTCCCTCTGCCTGGGTGTTTGCTGCAGTCACACCCCCCCATTCTAAGGACACTAACAATTCATCACCATTTTAATACTAATGAAAGAATTTCACAACACCATTTCCTCCTCGCAAGATATCCCCAGGCTGCTGATAGGAAGCACAGCACACTCAGTTCAGGTATTCAACCCTGCTCCTTAATAACGGGCACCAGGCACTGAACCAACTCCCTTCCCAGCCCTCAATATTGCTGGAGGCTTTCAGCAGCAGGAGCAGGCCCACAGGAAGTGGTGTGATGGGGTGAGACCTTGGGATGGTGCATCGCCCCTGCTACATATTCTGATAACAGATTGTATTTCATAACAACAGGAGGAAGGAGGGAGGTGTTCTTACTAGTTGGAGTTTTATGGTTCTGAAATTGAACATTAACACCGTGACAGGAGAGTTGCACTCAGCACTGATTTTAAAACAGAACCTCTTCCTACCACTCCTCTTAAAAAAAATAAATAAATAAAATAAAACCAACAACAACAACAAAACATCCACGTTTGACAGTAACCTGAGATTGTGCTTCCCCCTGCCCCCAACCTCCTCCTTTGGCCTGGCTGCTACACCCAAGGCTCCGTTCAGGACTGATAACACAGTTCTGCTACGTACTATGACAGTGCCAATCATATGACTCTATAAATAGCGAGCAGCTCCAGAGCCCCTTGAGCTCTAATCCTCATAACAAGGCTGCACATGCCCTCCCCAGCTCCTTCTAAATATTGTGAGGCTTGAGCAACTGTAGTCAT
Organism: Cyrtonyx montezumae; assembly: GCF_038088225.1. NCBI lineage: Eukaryota > Metazoa > Chordata > Aves > Galliformes > Odontophoridae > Cyrtonyx > Cyrtonyx montezumae. Next base: position 10,923,098 of record NW_027072078.1, on the reverse strand, counting down.
GTTCAATTTTCTCAAGACTCCTTTTTGTGCCAGAAATATCCTTGGGATGCATGTGAAGATAATGGTGTGATCAATTAAGTGGAGTAATTGCTGGAAGTTGCTCATTGGGATATTCCCCTCTCAGAACAACAAAAGCATTGTAGACACCTCCAGGGTGGAATGATGGAATGTGCGTGGAGTGTATTCCATGGCAGTTCCCTAAGCACAGGGATGGAAACTGATAAACTGCATAGCAGTCAAACTGACGTAGCAGCCTTTCAATTTTCTGTTGCACCAATCACAACTAAGATAGGTAACATTAGTCACTGAAGCTCCACTTGAAAGTAAGAAAATAGTATAAAAACAGCTTAAGAGAGGAAGAATTTTTGGGAAAGATACCATTGCAGACAAGTCAGCAGGACACTGCTGACTTCTGTGACCAGGCAGTGGGCTGAGCATCTCTTCCCACCCCATAGGGACACCTGCTGGGTGAGATTTGCACCCTCGGTTAGACCAAGCGCTTTCCTGGGAAACACAGACATCCCTAGAGAGGTATTCTGTAGTTCAGTGCTGTGTTATTCAAATTATTGGTATTCAAAAGAATCTGTTAAATTGGATATTTACCCATTAACACAGCAATTAAGCAGAAATATTTCCATTATTGTCATAGAAATCAGCAGTGTTCAAAGCCCTAAGCAAGATAGTTGATTACTGCCTGCATACAGAGTGGATCAGATATGGAAATAATCCGAATGCAGTGGGACTTTTTTTTTTTTTTAAACAGCTTATGAGTTAACATTCCCTCAAGTCCTGTTAAAACAAACTCCTTGTAGTAAATAGACTGCAGGAGGTATGGATTCTTCTCTTTGCACTGACATGTCTGGACAAAGCAACCTAAACCAAAAGTGGCTACAGGAGCGTCAAAGTGATATAAAAGACCCAGGCCAAGTTTCGAAGATACATGCAGAATAACTTTGTATCTAGCTAGGAAAGTATTACAGTTGAGAACCACAAAAGCCAGTCACATTATGGGACTGGGGAATTCCCATGGCTGTCAAATATAGAACAGATGCAGCAGTAAGCAATGGCACAGCTACAGAAAGGAAACACAAATGAGTGCTTGGGAATTTCCAAAGATCTCAACTATTTTTTAGTACATGGCACAGAAACTATTAAAACTAAACATACTCTCTATAAGGTTACATATGTTTAGCAGAAAAATGTAGATCTGAATAATTTCAGAGAACATATGCCGTGTAAGTTAGGAGTCAAAATAAAAAAACATGGCCAACAAGGACTCAACACTGAAATTTTCCTGAGAATATTCAAGCTCTGAACTCCCTGCTGCCTAACTGGATCTTATAAAGGGTGTGGAGCACTTGTTTCCATTTCCCATGAATTTCACTGAGTTTCTTAGGGAGATCTTGCAGACAACAGACATAGCCATTGGTTAAATATAAATAAGTAATTAAATAAAAACTGTAGTCAAACTTTTTAGCACTTTAAAAGCTTTGAGAAGTGAACCCTTACAGAGGTAGTGGAAAAGCACATACTTACAGTTGCAGATTTAATGAGAGAAAGCTGCACCGAGCAGGCAGGCTCCTAATACATGCCACTAATGCACCCCAGCAGCAGCAGCAGATTACCAGGTTACCCTAAAAACTGGGGGAGAATGATAAAGCTCCCAGGGAAGGCCAGCTCAACAGCCCTCTGGGGCACAGACGTTCAACTGAACGAATAGGAAAAGGAGATGCAAATCAAAGGGCAGTCATTCGTGCCTCTGAATGAGCACTGTTTCCGCCTAAGCAGATAATGGTCCTCCCCAACTCTTCTCAGCATTTTCTTTCCCAAACAGCTCACTTTGATTGCCTGCTTTCATGCTTACCTCTGCATAACTTAGCTCAGCCTTGCCTTCCTGCCAAGCTTGTGATTCCACTTCCTGCTGGTAACTGTTTCAATTGGCTGAAAACATAACAGACTTAAGTGCCAGCACTGTTACCAGTACAAAGTTCTGCCTCCCAGACACGAGTTGAAGAAAAGGCAAGGTAGGCTGAATAGCTATAGCAGAGGGCCTTCTGAACGGAGAGGTAATTGCCCCTTCCCTTTCCTCAAGTTGTGCTACAGAGGAGAAACAGTCAGGAAATTGTTCAGCCTTCAACTTTCCTTCATACCTCTTAGCACTAGTAGAGAGCAACAAATATGAACGGAAATGTTGCAGCTGCTCATCTGTGGAGCTGCATGCGTTTATTTTGCTCAGAACCACAAAAATCAAAGTGCATTTTCCCCTTCATTGAGCCACATATCAACTGCTTCTATAACTAGGTGACCAGACAGGTAGATGAGGGAAAGGCTGTCGATGTAGTCTACCTGGACTACAAGGCCTTTGACACGGTCTCCCACAGTATTTTCCTGAGGAAACTGGCAGCCCGTAGTGTGGACAGGTTCACTCTTCTCTGGGTGGAGAACTGGCTGGAGGGCCGTGCCCAGAGGGTAGTGGTTAATGGAGTTAAGTCCAGCTGGCGTCCTGTTACGAGTGGTGTCCCCCAAGGGTCGGTATTGGGGCCCATCTTGTTTAACATCTTTATTGATGACCTAGATGAGGGGATTGATTGTACCCTCAGTAAGTTTGCAGATGACACCAAGTTGGGAGGATGTGTCAAACTGCCTGAGGGTAGGGAGGCCCTTCAGAGGGATCTGGATAGGCTGAATAGCTGGGCTGAGCTCAATGGGATGAGGTTCAATAAGGCCAAGTGGCAGGTCCTGCACTTTGGCCACAATAACCCCATGCTTAACATGATAATTATCATTATCATGATAATACACAGTAATCTTGGCTTAACATGAGCCGGCAGTGTGCCCAGGCAGTGTACCACTTCCTGAAGGGGGGTTGTGGTGAGGAGGGGGTGGGCCTCTTCTCCCTGATAAATAATGACAGAATGAGAGGGAATGGTCGCAAGTTGCACCAGGGAAGATTTAGATTAGATTTGATGAAAAATCTTTTCTCTGAAAGAATGGTCAGGCACTGGAATGGCCTGCCTAGGGAGGTGGTTGAGGCACCGTTCCTAGCGCTGTTCAAGAAGCGTTTAGATGAGGTGCTAAGGGATTTGATTTAGTAGTTGGGTAGGGATAGTGATAGGAGGATGGTTGGACTAGATGATCTTGTAGGTCCTTTCCAACCTTATGAATCTATGAAACTCACAGTATGACTCCTTCCTGAAATTATTTGTATGTACAACAGCTTCTCCAAAAGTAATGTCTCCTATCTTTTGATATTATGTTCATTATTACTACACCAAAAACCCAAGTAACACCAAACAAGTAAACTTGATATTAGACATTAAATTCACCTCATGTGGAGAATATAGAAGAACCTAGTCTGAGAGGACACTCATCTCTGACATGAAGACATAGAAAGAAACAGAAATGCTGTAGACACATCACTTCACTAATACCAGTAATATTATCTCCTAATTCTACTGGAGCAGTTGCCACCTTCCACAGCAAGCTTCTCACAGAGCAAGCAGCTATTTCATTTTAACTAGATGTCCATAAAATCAAATATACACGTATATCAAAAATCAACTACTACATTTATAGCAAGGTTTCACTTATGAAAACGCTATAAAAATGTGAATTGTCGCATTTCCTCAACAGTTAAGCAAACATCAGCTATAGAAATGCATCACAACCCATAACACCTGCTAACATCTGCCATAAACAGCAATCTATTTATTATTTATGAAACCTGTATGAACAGAGCTGTGATTCTGAGAACAGACATTCTCTCTTTTACTTGGAATGTGAAAATGGTAAGCAGAGTAACTGTCAACATACTAAGAATTAGTAGTAAAAATGCCTCACTTCAGGAAGACAAACAGAACTGAATAAAGAACCTCTGCATTACAGTTAGACACAGATCTCAAAAAAAAAAAATCCAAATTAAAAGAAAGCAGAACTTGATAAAGAATCAAAATGAAAAACTTTACTTGTTGTAAAGCTCAAAAGGAACGTAGCCATTAGAATTTCAGATGGCTCCCACATACTACATACACACTGCTGAAGATACAAGGGAAGAACAGCTTCACTGACATCAGCTCCCATTATCAAGGGCGTCCTAACTTTAAGTTTACTCTTTTCTACCAATTCTCCATCTGTTAATGAAAGAATGTCAACATGCCACCCTTCCCTCAGGGTGGCTGCCATAGAATACTTCACTGAAAGTAAAAATAACTTCTTCAGCTGAAGCAAAGGTTTGTTATGCTTACTGTCCCTCAGTCAGCTCCTCAGAGGAAACCACCACAAACAAAGGTGAAGTGACAACCAAGAGATTTATTACAACAGAGCCCATAAAAGCTACAGCCAATTGCCAGGAGATGACAGCATCTCAGAGTTGTGAATCTCATTGAGTGAGACCTTACTTCCGTTGGTCAGCAGCCTTTCAAAAGATTGCTTCCCAAGCACTCTGAGGAAGAGCATAACTGAAGCTTATTATTAAAAATCCTAACCAGCAATGCTGCCCAGTCACGCAAATCAATAAAACAAAGCAAACAAAAGAAATGTGAAGGAAAAGAACCAGACATAATAATCAACTTTTTTTGGGTCCTTCTGGACTGAGACATTATTTCTGAGAAAAACTACACAGCTTCCAGTCACTTCTGGGTAAATCATTTATATCATTACACAAGTTCCCTAGGAAGGGATCTTCTTGTTCTTTTCTGCAGATTTCAAAGACTTACTTATCCTCTCAACAGATAGAAATGATAATTTCAGTGACATATAACACTTAAAAAAAAATCACATTGCTTCCTCATTAAAGACCATGGTTGAACAGACTTCCTTGTTTCTGAAGGACAGGAAAGCTAGTCTATACTCCCCCATTGCCTTAGAAGACCTACCATTTTAAGTTTGTGAAGACTCATTAAATGATGCAGCATTTGAAAAATTTAGGTCAGATGGCTCCTTGCAGGACAGCAACTACACAGACCCAGACAATTGCTCTTGCAAGTTCTCTTAAATTCCCTGAGAAAGTCCATTCCAGAAGCTATTCCTTATTGAGGACATTCTTATTTTTCCTGCTCTTCAATTGATTGGCACTGGGGAATTTGGAAGATAAATTGTTTCCGTAGGGTTGATGTTATCTTTGGCATCTGTTTCCACCCATTTAATACTCTTCTTCCCACATCCTTGTTCACTTCTGTCAGGATGGTTATGAGATCCTTGCGACTTGAACAAAAATGAAGAAAAGTTGCATTAAAATTCACAGAATATGCTACTTGGCCAGAAGTTGATCTATGTTTGTTTCAATAAAGAGAGATCTTGGAAGGGTATTATCTTTCCTTCTCCTTGCCTGCAACTAAAATTTCACTTTCTATCGTGTAACTGAAGAATACAATGTGTTTTGGGGAATAAAGACAACCTCCATGTAGGATCACCTTACAACCTAACACAGTCCTCTACTTTGGTTGTGTTCAGAATAGCAAATTCAAATGAAACAGAACCAATATACGCATTCACCAAGCTTGCTCTCTGAACATCACGAATAGGTAGTGTCTGAAGGAAAAATTTAATCTAAATCAAGTTTATGAGGGAGGCAACAATGAGAATTGTGAGTAAAGGATACTGATTTTCTGCATGTGTACTACCCAACAAATTTGCTTTTATCAGGTGCCAATGGAAGAAAAATCATTTATCAGTCAGAAAAACGTTAAGAACATGCACACACAAACACACCTGCTTATGTGTGATGTTCCAGCATTACAACCCTGAATCTGTACCTGGGTTAAAAAACAGACTTACAGTGGGCAAAGTAACTCCATCTTGTCACAGAGGCACTGAATGTAAACGCTGCCTGTCTTTATAGAACGATAGCACTCAAAGTCTTCCACAGTAGCCATGCCAACCAGAACATCAGCCTGGTCAGGAATAGAAGGCAGAGGGATAGCATCCATCTCAAGATGACCAGAACAGTCTTCCTTTACTGTGACAGCTGGATGACCTACAGAGCCCTGGCAGGCCTGGATGAAAAACAGCTTGGGTTTGCCAGCAAGAGAAGGACAATTAGATCCACTGAAGCAGGAGAGTAAATCTTTAATATTTACAAGTTCATGATCAACGCCTTTTATTTTGTCTTTTTCACCATGTGAAAGAATGAAGCAAACAAAACAGTCCATGTTGCTATGATCTTTTTTGCTATATTCTTTAACTTTTGCAGACATTTGCTTTGCTTCTAGATCCATGTACTCAATTGTGTCAAACTGAAGCCATTTAAATACTCTCTTCAGAGCCTCTGAAAAAAAAAAATCAGAAGGTACTTTTTAAACATAAACAGTAACAAGAAAGATGCTGAAACATCAGGCTCTCTGTGGCAGAACAGCTACTGGAATTGTTAGATCCCACCAATAAATTCACCTGACTGCCTCTTAGCTTGCCTAGTCTGATTAGAAAGTGACCCATTTTTTTTTTTTTAATAAAACAAAAATTAGAAAAATTAAGCAATCAAGTTCAACATTACTATTAAAAACACAGGTTTAAGTCTGTCTCAAAATTAATCTGTACAATTTAGTGAAGCATACTTTTTTTTTTATAAAAGGCTTTCACTATTTGCATGGTCATCTCAGATGCTTAAGAACAACCCTTAGCTAGAGTTAAGGAAGTAGTAACTCTTAACAACAACAAACTACCATGCTTAAATGAAATAGATCTCTCTTTCTGTGAGAGTGATTAATGGAGCAAGAAGGCAGGCAGGCTAACCTGCTAATGTACTAGCAAGGACAGAATGCTGCATGGACTTCCCAGCAAACATTGACTTGAGTATTGTGTCGGGAGCAATAAAATAGCTGGGAAGAAGCATATAGACAGGCTGGGTGGAGTTAAAATATCAGTGATATGTACTTTCTTGAAACAGATCTTAGTTTATTAAGATAAATAAGTGATTCCTGCAAGAAAACAAGCATTACTGAAAGTTATAAAGCAGAAAAATAACTGCATTTATTTGAGCATTATTTAAATGCTATTTAAAGATTTTTAGGATCTTGAAGATGCTACTCCATGACAGGTAAAAATTAAAAGCAATCAGAAAGTGAAAGAGTGAATTAGTAATATCTCCTTCACTTTTTGGTACATACAACCAATTAAGATGATGCTTTTTCTGACAACATAAACAGCTTCCTTCTTAAAGTAATCGGCTAAATTGTTGGAAACTATGTATTTCAAATTTACAGTGATTGCCATTTCAGTTAATTTGGAGGCAAAGGAGCTCAGTGCAAGCAATCATTTTTCACAGTAAAGATTAGATAACTCTTTCAGAGAGTAATACAAAAGAACAAACTAATCATTGAATTAAACAAAAAAGTACACACTTCCATCTTCCACTGTTCCTTCTCTGGTTTCATCTGGATTTTTAAAATGGTAGTTGTTCAGAATCACACAGTAACCATGGGGGTTATTTTCCATATTATATGATTCCATGAGCTGTAAAACAGAGACACCATACACGAAAGCAGTGTCAATCACCCAAAATGAGAGATATGCTATGTACAGACTGGTGCTACTCCATGTCTAAACACACAAAAAATAGTTATGATGGAAAAGTTACAAAAAAAAAGTTAAAGGTACAAGCCAGCCCCAGGTACAGGTGAGAGGAAGTTGCTCACTCTTCTTGAAACCCTCCTCCTCTCTCTGTGCTTAGGATATGATTTTGGAATGACAGAAAGCAAGTATCCATTAACCAAAATCTGCATACATGGAGGAAGAGTTCCTGCACTATACCATTCACTCCAAGAGTCCTTCTGGCTTTCTAGCAAGATAACAGATGTTGCTCATCTGTTCAGAGTACTCCTGGACAGGACTTTCCTGTTCCAGTTTCCTTCAGATTTCTTTTCTTCCCATGACAAATGGGAAAATGACCTTTCTTGTTTAAAAGGTTGCTGATTGCCAGGTCCTCACTAAAGGACAAGGCTTGGTCCTTTTTTGAGAGCAAGAACTCTTCCAAAGCCAACAAAAACCAAAAAAAAAAACCCCAAAAAAACACACCAGTAGCCCTCTCTTTTATCTCTTCCACTCACTTAGCCTTAAAAATTTATGCCCCCCTGCTCCCAAGATTTGAACATTTCAAAGGCAATCTTGAGGTATTTCTCACCAAGTACGCTGCTTCTTGTCCTGGTGGCGGCATAGATTCACAGAGTGGAAAGCTCAGTTTTTCATTCAAACCATTGTCTAAGAGGGAAATAAACAGAACATTTTGGGAGTAAAAGGGTAAATATTTTCTCCTTTGCATATTTCAACACCGAACAAACAAACGAAAACCAACACAGAGAGAACGTGGAGGAATGAAGCTGTGCAGTTTTCTTGGAACAAATCATACAGTTGTGTTAAGATTGTACACCCCTGGTCAGACATCATTAATAGAAGAGTTATTAAGCAGAACTGAGCTTCTGGGCCTGTGCACACACAGCAACCTGAGACCAGAGATGACTCATACTGCATTCTCACAATGACTGTACATTGATCAATTCCTTTGGTTCCTTTATTGGTAGCAAGATCCAAATAACAGTAGTGTGAATGTGATAGCCACTCCAGAAGAGTCATTCACTAGTAACTCCACTATGGGATACATAAGTAAGAGAGTAAACTTGTTTTTTTTTTTTTGTAGCAATACACTGCAGCCAATTCATTTACTTCTGAAGTTATTGTCCCTTCTCTAGAGGACTTTGTTTTGGTAGACACACCAAGTATGCAGAGCACTAACATAATGCAAGATCTTCTCAAAGTGAGAAAACACTGCTTTAAACAAGTGACAGGAATAAGTGAATAAATCATCATACCCAGGGTTTTACACAAGGAAGTAAATCATGACACTCCTTTTACATTAAGTTAATTGTCAGGAAAACAAAAATCTATAAGTGTGCTATCTTCCTGCTTATGAAGTGGGAAAAAAAATACCAATACTACTAAAAAGCCATTCTCCTGGCAAGGGGCTAGTTTATCCCAACCTTCCTTAACCATTTTCTTCTGCTTTTGTAGATACAAGCATAGGTCAGCAGCACAAAGACATGCCAATGGAGAACTAATCAGTAACATTACAGGTAACTCCTTGGCTGTATAGATGTGCTTAAGGAAAACAACCACCCTGAGTCAATTGAAAAGATGTTCCGGGGAAACATTTAATATATCTCGGCTGTTGCTGGTTAACATATCCTGTGTCCCAGAGTAATGCTCATCTGTGGTGTCACAAGCCATCAGCTCAGCTGCAACAGCCCAGATATATTGAAATTCTTTAAATTTCACATCTGGTATAGAGAGCAAACGGTCAAACCAGACAAGAACCTGGTCTTCACAGACTTCTTAAATTAAGAGAAAACAATGCTGAAAGTTTCCCAACACAATATGAGCTTCTCCAAGGCAATTGCCTGTCACTTCCTTTCAGTGTCTGAAAAGCTGGACTTGTTCAAAAACAGCACTACACTGCTTCCTTTGCATTTAAGGTATAGATAGCAGAGAGGCATACCTCTTACAAGGGGCAGAATATTTCAGGGAGAAGTACAAGAAAATACAGTGTGATAGTGAAGTAGCAGAGAACATTAGTAACCATGTGTAACAAGAGCTGTTCTAATTAATATACTTTAAAGAAGTGTCATCCCTAGATTCCTAATATCCTAATATCCCAAGGATGGAGACAAGAAATCATAAAATCAGCTCTACTCCTTAATAGAGGATTAATTGATTTACCTTTTTTTTCTTCATAGTTATCAATTTTTTTCTTAAGGTCAGCTCTAAACACCTTTAATATACTCTTTAACATTGTTAGGTCATCTTCCTTAATTATCCCATTTCTTTCCATTTCCACTAATACCTTCAACATTGACTGGTAATGAAAAAGAAAAACATAAAACAACAAAAATGCATAACCCAAAATCATACAGTGATTTTCAGTAACTGCAATTCCCAAAGACTGATCAACATTAAGATTCAATTTATTTTTCTTCAAAACTTAATTAAATCAAAGGCCAGGATGCAAAGTGAATGAAAAACAAATCACTAAGGTTACAACCAGATCTGTAGAAATTGCCTATGGCTAGGTTATCCTGCTTTGTTATAGTGGTGCAAAACACTTAAACACATAATAAACACATAATAACATGGCATTCTGTTCTGCTTCTGCATTCCAGTGAACTGCTGTAAGCCTAGTAGCTGCACCAGTCTCCATTTTCTAACACGGGAAATGTCTTCAAGGATGACTTTAATATTTAAAGTGGATTTGTCCACCAAGATGGAGGTAAACCTGCTGAATTTTTTTTTATAGGTGCTACAGTACAAAGAGGACTTCTAAGGACGCTTCTTTGCAATACTAAATACCTTCAAAGCACTTTTCATTATTTACAAAACAGGTGTTAGGCTAGCTCACCAAACTTAATACATTTCTGAGAAAATTCTGTTAGGCCAAATTACAAAAACTTGTAGCAGAACTCACTTGAGAACTCATATTTTGATGTTCAAAACATTGCCTTTCATCCAGCAAACATCGCTTTTATTAGATACATCACATGTAGAAATGCCTTACAAGTGTCAAGCAAAGATGAAAGGAAGAACATCACAAACGTTGCACGTAGAAAAGATGAAGAAGCAGGTGGTGGAGACCAAATGAAAACAGGAGAGGAAAAAGCAGTGAGAAAAAACGGTACATGCTGTCATGGAGCCCAGTTGGCTACCATCACAAATCTTTGAAGAATGGAATTTTCATGAGTGCACTATTCTCTCCTTCCTCCTGTCTTAAAATAGGCAGACTCTGAGTCAGCTTTGCAAGAAACTTATCAAGATCATTTTGCTTACAGCATTATCCTGTAGCTTATTCTTTGGTAATTTTTCTTGCAGCAGGAATTTTACACTTCTGACATCTTCTGGAGTTAAGTCCTCGGCAATTCCATGTAGCAGTTGTCTGGTATTAAAGGACAGAGAAAGACTGATTAAGAAACTTATGAGAAGTAAATCTGGCAAAATGTAAAACATGGTCTCCAAGCTCACACGGTCAGGTAGTCATGCTGTAATAAATACAATTATGCCGAGCTGTTCATAAGAATAACACTGCAGATAGAAAACAAGACAGACAGTACACAACCGAACTGTTGTAGGTTTTGCTTGCAGAAGTATACTAGTTTTGTGCTTACCTGTATGCTGACACCTTTGCCCTCCCTGGGACCTGGAGCTCCTTCTCTACCTCCTCTCTGCTGGAGCCCAGGTGGGCAGCCAGAAGGTCTATCCGATCGATCCGATAGAGCAGCTCCTTCAAGAAGAACAGGTCCCCCACCTCAATCATCCCTTTCTCCTGCAGCACTTCAAAGAAAGCTTTGGGCTCCTCGATACCTTCCTGCTTCCTCACAGGGACATGCTCCAAGCTGAGAAACTTCAGAGCTGCCAGTTCTTCTGTGGCCAAAGCCTCAGAAAGGTCAAAAAGGAGTTTGCAGAAGTCTGCACTCATTTCACATTTAGATTTTGACCTAAACACAGAGAGAATTTGATTTGTCAGTAACAGTAGTGCAACAACGTGATTACAAAAGGTATCATGACATGTAGAATAGTCCAAGATAAATATATGTAATAAAAAATACTGCAATAGACAGAGGCTGTCCTGCAAATACAGCTTTGGTGCTTAGCCCTTTTGGTTCTCTGGACTTAAGGAAGAACATCAGAAACTGCACAAAAATAAAAACAGAAAGTAACAGATCCTTCTTGCTTCCTGCGGTATGTTTCAATAACAGCATGTACTGATACGTAAGATGTACTATCTGGGCAAATTGCTGTTGTTTCTTTTGTCATTTCTTATGATTCCATTTGGGAGCAAGAGCCACTTAAAATCAGACTACACGGTAAATGAGACTGACAGATTTTGCACTATGACGAAGTCATAGTTTTATGTCCTAACAAAGGTAAGGGCCCATAAAAGCACAATTTTTCTAAGCTAGTTAGTTACTTCAATATACTGCTTCTGACTTTGGTCAGTGTAAACAAAGCACCTCTTCCTGTTTTGGTTCACCTGAAGAAAGTCAAATTCAGTCCCCATCTCTCAGTAATATTCAAATCAAATACAGATCATGTCAACCTCTTCAAAAAGACCAGGAGAACTCTTGGCAAAGCAGTTCTGTTTTACTGAACATCAAATATCGTCGTCCTCCACCACCACCTGCCACACCATCAGCTCTTGAAATAATAGATTTGACTCGTGCATCCAGCTTTTGAGCACAATAAAAAGTCAGAAAACAAGTTTCAAACCCACAACATTACTGCCACTGGAATGGATGTGCCATCTACTCACTGTACTTAAGCCTCTCTGAATACAAGAGCACACTAAAACAACGTTTAACTGCATTGGTCTTCTTGTACTTCACTAAAATAAAGCCACAACCGATACGACAGCAAACTCTTTCTTCTTGCACCATAAATAGCCACTTTAACATACATGGGAAGACAGGCTGGGAGGCTGCTGAAGCAGCTCTGAAAAGTGAATGACATTGCCTTGGAAGTTTCAGGGAAAGTACTGGATGTTGTACTATGGCCTGTGTTGTCATGTGACTTACAGAACAAAAGTTGTATCAAAGCAATAAGCTGTGAGAATTACGCAGCAGCTTCCTTCTCCACTTATCACTCTTCTGGTTTCAGGAAATTGTTGCGCTGGTTGTGAGGAAAAAATAGTAAACCTACAAAAGTAACCAAAGCTTTTGAGAATACGTGCTGAACAGCATAGTCACTGCTCATTAAATTGTGATAAACTATAAATTCTAATTAAAAGATAGTGGGAGAGGCATGCATTAATTATATCTTTGCATTTAAAAATATTTTAGTTCCATCATCCTGTTGTGTCACTAGATCTTCCACATCCTACTTCCATTCTCTGAAGTTCCACTTCAACTCACCTAGCCTACTTTTAACAAGGATATTTATGGAAGATTATTTCCTAAAGTGAAATATCAGCACCATATTCAGTAGCAGTACATAGTGTATGCAGGAAACAGAAAGGCTGAGCATCCTTTTGAAATTCTTTCATATTTTATCTTTTGTAAAATAATTTAAACAGAATTTAAGTTTTGGCATTTACATCCTCTTTGATGCATAAAACTCTACCCTCAGCGTTAAAGTTCCAGGCATGGCCTGTTGGTCACTGTAACGTGAGTAATCTCAAAGATAATACGCAAAAAATAATGTAGATGACGGTATATTTGAATAGGTCTATATATAGATGGTACACAAGTAATACAAAAAGGAAGATGGCTCACCTTAAAGATGACAAAGGCTCGCAGTAGACTCCACGTAGAAGGGATCTCCAAGAAGAGATCCTTTCCCAGTGGTGGTCAGCCCTCAAAAGGGGTTTGGGAGAGGTGGAGCCAGGCTCCACCCCTTCCAATCACACAGGTATATCACCTCCACCTGTGCCCCTGTGGCAGACTCGGTGCTCACCTCAGGTGACCAATCAGTGGTTCAGGCCGTGATTCGGCAGTTCCCATACAGTCACTAGTATCCCCCATTCACTGGGAAACATACGAACAGCAATCAGTACAGCTACCAACCCCTCTGTTCGTATCTGAAGCTCAAAGTCAGTATTATGAAAAGAAACTGCAGAATAGAAATATATTCAAAGTTCACAACAAAAATTACCTTTCACTGATTTCAAACTACCTACCTTTATAATTCAAAATTATAACATACCCTTCAATAGAATGTGCCTACAAACTTCTTCCAAAGGGCACACTCTCATAAGAGCTCAGCAAATCTGTCTGACATTCAATGGCATAAGTCTTCCTTTCATCCAAAGATTGGAAATGGTGCCGAGAGATAGAAAAAGCTCTATCTGATCTTCAGGTCCAAAACAGTTCTTTCTGAAGTCATCCCATGCCTCACTGTCTCTCTTCCTTCATCAGTAGCTTTATTTCTTAAATGAATCAAGGTTCCAGTTGCAGATTTAAAGAGGCAAAAAAACCATCATCAGCAATGTATGAAAAATATTTGCAGACAAGACCAAGGCTAAGATAGCTCTTTCCAGACAGAGACGTCTCTCATCACACAGTCGTTCCAGGGAACACCCCTTCTGGTTCTGTTCTTCCTGTTAGTACGATTTCACTTCTTATTTCTCTCTTGTTGTTCCCCAAAATATTCCCGTTCTTTCATTAACCTGTAGTCTCTCCAATTCCCCTCAGCTCTTCTGCAGCCCTGTTTTGCTGCTCCAGCTTCACCAAGAACTGTCTCGATGATCTATTTAATTTCTTGTACAGCAACCCACCAAGAATTCAGCTCTCCCAGAAAGGCTGGTCTGGAGGAAGTGAAAAATGCTGAGGCAACTCACCATAGTGACTGGCCTCTACTGGCAAAAGCCAGGATAAACCACTCCTACACAAAAGCTGTCAGTATGGACAGGACTTGTCAATGATACAAATCCCTCTTTACAGACCTTCCAAATAAGTTATATCCAATTATAAATACATTATATGAAATCTTCTATATATCCAATCTAAATCTCCCCCTTTTTAGCTTGAAATCATTTCCCCTTGTCCTATTACAGCAAACCTGCTGAAGAGTCTGCCTCTTTCCTTCTTCAAATCCTCTTTAGATACTGAAAGGTTGCTATCAGATCTTCCCAGAGCCTTCTCTTCTCCAGGCTGAACAACCCCAGCTCTCTCAGCATGACCTCACAGAGAAGGTATCCCACCCCCTTGGATCATTTTCGCAGCCCTCCACTGGACACATTCAAACAGATCCACATCTCTCCTGTATTGAAGGTTTTGCATCTGGATGCAGTATTCTGGGTGAGATCTCACCAGCACCAAGCAGACGGAGAGGGGGAAATCATCTCCCTCAAACTGCTGACATTTCTTTTGATGCAGCCCAGAATTCAGTTGGCTTTCTAAGCTGAGGACACTCTGCTGTCTCATGCCCAGCTTACCACCCACCAGTACCCCCACATGCATTTTGGCAGGGCTGTGTTCTATCCTTTCATCCACTAGCTTGTATTGATAGCAGAGCTTACCACAACTCAGGTGCAAGACCTTGCACTTGGATTTGTTTTACCTCAAGAGGTTCACCTGGGTCCACTGCTTGAGCCTATTTAGGTTCCTCTGAATGGCACCCTGGCCCTTAAGTTTGTTGACTACACCACACAACCTGGTATCATCCACAAAATTGCTGAGGGTGCACTCCATACCTCTGTCAGCATCACTGATGAAAATATTAAAGATCACCAGTTTCAGTACTGACCTGAGGGACACAACTTGTCAGTGATATTCATCTGCAACCAGTTCTTCATCCATCAAACGGTCCACCTGTCAAATCCATATATTCCCAATTTGGAGAGAAGGGTGTTATGAGGAACTCTGAAAAAGGGCTTACTGAAGTTCAGACAGATGACATCAGCAGCTTTTTCCTTGTCCACTGACACAGTTACACCATGAATGTCATTAAGGTCTCTTCCAACCCAAATCACTCTTACGATTCTTAGATGCTTGTCAACACTTGTACTGCTAGAATTCAACTGCTACCTGAACATACAAAAGAGGAGAGCACCAAATCTGAACACTAATTTTGAGCCAGACACCAGGTGATTCTACTACAGTATTATATATGCTACTAGCAGACAAGATATTTTTTACCTGTGACATAAATGAAACTTCAAATGTAGCAGCCACACTAACACAAGCTTCTTAAGAAACCCCATGCTGTCAGCATCTTAAGAGGCATTTGGATAACGGCCTCAGTTATACGCTTTATCTTCTGTTTCGCCCTGAAGTAGTCAGGCAGTTGGACAAGATGATCTTTGAAGGCCTCTTTCATCTGAATTTATTCTATTACATTCTACACATTGGCAGGCAGAAATGAGGTAAGATTTAGCCCAGTACAAAATTTTTTATTATTGCTATTCCCCCCCCCCCCCACACACACACCCCTAAGCTCTTAAAAAGAACTATAAATTAAATTCAGTAACAAATGGGAAAGACGCCTACGTATGGTAAAAACTTCTAACAAAATAACATTACGTTATTTTGGTTGACTCTAAAACGTACTCTGCTAGAAGCAGAATCAATAAGGAGCCTTGTGTCCCATACAAATGCATTTTAGATCCTAAAATAAGAAATCAGAAAATGGAATGTTTTAAGTTCATCGGCCTGATCAACATATACAGATACAACACTGAATATCATTATTTAACAGTGCACAGCTCTTCCACTCTTTTTTCCATAAGAAGTGATGTAGAAACAATGGTTAACAAGGTTTCATAGAGGGAATACTACAGCATTTTGTCCATACTCAATTCTGAAAACATCTCCTTGTACATGAGGTTCACATTAGCTATTAGATGGTATCAGTGTGCACTGTGGAACAAATCAGTGATTTCAACAGTTATAAGTAATCTAAATTAAAAATGAAAAATTCTTCTCCACCTACTACTTAAACTTTCTCCTCTTCATTCCTAACTTTGTCTTTCTCTGTGAACACAGCTTATGGTTTCTGAAGTAGGTTTAAAAATTATTAGTATGCAAAGTAAAATTTGATGAGCCTAAACCAGACAGTTAACAACCTAGTTCTGATATAAAAGGACACACAGAAGGCTACATATGCAATCCGTATGCTGACAGATAACACTTTTACACCTCCAGTCTGCACCAGTACAAGAGTGTCTAGCATCACAGAAACTTGCTTCTCCCAACCTTGAAAACTCTGAACACAGAGATGATGTAAATAGGTGGCATGAGGACTGCAATAACTGCATCTCTTCCAGCTCAGCTTCAAAGTTTATTTGGCAAGAAAAAAGCTTTGACTTGCCACTAACAGTTCCACAGGAGTCTGAGTAACTGCCTTAAACAGGTGTTGTGAATTGCATTTAAAGAGATGTGCTGACAAAAAAAGATGTATTTACAAAGTCTCAGTATCACAGTGAAGGTGGAGGGTCTCTAGGTATTGGAAATATAAGTTTTCTTCTTAAGGTATATGCTGGCTGGGGCATCTGTTTCCTTGTCCCATAGCGGTCAACACGCCTGCCAACATCTTCATTAACTTCTGTAAGGATGGACAGAATATCTTCACCCCTGCAGCCAAAAAGAAAGCAAAAATAAATGATTTATTAATGAGCAGATGGTACAGTTTCCCCTTGTAACATCTCTCAGATAATCTAGAGGCTATAAGCATTTAAAAGACAAAAGGTAAAACAAAGCACACCCTTTTTTTTTTTTTTTTTTTTTTTTTTTTTTTTTACAAGCTTACCTTCCTTTGATCTCATTTCAGCTATGCTAGAAATAAAAAAAATTTTCCTCTGACTTCTAGTGCCTGGCAATCCTGCCAGTAGCAGAGGGTTGGAACTTCCTAATTCTGATATCCCTTTCAACCCAAGTCATTCTATGATTCTATGACTTGACACTCAGTAATGGAAAAGAATGGAGCAAAATATTTTCATCTAAATTCACTTAGAAACAGATGGCTCCATCTAGTACAATACAGACTGGAAGTTCAGGGATTTTGAGGGTTTTGGTTTTTTTTTTTTTGAGGGGTAGGAGTTGTCCAAGATAGTCCAGATTAAGTCTATGCTAATACTAGTGTTAATGTAAATATATCAAAGGTCAGTTAGGCAAAAACAGTTAAACTGATGGTCTGATATTTCAGAACATGGAATAGTGTTACTATTTGAATTTGGCTTTAAAGGAAAAGGGAGAAGTTCCCATTTTTTCATAAAAGAGCTAAGTAAATAATTAAGTATTTACCTTGGTACCAACAACTGTAGCTTGCTGCACAAGGCCTGAATATACCAAGTACCCTCTTGAACGTGCCGGAAAGAGGCATATCCATCAACTGTGGCCATGCCTAGGAGGAAGTCAGCCTCTTCAGGAATACTTTCAGAAGGAGAAATGCTCTGTTGTTCACAGGAGAAGTCAGGAACTCGTGCGTCAGATTCAACATAGACAGGACGCTGTATCTCTTTACCTTGGCATGCTTGGACAAAGAATAGTTTGGGTTTTTCAATCAGCTGTGGACACTGTCTGGCAGTGAAGTGGGCCATTATCATGCGGATTGATACAAGCTTCCCATCTTTCCCATATACTGCTCCTGACTCTCCATGAGATAGAATACAACAAACAAAACAGTCCCTGTCCTTATGATCTTCTGAATGCTGCCATGTTTGCATTAGTTCTTTAATCTGATCAGATGTCTGATCTGTGTAAGTCCTCACATCCAGACCAAGCCATGTGAATACTCTCTCCAATTCCCCTGTAATTAAAGATAAAAAGAAAAATTGAGGCAGAAGAAAACATGCAAGCTAATTTTAACTGTAGAAGACCTCATACACTGATCCTTCTGCAAATTATCCTTATACTATTATCAACTAGAAATCGAGCTGATGCCATCTTTATTCCAAACACAGTAATTGATTTCTTCTAGACAAGTTTCAGAAAATACAGTGACATTGTACAATGTACAATCACAAACTGAGTTCAAAATTACATCTGAAAATTGGAGAAATCTCTTTGGAAACCTTTTTAGAATGTTCCTTTCCAAGTACAGTTTTGACTATTATAAAGTTTAATCAATAAGAGAAACAGAATAAAGAGTACAGATAGAGCTGTTTGCTTAAGGAGTTCTGCATTACATTATATAAAATGATAGTTTAAATTCTTTATAAATTGATATAGAATAGGGGAAAAGATTCCTAAAGTGATGAAAGAACAATCCAACTTCATGAAAAATGTAGTTACTCAGTTTTTAGTCCTCCCTGCAAGGATACACAAGTGACATAGCACATCAAAAATTTACTATTTAAAAATATTTACTGAAACACAATAAAACAGAGCAATACCAGACAATCAACGTGCATGGGGAAATAGTAAGATTAACCCTTTGAAAATCTTACTTCAAGAACTTACAGGCATCTTTATAAGAACCCTTCCTCTCTTGAAGAACCCCATCAAATTTAACATTATTAATAACAACACAAACTCCTCTCCTTGGCCCATCCATTTTGTAACTTGTCATCTGTAAAAAGAATAAGAAAAACAGCTTACAGCCTGAGTGAACTTATTCAACACAAGTGACAGATGTGTGATCTCTAGGAATGATATTTCCTTAACACGTTTAAAAACTGGCAACCAAAACGTTAGAGGTATCTTAAGACTCCAGGTTCTTTTTGACAGGAGGAACTCACAATGCCTCTGTGTGGAGAGACATGGATGAAGTCTCAGACACACTATCACCAAACCATCAAAGTGCAGAGAAAGAGTTTAGCAACTGAGTTGGTGGCCTGGATGCAAGCTGAATCACAAGGGGGTTGGCAGTCTTCCAATGTCAGAGAAAGATTTTAACTTTAAATGGCAGAGGGTTTACCCTCAGACTGCACAACGTTAGACATCTGATTTGATTTTCCAAGGACTGATGAGTGCCTACAGCCAGTAGTTCTGAAAAGGGATGCAATGAGAACAGATCTCACATATGAATAAACCTGCCTCACTAGCAGTTTTGCTGAGACTTAAAAATTAGCATCCTCTTTTAAGAAACAATGCAAAAAACAAATCTTCAAATAATATTCAAACTCATGTTAAAGTTGCAGTTCCCCCACTTCAGTTCCTGTCTGCTCACTGGAAAGAGCAATAGAAAACACCTGAATTTTGCACATTTTAGAAGAAGGAAACGAAGACACCACTCCAAAAACTCCTTCAAGAGTAGCAGACAGTAGTGCTTGCTACAGCATTCTGAACATCAACTGATGGCATAAAACTTAAAGAAATTAAATAGGTATAAACAAATGCAGCAATGTGCTCCCTCAATATCTGCGCTTATCACAAGGAAAAAGACACAGGGAGAATTAAATGGTTACAGAAGCTTAAAGAATATACAAAAGGCTTCTAAAAAGGTACCTCACAAAAGGGATCTTTTCTCCTGAACTAAGACCCCTCATGCATTACATGCCATGTTTACTAAACACACTTGCCTTGTCATCTTTTTCTCCTTCTTACAAAGTCTTCGCATGCTTTCCACTATCTTATTAATTTCAGAAAAAGCTTTGGGGTGCCCTAAGCCACATCCAAAGAGGGAGAACTGCAAAGGCACATTTGTCTGTTTCTACTGGCACATTCTGCTGCCATCTCCAAACTATGCAACTCAAAATTATGCCAGATGATTTGGAGTTAACGGTGTGCGTATAGCACCAAAGGTAATACGCTTGTTTCACTCTACTGTGTCCTTCCATATTGTAATGTTCCTAAACTCCAAGGTTTACCAGAACACTCCTTGAAGTGTTCTGGTTCATCAGACTGCTCAACCAACCTCATGAGACACAGAGACATCTCGCATGTCATTGCATGCCACTACAGGGATGGAGACCTTACATACCTACATATTCAGAAATAATCATTCAAGAGATTATCTCAAACCTTCGTTTCATTTTCTAAGCTGCTGAATCCTCCAGACAGCTCCAGGTTCATTTCAGAGAACACCTGTGTAAGACTAGGCACCACATTACCTAGGAAAAAAACAGCATAAATATTTATGAGGATTAATACTGGTATACGTAGCAAAAAGGAGTTTAGTTACAGTACAACCCTTTTTATATTTTAAATGGTATACATTGAAAGGAATAATTATTTCTGTATGAGATAGCACTGTCATGTACATGGCAAAACATGTCTGAACATGTCTCCAATTATTATGTGCATTTTCAAGACAAAGGCAAGGTTTCTGCTTCCACTGGTTTTGGGAGCAAAAATATCTGTGGTACAGTTATAGACTCCACCTGCAACAGACAAATTAAACTTTCAATTGGAAATAATTAGAAATAAACTGCAGCATAAGAAGAATCTGTGACTTACAAATGAAGCTCCCATTACAAAACACTTTTTGGTTCCCAAGTGACTCATAATAGCTCAAGACAAAACTTGCAAGCAGCATTCAAAATTCAAAGTAGAAAACAGCAGCTGTTGTGCTGTGATACTTTGTAATGGGTCAATATGTTGTGATGTCTGGAAGATAGCTGTATACATACCCACTGTCACTCCCACAGAATCCTTTCAGAGACCTGATCCAAATTGTAATTTATTTCTAACTTATTTCCTTCTTAACCTGCTGAAACTCTCCCCTCCCTCTTGTACCTATCACAGGCTACTTAATGCATTCAAAACATCAATTTCCACTGTATAACACCTGGTAACGTCCTCAACTGGTAATGTTAATTTCTCTTATACCAGGAACCCACCAGAAGATGCACAAACATTAACCCTACATGTTATGCTCTCTCTAGTGTACAAAGGTGCCAGAAACTATACCTATTTTTGTCTCTTTGCTTATCTCCATCCTCAGACCTTTTATTTTCTGCTTATTTTAACAGATGTTCTACAGATGTCTGAGAAGAACTGGCATTCCAGAGCTGGAATGGAGACACATGAAACCCAGCACATCTTCTCATTTCCTCTACAAAGGTCTCAGAGGTACGGCAGAAAGGGTACAAGAACTGGTGTGGTCCTTTTAAATAAGGCATTAAATTGCAGGCAGCACAAATAGCTTCATACTGAAACACTAAGAAGACAAACTTTGCCTGCCAGGTACAGGGTTCATATTTCCAGCACGCTCCCATTGGCTCCCAGGTTCTTCAATATAACGATCTATACAGCAAAAGAAGCCTGAGGTAATGTCTCACACAAAATAATAGTTCAGTTTTATAAACAGTTGCAGTGATCCATTCCTTCTAAACGTATTTAAACAGAGCACTTGTTTTTTCTTCTCAGGAAGAACAAACAATCTTTTTGCTACTAATCTGACCAACCTTAATTTCACTTAGTAAAAAACACATTCATTTCTAGTAAATGACTAATAAAGTGCATGGGATTTGCCAATGTCCTCCCATTTACATAAGAACAGAAATCCTTCAGATCTACTTGTGCAGAAAGAAGACCCTTCAAGGTAAGACAGCAAGGTAAGTGTGCTGCATTAAAACAAATGCTAGAAGTTTACTGCAGTAAATAAAAGTATTTAAAATTATACAAAAATAACAAAACTAAATGTTTTCAGAAAATCTTACCATTGATACTGGAACTGACAGATTTGATTGAGGTCTCCTATTTTTTGAGTGGAAGAAATAACATGTTAAAACTGTTGTGTGGACATATATTCCATACTGGCTGTAGCAAAGTAGGCTTAATAAACACCAAAGCTTTCTAAGCAGCAGTTAAAAACTGAGTTCCTAAGAGCAGGAAGCATAACGAAACTACAAAAGACTATTCCACTGCAAATCTCAAGCAGCTGCAGACGTTTTTTCCATAAGGATAAACATCAAATAATTTTTTTCCCCACTTCCAAATCTTCTTTCAGTATAGGTGTGAGCAAGCACAAATACAAAGAAAAGAGTCTGACACTGCCCCCATCAATTCTCTTGGATAGTATGTTTCTTTTTTGTTTTTTTTCTTTTTCAATACACATTTTTGTAATGAGACATTGAATTCCTTATCATGCCAAGTGCCATGTGTGAAAGAAGAGCAAATATAACTCAAAGATAAAGTAATGCAAGCCCTTTTTATACTGAATAGCCCATTTTCCTCAGCTCTTGTCCACCAGAACTGCACTTCTGGGAAGTACTGTCAAGAAGACCACTTTCCTCATTCAGTACTGGAATAAAACTCTCTCTCCCCCACCTCCCCCCAAAAAAATATTATAGGCTATGTAAGTTAGGTTTCTTAATCCGCTTCATCATGCAGCTGCGCAAAGCACCTGACTAAGGAAGGACTAGTACACTGAAAAAAGGGAACACCCCTTTAGAAGTAGCCATTTGAACTGATTGCCAACACATGGTATTAATCCTTGGAGATAGCGATGATCAGACGGAACTTGAAAAATCCGCAGTGCATGACCCATTCTGTAGAAGGCCCTCTTATACCTCTCTGTCACATTTCTCTTAATTATTTTGTCACCCTCTCCCCCAATTGCAAATGACCAACAGCAGTACTCCAGTTTAAACTCTTTGATGCTATATGCAGCTGTACTTCTTATATGCAGAAAAAAATATGCTTGTTCTCTTACTAAATCAAATGGAAAAAAATTAGTGAAACAACACAGAGACAACCAAGTATGGCTTCAAAGCGAAGGCAAGGAAAAAAACAAACCCCAAACACTAAATTCCTGGTGGGCAGCACATGCCCCAGTATACCTGAGGGGAACTGAATATTCTGATGTCTACAGCATGAGAAGATGAAGATTCCTTGATTGGCAGAGTACTCTCCTGCTGAGGCAGAGACACTAAGAGGAAAAAAAGAAAATAAGTGGGAGAAGTCATGTGCATTTTAGTTAAATCCCTATGAACCTGCACATTAGAGCCAATGCAGATCTACAGTTAATGAAAGATGTACTAAAATATAAAACAACTTTGAAACAGACAAAGAAGGCATATGGGACTGAATCTTTTGAAGTACCCACACACCTGCTTTAGACTTCGCTTTGCACTTCTTAAAATTTGGTTCTCATAAAGTAGAACCTTTTCCCCTGTATGCTAATAGTCACTCCATAAGACATTAAATGTAGCATGGTCACAGACTGTAGTGCAATACATCACCAGTCACACATTTAATAATTAAAGTTACCACATATTAGACAAACACACAACTTGCTTTGCCAGCTGACTGTATACATTTATAAATCACGAAGTTCCTTTTATAGTATAGTCATCATTTCAACGATGCCCACTTAGAAACTGGGGAGTATGGCATAACTATAAACAGATTTTTCATTTCTCAGCCAGTTCTGTATGTGCTGGACTGATCTGCATAGCCTCAAATATTTGAGCACATTTCTACCAGGGGATAATGATGTAACACAAGTTAAGGACAGTTATGCTGAACTTGTGTGCGAAGATACTGAGCAATCCCAGTCTAGTAAAGCACACGTAGATCGTTAAGGCTCAGTTGCCCAGACCACAGTAGACCTTCCTGCATTTTAGGAAGTGTATTCTCTGACTCTGAATTTCTCACCTTTTGCCATTCTGTAGCAGTTTACTGTTTCCAGGAGATCGGGTGAAACATTTCTGAAGACTTCCTCCAGTGTCTGCACATTGTTTTCAGTTAAAAGACCCTGTTTTTCCAATAAAATCAGCAACTCCAAAGCAGTCTGATAAAGAAGATAAAATACATTTATTGATATCCTTAGAACTTAAAGCCATTTGTTTCAGCTCTAAGTAATTTTACTATCATCTGCTTTGCCTCCTATCAATAAAGTCCAAACAGTCAATTTTACATCACAGGGAGAGTGAGCTTCTACCTTGCTAACCCTATCAACACTGACCAGCTTAGTCGCTGTAGGGTGAATACCCCCAAAAGAATAGAACCCACACAAAATAATGAAGGCGGATGGTTTATTTCATATGGCTTATCCAGATGGTATAAAGACAACCAGTAAATAAGGAAAGCCTCACCTGTCACTGACAGTCAAGGCTTGCCTGGAACTCCACACAAGAGGGATCTCCAACAAAAGATCCTTCCCCAGTGGTGGTCAGCCCTTAAATGGGGTCTGGGAGAGGTGGAGCCAGACTCCACCCCTTCCCATCACACAGATGAAGTGCCTTCACCTGTGCTCCTGCAGCTGACTCAGTGCTTGCCTCAGGTGATCAAACAGTGGTTCAGGCCATGATTCAACAGTTCCCATACAGTCACAGACCATCTTTTCTGCCAAAGACTTCTCACACTTCTCCTCCCATTCCACTCTCACCCCGACCTTCTTCCCTCCCTGCCATATGCATATTTGGCTCTCTCCCCACATACAATAGTTCTGCGTCGCTTTGGAAGATAGTTTCTCAGGAGGAATACAATTTCCTGCAACATCTCATTGGTAATGTTCTCTGACAATTCATACAGCATCTGCCTGTAAGAGAGACTTGGTGACACAAAAGTAGAACAGATGGTGGAGAAACTAAAAGCAGTATGAGAAATTAAAGGGAAACAGAACGTTACAGATGGCAGTTAACTGAAAGAACAGAATCTCACTACTTACCTGTATGGAGACACTTTTCCCTTCTCATGCAGACATTCTTGCACCTTCTCCTTGGTATAGCCAAGTTTACTGAGCAAGGAGTGATATTTAATTCTGTATAACAGTTCTGCTAGCAGGAAAGTATCTTCCTCATTCAGATAATCTTCAGTTATAAGAAGCTGAAAAACGTCTACTGCTGACTGTACACTTTCTAGTTTTTTGAAGGGGATCAAGTCAGTACAAAGAAATTTTAATGCTGCTACATCTTCAGCCCCCAAATTTTCATCAATGAGCAGGAGCTGCTGACGAAACTGCAAGCTGACATCATCCTCCATGTTGCTGGCACTGATGATCTCTGCCTGAAAGTCAAATCAAACGTTGGTAACATTAGAATCTCCAACAATCCTCATAATCATAAATAAGATTTCATTCAGTAAGGTTGGAAAGACTTAAATTCTCTGCAAAAGAATAGTTTCCTTTTAAATCGATATGAAACATACTTCCTTTTCTAAACATTAAACTACAGAGAGTAAGTTTGGCAGCTACTCTGAACAGTCGTGTCTAACTTTGATGCCAGCCCTGTACTGATCAGAAATCTGGGCTAGATGACCTCAAGAGACCCTTTCCAACCGGAATTCTTTTATTTCCTTCCATCATCTTCAACATTCAGAGCTTCACTTCTTTACACTGTTGGTGAGTGGGAAGAGTCCCTGCTTACTTATTACAACTCTCAGCAGGGAGAATGCAGTAAAACCACTTATTCCTTGATCTGCTACTAAACTCTTTTGCAGGAAAACCTTTGTAAAAGCAACTTTATCCTACAGAAGTTTCTAATACAGAGCAATCATCCTTCTATGAACTAACATCTTCCACGTAACTTATGCAGGTCTTTTTTGCCTGTGCAATGTTATATAGGGAAGCTTGTTTAAAAGAGCTACAGTGCTTTCCTTCAGCCGAAACAGGCAGGTAGGGTTTTAGTCTTTTGTTCAGGGCAGCTGGAATGAGCCAAGCTTTCTACAGAACAGAGCACATGGAAAAAAGTCAGGGAAGCAGAACGAGGAAAGAAGAACCTCCACATTCAGATTTGTTGAAGCGCCCTGGGTGGACAGCAGCTCAGCAGATCACAAGGATATCATAGCATGCTGGGAGCAAAGAGATTTTTGCAATTTCGTGTTCAAGGATAAATAGAAAATATAATTCCAAGTTCTGGCACCCAGCTAGGATGGAAGCGTCATCTATGTTTCAAGTAAGAGAGTTGACAGGTTCCGGGAATCGTGCACCCTGTTCTGTCCCTTGGTCATGAATCAGAGACCACACAAAAACAAACCAACCAATCAACTCTCAGATCATTTTATCCTGTATTCAAGATTTAATAGCTCAGTAACTGTTCTTCCCAATCACTCCTCAATCTGAATTCCAAGTTGTGAAATCTGCATTTAAGAAACGAATTAGTATCAAAAAGATCTGGATGTCAGCCAATGATCTGACACACATGCTAAAATTGTATCGCTTCACAGTAAATCAGAATTTAAATTAATTTAGCCAAGCTACTTCTAAACCTTGTTCTGATGCTTTAATCAAGTAAAATTAGCAGAATAACTTGAGGTAAATTGAACTCTGCCCACGCCAACAAGCCTGTAAAATCCAGATTCAAGCTGAATAGTGACTACTGGTAATTTAGAGCCAACAATCTGAACTAAACCTGATAGTAAATCATAACTCTAGGAGAAGAGGGTCAATTTATGCATAGCCCAAGCGCACACAATCATTTCATCGGCAAATCGAACTGAAGCAAGACCCAGAACAAATTCCTCCATCTGCCTTTAGAATAGTTTTCAGGTATGTGCTGCTGCCATTCCTGGAATGTTCTTCACTCCAAACACCTTCTGCTTGAGTTCAGAATATCCTCGAGGCCACTAAACCTGTGCTGAATTTGCCAGTTGTCCTTAACTTCTTTCCTCTCTGTAACAAGGCCTGGCCCTCCTAGCACTGGGAAAGGAGATACTAGCACTTCATTGCTCGACCCCCCCCCCCCCCCCCACTCGGTTTACAGCTATTGTGTTTTTGGAGGCCTCCACCACTCTTTGTAAGCGGCACTCGAGGGCCCGGAGCTCCTCACCCGCCAGGTTTGCCGCGGCTCATCCCAACGTTCCCAGCTACGGCGGCAGAGCGCCAGCAAGCACAACATGGACACGCGCAGAAAGGGCGTGTAATCTGCCCATCTATTCTACGGTTCGCAAAGCATCCAGGGGAAGGAAAAACACATAAAACAAGCAGTGAAGGCTGCTGCATGACCGTTTTCTCCTCTAACGCTTTGCAGAGCGGAACGCTGCCTAACAGATTTTCCAAGAACGCAAAAGCACGGAGGAACGGCAAAGCTCAGCCCGCGGCTCCGCGAACAAGGCGTGCAACCGGACGCAGCGGCGCGACTGCGGAAAGAAGGCGCGTGCTTTCGGTCCCCCCTTCCGTTTCTGTCGCTCCTTTCCTACCTTTCAAATTAATTCGCGCCCGTCCCCTCTCCCGGCGGCCGCCGTGCGCGCGGGACGCAGCGCTGCCCGCTTTGTGCCCCGCGACCGGGCGCGTCCCGCGTGCTGAGTCACCGCACCGCAGCACGAGCCCGCCGCCGAACGAGCGCAGACTTCGGGGACGCGCGACGAGCGCTAATGCGCGGCTACGCCCCGCAGGGCTCGGCCGAGCGCCGGGCCGCAGGATATGGAGCCGCACCGCAGGATGCGGAGCCGCACGGGCAGTCCAAGCCCCGCTCTCCGCACGGTGCCGCCACGCGGTCGGACTCGCGTCTTACGGAGCTCCCGCCCCTGGCCCCAGCCCGGGAAGTTCGCTGAATAATCAGGAAAAAACAAAAATACGGCGACGGCTTCCAAGGTGGAGTATACGAAGTGATAAGTAACTATTTACTACTTTTACTTTCGGTATTAAGCCCCTATTTTTTTCTAAGGAACAAAAGCCCTTAAAACGTTTAACGTTAAAAAAAAAAAAAAAAAAAAAAAGCAGAGGCTGGGTTTTTCAAACACGTGCAACCTGAGATCAGTGCTTGAGAGCGGCTTCAATGCAGCTTTTACGCAGGGCCGGCCCTGCGGCCCTTTGGTGCCTGGAGGAAGGGGCTCTGCCCAGCGCGCAGCCAGCGGGGTGAATTCTCTGTGAAACGAACAGGTTCTTTGGCCGCCATGCACTCAATTCGTTTCTACAGAACCGAGGTAACTCCACAGCCACCTTTAGCAAGCACTAAAGGTCTAAGAGGGCCGTTGGGCAAGAACTCCAAGAGGCAGTCGGGGCTGAAGGGAGACTGACAAATCTCATGCTGGAATTTTCTTCAGAAAATCAGTTGTAAAGCAAATACTTGAAACCTAGCAGTAATAGCACAAATTTTGCTAACTGATTACACTCTTTTACTAATGGCAATGCCTGAAATCACATTTATTTCAACATTCTTTATATAAATTAAACACTGAAAATACGCTCTCAGAGTAACGTAAATGAAAAAATACAACATGCAGAAAGAGGCACAATCCTGAAAACATCCAGGAATATTTTCAACTTCCTTTTGACTAACACACAAACTGAGAAAACGTTCTCCAAAAATAGCTACAGGCAAGCTGTCAAATAACTTGGTACAGAAGACAGAGTTTATTTGGAAAATAATCATGTACATAGCAGACAGACTGCACAGCATCCTCCACAGTTGCAGCTTCTCAGCAACATCATGCTGCATGTCAGATGTAGATGTGACAAAAAAATTATCAGGAAGCGTCATATAAAGATTCTCTGACTCAAATGTATGTAATGGGAGTCACTGTTACTTCTTACAGAGTTGAAGGGGTATCCAGACGGAGTACTGCATCCTCAAACTGTGAGCACTATAAAGTACCTCTTCATTGTAACTGTTTCTGAATCATAAGTTGGCATTCATTATAATTCAGGGCTCAAATATGTAGTAGTATAAAGTAAGCTGGATTTACAGCTCACAATCATGCTACTCAAGACTGAGCAAAACACCAAAGAATCTCCTGCTTCAGGGTTACATCTTCTGAGCCAATTTGAGCATCATCTATATTTGACAATTCTTTTCCCCATTCTACATATACAGCATGTACAGAAGTACACTACATTTCTTTTTCAGCTCTCAGAAAGCAGAACTGAAACTATGCCATGGAGCCATGAGTCCAACAGCCTTGCTCTGAGCAGGAACAATGCAGAAGCAGAGGAGGTACGGCTTGCTTATCCTTGTTCAGCAGCAGGTTCAGAAAAGTAGACATTCTTGCAGCCCATTAAACCCCACGGGTACCTGACACTTTGTCTTCCTATGCTAACACAGTTATGATGGATCCAGAATTGTTCTCCCTCTATTCTTTTAGCTGCTGAATAAAAGTCAGTTAGACCATCTGGTTTGATGCCACTGATGCTCAGCATCCATCCAGTTTCAAGGCTCAAATTTTAGATGAACAACACAGCAAGAACAAAAAGTCCCTTCTGCATATCTGGAGGGGCACAAACATATGGAGAGGTGACAGACAACTTCTGCCATTGCAAAATTTCTTCACTTTAGTATATACTGATTTCATTGTTAGTTTTCACTTTTCACAGGGCCCAAAGTCAGTTATTCACTCTGACTCTTGAATGAGAGGTTAAGGCAATAAATGCTGCATAAAAGAATGATTACAGAATGAGTACTATTGTGGGTTAAGAATCTACTGAGGGTCAAGACTTCAGGGTAGAAACCCAGTATATGACACTCAGGAATGCTGGACAATATATGTCATGTCCCCAAAATGCCTTGGTCTTTAGGGGACTGTGATCAATTCTGATCTAAACAGCCAAACACAAAGCAACTCCTTACATTTCTTTACTACAAGAGTTATTTACAGGTGTCTCCATGGTTTTCAAAACAGCGCTTCTTCCTTTATTTCCTAAGAAAGAGAATATAGACTACACTAGAGCAGAGAATACACTTCAGCCTTCAACACAAACCCATATTGTCACAAACCCCTCAGAAACAGAATATGTCCTATTGCTAATATTTTACTAAATAGTTGGACTTAGCATCACTCAAAAAAAAGAAAAAAGTTTTCCAATCTTTTAATAATATTCACTGTTATTTTTACTACCTCTCTACTTCTCCTCTTTTCTCCTTCCAGTATTGATGCTGTACATCTCCTACACATCTTCTTTTTCCTGCCTGTTCTTCTCTTGGTTCTCCCTACTGCTCTCCTTTTCGTTTCTGTTTGAATATCCAGGATTCCTTTCCCTCATCCCTCTGCCTCCTCTTGGTTCCATTCTCCCTGCATTTGCTGTCTATAAGGCAGCAGAAGTACTCATCACATGTAAAAGCCAGTAAGGAAAATGGGAGAATAATAAAGTTAATTTGTGAAGGAAATAACATTTATTAATATCACATACTTGTATATGACAACTATGACTCAAACCTGATTTCCACAGCCACAGAAGAGTCTATATTTTTTTTCCCCCACGCCATTTGCTTCATTTACCAGTCACAATAGGAACTAGTAAGACTGCAAATTTGTCATTTTATAATCCTTCTCTCACCCTATGGAAGGAACATCAGCAAGGTAGAATTTCAAAATCACACTTATGTAATTTATTACAAGCCAGTCAGTCATTAAATATTCAGAATTAAAAGTGAAGGCTATTTTTATTAACCATCACATACAATATAGACCCTTCTGTTGATGCAAAGCTCTAAAGTTTTCTACTTTTGTGCATGGAATACACAGAACATAATTCTAAGACATAAGCTACCATTAAAGACAGAAGCAGTACGGAATTAGTGTATGAAAAGAGTCAGTTTAAGAGGCCCTTTCTTATAAAGTAGAATCTGAAAGGAAGAATTGATCATCCCCCTCAAACTATAAATGCATTTATATTTCCAGACCTATACATAATGAAACTGAATTTAGTATTTTCCACATTTAACTCTTATGGTGAACAAGTTTTTAGAGACTGTGTGGACTTTGAAAAAGATAACCATCACTTTTCTTCTTATACCTGGACCTACACAAAATTGCAGTAACACAGATAATGTATTTACACAACGCTCTAATTTAAGATACAGTTAGGAGTTACATTTTCCAATTCAAAGCTATTAAAAAGTTCTCATATACTTTTCTTTAAAGAGAAACTACCTTATTAAGTGGAAAGATAAAAGTATGTTATACATAGGTCTGTAATAACGCAAAATATTTTTCTCATTTGTGCAAATATTTTTCATCACAATCATGTATTTCACTCTCTACAATCAACAAAAAAAGAATGCAAAAAACAAATTTATAAAGTTTGCAAAATTAAAAAGATATAACAACTGAAGATTTCACTGTAACGATACAAAATGTCTCATATATTATACAAAATTGAGTATTAATATAAATAAATACATATTGTGATCTTAACATCTTATATACATTGCTAAAGAAAGACTGTAAGGTAAAACCTGTTCAGTGGATTCTCCTCAATCAGCAGTTTAGGAACCTCTTAAGCCAGGAAGAAACTGGACCTATACCACATAACAAGGAAGGACTTCAGTGAGCTTAATGGAGTTAGATATCTACTATGCTAGATACGTGTGACTTCACTTTCAATTATAGAAGCTACTTGAAAAACTCATTTGCTTTTCATCTGGATTAATATATAAGAAGCTTGTTTTAAAAGAAAAAACAAAACACGGGATTATAAAAAACAATGTCAACCTAACATCTGGAAGTACAAGATAATGTTGAGGAATAAAAAAAAGCATTTTTTCCTGGTCAGACTATAGTATTATTAAAAGTTTGCAAGTAGTCTATGTAAGGAGGGAAGAGCATGCTATAAACTCATCAATAAATTTCAATATAAGTCGTTCAGGTTATAATGTTATATAACAAGCAGGTCAGCTGAACTTTTTATATTAGGCTTGTGCTCTGTTGAAGGAAAAAATAAAAAAGCTACAGCTTTCACCACTGCCTTTTCTTGAGGGATTAGAGCAACTTGGAAAAAAACAAAACTGAAAAACAGTTAATAGAATGATAAACCTTTTTCCATAAGCAAAA
The DNA here is from genome assembly GCF_038088225.1 of Cyrtonyx montezumae. Taxonomy (NCBI): domain Eukaryota; kingdom Metazoa; phylum Chordata; class Aves; order Galliformes; family Odontophoridae; genus Cyrtonyx; species Cyrtonyx montezumae. Next base: position 10,891,095 of record NW_027072078.1, on the reverse strand, counting down.
GAGGTGTGTGTGGGAACATGCTGGAATAATTTTATTTGGTCTTAAGAAGCAGCGGTCGCTACATTTTGGTTCAAACCTGTTAAACAGTGTACTTTTACAACTCTGCCTGACACTACACAGTGAATTGTGTTTCAGCATCCCTGGAACACCTGCCAAAATACTTTTTTTTTAAACTGCACAGACTACCACAAAGCCCTACCACGCATAGAGCTGTTTTTGCATCAGTGAAGCACAAAACATATCAGGCTGTCCAATTTATTAGCATACAGTCCTTGTGTATCATGGATAGTACTGACAATAAAGGGTTCTGGGTGAATCAGAACTTCTAATACACCACACAGATGGAATCAAAATTACTTAAAAATATCATCCCTCTCTTATTCTGTTTTGCTTAAGTCTATGGAGGAATGCTGAGGAGTCATCTCCTGATGTGCTGAGAAAATACCCAGTGAATTTCATTAGTTTGCATTGTCCTGTCTTTGTTTTAAGCAACAAAAGAAAACCCTAGATCTGACATCAAGAACATTAAAATACAAACAACCAAACAACAAAAACACAAAACCCTGGAAAATCCAACAGTTTAGATCTCTTTCCACACTGTTTACCTGTTGCACTTGCTTGTAAGATCTGTTTGCCACTCCATACAGCTGCTGTTTACCATCCAGGCCTTCAGTCTTTAATATTAAAAAGTCTATAGTGCCTAAACACCTTAAAATGCCTCTATATACCTTGGTTTGGAAACAATAGGTATACGTGCAGTAATAACGTCTAAAGTAAAAGTGGTTGAAACTGAGTTAGAGGAAGTGTTCCTCATCAGCTACTCTAGATGTGTCCTTTCCAAAAGCAGTTAACTGGGAGAAAGGAAAAGCTTTTTCCTCAGTGTGTGCTGGAGCAGAAGTGAGTATTGCTGGCTTGAGTCAGTTGTCTTGTTCCATTCATAGACTTTTCTGTTCAGTTCCGTATGGATATCTAATATGGATAGCTTCCTGCAGCAACAGAAGTAAAAGCTTTCTGTTAGACAAAGAAACAAGACACTGCTTAACAATCCACAAGATGGAAGATAACTAAAGGTTCAGTGAGGAGAAATTTTAAGAATTCAGCCTTTTTTTGCAGAAGTTATGCCTTTAAAACCCAAAGATGAATATGCATTCTGTAGATAAATTCATTACACCCCAAGTGACACTTGTAATATTGATTTTAACAGAATGATGACCTATGCTTTCCGTACAAGATTTCAGGGTTTGTGAGAAGTACTAAATATTAACCCACAACAACACTGAAAAATGGTTGCTAGCTCTGGTATAGCATCTGTACAATGAAAATCTTTGTTGGTAAATTTATATATCCAAGCATATTTGATTTTTGCTCAAATCTCTTTTGATAATCTCACTGGATAGACTAATGTCTTTGATAGTTTTAATTCAAGATTATAAATTGGAAAGACTTGTGGCTTCCTGAAGTGTGGGTAAATTATACCTAAATGAAGAACAAAATCCTCCCCTCTCAACTGCCTTATTTCTTGAGGAAACTCAGACACAGGCATTTTATTTGCAAGCAAGGACATTCTTAATAATTTAAGAGGCAATCTTCAATTTGACAGGAAGCCAGGAGTGCACCTCATAAGCTGAGAAGAGCTATTTCAAATCCTGCCTTCAAAGGATTGAATCAAAGCCCCTCAACACTATAGCACTGAAATACATTACACCCAGGTTCTTCCCTTTTTACTCTACAAATCCCAGTGCCATAACACTTATTTTATCCTCTAAATCTGAAGCTTAACTCATTCTAGACAACCTTCCTGTGACATTGGTTTCAGGAACACATACACTTGTTCTTTAACTTATGACATAGTATGAAGGTATTTTTCAGGACCAGAAAGGATGAAACTGAACAGAACTCTTTCTCTGAGACTGTAGGCTGTCCTAGGAAAAAAACGGTTCTTTTCTTCTGATTTTTATTCACCTTTTATGAGGATCACGGAGAAGCTCAGCCAGACAACACAGATAATACGAGGACGATCTCGGAGATTTTTCTAGCACAGACACATCTACCTTGCACTGACTCCAAAAAACATCTGCTACTTGGGGAATAGTGTCTTTCAAGGGGATTTTTGCATTAGAGATCATTTTCTTATTTCCATCTACTTCCAGACTAGTACATTCTTGCTCATCTTCTGGCACAATGTAGCTCTGAATAAAAAAGAGCTTTGGTTTTCCTCGGAGCTCAGGACATGAGTCTGCCATAAAGTATTTCTTTATTTGCTCCAAAGGGAATCCAGTAAAGGCAGGGTCTGTACAGAAGATGCTCTGAGCATTTCCACGGCTGACCAATATGCAAACGAAGCTGTCACAACTCCTGTGCTTCTGCAATCTTGCAACATCAAGCAATGTTTCATTCATGGTGGTCATACTTAAGTACTTGTGACAATGAACATCATAGTCTAAGCCTCTGAAGGTCTCTTCCAACACATCTGAAAAAAGAAAGATTGAAATTGCCTCAGTCTAAACTATTTTTAAGGATTGCAGAATTTATAGTATTTCATTACTAGAAATAGGAAATCTTTATTTCATCACAGTAATTAAAAAACAATCAAGAGTACTCAGTGTTGATCACACAGTACATGACAAATCCTGTATAGTTATTGTCTTTTAATATGATTTATGCACTTCCTGACAAAGGCATTATTTTGTAGTGTTATTTTTTTCCTAATTCAACAGACTTCAGCGTACTTTATTTAGAGCCAGTATCCCAGGTTTCTAGGACTTAAAATATCAGGCAAGAGGACATTAGAAAATGCTTCACACAGAAGATTCTTGATATGAAAAGGAACATGCTGGATAGCAGTGGAGTCTGTTTCAACTACTGAACTTCTCCAAATTACTTTGAACATTTGTTAGAGAAATACATAATTCAACAGAGACTTGCTTTCACCAGTCAAAAATGAACCTACTGCAGTCATTTATGCTTTTCATTGTGTAAAATAGTCTTAACAGTGATGATGGAGAACTGTAACAACCCTGACAACAAAATGGCATTTTTGGAAAGAAAATGCTAAACAATATCCTAAAATTTAAAACTGCAGACATCCTGTATATATCTGTTTTAACTGTGTTAAATTTTGCTGCAGGAAAGCATGCTATGTTCTGAAAATCTGCCTTAGATGTTTGTTAATAAAGGAGTGAAACCAGATCTATGTTGGTTAAATACAAATGCATTTAAGCATTTAGAGAACCAGATTATTATTACTACAAATTATAATTGTAGCATCAAAGTCGTATATACATCTCCCACATGCAGTTTCTGACAACTATGATGGGATATAACAATTACCACTATAACATAAAATGCCTTACAGTCCCAAGAAGTTAGGTTGTCACTTGACTTCAGAAGTTTAACAGCCGCTAATTAGCAAAGGCTAATTAGAAAAAGCTAATTTCAGTGGTAACCAGCAGCAAAGCAGGAGTTGCACTAGCACACTGTTCCCCTCAAAAAGCACATAGTGAAAATAGAAAACATTTAATAAATTTAATCAACAAAATATATTCTGCACTATAGTGAGGAACTACATATAGCGTTTTGTTCCAGTCCACTTAGTTTAATTCTGTACAAAATTTCAAAAGCATTATAGACTTGTTTTTAATTACAAAGGAAAGTTCCTTTATTTTAGACAATAAAACGTGCTCTGAAAATTAAGGTGGAAGATATGATCAATTCAGAAGATATTTTTACCCAGGAGTAATTCAGTACCATTCAGTAGTTACAGACTTCATGAAGCACTTCATCCATTAGAGGGCAGTAGTGCATACACAAAATGACAGTTACAGCAAGTAGAGTGCTCTTGTCATTTCTTTATCTTACTAGCACGAGCATAAACAACCAAAGATACAAAACTTGGTAGCACCTTAGATCCTACACACACTAAGTGTCAGAGCTGATACTACTGCTTAAAAATGAATCAAATTATAAATGGCAAGTTTGAGATACTGCAGTTTCACTTGGAGGAAACCAAGAGATAAACCAGGAAATTACATGCAACAGCCCTAGATCAGCAATAATTCCTCAGCAAACCACCACTGACTTCTCAGGAGTTTTCCTCTTTACGTAAAAAAATTACCCTTCTCTCTCTCTGTTTGCAACAGAAATTTAAAACCTGACTTCCAAATGTAAATGAAAAAGTCAAGAGCAGCCAATGACTGCTTGAAAAACAACAGGAATTTTTTTTTTAAACTTTATCAGCATCTGATGAATTCACATTGTTTGTACTGAACATTTTTAATCCTTGTGATATTTGATCTTATAGCATTTAACACTGATTCAGCTTCCTCATATTAAATCTTGGGATATCTGCAGACTCCAATGCATGCCACAGATAAAATTCCTAACTTCTTCATTGTCTTTCTCTCTCCCTTTGGTATTTTCAGACTTCAGAAGTAGTGTGACATGAGAACACTCAAGTAGTCAACACACTTCTAAAACTTTCCTTGAAAAAAAATGTCATATGCTCTGCACCTCAACAGTAATCTACATCAGTGCAAATCTTGCTTTCTATCATGTTAAATTGCTCATTTTAATGCCAGTAAATTTTAAAATCTGAGAGAGAAACATGGTTTAATTCCTTCTGTGTGCTATACTGATGTATAGAGGCAGAGGAACACTAAGGCTTTCTTAGTGTTTTTATGTTTTAGTGAGATAATTTTGGGTAATTTTGGCACAACAGCAGAAGATCACCCTTGATTTGCAGGTAAATGTGCTGAATACATAATCCATTTTTGTCCTTTCAAATAAGCAGGGTTCTCTTATTCATGCTCATACTTGCAGTTCTTGTGCAAATACTGAAGTGCTCAGGTGAGCATGAGAACAGCACGTTTTAAGATTTGTGCATATATTTTTATTTCATTGCAATTACCATATCAAGGGGTCTACACTGCCAATAGAAAAAGATCTGTGCCTTCAAATGAAGAGTAGACCTAAATTTATGAACCTCTGATTGCAAACAGATGTAGTAGCTCCTTCTTTACTGCCTGTTTTCTGAAGCATGTGTCCTCTCTGCCTTTATAGTTACTGCTTCATTTAAAGAACTCAGGCCTGCTATAGTTATTAAACAGGAATGTTCTACTAAGGTCAGCAAGCTCACATTCTATTACAAAGAAATCTAAAGAGGTACCTTTGTAAACAAGACCGTTTTTAAACCTCATGTTTTTTTCAGCTCCCTATACTGACATTTCTCAAACAATTCTTTTTGCATTTGCTTTAAAGAAACAGAACTCTTAAGTAATTATTTTGGAATTGGACCGAACTATAGTTTGCTGTCTTCCAGATGAAGAAGTTCCTTGCATCAAAAAGTTTGTTCGTTAACTAAAGCTACCGTAAAAGTGAGAAGAAAGGAGAAATGAAGAAGTAGGCCTTCTCACAGAGAAAAACTGACTTATTTGTTAATTAAAGTCTCAAAAGCCCTTGCCCTGATCCTGTCCTTCACTTATTGGCAGGCTTTGTTTTCTTGGGCATGGTTGGCATAATGCTTTTTGAGAGTAGGAATTAAGTACATTAGATTGAACAGCTTAGTTTCGATGCACAATAACTGCATTCTTGCGGGCTTTAAAAAAAAATTAATTTTGCTACAAAGGTCATTCATCAACTTGCAGGGATAGGCAGAAAAACAGATTCCAAAGGATGTTTTCCAATTGCATGTAAGTGAGTTCGGTGTTTTCCCTTGTCCTTGGCCCACATGTGGCAGGATCCTGAATTAGTCTTTAGTTTCTTGAATCTAACTGGCAAAATAAACAGTATTATATCATTTACCTAAAATATTATCAAGCAAACAGCATGACTTCTTTGTCTGTGTACTGCACCCATTCTCTTTACTAACTGCAGCAGTAATTATAGTTGAGCTGCCTGGTAATGGTCTTTACAAGAAAGAAAGAAAGAGATCTCACTGATCTCCTACATCTCCTAGCCTAATGCTTGGCTACAAGCATTCTATTTTAATTTTAGCCTCAAGTGTTCCAATGACTTTTTTTTTTGGGTGGTGGGAAGGGTGGGTTGTTTTTTGTGGGTTTGGTTTTTTTGCTTATGTAAAGACCTTATTTCTGGATTCTTATTTTTGCTAAGAAGATCAGAAAAAAAACCCACATTTTAACCACAGTACTGATTACTTTGAATTCTAGATATAAAGTATTTTTTCTTATATTATGAGTTTCAGTTAAACTGCACGACATGCAACTTGGACTAGGTGGGTTTTTTTTTAAGCAAGCTATCCGTTTGCTTTCAGACATTCAAAATCTGTGGTGTCCAATATTATTACACTTCCAGTCTGCAACAGTTTTACTTTTATGGTATGGTGGCAGACATCTTTACCATCTCTGCCAATAACCTGCTGTATGGCTGTAGCATTAGCACTCTATTGGTCTCTCTGGATGTAATTTCCTTCCCCCTGACATCAGCCCCCCCATCCTTTTTAAGTATTTTCACTCAGTCTGAGGTTGGGCCTCCCAACTCTATTGTTTAGATGATCAACTGTAATTGATAGACAAGCCAACATGACTCTAGTTTTGTTGGAAAATACACATTATATTCTTTATGTTCTCATTATCTGAGAATAACAAGACAAGGTACTTCAACTTCCAGAGACTTACCCGTGTCATTACCAATACAGTCTATAATCAAGCATACTCCTAAAGGCCGACTTTGCATTCTGTACCGATCATTCAACACCTGAAGAAAGCAAAAGATGAATGCCTAATTATGTCATTCTCTTAGCTTATACACTTGATTCTTTTGTTCAGACCTATCATATTCTGCTGCTTTTTCATAGAGTAGCTAATAGAAGCATATCAAATGGAATTCATTATGTTTTACCTATGCAACAAAACTTCAGGAGAAATAGACTCATGATTTTTTTTCCCCATTACTTGTATGGCCTTAACTTTCATCTTCTGTTATTCTCTTACTACATTAACAATCCATAAACTAAGAATGGACCAGGAATGAGAGAAGGAAGTTTGGGAGTGGAGACTACGTAGAGAGGCTTTTTAAAGACCTGACCAATGAGCCAAATGATCCTTCTGTAGTACTTCTACATTATTTTCCTGAAGTGTTACTACTACTATGATGTCGGGAACTTTTGAGTTTCACACTGTCAACATAACATCTGTAGATAACTTTTGTGATTTACAGGGATGCAGTAGACACTGCTTATCAAGCCAACACTATTTCCTTATTTAGTATACCAGTGCAAAGCTTCTTCATTCAATAATCTGCAGTGACTCTGCATGATCCTCCTCCCCTTTAAAGATCTAACAATCAATTTGCTACGGGTAATTCCCTGATCCTTACATATAACACATTTAGAAAACAACACAGCAGTTGATCCATACTACTAATACACTTGGTTTATGTATTAGCATTTCTCCTGTCTGGAGAGTAAGAAGGATCAAAAAGAATTAAAGAACAAAGCTTACTGCACACAAAGCCCTGTCACTTCTAACAAAGATGCAAGAGATTTGATTTTCAACAGGTTTTTACTTAGCCTCTGCTCATATGTGCACATCATACATACGTGCTTTTTGCACACTACTGCTTGCATACTAGCAGCAAATATTTTACATGAAAAATGCATTCTGCTAAAGCAATTCACAGAATCTATTTCTTGCCAATGAAGCTATGAATATACATAAAGTTCTGACTGTATGCAGTTAAAGGCAACATTACAACAAAACCTAAGGAAAACTAAGGCAAATAGCTACTTAAAAAACAAACTAACAAACTTATATGCATACATATATGCATCATAAATGCTCAAGCACTTACCTTATGTGATGCTGCTCCTGATTCTTGAATGGACACATGGACTGGTTCTTCTGTGTTTAAAACATACATAAGTAATTTCAGTGTGTAGGTATTGGTGCTATTTCTTTGAACACAAATTGGTTAAAAAGGAATCTTTATGCTTTGGTCAAGTTCTCTCTCACCTAGACCTCCTAGTTCCTATGTATGCTAGTTAGGTTGAAAACCAACAAAAATGTTCACACTAAAATTTTATTTTGATTGTACTCTGTTATTTACAACTAGAAAAAGAAGTCAACACAACAATTAGCAATAAAAACAATCTCTCCCTTACTCTGAGAGAATTCAGTCAACTAGTCTCTTTAAATCCATCATATTTGCGGGTTACTTTGAGTTCTCAAAAAAGAATACACATATGGTGAGAATCTGATACTGGTTGGACAACTTCCAGGTTGGCCTGGTGGAGAGCCCACAATTAAACCGTTACAAAACCATCCTATTCAAGTCCTATTGGGAACAGATGCATTGTGCTGCCTCCAGAGCTGGCTAGTTAACCTCTTCCACAATTCTATTAATATTTATTCCATTTAAAAGTTGTCCAACTGGAAGGCACCAGCAATTCCAAGAAAGTTTTAAGATCTGGCAATATAAGCAAAACAAATAATAAGACATGGCTCAGTTTTCAGAGTTACCAATACTCTCTGCTCGTGGTGACATTAACTGGCTTAGCCATAAACAGCCATCAAAAAAAAAAAAAGAAATTCATTAGATAACAGAGATTAGATACAATACTCTTACCTTGAAAGAAGACTTCTCCATTTTGTGATTTTTCTTTGTTCACATTCTGAAACTAAAAAGAAAAGTCTATTTTCCCTTTCTCTTTCAAAACTAGCAATCACGCCTTTTGAAATACCATGTGATAATATTTCTTTTCCTAAACAGAATGATTACATCTTTTGTATTCAATCCTATCTACTACTTAAAATTTTAAAGCAATAATTAAAAAAAAAAAAAAGAAAAATTATTTCCCCCTCAAAAAATTATTGGTTCCCCAAGAACAGCAAAGGAAAGGTTATTTCATATGGTAGCAAAACTAATAGGAGTCCCTCTAAAGACATAAGTTTTGTTACTTATTTAGCAGTAAATAGAAACTTTCATAAAATTCAAAAGGAAATTAAAATATTATCACAACATGGAATGTCAGTGCAAATTCTTCCCATTAGTGGTTCAGGTAACAAAGCTGTTGCTTTGTTTGTTAGACCAAATTGGATCAGTGGTGTTTTGTACGTAAGCTTGATACATATTTATTAAATACATATCAGAAAACATTTCTGTGCAAGACTGAAGACTTCAAGAAAGGTCAATATTATTACAAAAGCAGACCTAACTCAAACATAAACAACACTGTACACAGTAGGATTTGACTGGACACAAATGAGTGGGTGACTTGTGACATATCAAGAGACTTGTTAAAAATCAGATTAGCTGAAAAAACTAAAAAGCATGCCATAACCTTCTGCTTCTAAAATTTAAACTCTACTTGCCCTGGATTTTGCAAAGTACTAAGAACACTGTTTTGCAAAGAACACTCAAAACAAAATCTGTCACTCCCCAAAGTAGTAGAAAAAGCTTTTAAGATACAGATTTTGTATTCTTAATTAATAGGAAAAGAATAAAAAAATATAAAAATCACAAAAGCTACTGAAAATGAAAAGAGACTTTACTGTCAGAAAATTTCTGTCAGGTCCTAGACACAGTACATAACAGAAACCATAGATATAACCCAAACAGTATTCTTGTTACTAGCAATTTCTCATTCCTTAGGCTTTGCACAGATGAATCCTATTTTAATTTCTACTAAAATTTAGATATAAAGGACCTGTCTGAGTTATTGTATACTTACCCCTGAATTGTAAGGGGGATCAATCAGACTGAGATTAGGGAGAGATGCCTGAAGGGCATTTACATACACAGGATGAGAACGAGTGGAGGACGTAAAAGCTAAAAATCAAACAGAAACACACAGAAAAACACTGATATAGGACCTGTTTGAGAAGACCAATTCCTTGGAGCGTGCAAATACTCTGACTTGTAACTCTGTCTTTAGTAAGACTGCATCTGATCCTTACTATCAAAACTAAGCAGTGCAAAAGTGTTTTACCTTCTTGCTTATACTTCTCAATCTTCTTAATCAGGTCTATCCTGTGAATATTTCGGAAACAGTTTTCTATCAAATCCAGTTGATTTGGAGCCACCAAATTTAGTTTCTCCAGTTCAATAACTAGACGTAGAAAACTCTGTAACAGCAACAAAAAAACTGTTACCACAGAATATCCTCGGTTCCTGAGTCCAATTTCTGGCTCCACACAAGACCATTCAAAAAAAAAAAACAACAAAAAACCCAATCCAAACCACATTTCTGAAAGCATTGCCCAAATGCTTCATGAACTCTGGTAGCTGGCACTGTTCCCTGGGGAACGTGTTCCAGTGCCCAACCACCCTCCAGTGAACAATCTTCCGCTGACACAAAGCCTGAACCTCCATCAACACAGCTTCATGCTGTTCTCTCATGTCTTTATACATATCAGTCATTTGTTCTGTTATTGCTAAAAATAGACCCATAAAACAGTATGTGCAGGTGGTAAAGGTTGTGTTTTCAGGAACTAGGCACATTACTGCTAAAATGCTGAGATTACCTGGAAAATATTAAAGAGTTCTTAGCATTACCATAGAGTAACAAAAACTAGGAAGTGATAGACTTAATGAAAAAAAGAAGGTTTTAAGGAACAGCCTTACATTTCCTCATGCCAGCCACATGGAATGTCACTTCACATGCAGTGGATAAGAAAAGCTTTAGGGAATTTGCAGGATTTAACCCCTCCTTTGGTTAGAATTAAAAACTGAAAGGAAGCTGTCAGTGCTCTGTGCGCACAGTAGTTAAGCTGTCCAAATCCTCACTCTTTGGCACTTGAAACAAATATTCAGAATGCACGTACCCAAAGAATGACATTATTAAAAAAACCTTATTATTTCACAAACAAAAGAGCACAAACAAAATGTAATCTTGTACATCAAGACACATTTAATACTATCAGTGGTTTGAAATCCTACAGATGTGAATATTCAGATCAGTAACACCGAAGAGAAGTTATTTTGTGTCTTCTGCCTGTGAGATTCATGCTAACCGCATTCAGTACAGAAACTCGCATTGGCTTTTAACTCTCAAACTCTTATTGGCTGTAAAACAAAAGCCAACAGAATTCCCTCTATTTCTTTAGCTTTTTTTCTCGCATTAAAAAAACCAAGAACATCAACAAAAGAATGAAATATAAGCCACTTCTCCTTTCACATTTGACTTCTACCTACTCCTGCCTCACCATACATTGTGGTATAACCTCCTTCCAGCCACCCCCCTTTTTAACTTTAATCTCTTTGCTCTGGAGGAAAAGACAAGAAAAAAGGTATGAAAAAAGGTATTACCTTATCTTTTGCCATTTTAATTCGAGGAGCATAATCTCTGAGTAGAAAAACAAGAGAACTCACTTCTTCCTTTTCCAGATTCTCATTAATCTCTACCATTAGTACCCTGAAATACAGTTAAGACATTTCTAAATGACTGGATTTAAACAAGATTCTACCCTTGTTCTACTAACCACGTTCCAGTCTCAACGTAACATTCCCAGCTCAAGAATATGGAAAAAGAAACAAACAGCAAATACACAGAACTTCTCTGCTTCAATATCTAGTTACAAAATAACTCATCTTCTTGCCAGCACCTGTGTTATTTCAGACTGACTGCTGGAGAAATAGAAGTCTCCTTAATATTTCAATATCTATTAAGAGAGAGAATACAAGACAATATAACACATCTTTGACTTTTAACCTAGTAGCGAGAGGGTTTCTATTTCAGTGAGATGTCAACACAAGAAAATCTTCCTTATGATTGTATGTATTTATTTCTGAAATCCTTTAGGGAAGATCACTATATCCACTTAAATTAAGCTTATTGAAGCTAAAAAGTAGAGAGCAGTAAGGGTCAGGTCACCTGAGAAAAGCTGTGATAAAGCTATGTGCCCAAAGCAAGCTAGAAAAGGCAGTATGTCCAATTAGTGACACGTTATAAAGCATCATTTCTATCTGCTAAAATAACACTACACTAGCATCACAGTTTCCATAAATTTAGATAAACTTTTTAAAGATCGATACTTTCAATGCTCTGACTGTCAAGAAGTTACTAAGGTTTATTTTAGGAATTACACTTCACAATCTTTTCATTATAACTCTTATATGATGTTATTTTCTGCTTTTCCTTTCAATTTCAACATTAAACAAACCAGAAAGTGCACAAGCACACATTTTCAAGAAAATACAGTAGCTTTCTGAAATAGATACCTGTAATCAGGGACAAGTTTGGGGTTCCTGGAAAGGTTAGCTTCCACTGCTGTCTTCTCAGTCTTCAAGATCCTCCTCAGCAAATCAAACCTCTTAACTCTGTACAACAGCTCAGACAAACCAAGAAGAGACAGTTTATCCCTCTCAATCAAAGCCACCAAAAGGTGTCTAAGGTCAGCAGTAGCCAAGTCAGGAGCAAGGTCTCGGCACAGGAAAACCATCATCTCATCTTCTTCTGTATCCAATTCCTGTTCAATCTGGTGAATGAGAACAGCTGGCACTTGGCACTTGGTCATCACTTTCTTACTGTCCCTTCAAAACTGCCAGCCTTCCTTCTTTTAAACAGGAGGCCAACATGACATGAAGTCCATATCTTCTACAGCACATCTCTGGCGTTCAGTCATGACCGTATGCATTTTTATGTCAGTAATTCTGTAGAAGAGGAATAAAAGGTTCTAAATCTACCGCACAAGGTCACAATCAACTCTCCTATTTGTCATACCTCACTTATAACTAAAATGCCAACTTAGTTTACATGGACCTCCTGTTCTCAAGGGGTTCTCCAAGATGTTGATTACAGAACAAAAACTACTTGGTAGGTCATACTAACCAGAAAAAAATGGAAGTTCTTTTAAAGTAAAATTACCTTCATACAAGTCTGTGAATTCCATAGGAAGTGAAACGAACCACCAACTCACTGATGAGAAGACTGTTACAGGAACTATTGAAATACAAAAGTATTTCCACCGCATTTGAAGAATAAAGCTTGGATCCCTTTCCAGCAGCTTAACACTAAGTCTCCTGCCCAAATGTCTTAAGACATCTTAAATGAAGCATTTTGACAGTTAAGTCCTAGTGTAACCGCACGTTGTAGTCAAAACAATGAAGAAAACAACAAAAAACACATATAGAAACATTGTTATCAGGTATGCACTCTGAAGTTAAAAAAACAAAAACAACCTAATGATATATATTGTATATAATATATATCATATAGATTATGTAATATATAATATTAATATATATAATATATAATAATATTTTTACATGTTAGTTACCTTCAAATTCAGGAATGTGTATGTTGTCTTACTTATAAGTGATTCCACTCTGAGTTATCGGGGTTTGAAGGGTTCCTCCTCCACACTCTCCATGCTCAAAAACGTCAAAGAATCACTCAAAGAAAAAATTCCAACCTTCAGTATGCCAAGTGGTTAACTAAATGCACAGATAAGCCACAAACCACATGTTTCTTCACGTGATGTTCATGTTTTACCATACTGAAAACTGAAATATAAAGTCAAAACTAGAAAGAAAAAAGCCCTCATGATTAACAAATTAACTAGGGTGCTATGATCAATTTCTGTTGCCACTAACTACGGAAATTCTGTCTGTCCCTCTCTGATCCCCATTACGTACACTGTGAAAGATGAAGTGAGCAATCTGAAGATTAATCTTAGCCCTTACAAGAAGTTCAGTTACTACACTGCATATGGATTTGTGTAAACCACTCTCTAAAACAAAACCCAAGAGAGCTTCAAAGACACAGTAAGACTGTAAGACCAGGGTAACTTTTTTTTTTTAAACCAGTTTCAGCCCTGAAGTCACATTCAACATCACATGCTGTGTCCATGCATTAAGCAGACACGGGGAAACTTGTCTAAACCTTTTTTTTTTTAATTATCATTTCAGAGCTGTTTAAATGAAAAAATTATTCCATACAATAAACTTACTTTACACAGAGAACATGTAAGAGTTAGATCTGAGTAAACCGTAGGCTAAGTTCTACTACTCACTGAAAGAGCAAATTAAATTCCAATTTCTATGCCAGTCTCCTTTTATCTACACCTACCCCAGTGAGCCATATTTTCTATGGAGTTGAAGACTGCAGTGGATTTTTCCTCCACTTTGTGATGGTCACAATAATCAGAAAAATACATCACTATTTAAAAGATAAAAATAAAAAAACCCAAAAAATAACGCATTCATCTTTCTGGTAACATGTCTAAATCACTAGGTTATTTCAATACCAGCAGCTGCTATGACCCCAAGGTGCTACCTTCAGAAGCAAAACAGAAGTTTCTGTTGTAAATACCATAAATTTACCACATTAGAAGACCCAAGCATTACTCAGTTTAAATACTCCTACACTTCTATACCACTGTGCAAATGAGACCTAATGTATTTGCAATACTCAATATGTCATCGAAGCCACCTGAGCTCATTTTCAGGAGCACAGAGTGTTCAAAAGCAGCTGACAGTAACAAGGCTGAAGATAACCTTTGCTTTATTAGTCTCTAAAACAGTCAATTCTATGTGTACCATATATGATGTGAATTCAACACATACTTCTAAACATGTGGAGAAAATGCATGATTACTGTATTGCTGCTACAGCACAGAACCAGGAAAAAGCAGCACATCTTCAGAAGCCAAAAGAGACAGGCACAGTGTTCTGCCTCACATCACATCATTTAGGAACTGAAAAGCTGAAAAGAAATAGTGTTTCCAACAAAAAAAGAGTAGACAAAATGAGTGCACTTTTGATCACGCTGTTTCACTCAAGGATCTGCCTCATTTAACTAGAGATGGGCATGGTGGGAAAATTTTCAGGCCTTTTGTAAGCAAGGAATTCACTCCCATGAATCTGTAATCTGTTCTGTGCAGTGTTCTAGCAGGGGAAAAACATTTTTGCTGTTAACTTCTGATTTCTAAAGGAGCATAAAATATTTGGGAGATGTCCCACAGAAAAACAAAAACTTTTTGTGAGACAGAACACATTCCAGAAGGGAGACGAAAAGCATCCCCCAGGTACTTTCAGCCAGGATTTTCAAAAGCACTTGAACTCAAATGTATGACTTAATAGCACTCCCTCCCTGAGGGTTCTCAGTGGGCAATAACTCAGGGCAACATGAAGAACTTCAGTATCTGAAACAGAATTTTTATCTTTGCATCTAAAAACATGAGGTGAGAAAAAAAACAAGTCTATTTTCTCAACACGAAAAACAGAAGTTGATAGTGATCAGAGGTAAAGCTGCCCCAGCAGGTTTTATGCTGTAGTGCACATGTGATTTGCCAATATTGCCATAACAAAATACTGAAGATTCTTCCATTCAGTACAGTGTTAACTAAGTAAATATTTAAATGCAAAGCTTCTGGAGCAGGAAGACAGTTAATCATTTCAAATAGCTGATGTCTAACATCACCACCAATACTGAAAGGTCACATTAGGGGTGGAGCAAATGAAAGACACTGGCCTACACATAGAGCACAGAAATAGTTTTCCTTCTTCCTGTTACAAGAGCTGGGAAACCCCCAGGCACAGCATAGGAAAACAACTGATGAGGGGGCAATTTTCTGTAAGTCTGGCTATTTTAGTTCACTATCACTCCAAATTTTCACAGAAAAAGGGCACTTGTGATACCTGCAGTATCTCTAGAAATAAAGCCATCAATTCTAGGACTTGTCACTCCTCCTGTCCCCTAAAAATGGCTGAAAGAAAAACCTCAAGGAGGTTAACATCAAAGTGCACCTGAATACTAGTTTCTGGTCTTCATTAACTTTCAGGCTTCTCTGAACAAAGTTGAGATGAGCTTTATTAGTTAATTTCTCACATACTGCCCAGGAAAATAACTTTTTGACAACTGTTTGCCCAAGTCTAGGCTGACTTGTAACTGTGTCAACAAAGTTAAAAAGATCTTTTTTTTTTTTTCTTTTAGAATAAACATCTGAAAGTATAAGCAAATATATTTATTTCTTAAAGCACAGATCATTTCCATTCCACATGGGACAAGCAGACAGATACCCACCAGTATGTTAATCAGCTTCTCTGATGCTAATTAACTTAAACATACTCCTATTTTTGATCTTTTTCATGCTGAGCCCAGTCCACACAGAACAGGCCCCAAAAATCAAGGACACATTTTTTATGCAGCAAGTTATAACAAAGTTCTCATGCAAGGACATGCAAGGCTACAACACCCTGCCAGCGTTAACAAGCAGAGGCTGCTTAAGGTTCGAAGTTTCACTCTTAAATGTTTAACAGCATGATGAAACCTTTGCTCACATGACTGCAACGCAGGTACTGGGCAACACCCAAATATCAGTGTGATTAGCAAGGCAAACAGTGCTCAGTGCTCGCGTAAAGGAAGCCTTTAGAAAGAGATGAAGAAAATCTCCACGCTCTAAAGTAGGTCTAAGCAAGCTTGTCTTTTCTGACCGCATTTGTTTCTTTAACATTTCACAACCATCTCTGCGGCAGCAAAAACAGGATATAACATCAGCGGCATAGTTATTTGGGAAATGCGCCGTTTCCTCTGCGCGATGAGCTCGTGCGGAAGCCCCAACAGCGCATCTGTGCGATGGGGCATTGTTCAGCGTGAACGCTTCCCAGCACGCCCAGCAGCTTTCAGACTGCCCCGTGAAAGGACGAGCAGGCGAAACGGGAGTCCCCAAAGAGCTCGCACACCTCTTATTGCTCTGCCAGGCTTCAAGCGACTTCCCTGCCATTTAAGACGGCAAGCTGACCAGAAATCCTCATCGAAATAAACTAAGTAAAATCAGCTTTACTCCAGGCAGTTCACGCGGGCTTCCACTCCACTCTCTAACTGCTCGCTTCAAACCACACACGGAAAAACGAAGCGCTAAGAACCTCCAAATCTCCAAGACAAAGCCTGCCGGAGAAGGCAGCGTCGGCTTTCCCGTCTCCCCGGGAGCACGGGCAGCTCCGCACCCACACCCGGAGCGGCTCACGAGGGCAGCGCTCTTACTTGCCTTACCCTCCGCTATTCTCTACCGCGCCACGTTCGTCGGCCCTTGGGATTTATGGTAACTCCGGGTATTCGGGAGCGAGGCCCGGCGAGGCAAGCACTGCCCTCCTGTTCCAGTCATCTTCTCCAGGAGGCGGAACCGAGCTCCGCAAACCCGATATGGCGCAGCCGCCTTATATGATAGGGCGGGGCGCCTCCAGGCGGCAGCGGCCCGGCACCGCTTTTCCGATGGGGAACATTTGCCTTCGTGGTTTTCCATCCGCGCGGCCGGCAGGTAGGACTCCATTCTAAGGAAAGCTTTGTATTATGATAAACACTTTATTTCGTATGTATTGTAGGAGTTGTCTGTGTGTAGTATTTTCATATCCCACGATATCGGCAAAATAAGCTAATCGTGAATGAAGGCAGCAGCGAAGGGCTGAGGCTGAAATGCTGCCTAGCTGTTATGACACTGAATGACCTCGCAGTGGTTCATAATTGTTACTGATGCTAGTCCAGCCAATAAGCCTAATATATTTTTGTAAAATCATGGTCATATACAGTCAACTCTTGAGAAAACAGATGATTTCCATTCAAAGAAAGAAAATTGAAAGAAAGAAACAAAAACAAAAAAAAAACAAAATACAAAGATACAAACTAAAGTGTTCCTCTATACCTTTTTACAACATAAAAAGGTATAGAGGAACACTTTAGTTTGTATCTTTGTATTTTACAGTCTTTTTGCCCTATTAAACTAAGCAGCACACCAATGTGCATTCTGAAAATGCGCTTGCAGTGACTTATAAATCTGTATTCATCTGCTAGTGAGGGGAAAAGAAAAAACTATATGTTCAGCTGGTGTAAATCATAGAGTAGAATCAGTTGAGTTGGAATGGACCTTTAAAGGTTAACTTGTTTTTAATAGTGATGTGGCAAGACTGATGTTTTAATAACACCACACTTGCAGCAACCTCACTTCAGGCTCTGAAGCATTTAGTATAGAACAGACAAAAAGAAGTGTACCTATAGAAAAATATGAAAACAAGCTTTAGCAACAAGAACCTAAAAACAAAACAACTATTGCTTTGAGTTTCCAGAAGCATAAGCGTTATGCTTCTGGGACAGCGGCAGTGTGGCTGGGAAGCAGTAGAAAGCTGTGTCAGCACACACAGTAACTGTGAGAAAAGCTGAAATGAGAAACGTGCATCTTAAGCTAAGATTCACCAATAGTGCATGTAATGCTGACTCTTAAAATTCAGCTGAATTTTAGATTGTTGCTCAGAAGTAATCTTAAACAGCTTAGTCTTAGGCTCACAGGGTGGGGGTGGGTGGGAGAAAAGCGAGTATTAGCTTTTGCAAATGTGTATACTTTCTGGGGGTACCTAAGGGACAACATGGAAATACTTCATACGGTGGACTTTACACAGTATGTTCTTGATTTGCTTTTCCACTTAATGATTGACCTGCATAGAGCTGTTTGAAAAAGACTTGGGCAAGAAATCAGTAAAACTGTTGTTTTCTCTACGAATAGGGCTTTGAGCAATGTCAGAGATGTAAAGCTCCACTGAATGCTACAGCTGCCCTCTCACATCAACAGATGCTTATTGGCTCTAAAAATAAAGCTCTATTATAACTCCACTTGAAATGTGCTGTAAATATGTATGTTTTAAAGGTACTTTTAAGCCATTTGTTAGGAGCTTCAATGTTAGTTAAATAAACCCACAATACATGACGTGGCTACCTCAAGCAACTTTCCACTTTATTCACAGTGGAAGCACGCTGTAATTGTCTATTGGTACATAACATCAGTTTCACTTTTCTTTTTAGTGACACAGTTACCCTCTTGTCTGAACTGAAAGCTTAGATTAAATAGGATATCTGGCTAATGCTAATTTCCTAGCTCTGCAAAGGCGACAGCGCCAAAAGGCCCTGTTTTACTGTTTCCTCCTACCAGGCAAAAAGCACTCCAGGAATTGCTGAATAATACCTAGTAAAATATGAAAAAATTAAAAATAGTGTAAGAAAGCTGTATAATTTTGCATTAATAACTGAAATTGTATACTAGAAAAACCAACTGATCTTTATTTTCATTTTCTTTAATTTACACTCAAGTATATTGGAGGCCATAATAAGATAAGGTACAGCTATTGCTGAGTAAAACGTACACTACTTTGCTTAGTAAGTGTGGCAGAAACATGAGTTTTAACTTCTGGATATTACAAAGAACAGAATTCTGGTGCACAGCATCTGTAAATCGTTGTCTTCAATATGAAGTGTAGATTTGGTATTTTCACACAATTTTGGGCAGTTTGGGGTACTTTTTAAAGCTTTAAGGTAGCATTTTTTCCTTACTGAGAAGCAAAAGTCACTAAGTTCCACTTTTCAAAAATAACAAGTAATGCAAGATCCCTTACCAGAAAATAATGGCTATTAAATCTGTGAGGAATAAAATAGAATTTATTTCTCAAAACCATCACATTTCCTCAATTTCATTCAGCAGGATGTTGGCAGAACTTAAAAGAGCTGGGCTGACTGTTTTCCTTTAAAAGATGGTACAGCAAATCCAAGAGTGTATATGTTCCTTGTTTTCCTTCCCTAGACTAAAATCAAGGAAATCACTGGCTACTTTTTGATCCTTTCACAGAATAATAAATAAAGTCACAGAAACACACTATCACCTGTGAGAGACTTTAATATACATATTATAATTACAGTGGGCAGCAGGCTTTTGTACATTTTAGTAGTGAAAAGTATTGTCATATTTGATCTTCAGTGATGTCCTCCATTCTTCTTTGGGGGAAACAGGGCATACTCAATGCCAAGAGCAACGACAAAAGCTGCAAATCCCCACTTGAGTCCTCTAGTAAAGACTTCTGTTAAGGTGGCAGGTTTTGCATAGCCACCCATATACCTCCAAGCTTCATTACTAAAAGGAAAATAAAACCAAAAGAACAAAAGTTCAGTGGAGCCAGTGTGATAAACATGACAAAAGTTCTTTGTTTGGAAAAAAAATCTGAGGTTATTTCTGGATATGCACTAAGATGGTAACATTTCTATCATGTAAGGTATTCCAGTAACAGTAAAGCTCATGTTAGCAACTCTTAACTCTTTGCAGTTCAGAGGAGATACAAGTAACACAAATACAGTAGACTCACTTTCCTTAACTAGTTACACATTTAATACATCAAATTTTACTCTGAAACCTGGCACACACAAGGGATAGAATAACTGCAAAGTCTAGTTACTACCCTATAAAACACCTAGGAGAGTTGAGTATTAAAAACCTCATGCAACCAGTATAATGTAAGGAAAAGAAACTGAGCCTCTAAGGACATAGACTTTAAAAAAGGTAATAAATAAACACACAAGAAATATTATTTGCTCACAAGCTAGCAGATAAATCAGAACCATCATTTCAGTAGCACACAGATTTTACTGAGGGGTAAAGTATTTATGTTCACAGATCATATTCTTCTCTTGTGCAAATGGCTGTGATTCAGTGAGAAGGCATATTGGCACAGAAGACCAGTTGTTAGTACAGCATACTGCTTAGGAAGAGACACAGCTTTCCAAATACAACATCTTTCATACAGCTTAATCTACACTTATAAGCAAGGTGAACATTAATGTACATTTACTACAGATTGGAGAATAGTGCTGTCAGCCTGAAGATCCTCCAGATGTTACACTATGTGAGTTTTTAGCAGATTACAAAAAGTAAGTACTAACAGGTAAAGCCTTTGCTCTGAAGGCTCCTGAATAGCTGCTCAAGCGTTTTTTTCCTCTTACAGGAAAACTGAGCTACACAACACAGGGCATTTAATATTTTATTCACCAAGACTGAAGAGTACTCAAGCAAAGTTTACATAGTTCATAATGGGGGAAAAAAAGCTATGTTAAGACAACGTATCAATACCACTTTTGAAGCTCCTGCACTTACCGAGCCCACGGATCTCTGAGACCACGTTTAGCCAACCTTCTTTGGACGTCCTCTAGAGGAGTACCCTCTATCTTCCACTGCCTGTAGTCAGGGAGTTCTGTTCGGCCATGGCCATGGCCATGTTCACTTCCATGCCCCATACCTACAAGAAAAAATAAATTTCGGTTCTTCTGCTTTGTGAACAGTGGACCTTTGAAAAAAGAGAAAAGAGACTTTATACTGCATTTCAGAAGTTGGTGATAAAGAAGCAAACTGTGCTTGAATTTATTACTTATTTCCCATAGGAAGCAACAGGTGGCTATTTGGACTGAAATCATACATGGCTACTTTAACGTGCCATATGTCTAAAGGCAAGAGTCTCACATAAAACTATTTACAAAGCAATAATAATGCTATCTTATCTATGGAAAGAAAAAAAATGGGATTTTTGCTAACAAAAAAAGACCATTAACATGGACTCTGAAATACACAGCATTAACATAACAAAGACTGCCAAGGAACAGGAAGATTCTTTGCATTATTTAACAACAGAAAATTCCACAACTCGGGGAAACTAAAATAATAATTCACCCAAGTTTGCTTTCATAGCATTATACATAAATATCTCTGATCAACAGTTTAAATATGCCACACTGGACTTGCTCTTTTAATACACTAAAGAAGAAACCACGTTACATGTTCTTCCTCGTGCTAGGCCAGTAAAATATCCCTAACTGCATATTTAGAATTTAAAAACAGCGATGTGGATTTAGAAGTAGAGATAACTTCATAACTATAAGTCACAATATAGAATGCAAAAGAAGCTATCTCAACTTAGTGACCTATGTATACTTTTAGAGAATACTACTATGCTTAAATCAACACCGTCAAATAACTGGAATTCAAAGGCACGAAAACCCATGGATTACAGCAGGAATAAGTATTTTAAATGAAATGGTACAGATCTTAGAAACACCGGGTAAATGGCAGGTTTCTTCTCCAGCCTTCAGCCCTGTCAGTGAAACCAGTGCATCCCAGGCACTGACACTTAACTAACAGTAACCAATGGGTTCAGCTGAAACTACTCACAACGTAGTGAGACTTCTTTCAGCACGAGTTTCCCATTTTAACACCCGTATCCGGCAGCACAGAGCAGGTTTAGCGCCCTAGTTTTTAGAACCGTCTGGAACTCAACAGTGCCAAGATGACAGCCTCAAAGCCTGCAGCTCTGGAGGAGCCTTGGCTGCGGGGGCCCAAAGGGATGGGACAGCATTTCTGATAATGCTGTTATTACCTGAAAAACATCTCCTGCTCCTAAAGATAAATAAATAAATAAAACAATAAATTAAAAAAAAAACCCACAACAACCCATCTCTCTCTAACCTTGGCAGGCAAACCCACAACCTTGCTCTCCTACCAATATTTACCTCCCTGCCAGCAGGGGCTACAAGCACCCCCCCCCCAGGCCCACGCTCGAGCCGCACTGCGGCAATAGTCGGGTGCCCTGTGTCCCGAGGAGGGGCCTCGGCATAGAGCTGCTGCAGCTGACGGCAGGGTAGGGCAGGGCAGGGCAGGGCAGGGCACATTACGTTCCGCGCTGGAGCAGCCCCGCTCTCTCCAAGGGAGCAGTGCTCCGGGCCGGGCCTGCCCTGCCTCCCCCCCCTCTGCTCCGGCCGCTCAGTACCTGCCCGCTCCGCGACCCTCCGCCAGGACGCAGCCTCTGCCCGGAAGCGGAAGTAGGCGGACGCAGCCGCTAACAGAAGCACGGCAGGGCACAAGCGTTCCGTGCAGCTTCCGTTCCGCTTTGTACTTCCCTCCCTCCTACCGCTCCGTGCAGGAGGAAGTACTGAGACTGCCCTCAGCTCCCCGCTGCCCGCAGTGCTGCCGCCGCGGAACTTCACAGAGGCACTTCACGCACACGCAATAACCACGAGCCCAAGCGAAGGTACGAGCAGAGGGGATAAGAGGGGGAGGATGAGCGATGGACGAGGAAGCGGCCAATCAGCGCGGGGCTTGTTGGGGCGGGAGCGGCCCAATGGGCGGGCGCGTTGTTGGGCTGCGGGCTGGCAGCAGCTGGAGGTGGCGGCAGTGGCGCTGGTGGAAAGGGTGAGGGGGTGGTGGCGGGAAGGGTGCGCAGCAGAGCTGTGGGAGCGCGGGGCCTGGGCGGGGGCTGTCGTGTGGTCCTTCTTTCTCCTGCTCTCTTCTCTCTCTCGGTGCGTCCATCGGCTCTTGCGGGGACGGAAGCCCGCAGGGTCTCCGTGTGCGGGGGCGCGAACCGTTCCTCCCGCCGCTGCCGCTCGCTGAGGTGCGGTACCTCCCCTCGGCCTCCTTCTCCCTCTCAAGCGGCGGCTCGGGCACGGCACGAGCGGCAGAGTCCCCGCGCTTATGTAAGCCCTGGGCCCCGCCGCCCCCGGCCCGGCCGCTGCTTGCCCCCGGGGCTGCCTTCGTCAGGGAACGGAGAGCTGGAGCGGCCCGCTAGGCTGAGCTGGGGGGACTGTCAGCGGGTGTCTCCTCAGAGGGCACGGCTATTTGTTTCCGTAGGAGCGGTGGGGAGACGGCGTTAGATCCTCGAGATGCGCTGAGAGGTAACTGAAAGTTAAAGGTTTTCTCAAGACCTGCTTCTCCCGTGAGGTTGTGCCTTCGTTCCACTGAGTGTTCGTCCCTGGGGAGCTTTGCGTGTCATTGATAGATATAATTATGAAGCGTTGATTGTGTTGCTATTTGGGTAATTCGGTGTTTTTTCTTTGTCCATATTCTTTGAGTATGTAGTATTGTTTTTCTGGAAGGAAACTCGGAAAGACAGCCTCTGAGTGACTTGGTCTTAAATCACTTCTTAATGCTGTGGTTATGCCGTCTCTTTGTAGCTGAATGCAAACTCTAGGTTATCCATTTCTGCTGCACACATAGGAATGAGAATAAACATTGTTTTATAGTGTGTGTGGTACTGGCAGAACGTTAGGACTGAGTGCAGATTTGTTTTTTAATACCTGATTTGAAGCTGCTTCTAGTTTTCAGGCTTTTTATGTTGATATTAGGAGGGCATGAGAAGTGTTCCAGAAAGAGTGCCATTATTGTGTTATTAACAGTGAAATTGTTCTAAATAGAGTGCCATCTGTTTAATCCAGACTGCCTCTGTCTGGTTTCAGTGCTGAATGTTTTTCCCTGTGAGATAGTCTGTAAGACCCAGTGTCAGGAGAAGACACATTAGTTTTTTCAGTAAAGCAGGGAGGTGAAATTGGAGGTGGCTTCTTTATTTGTTGAATACCAGGGATTTCAATTTCTGTTTCATGGACAGTGAAGTTCTTTCTGTCTGATACCTGTGAATTATTTCCTGTTTCTTATTGCAGTGGAGCTACAGAATGTGTGTTCAGCATCTAGTGTTTGCTGTGGAATGCTGGTATTTTTCTCAGAATATTTTTTCAGTGGCCTGTGAACATGTTAGATACTAGACAAGATTATTTCCTTTTTTGAAGGGGGAAAAAAAAGAACAAAAAAAAAAAAACCCTCTTAGCTTTGTGTTTTTTCTTTTTTTTTTCTTTTTTTTTTCCATGGTGCTTTGCAGTGTAGCTTGCTGATCTATCCGTGAAGCCTTACTGATGTTAAGACTCTGTCAGTTCCAATGTTAAGTACTGTACACAGAAGACTGACTTTGTGGGACCCGTTGTGGTTGAACAGAGTTATAGCAAAGGAGTACGCTCTGCAAGGTTCACCTTCAAGCACGCTATAAATGTCAGGTTTGAACAAGAGTAGCTATTCAAAACTAAGTATATAAAACCTCTTAGTAGGGCAAGCTTTGTGCAGTTTATAGATTTGCTCTGCAGTGAGGTTGCTTAATGTCTTACTTCCTAAATTGTCTTTCAATATGGACTGTACTCTTTCTAAAGTAAAAGACTGTGAATATGAGGGATGTGTTGTTCTAGTGATAAAGCAAGCTTTCTGAAGCTGTATCTTCACCAAACGAGTGAGTCTGGATAATTATAAGGAGCCTTATGGTCTTGTTGTAGTCTGTTTTTGTGAAGGAAACTTCACCTTGCTGAGCTACTGATCCTTTTTTGGACTGTAACAATAGTATGCATAAGGAGCTGAAGCATGAGAATTTTTCATTTTGTGTAGAACGTACTGAATGTCCTTTAGGAAGAGAAGGTCATTAGGATTCTGTGTAAAAATGATTTTTACACTGTTTATTCAGTTGCTGTTTTTTGTTTGTTTGTTTTTGTACTATTTGTAGTGGTGATAATTTCTGAAAATTAAGTGTTCTAGGATATGGTTACATTAGCATGTGCTCAGCCATTCTAGTTGTGATTAATTGGGATTCCTGCTTATGGTTACCATGTTAGGGTAAAGTGGCAAGGCTGTCCTGATAGCTTTCAGAAACCTGTGTTTCCAGAAATGTCAGTATGTATTCTGAATTACCAGATGTATCACTGTTACTGTTCTGTTTGCATACTAGTATTCTCTGTATCAGTGATCTGTGCTTAGTGGGATGTTCTTGATTATTTTCTGGCTTAGAGAACTGTGACTGATGGTGACTTGAAGTACTCTCAATTTCGAGGGTGCTTTTTGTTACTATTTTAATGTGTTTGAGCCACTTAAAGGGAAACAATGCATATTTTTCTCCTGAAATTGCATGTTACTTTCTCAGGCTTTATGTCATTAGTTAATTATACTTCACTAGAAGCTTGTCGTCATTTGAATGAAATGGTCAATCCTGTTTTAATTGTATTGATGATGAAAAGATTTTTCCTTAAGCTGCCTAGGTTTCTTTGGATGTTGTTTTAGAAATGCTAAGGAGGGTGGGGGAGCAAGTTATCTTCTCAAGCTGCAATTGAGCTAAATGTTCCCTGGGTTGTATCACAGTCCCAAACCACTGTTCTGTATTTAGGAGTAATGATTTGCTGGAGCAGCATTGTTTCTTTCTGTGTTTTTGGCAACCCAGAGATCATTTTTCACAGGAAGAACTGTACTGCTGGGCTAATCTGCCATCCTATCCTGAAGCCCATTAAAACTCTTTGATGCTGGTATGTGACAGAAC
Source organism: Cyrtonyx montezumae (assembly GCF_038088225.1). Classification (NCBI taxonomy): domain Eukaryota; kingdom Metazoa; phylum Chordata; class Aves; order Galliformes; family Odontophoridae; genus Cyrtonyx; species Cyrtonyx montezumae. Next base: position 10,865,226 of record NW_027072078.1, on the reverse strand, counting down.
CATTGTTTCAGTCCTGCTTGTGCTGCACTACTATGTGGTAGTTGACAGCAGATGCTCTATTATGTTCTTTTCTACGCAAGTGTACTTAGGTCAGCTCCCCCAGTCTCTCTGTGGAGATGAAGTTTTGTATGGCTTTTATTCTATGGGTGTACCTGATTAAAAAAAATAACAACAAAAAAAAACCTCTTCTGAGTCCAGGTATTGCTTTGAATCTACCACCTTTCTGGCAGGATGCACCACCTGGCTTCTCATGTTGTGTGAATAAGTCATTGCTCTGTTCTTTTTTGGACTTGTTATCTGAGAACTTAATATGATACCTCCTGTTTTCTGCAGGAGAAGGAGCAGGACTGTTTGGCTCTTTTCCAAGGGGATTGATATGAGTTCAGAATCAGGCTAATGTGTTCAGTCAAACACTTGTACGGGCTTGAAAGTAATTTTTCATGAATTTTCTTATGCTTGTTCCTTTAGATTGAGGTAGTGTATGGTAACTGTTGAATCACGGCCTGAACCACTGTTTGATCACCTGAGGCAAGCACTGAGTCAGCTGCAGGAGCACAGGTGAAGGCAATTCACTGTGTGATCAGAAGGGGTGGAGTCTGGCTCCACCTCTCCCAGACCCTGTTTAAGGGCTGACCATCACCGGGGAAGGATCTCTTGTTGGAGATCCCTCTCCTGTGGAGTTATTGGTGAGCCTCGACCATCTGGAAAAGGCCTTTCTTTATTTACTGGTTGTCTGTCTACCACCCAGATAAGCCAAGCAAAGTATACCATCCACTTCATTATTTTCTGTCAACACTATTCTTTCAGTTTATTCACCCTACAGATAAGAACTAGTATGCAGGAATGAAGCTGAAGGCTTTTCTAGCTGACTGCTATTGCAGGCCATCTGCCATAGTAATTATCTTTTAGGTAGAAGTCTTGTGACTCTTGCAAAGAAAGTGAGCATGTGCAGTCATCAGTCATGGTCTGACTTGCTACTTCAGTCATATTTTCATTTACAGGTGGTACAGTTACAAGAAATAATTCTTATTTAATGTTGTTTTTCACTGTGCTTCCTTTGCAGTTATTTCTGTGTGGTAGATAAAGTTTCACTCAGACTCGTTCAAGGAAACGTTCACTTCTGAGTTTTGTAAGCTTGTTCAGACATTTCACGTGGGGTGTAACGGAAGGGTGAAATAGGAGCAACAACTTCAGGAAAGATTTACAGATCTCATGTCTTGTCTGAATATCTGTTATCTTTTCCCGATCCTTCCTTCTTTCATCTGATTTGGCAGAAATATAGATTCATAAATAAAGGAATTTTTGGATGGTTAAGGTTGGAAGTGACCTCTTGAGATCATGTACTTCAAGTCCTTTGTTGAGGGTCAGCTAGGACAGGTTCCTCAGATTTTGAATGTCCCCAAAGGAAGAAGGTGCACAGTCTCTTTGGGTAATGTGTTCTAGTGCTTAAGTGCTCTCACCCTGTGTAAGTTTTTTATGTTTAATATTTCAATACGTGTCTGGATAAATGCTGTTTCTTTTGACAGCAGGACACTGCTCTGAATTTGCATCATTAACTGAAAATAAACTATTAAAATGATTGAATTTTTTTCTGCTCCTTTCCTTGGATATTTCATGCTTTTAATAACAAGACAGGTCATTTGAATATTATTTTTTAAATTATTTTTCTTTTTTTATGACAACAAACAACTTCAGTCAGAGGACATACTTCTGGGAGTGACTTTCCCTCCAATGTAATTCTGACCTTATCTTTTTGAATTTGAAATACAAAGTTGAGATAGAGGGGTACTTCTGGTGAAATAAAATATTGATGTATATTAAAACAGAAGTCTCTATTGCCAGCAGTACAACAGAGAAGAGAACGGATAAACAGCGACCAGGATTGGGTGCTGGGCAGGATAACATACAGTTTCCAAACTGTTCCAACGCATGCTGCAGGTTATCAATAATTAATAGAAGTTTTGTGCTGTAAGAATTGCAGCATGACCAGTAGTTATTCTTCTGTTAGCATAGTGTTTTTGTCAAATGTAGTGACTTTGGGCATAGGCTTTTATGTATGTTGTTTTCATTACAGCCAGAAAAGTTAGATGTGACGTTATGGATATATTTTGAATGGCATTTATGTTGGTTAATAGTGTCTTAAGTATGATAAGTTAGATGTCGATTGAATGTATGTCTTAACAAACCCTGTAGCTACTTTTAAACTAATTTGCATCTTTTTGCTTTATGCTGTTGCAATGTAATTTAGATCTCCTGTGCCCTTCTGGAGTATTAAGCTGAGTTCTACAGCTGTGTTACTTTGCTGCCATGAGATGGTCTTTTCCTCTCAAGTCCAGTGTTTCTTGTGTTATGGTTTGTATTTGAAAGTGCTCATGGGAGTAAAAAATTAGTTATCTACTTCAATAGGTATGTAACCAGGAGTCACAATTCAGATGCTTTATAAAATGGTCATTGGCAAGTCTTTTTTTTTTTGTTAAATTTCCTCCTTGATTTTATTCTGCTTTTCTGCATTCTGTCTGGCTTGCCCCTGTTTCCCAGTGCCTCTAGTCAGGTTGCTCCCTTGGTGTCACTGGTAGAGTTAGAAAAATATTTTACTTAAATTTATGATTTTCCTTTTGAGTGGAACTGGAGATGGGAGGAAGGAGAAGGAGATCTCACTGGGGTAGTGAACTAAAATGTCAGATGAATGTCTGCTGTAAAGGGTGAACTCCCTTGCCTGCCCCCCTCCCAGAACTGAATGCTGGGATGTGCCAAATCCCCTTGCTGTATAATAATGTTCAGCAGAGGCCTTTATGGATGCAGTCGCAACAGTTCAAGCCACTTAAAATTCTCTGCCAGGAGTGTACTCTTCCTGCTTATTTTGAAGGGTCTTACTGCAGGACATGGTATTTATCCAATAACGTTACAATCAAATTGGCTAACTGATATTTGCAGTTTGGAGACATCAAATCTGTGTTCTTATGCATCATCTCAGTAGTTTGACTCTTACAGTGCTTTTATTTCATTGTGATTCTTCAGTAAGTTGAAGTAGTTAGGTTGTCTTTATCAGTGTCTGCAGTGTGTATGGTTCATGAGTTCTTTAGATAGTTATACATTACTATTACACTGAATTATTTCAGTGAAATATGATGTGGACATTTATGCAGGCTGCATGACAGTAGTTCCCTGATTCTTACAGGGTGATGCTGGGACATATGGAATTTTTTTCTTGTATTTTTCTATTTTCATTCTCTTTATTTAGTGACATCTGAACTTTATGATGTAGTAGTTAGGGTCATCTTCCATTCTTCTGCCCTGCCTTGGTAACTGCTGAGTCTAGAGGGAATTTTGCATCTGTCTGGAAGGACTGTAAGGTTTAAATGATTGTTTATGCTTTTCATGGCTGTCCAGCTGAGGTGATGATGTGTTGAAAGAGAATGAGGTGGAATATGTGCAAAATCTCTTCTTCCCCCTACCCCCAATACAATTTCCTTCTTTTTCTTTCCACCTCCTTCTGTCTCCTTCAGTTTTGTGAATACCCTGAGCTTTAGGAGAGGCTGGAGAGCACGCCCTCTGCATCCCTGCCTTTGTTCTCGTTGGGAATTGGAGTGCAAAGTTGGAAACTTGGTTTACAAAAAAATATGAAGATGCTCATCTTCTTCAGATGAGCCTCAATATCTGAAGCACTAGTTTGTGGAGAACTGAACATAAGCATAGCAGATTTTGTTTCAGAGGTGTTTTAAGTTAATTTGTTTCTGAAAAATTACATTCAATGTTTTTTTTCTTTTTTAACATGAAAACAAATTATTTAGAAGTGTATGCTCCTTAGGCTTTAATGGGGTAACAACAAATAATAAGGCAAACCTGCCAAGTTTCTTTTGATTGAAAAGTCACTGCAGGGACAGGTATGTTTGCAACAGTTTTGCCTTTGCCTTCCTGCTTCTTTTTTGAATGGGTGAGACAAAGTGTATGAAAACATTGGTCAGGGGCTGTGTGTGCAATTCAGATAGAAATCCTTTCCATCCTCCGTGTCTCAGGTTGGACTAATCTTGGTTGTGAAAACAGTAATTTAAAATCAGTTATTCCTGAATGTGAAGAAACAATTGTCTGTTTGTTTTTGTAATTATAAAAGCAGTGTCAGGATAGAGCTGCTGTTGATTCTGTAGGCAGCTGTGTGTTGGGCTGTGCTATGTACAACTATTAGCTGCTGCAAAGACTCCTTTGAAGACAGTTTGTGCAAGGCTGAATTTGTAAATCTCAAACTCAGTTTCTAAATATGTATTGTTTGCTTTCAGTAGTCCTTCTTATTGTGTGTTTGTGTGGATTTTTTCCCCCTTTATTATTAACTGACTGATTATAGTGAAGAAGGCTTTGTGTCTGATGTGTTCTTGTCAGTGGAGCTTCTTTCTTGGATAGGTGGCTGCAAGTAGTATTGCACTGGATGAGCGTTTAATGCACCATAGCTGTGCCAGCCTTTCGTATCTTGCACGTAACTTAATGACTGATGTTAAACCTCACGTTATGTTTGGATAGCTGCCATCCAGATCTTGCAGAGAAAAATTCTTGGTGCTTTTGGTACTATTGAAGTCAGTGCTAGATTTACATTTATTTCCTGGTGTTTAAGGTCACATTCTTAACTTTCCAGGCTTCCTTTGCATTTTACTTTGCTATAAACCTGTAAAACTGAGTTTCCAGTGACAAAACTAATGCCAGTGTTTGTAGATGGAGCACAGTCTTGATAGTACGGATCTTTGTCCAACAGGAATAATACAAGGGTAAGGAGTGGAGGTCTTAATATTATTTCTAACTGTTGATATTCTAATAACAGCACAGAGATAGATGTATGATTGGTAACAGTCCATTTACTTGAATGAAATTACATGATCATTTTTTGAGGAATCAGTTAATAACTGTGTCTTTTTGCATGAGAATGTAAGGTATGCTGGTGAAGGATTCATCCTAGCAGAAGGTCCTGTTTCTCTGTATGTGACAGTAGAGAACTTTCCGCTGCTTTTTTTGTTGTTAAAGATATTCAGTTGAGCCGGAACAGTGTAGAGACGTGAGCTAAATATGGACACAGAGGAGAGCAAGAGTTTAGATCTGCAGTGGAAAAATGAGTAGTTCCTTACGTGTGAGCATTTTTTCACGTTTTTTTTTTAAGCTGCTTGCTTCTTGTTCTTGGCATAGAGCAGGCCTGAGTCAAAATTGCTGGGCTTCAAAAGCTGCTTCTAGATTGTTAATTATGTGCTATTCTGTTTAGTAATTGTGTAACTGACAAACCATAGTATGTGGTAAGCTGCTCTTGTCGATGATACATCTGTGCAATAGTTTCAAATAGTAACGCCCTTATGTTTCTGGAAGCTACTAAACTACATTTCTGTTAATTTCTTGGGAGAAGAAGGAATGTGGTGCTGTTTTTGTCAGGCTTCGTGTGAGCTGTTCTCATAATTTAATACTTGTTAATGAACTGCAGTAGATAGCAACGCAAATCTTTGCTGTGTTAGAGTATTTGGGTCTTCATGAAAATCTCTTGGAACAGTTTGGTATGACCTTTGGAAACATAAGTGGGGATGGGAATCCTGGGGTAGAGGCTCAGTCGAATGGAGAAAGGGGAAAAAAATACCTAGAATACCAACATAATTGAAGTTAAGGATCCATAAACTGTATTTCTGGGCTGTTTGCTGTCACAGAACTTTAGCAAAATCAACCTTTCCTTTCAGTCGGAAGTGTCATGTGATTTTTCCAGTGAGCAGGATGGCTAGAAGCAGGCTGCTCCCTTTTCTGTTTGTTTGGCTTTATGCACTGCTGCACTTCAGTTTGTCTGCTGTGATTCTTCAGCATTGTCTTCACCCAGTTAACTGTAAACAGCAGATGAGTTTGAGCAACCTGAGTTCTCCTGTGGAAGAGAAGAACTTCCAAGCTTTCTCTTTGTTTCTCTGGGGGATTTCTTTCAACAGAGAGGACTGAAACAAGATTTTGTCTCCTCACCAGAACTGATGTTATAATGTGAGAGTCAAACTTGGAAAATGGCTTGTCCTGGCTGTTAGCCCTGTGTGCCCGTCTGAGTGCTGCAGTGCAGCCGCTTCAGACGCAGCCTGTTGTCCATGAATCCTCAGAGGACAACTTGGAGAAATAAGTCCGATCCCTTTTCTGTGCAGATACTGACTGGACTAGAGATGCGTATGGTAGTCTTTGTGAGAATACCTGCTACTTGTCTCTGAAAGTCTGCTTTTTCTGTATTGGTGGTGAAAATACATCTGCAGTCATCCTTTGCACATACAAAGATAAAACTGTTGGATTCTTAGTCACTTCAGCCAGAGAAAAATGGAAATGTGTTTGAGACGTCTTGGTATTTAAGTCATTCAAATGGCAGCAGCATTACACACGCGTATATTGTGTTCCAGAAGTCACTGCGTGAACTCTTTACTTAAACGTTCTTTGCTTTCTTTTCCCACCTGTGTATGTAAAATACTTCTGCCGAGCTACAGGTCTACTGTGTTTTTTAGCAGTTAATTTTTTACAGGTTACATGAAACAAATTACAGTGAGTGCACTAGTAGTTTTCCCCTTGCAATTGCAGTTGTGCTGTTAGCATTTTATGCCTAAGTTTTTAACTTGTCATGATAGAACAAACTTGAAGTCTGGAATGTAGAAGGCAACCAACTAAACAAAAAACAGTTGGAGGTAATCTAGTAGATTTCATAATAGTGCTTATACACTGGCTGTTCCTTTACATTTTTCTTTTTCCCTAGCTACTTCAGTATTTGATTGCACAAAACTGCTGATGCTAAGGCAGGAAAATAAATGTGCAACTGTGGGATTTCACAATTGTTGTGCTCAAATTCCTAATCGGGTTAAGGTTTGTGTGTGGATTCCAGGCAGAGTTAGGGGTTGCTGGCTGGCACTGATTGGCACTGCTGCTGAAATGGTGTAGTCTGTGTTGTGCTGATTATTGCAGGGTGTCCACACATCTTTATTTAGCAGTGTATAATTAACCGAGTGTGCAAAGGTTGGTTTTGGTTTGCTTCCTCTGTGCCCTTCTCTGACTTGCAAGTGATTGTCTGTGCTGAAGAGCAGAGCACTGGACTGGTTGTGAGAAAAACAGCAGGAAGTTCTGGGAAGCATAGAGAGAGGGATGCCTCTAGATGTTTATTTCCTCTATTAAGCTAAGATTTGAAGTCTGTTGCAGAAAGCTGTAAAATGATCTGCTGGTCAGTGAGGATGCTGTGATTCTTTCCTCGCCAGCTGCTAGGAAGTAACTCCTTCAGCACTGCTGCTTGTCATTTCACTGAAGCATTTTGTAGGAACTTTACTGTGTTTGGCTGGTGAGGTACACATGGGCATGACAGTCAGCTGCTCATCTCTACTGATGATGCTCTCATCGTTGTCACGTGCCAGAAGCTGTATTTGCTGGCTTCTTCCAATACAGAGTTTTTGGTCTTATGAGAGGTAGGAGAGAGGAGCTAACAGATCTTAAATGGAGAATGTTATTGTGCTTAAGAGGAAACTTTAATCACAGTTTAGAGAGGTTTTTATCTTCAGCAAATTTTGAGGTATTTCAAATTCACGTTCCACTGGGTAGGTTAAGACGGACACAAATTTTTCCTGCATCACGCATTTTTACACAGAGTTCTAGTAGTAGATATTTACTGCTGTTTCTGTGATCTATTGGGAAATTCTGCTTTAGCAGCGTGCGTGGGCTTTGAACAGATTTGTAGATTGTGATGGATAACTTTTTGTCTCCGTGAATGCAGAATTTTCAGCTTTTTGAAATGCATAATGTTGCAATTAGTAAGTTCTGCATATGCCTTGCATCCATGAAAAACAAGAGGTTTTTATTAGCGTTTACTTTTTGATTGCGTAAAAAATGTTTGAAATTGAAATCTTATTTCTTGGTTTTAACTATTCAAGTGAGACAGTCAGATTAGGAACAAAATAATTAGAATATAGTTACAAAAGTCTTCTTAATCCATCGGTTGGGTAGCTGGCTGATAATGCAAAAGCATGAGGATTTTATGATGAAACTCCTGCTGCTCACTGATAAGAAATGAGTTTTGAATAATCATCTTCAGTACAAATGTGCAGATAATTGCAAGTACCAGGGTCTGGGTTTGTATTTAGTTCAGAACATCTTACTTGCACACCGAAATAGTCACATTTGGAGTCGGTGGGTTTCTTTTTGTTGATGGTGTCTGTGTGTGTGTGCGGCTGGAGGCTGACTTAATGCGGCGTGGGTCTGCTGCCTGCATGCTGTTAACCTCAATGTTCCTAAACCTTCTGAGGAAGTTGCTCTTGGAATACCACCTGCGTTGATTTTCTAAAGCATGGCATGTATTGTGTTAGAAGAATATATTCCTTACACCAAGAATGTGTAACCAAAAAATCTCAAGTGCCTGGTGCTTGTGCTTCAGTAAATACTCCTGATTCCTATCAGCAGAAATCCATAGGGAAGCAGTGCAGTGGGACACTTAAAAGATTGTTTAATTAAAATTAGGCTTTGATTAATTTTTTCTTTGCTGATGTATTTTAAGAGAATAAACCAAATTTGCTATATTGTCAATATACTTTTTTTCAAAAAGAAAATAGAAGGTCAGAAGTAGTTACTATTATCTTTTTCTAAAAAAAAAAAGCAAAGAAACCCACCTTGTATATGTTTGCATTTCATGTGAATTTGTGAGGGCTGCTCTGAAAGTAATGCCTCCTATGTTATTGTCAGAGGTGGATGTTGGTGGTATGGCTGTAGAGGCTGAACCTTCCCACCAATGTCCCATTGCTGCTTTCAGAGCAGAATAGAATTTCTTAAGTAAGGTCATTTTTGATTAATGTCAGAAAAAGCAGTAGTAAAACTCTTTGTCATGTTTGTATTTAAGGCCATCTTTGGTCTTTTTCCAAAGGCAAGTTTAATCAGGAGACTTGAGGGAAAAGAAAACACAGTTCTACTAACTGCTTTTGAAGCTAGTTTTAATCAGGAAAACTCTTCAGTATTACAAACAAAGCCCCTTCTCTGTCTGTGGGTGAGGTTATATAAAAGTGTCTGAAGCTCAGAACATTGAGTATTCAGTGAAAGTTTTTTCTACTTATTACAAGTTATTACAAGATGTATATAAGAAATTGTAGAACACTATAAAATTTATTCATCCCTCCGTATTAACCATAACTGGAAGAAGGAGGGGTACCCGTGAAGCTAGCTGCATGGATTTTCAGTTAAACCTATAGCTATTAGTAATCTTGAAAGACCTCCTGCCTTCTGGAAGTACATTAGGATAGTATTTAACAAAAAGTTAATTTTGTTCAGGCTGTGAGTAGAAGATGTAAATAAAACCAGTAGTAATGCAGTCATGCCCCTTTCCTCTATTTCACCATTTCTCCAATATGAAATTCAGCAATGGCTGATGGGGCGAATATAGTGGTGTGTTTCAGTTGAAATGAGGCTATAACTGCTTTGCATTCCATCAGGAAAGCCTGTGGAGGTCCTGTTCCCCCTCTGTTCCCCTTGGTGTTGATCCCTAGCTTAGTTAAATGGAAGGCATTTTGGAAAGTCTTGCCTAACAGGGCATGCAGAAGATCTGGCTGGCTTAAGTTGTGCTGGGTTAAGATTGCATTCCTATAGGGATTGCATGCAAAAGCTTGCCTTTGAAAATACGTTTTTCAGGTTAAAACCCAAGTTGATTATTAAGCAAGTAGCCCCAGTATGCAAGTAACTTAGTGTTCCTCACTATTTAAAAAAATAATTAGTTGCTTCACACTCATCCTTTCTCCTGACCAATCTCCCATGTTCCAATGGTTGCTTGAGAGTAAAAGAGTAACAGCTGTGTAAACAACGTGCACTGTGCTTAACTAGTCAGCAGTGAAGGTTAATAATTAAACTCATACCAAAGCAAAAGAGGAAATTTCTGTAGATCTTGCACTAGTTTACATTTACAAATGTTTTAGTTCCCATCAAGTTATTTCACAGGGAATTAACTTATACTTCAATGGGATAGTCTGCAGAATGGTTGTACAGTAAGCTGAGATTCAGTTTAATGAGGACCTTGAATATGGTGATTAAAAGTTCTGTTTTCTTCAAATACTTTGTTTCTTTGCCAGGTTTCCAAGGAGGAGTGTCCAACAAAAAACAAACTTCCAGTGCTGGAGGAATCTTGTTGAAGTTAATAGAGCTGCTCATGAGCATTGATTTGTTCAGGACAGTCACCTTAAGCAGTTGGGTCAACAGTGAGGATAGTTCATGTCAAAGCAGCAATTAAAGGATCTACATTGCACAGGATTAAGATGTTCAGGAACATATCTTGTTTGTTGCTTGTGGAAATTCTTTTCTGTGAAATGGAGGTCAGTCTAGTTTAAATACAAAATAATAGAAATTAACATTATTCTTCTCCTCATCTTACGGAATTGTTCCTTGCACTTTTTTGATTCCCTCTCTAACATTCAGAAAACAAACATAAGGCTGAAAATGATTGACACCAGACTGCAGTGAGTTAACTGGATGAAGATGCTTTGTTTTTGTAAAGTGACAGTTGGAAGTAGTAAAGGCAGCTATACTCTGAGCAGTTTTAACTCTGAAAGCTGATACAGGTGTTTTTCTGAATTCTGATGCTACTCTGCTCCACCTGAGGAGAGCAAGCACCTTGTGTGCGCATCTTTGGTCCTCTTCAGAGTTTGTTTGTGGGGCTTAACTGCCTCACATGTTGAGTGGAAGAGATTAGTGCTGTACTGAAGTTGTATTGTCCAGATAAGTAGTTCAGGGGTCAGTAATGTCTCATGTAAACGTATATTGATAGTTTGCTTATAATTGTCTAGGAATTTGTACTGGAAAAGCAAGATCAGAACATCAGCAGGAATTAATTTTATTTGAAAACTGTGCATCTTAAGTGTCAATGAGGCTTCAACACATATGAAACTTAGGTGATTGTGCAACAGTATATCATAATGCCTTTAGCTGGCATTTTGGAACTGTATTTTGGAACTTTGTGTTCTTAATGTATGACTTGAAAATAGTAATGTGACGTTATTTTAGCTGTAATTGAGATGAATTTGATGTATCCACTTGTTTAAGAGTTTGTGGGTATATTTAAGATGCCAGGGAGAATCTGACACCTGAGCTTCATTTGCTTGCAGTATGCTTTTAGAAGCTAAAAGAGTAGAATGAGGAATTCCATTACTTGTAACGCAAGTAATGCAGAGGATCCTCTGTGTCACGCTGCCTTGGGAATTTTTAGGATGAAAGAAAGGAGAACAGGTAAATGAGTATGTAACCTAAACTCTAGTTCAGGTGAATTGCAGTTGGAGGCATCGACTGCACCAAGATATATATTAGCATTTTAACTGTCTGAAACTGATAGCCAAAAAAAAAAAAAATCAAACGCTCTGTTTTCACTGTATAACATGTATTAGTTTCTTTCAAGTGGGGATGTCAAGGCTTGGAATGGGGAAGCTGCTTACAAACCAGAGTTTGGATTTCTAGATTTTTTTTTCTTTTGTCAATAAGACTATCTTTTTGAGCACATTAGCATTCCTGTTCTGAAGTGTATGGTGAGGGCTTTTTGTCTTGTTTTGGTTTTGTTACTATAGGGACTGTCTCAAGATTTTGTCTATCTGATGTCTATTCATGTTTTGCATTAGCTCCAGGTGTCTCTGTGCTGTGGTTTTGCAAGTGTAAGCCTTCAATTATATGGTTTCCTTTAGCCCGTGTGTGTTTTCTGTCTTTAGAGAACACTTCCTTGATGTAATTGACCTCGTCAACCAAAACTATGAACCAATGCAGTCAGGTTACATGGGAAGACATTTGCATGAAACATTTTCATATGTGAAGAAATTCATGAGTTGCAGACAAAGTGGCATAAGGGGAGTTATTGTGTATGAACTGCCACCAATAGAGGAAAAGTCTGTATGGTTTAGGTTATCACACGAGGTTCTGACAGAAGGATTTAGTGTACGGTGACTATATCAAGTAGTTTATAAGAAAACTACTGAGGATGTGTGAGGTAAAATTTCTATGGCAAGTCGACTTGTGTGTGTGTATTTAAGTGTGTTGAGCCTTTATAATATAATAATCAATGTGTGCTGCTGTATTTAAGGCTGCAGGATAATTTCTTTGGTATGTTGTTGTCACCAAAGTAGAACGCTAATTTCAGTGTCTCTTTCCACAACCTAGATTGTCTTAACTCTTCTGCTACATTTGTTGCATGAACTCTTAAGAGAGAGATGTAGCTATAAGCGCACAGGCTATGGCTGTTTTTATTTTTTCCCTCGGGTCCTTTGACTCTGAGAGGCAAATAAAATTTATTTTTTTCTCTGAAGTCACTTCTGCAGCTTTCCACAACTGCTCTGTACAATGCAATGTGAATGTTAGCTTGATAGTTATGGGTGTTTTTAAACTCTGCTATGAGATGTCATTTTAACCTGGATATTGCTAATGAGTCAAAGCAGGCATGGAGTTCATGTCTTGCCTGAGTAATTTGCGAGATTGAGGCTTATCTAATAAGGCTGGCAACCTAAATCCTGAGTGTACAATAATCAGTGTTTATGTTTTAATGTTGAAGTACATGTTTGTCTGATAAACTGAGAAATTACATACAACCTGAAGTTGAAAGAGGGACTCTAGCAAAAAAGAAGACTTGAGCTGATAGTTATCAACTGTCCAGAGAACGTTTTCTTCCTGCCTTTATCTGTTTTTTGTGGTATAGAATTTTTTCTTTGCTCTGTGCTATGGAGCTGTTATAGCTGAGAGTTCTGTACTGTTTCCAACACAAGGATGAGGTTGTGGCTCTGAATTGTTAATTACAACAGTTTTGAATTTGTGTTCTCATGTCTTTTTCAAAATGGCAGCTTATAATAAGTGTATATTAAATATGACTACTATGGAATAATGTATTTATGTAGGTGGATTGAAGGCAATCATAATGCTGTCTTTATATGTTTATTATAATAATACATACACTTCAAAATCCACATAAGAAATAATCCTTGAACTTTTCTCATTCTGGGAGCCTGTAGCTAATGGCATCAAACATTACCAAATTGTCATTTCAGCTCCTCTTTATAATAGGATGATCTTGTCTCTTTTGGGATCATACTGGCCCTTTTCCATTGTGGAAATAAGAGCATACCATCGCTGTTCAATGCAGTCTAGCAGTCTAACAGCAGCTGGATGCAGATGTTGGTGCTGAGCAACTGAGGAAGATGTTCTAGGAGAACTTTCTGTGAAGCGCGTCAGTGAAGTACTAGCTTATGCCATTATGTTTTCTACTTTTTCCTTATTTATTTTTTTAAGAAGTAACGATGTAGAACAGGTGTTGTAAATATTTAGATAAAATCTCTTCTTGTTGCCTTCATGGTATTTTATCATGAGTCCCTGCTCTTATAAGAAACAATATACCATTAGGAGTCTTATTAAAATATAACAAAGTAAATATATATATTGTTTTAATGTTTTATTTTGTGGTATTTTCTTACAGAATTACAGAATTCCATTCTACCTTATCTGCCACTTAATTCTGAGTGCTTTGAAGGCATGGTCTTTGTTTGAATTTGAAATCAATTCTATAGCTTTAATGCCAGATTAGAAGTTATTTTTCACTATCATTGTCTTCATTACGTGCTTCTTACACAGACAAAAGTGTTTATTTTTTTCAGATTGCTATTTAGTTGTCAAAACCTTAACTCATGTCTTTTCTCTCCTTGAACATTCTGAATCAAAGGAATTTAATGCTGATTTACTTCAGACTGAAGATGCTGTGTCAGTGCTTTCCATGCTGCTTTCTTACAGATGTAGCGTGGAAAAACCTTTCTTTACGCTTGTGTTTAATAATGAGTATATTGTATATTATGTATCTGAGAAGAGTGTGTGTGTGTATATATATATATATATACATATATATATAGCTTGGAAGAGCAAGCTGTGTTGATACTTGTGTTTTCTGTTCTTTTAGTCCTGTCAGACTGTAGTATTCTCTTGTATAAGTGACACTGGAGAGAAATCATACTACTCTAAGCTTTGTTCTTGTTCAGATTTCTCCCTGCTCCAGATTTTCATTGCATAATCTTCTTGCCATAGACCTTGAAGTCAAAATATATAACTTTTACTCATCATGCAGCTGTGACTCAGTTACATTACATGCATTGTGACATCTAGCATATTAATGTCAAGAAATATACTCATTTTTGAAATGCATGTTCTGTTTATGTAAACGCCTCCCTTTGTTTAGAAGCTAATATAAAATCCAGGTTCCTTTAAAATAGGTAAGAACAACAGCAACAGAAACACATACAACCTTTCCCTAGTCCTCCATACTTGAATAGTCACATTTTCTTTTGTACTGCTGGTGCCATTGGCTCTGATTGCTTGAGTTATTGTCCTTCTGTTGCAGGTAGATCTTGGTTAGAGTTTTAGTGAACGTTTAAGTAGTAATGTAGTCAGTCAGTACCTTTTTATTTCAAATGTAAGTAAAGCTCATGGTCTCTGATGACAAGTTGATTAAACCCTTTCTCATTTATATCACAGTAGAGTTGTAAAGGTTTTGAGTATGTTTCCTTATGTTTCATTGTTTCAGTAGTGTATTTCTGTAATAAATTTCATTTCCAATCGTGATATTTTCAAAGAGATGAATAGAGAATGATGAAGAGCTCTTTAAAATAGGAACCTATTTATATGTAGGTAAATAGAAGGATGGTCATTAAAACAGAAATAGCATCATCTCGTGGTATTTCCATCAGCTGGTGACTTCATTTTCTCCTGCTTTATACCTATTTTATAGCTGGTCTGATCCTCAGCAAACTGTGTACCTGGTAAGCTGTAAGTTGTAAAGCATGGTCTCATATATCCCAATGGAAGTTAAGTTCTTAAATATCTAGGCTGGTATTGTATTAACATCAGAAGTGGACCCATGATTTCTTATTTTTAAATTATTTGTGCATAGTGTGAGATAATTCTTTGGCTTAGTATAATGCTGTTTAGGTCCCACCTGTAATTGTCAGAGGTACAGTGTAATGCTGTGACTCTTTAAGAGCAGAATGTTGTAGCTTTGGTGCTCAGCATTCTAAGGTCTGATGATTGAAAAGCTGTATTCTCATCCTGACATCTTTATTCTCATCCTGACATCTTTTATGATGAATAAAGCAATTCAGGAAAAGATGATAACAGTGATCATAAGTGTTTTTGTGGAAAGCTTTTCAGTAATTAATTTTTATATTTGGTTTTAACATCCAGTGACTGTGTTCCCATCTAGAACTTTTCTGCTTTAGTGTGATTTGTGTGGTATTAAAGGAACCTGAACAATCAGTCCATATGTTAAAGTATTTGAATGTATTCGGTTACTGTTTAGTTTTCTATTTTGTTATTATGATTCCTGCTTAAGAACTTTTGAGTGACAGAAGAACAACTAGTTCTTTTCAAATAAGCATTTATTTTGTTTGCTCTGGGAAAGATGTGAACACTCTTGAAATTCCGTACTCCTAGTTGAGGCTGCTTCACCTCTGAATAAGTATGCACTGGATTTAATGCTGTTGAACCAGTTTGCTTTAGAGACACACCCCCATGGTGTCTGATATATTTGTTTTTCTCCAAATGTTATCTTGTGCCTGGCACCCCTAGATGTGAAGGTAACTGTGAGACAAGCTTTACAGATGCTGGTGTGAAAATTCCAAAGTGTGTCTGTGTGTCAGGTAGAGACAGCCACACAAGTGCTCTGCATGTGCTCATTTCTAGACGGTGGCAAAGCGTGCCTGGTGCAGACTGATTGGTGCCTGAGTAGAACGGGACCTTTCCAGTGGAACTGCTGCTCCACCGCGGCAGCTTGGTTCTGGGGTGAGGGCAGTGGAGAGGCACAGCCACCGGGCACTGAGCTCAAAGCTATGTCCTGACTAACCTGAATGTTTGTACAAGTCCTTACAATATTGTTTGTAACATCCAAGTAATTTGAAAGGAAAAGCTGGTTTGTCCTAAAGCAGAACTAGCATAGTAATCATCACTGAAACAGGTATGGTCTACTTCTGAAATGATACAGCAGAACTGCCTGTCTGCATCTATTTTAAATCATGTGAGCAAAGCAAGCTTTTACATCTGGAAAAAGTCTTGTGAGAGGGATGCAAATGTAGCTTTGGAGAAACAGTTTTGTGTTTACATGTTCTTGTAAATGTATTGTGAGAGTGGCACATAGATCAAGTGCTTTACATCCCAGGTTATAGTTTATATTATTAGTCTTTAATGTACACTGTTAAAAATGGTCTGAAAGGATCAGAACAACTAGCTGTATTTATTATATAAGCAACCACTTGAGGCAATGTAGGAAATTTTCACTGAGTGAAAATGGGTAGATCATACAGTAGAAATGGCACAAAAAAAGATCTGTTACGTAAAGCTATTTTTTTCCTCCATTTTCCAAATAAATACCCCAAAAGCACTATACTTCTATACTATAACTTACTGTTAAAATCTTTTCCTGTCACATATACAGTTTCACATCTGGTGTTATTTTTGCAAGGCATGGCATAAGCTCTGTTTCAGCAGTTACTTTCAAGACAGTTCCTGTCTTCTGGGGATCAGGCATGGCCATAGTTGTAAAGCTGATGTACACTGAAATAGTTCCCCCAGACAGGTCTTGCTTAAAGGTTAGATGTGTGGTGCAAACTCTGGAACAGAAGTATGTGGGATACTGGTGGGGAAGATGGACATTTCCTTTTTCATAGAATCTAGCCACTAGATGAACTTAGCTATAATACGTAGGTGCACCTGAATTTTGACACCTACACAGGTTCAGGTTTTCAGCTTACTCTGAGTTGTTTGCAAACAGCTATTGCAGGATTTTCTGTTAGGCTAAATAGATATGGAATGAATCATGGAATGGTTTGGGTTAGAAGAGACCTTGAAGGTCATCTACTGCAAGTAAGAACACCTTCTACTTGACCAGGTTGTCCAGAGCCCCATCCAACTTGGTCTTGAATATTTCCCAGTATTGGGCATCCACAACTTCTCTGGGCAGGCTGTTCTAGAGTCTCACCACTCTCTGAGTAAAGAATTTCTTCCTAATGTCCAATGTAAATATCCCCTCTTAGTTTATAGCCATTTCCCTTTGTTCTATCACTACATTCCCTGATAGAGAGTTCCTTTCCAGTTTTCTTGTAGCCCCCCTTGAAGTACTAGACGGTCACAGTGTGTTCTCTCCGAAGCCTTCTGTTCTCCAGGCTGAACAGCCCCAATTCTCTCAGCCTGTCTCTCTAGGATATGTGCTTGTCTGATCATCCTCATGTCCATACCCTGAACTTAATCCAACCGGTCCATGGCTTTTTTGTGTTGGGGACCACGGAGCTGAACACAGTACTCCTAATGAGATGTTTCAAGGGCTAGGTGGAGGGGAACAGTCACTCTCACCTCTCTCACCTCTGGCCACACCTCTTTTGTTGCAGCTCAGAATCTGAATTACCTCTAATTAGCAATGTAGTCTGAAAAGAAAGGCTAAAGAAAGTACTAATCTCTAGTTAACAGGGAGAGAAAAATAAAAGGGAGGAAAGGGGAGACCTTTTTCATAGGTAGAAGGTAACTAATTGGAAAAGCAGTATGGAATCGAATATACTAATTGTTTGATTACTTTAGTTTTCTATTAAAAAAAGTCTCTGGATGCTGAAATCCCTTGATTTAGACTAGGCTTGTCTGTGTGCACTTCACCTTTTGCTCAGTATGGTGGACTCTTGCAGTGAATGTGAATGTTGGTGTAATGTAAGATTTTTTGCAATGAAAAAGGAATTCTTAGCTCTGTAGGGAATATGTATGTAAGAACAGTGACAGTAAGGAAGAGTCTTTAATACATTCCAGTTATGATCTGGACCATTTAAGAGGCATATGCTCTTCCAAGTCGTAAAACTGATTCTATTCACTTCTTAGAAATGTGATTCTCTTTTTATTCATCTTGAATCTTCTTTGCACTGTTCTTTGTATGAAATAACGTTTCAATTCTCCATTTTAGTATGATTGTACTACTATGTACCACTAAGATGTAAAAGTTTTCCACAAAGGGAGGATGTCTTTCTGTACTTTGTCTAGGCAGTCCTTCCCTTCTTTCTCACTCTTCAAAAGTTGAGGGTTTATTGTTGTCACTTGGTTTTTGTTTTTAGGTGTAAATTGCTTTGTTACAGGAAGACTTAAATATTTTTAGTAGACTTGATAAAAAATGTAAAAAAAAATATTACAGAGGTTGAAAAATCATAGGATCATGTTTATGCATTTGTTATTTTCCTTTGTTATATTTCTCCTTACTTTTTGATAACCAGTTTATTTTCATATTTCAGAAAACAGGACAGTATTCGAAGGCTTGACAAATGCATCCCAAGCTGAAAAACTGCTGTGTTTCTTCTCTTCTCCCTCCTTTAGAAAACTGACTTCTTTAAAGGAGAGGTAAAGTTGAACATTGAATTTTAGATATCATTTGTGGTTTTTTTCGAACAAAAAAAATTGAACTAAATGTGAACTTCTTCAGTAGCTTTTCTTGTGATGTTTAACTTTCATATATCACGTTCTCATGACTGATATCTGTTCCTGTATCTATTGAAAATGATGCCCTCAGAAAACTTGGTTTACAGAGATCTGCTTAGTTGTATTGTATTATTCTGTGATATTATTTAGCAGTACTTCTGCTGAGTTGAGTTGTCTGAGTGTTACTTGAATTTAAACTGATCTAATGTTACAACTGAATCTGTTATCTCTTAGGGTATTTAAACATGCTTTAGAAATATAATGTTTATTCTTACAAACTCCTGGTAAGTACTCCCTGAATGACTTGCTCACTGCCAAAGGCTATGCTGCATGGTATGTGCAGCCTCATTTATACAAAGATGCATTACATGGATTTTACTACTTCCCAACACAATTTTTATTTTGTATTTCACGTCATTTTCCATTTAAAAAGCACTGACCCATTCTTAAATGCAGATCTTTCTTCAGAAATGGAAGCAAAAATGTTCAGAGAGTAGGGTAGGTGATTCCAGTTAGCAATTTGAAAACAATTTATCACAGGACTTCCATGATGTAACTTACATATCAAAGCCATAACTTTTGTTAGAGTTTAAATAGTTTCCTAAACACATCTGGGAGAAAATTGTAAAAAGTAAAGATTTCACTTCATCTTTACCTGCCTATTTCCTTTAAAATTTGCAACGAATTCTACCAATACTAGCACTTCAGTTATTTTTTACATTGTATGCAGTATTTATGGGATTATAGTTGACAGTTATCTGGTTTTAGAACTGTTTCTCTTCCCATCTCAGGCTGAAAGAAAGAGAAAGGTGACTGTATTAAAGGTGAAAAATAAGGCATTATTATTATTTTGAAGAAAGGTTTGGAGTTTATGGTTATTTGTAGATTTTTAGAAAAAATGTGGTAAATATATCTGACAGTGTGTGACAGCTTTACTGCATGTAACTGTTATATACATAGATCATAATCTAAAAAGTAACTAAAATGTCTTAAAATACAGTATCCCTTCCCGTACTTGTCTCTGTGCAGGCAGCTGTTAAATTGCCGGTCCTATAAAAGCCAAACTTTTGATAAACTTTAACTAAGAATCACTGTTTCATGGTGTCTAATATGGCTTCAAGAACTCCTTAGATTTTGTCTCCTCAATTCATCCCTTTTCAGGATATTCTTCTTACTTGTTTTCCTTCTGGTTGATGTGCTCGCAGTGTGCTGTTGTGACTAGTTAAGTTGTGACTAGATACTTTAGATCAGTTTTCTGTAACTTTTATTTCTCTGGGTGTAAGGCTACCTGAAGAAGTATGGGTTGAGTTGTGTTGCCAGGTGAGTTTAAAAAGCCTCAGCAAGTTCTGAATAGCAGTTTATGCAGCTCTCCTTTATCCTTTGGCTAGCAAATCAAAGCTCTTCTCAGAAGGATAAGGCAGTAATTAATTGTGTGAGGAAAATAGTTTAGTTGAGGTTTTTTGTTTGTTTTTCCCTTGTAGATTGGGGATGTAATCTAAGTCCATCTGAATTCCTTAAGCTTCAATCCCCTTAACATTTTTTTTTCCCAGTCACTTCATACCCAGGGTAAGAGCCTTATCCCAATCTCTTTGTTGTGACCCATAAGCAATAGTTGAAAGGAGACTGTTTAGTATATGCAATGAGCTCAAAATCCTGTTAGGAAATTTGCATTTTAGTACAACCAGGAGTGAGAGTTAAATGCTTAAAAACTTGCTGTATGTAACTAATGAAATTAACTATATGATTAGGAATGCACTACGGTGTTCAAAAGAACTCAAACCAAAAAGAAAACCCTACTAGCTCATACACACACGCACAAGATTGTTCTCTTCTTCCATAATGGAGCAATTGTCTGACCTAAATTACATTGCATCTTTTTTCTTTTATGCAAGTTTTCTTTATTTAGTTATTAGAATGTTAAAGTCTGTGTATGCCACATCAAAATCTAAAATCTAATCAGTAATCTAAAGGCACTGGGAGAACTCTATTATTTAACTTGGATTGTCAAATAAATCACTCAGCACAGAATGCTGGAAGGGTGTACAGAGAGAATAATGTCATCTTTGTTACAGTTAATTTTTCTTTTATCTGTTCTGTTTGCTGCTTGTCAGGTCTGAAGGTCTTCATAAATGCTGATGTCAGGTGCTATTCCTGACCACAGCTCTTCCTAGTGTCCCGCTTAATACGGACACACATGGACTCTTGTGTACAACGCAGTATGAAGAGCCTAAGGACTACTTCTGTTCACGTCATTTGTTCTGCCTCTGAGGTGTTTAGAATAGATTTTGCATGTTTCTTGAATGAAACTGTGTAATAATACTGCTGCAAACTAAGGAAACTGAGTTTTGCTTTTCAAACAAAGATGGCTTAGGCCTAGTGTTTAGTGTTTTGATCTTGTGTAGCAGCAGAATGTGTACATTTTCCCGTTTGGGACAGGTTTCTCAGTAGGTGTTTTTTTTAACAAGAGAAGCTATGGACAGTAAGTTTGAGCAGATAAGAATATGACTTGGGGAAAAAAAGAAAATGAAAGCAAAGCAGCAATTTGTGAAAATTGGAAACGGTATAATTCTACCATTATGGAAATGGAAAACAATGGCAACAACTGTCCTTGACAATTTTCTTGTTTCATTTTTTTCCCTGAGCACTCCAACATACTTTTAGAAGAGCTAAATCTTGAAGTTTTTCTTTCAATCTACACAATTCTTTTAAGAGCAAGCATTAGGGTGTGAAGTTCTACTATTAGAATTTATAGTAACAGTTATTATGAAGCTGCTTTACTACGTGTACCTAGAACTGTCACGATATCATCTCACATCGTTTGTTCCATGTTGTTACTGACTTTGGTCCATTTTCATTTTCTTTGAGCTGTATTTGGTAAGCAAGAACGGTAGGGGGTGTTTGTGTTAAATAATGTACATTTTGGCCTGAAGCACTAAGTCCCTCTTTTACCTTCCCCTCCGTTATAGTGTAGTAGTTCAAAAGAAAAATCTGAAGAGAGCAGCTTTTTGTCATTGTTTGAGAATGGGACCAGTTGCCAGGAGTGCCATTTTTCCATCGTTTATTATGTATTATATAAATCTTCTGGAAAATTATTAATGGATTTTCATTGGGTTAGGATTTTCCAAAACCAAACGTTTCTACCAGAACTCTTCCTAACTCTTTTTTAACTTCCTTTTTCTTGTAAAGGTAAGAGAGAAGATACAGAAGTAAGAAAATGCTGGGATCAGAACGGGGTGTGGTGGAAGAATGGCTGTCGGAATTCAAGGTGAGCTGAGCTGAATGATAGTGGTATCATTGGTAACATTTTAAATATGATTACACTATCTTCCAAGCTGTTCAATGAATAATGCTTGCGAAGATCTATGTAAATCATCTGGTTCCTAATATACAATGCATAGTTCCAATAGCAATTTAATTTATATTTTTTGTCTCATAGCCAAACACTGCCTGTTAGAGCAATGTGATTTTTAAAGTGCATCTTTCTGTTAAATCAAGTTGACAGAACATAACTCGTAGCTGGATAATGCTACCTGTATTTCTGATTGAGCAGCGTCTTTATTTTGCCTTTAAGAAAGTCAGTAGAAATGTTTGCAGTTTTGAAAATACCAAAGAAAATGTTTGGCTGCTTATTCTATATAAAAGGAGTTGTTTAACCAAAAGGAATCTGAAGTATTTTTAAGCTCTTTTGCATGTTTATAGTTATGCTGGATGAAACAGCAGATAATGCTTAAGCAGGCATATGGGATTTCATGACTGTTATAATATTAATGTTATTTAAATTACTAATTATTAATTCCTCTAATTACTGATACCTATAAATTCATTACATAGTGTTGGTAGGAACAAACTTGAAGAGCCAGAGATGCAACATCTACAGATGCAATTTGGTGGTGGAGCTTTAGGCTATGTAGAGTAATCAAATCTTTGAAAAATGCACGTTAAATAAGGAATATTGAGGAAAACAGTGCCTTCATTTCAAGTTGGTTCAAATAATGTTTATGAAAGTTAAATCTGAAACTGTTTTTGAAGGTAATCCAGGATGTTGCTGTGTTGTCCCAAATGCAGTTTATATGGAGCAGAACCAGTGCTGAGTGAACTAGGTTACAAGTCCTAAAATTTACTCAACTTTGGGAATTGTTCTTCCTATTGGGATGAGGTTGAATGCATTTGTATTTGTGAACGCTAATTTTTCAGTAACTTTCTTTTTTTAATTTAGGCATTACCTGAAACACAAATTTCCAGCTATGCAGCTACATTGCACCGAAAAAAAACACTGGTACCAGCTCTTTATAAAGTCATTCAAGACCCAAATAATGAGGTAGGAGACATAAATAAGTGAAATAAACATTTGTTCCACCTCTGTAACTAAATGTAGAGAACTTGGAGTGGAAGAATCTCTTTTCTGATGTGGTCTGACAGAGGTACTTATTCCTCTTACTATTATCTTCAATTTTGATATTCACTTTATTGCTTTTCTGATAAGATACAATCCCATCTTCTCCCAAAAATACAGTTTATGCTGTCTAGTGAACTTGTCACATCTGACAGATAGAGTTGTTAACTTCAAGTTATTTTCTTTGGCTAGAAAATACCTTTTAGGTGCAAGAAAGTGGGAATTACAGTGAAAACTCAGTGAGACTGACGTGCACGGTGCCTGGTGGGTTATTACAGTGGGAGAAGTTATTGGTGTATAACTCAGTATATGCAGTTAAAATAAGCATCTCTTTTGCTTATACTGGTATGATGTTTGTGTAATTTGGTTTAAACTACTGTAAACAAGAGCAGAAACAGGACCCTGAAATATAAATATATACAATTTAAAAAGTATCTATAATTTCTTTTGCAAATGATACTAAATCTATGCTTTCCATTCTGATGGCTTTTATTATGATTGCTTCTGGAAAAGTATTTGAAATGTACCTTCTAAATGAATTGAGTAAGGGTAAGAGTCTGGTGTGTAAACTATTTCAGATGAAATGCTTCAAAAATATTTATCATCTGTGATCTCTCATATATTTATAGATTTAATGACAAGCGTGCGCATTAAGGAAGCTTTTTATTTTCCTAAATTCAGCTCAAGTGCTTTCAGAAGCTGGGTGCTTGATTGAGCTTAGAGGAGATAACTTAATTCTCATGCAGAAAAAGCACCACTTCATAGGTGTTAAGGTCATTTGTGTTACAAATAACTTGCGTGCTGACATTTTTCTTTGTAATGAAGCTACTGTTACTCTCTCTGACCTGAAACCACCATTGCTATTGTTACTTTTTTGTATCATAGATGTACTCCTTTGTATCTGCATGTAGACTTAAATCTAAGTGCTGTCCTTTGCTCTGAGAATAAGCATTTGGTTTATTTTTTACGATATGAAGAACCAGATTTGTCAAAAGAGCATATTCTTAAGGGTCTGAGAGGGATTTTAAGTTAGACAAGCATCAGTGTGCAGTAACTCTTCTTTTTGGAACTGCTGATGCTGTTCGGGCCTGATTCTGATCTTAAATACGAGATGCATGATAGTAACTTTCAGTTCTGATTGTTAAGCCAATACATATTTCTAAACTTACATGTGAAGAGTGTAACCTCACAACAAAGCATCTCACAGAAATATATAATAAATTCATTACTTTGTGTAATTCTGTGGTAATATTTGGCTTTGAGATTTTTAAGTGCCTTATAGGGTGTTGGTTTTTCTTCATTTATTTGTTTTTAAGAAGGTAACTGATTGCTTATGAAGCAAACTTTTAAGAAGTAAACCATTACAAAAACAACTTGCCGGATTCTTAAATGTGATGGACAAATAGTTTTTTAGTACAACTTAATTGTAAAGTTGATCTACTTAAAAAAATTGAAAAAGGGAGTTACTGTTCGGGGCAAATACGAAATTTTGCCCAAATCACTTAGTACTCTCTTGGCAAGAATAGGACTGTTGCTGTAACATGAAAACAGCACGTTTAAGAACCTAAGCAAGCATCTAGGGTATTTTTCTTGTTTGACGCCTGTCTACCAATTTCAGAGGTAACAAATAAAGGCAAGCAAACTGTCAAGTTAAGTAACAATTTGTACTCTTAGTAAATTCCGTGAGTTTCTTAATATGCTAAAGGTAATGGCTGGAACAGGAAGTTACATAAAGAGGAGAGTGTGAATTTGCTCATAAGTGGCTCATTTAACTGAGTAATGTATTTTTATGTTTTGCTTAATATTTGCCTTCTAAGGTAAAGTAGTTTTGAAGTACCGTTCTTGTATAGTTTCTTTTTTTATATTGGTTTATGGTTATAGGCATAAGTGTTTTATAAATATTAATGTAGTAATGAAATTTAAATATTGACTATTCATGTGTGGCTATTTCAATTGTACCTGGAAAGCTCAGCCTGGAAACAAAATGATCACCTTTGGAATGCCATGCACTTTCTAGACGTAGTACTCTTCAAATAATAACTAATTTCATTCACTGTATTTTACTTCAGCCTAAAATAAGCATGTTGTTTTCTGTTGTGACTGAATTCATCTAAAAAGCAAGCATTTCCAGTCTCTGTCATGCATTTTATACTGAGTTTTGAACTTCAAGATATGGTAATGACTCTTAAGATTTGACACCCTTGTAAAATAAGCCAAACGTGAAAGCTAATGGTCAGCTTCCTTAAAGTGTGACTTGTTTTCACTTTTGCATCTCAGGGAGATGCACACTGCAGATTATATCATTGTCACTTGTTACTGTGTTTATGTTAGTAAAAATGCTGTTTTTATTTGTTTTGCTAACAGGAGAGCTCTTTTAATGGAAGCTTCTCGTTTTTCGGAGAAGAGATAGGATTCTAATAGACTTTTTGGCTTGTTGTCTAGCTATTTACTCAGTTTACTTTAATTTTGTACAGAAAGATCTTTCGGAATTGCAAAAGTTTATGCCTTTATTTGTACATTCTTTACTGGTGACAAATGTTCCATTTCCTCTGTTTATGCAATGTCTTCTGAGCGTTGGACCAGGAGAATTTGCTGAAAAAGGCTTGCTGCAGTTGTTAACTCTTTTGCACAATTAATGTCAGAGCTATGAGATATGAAGAGTCTTTACAGCCTTGCAGTACCACTGCTGCATGTTCTTGTATCTCTCTAGGCAGCGCAATCAAAATGAAGACTAATTTTATGAAATTTCCATTTGAAAAGCAGTAGAATTAACTTAGTAACTAAGTAGAATTAACTCTGGTAGAGTCTGGTCCGACTTTAGCTAAAATAAATTATTCTTTTCCACTGTTTTTAATGAGATTTGAATTAGACTGACTAATTTAAAATAGGAAACAGCTTTGGGCTTCTGTCATCACTAATCTAATAGAAGTACTATTAATAGCAATGCCACTGTGTATATCTAGTTTCTGATAATGTTTGTTTAGCTCATCTTGCGCCTATCAACTCACAGATGCATTTGTATTTCTTATTTCCATAGAGATTCCTCTTTTATTTTTAACACTAGGTTCCTGTTGATACTCTCTTTTAAAGAAAACATAAATATGTTCAGTGATCTCTGAATTACTTATTAACCTCTCTGTATTGTTTGAGCATCTGAACAGTGCTAGACTTTTCATAATATGAGAATACAGTTCTGTCTTTGAGGACTAGAACATCTCCTGTAACAAATGCTTTTAATAATTAATGTTACTTTTTAGTCAGTGCAAATGCTTGTCTAATATTAAAACAATTTACTTGTAAATCTTTGAAACACACGGTGCTATACATGTGTGAAATGTTAGAATAAATTAATTTATACTCAGTAAGAAGGCTAGGTCAAAATGATTGTAGTAGAAGGCTTACATTTTAATTAGATCTTATATAAAAATGTAGTATTGAGGTATTTTACATTTATAGCTAATAAAAATCTATGCTCCAGACTGCCAAACTTTGCTGTCAGCTTTCTTCCTTCCCTCTGTTGAAGGAGTCTGCCTTTGTTTCTGCTGAAAAAACAGGTGTTTAGCTTAGAGTAACTAGGCTGTCCATCAGAAGCCTTGTTACACAAGGTTCTTATACCAAGCCTTGCATAAGAAGAGATTTGACTGCTAGCAAAGTTTTACACAGATGTGATGTTATGACCTACATAGTCTGGGGTGTAAATAGTGTGCTTCATTGACCAGGGTAATGTGTATTAGAAAATGAACTGTGTTCACTTTTCTTGGGCACTGTAGACACTTAAGGCAGCTATCTTGATAGAAATTCTGTCAAAAATTATGCTGAGAGTAATTATTATTAATAAATTATGCTGTGAGTATTTTACTGGAGTAAAATATCTGTCTAAATAGGTATACGTTAAGTTTTACAGTCATACAGATTTTTGGCATTGTATGTTTATCCAAAGCTCAAACCAAGAACTTGTAGAAAGATCTCTCCCTCTCCTCTGCTGGCAGCAAGGGTCTTGTTAAAAGGGCTTTAGAAGGTTCATTCACTGCAATGAATCAGAGAAGTCTTCCTTCATATGATGCATCTGAGCAGAGATGGTGAATACTACATGAAATTGTGGGTACTAAGATCCTGATGACTAGGCAAATTGTGTTGTTTGTATTATATTAAGCAAATATGTACTTGCTGGGTTTGAGACTAAAAAAGAGTAGGCAAGAAATTAATTTTTCCATCAATAGACTTGTCTTCAGCAGTTTCTACTAATCTCCAGCCTTTGTACTTTTCTGAACGTTATATCTGAACCACTGAACTTCTATGTTCCATGTAGTTCAAGCCATTAATCTGTCACATGCCTTACATTTGTATCTGTACACAAAGTAAGTCTCATACTGACAGCCCTAGAATATAGTGTTCTTAAAGAACAAGGTGGTTGTAGTAAGGCCACATTTCCCAGTTCTGCATATCACTTCCCATCAAGTCTGTACTTACAGACCTGCTTAAAATGAACACAAATACTGTTTTGGTTCTTTCATTTACTCGACACTGAGGGATGTTATCTTTACTGACAAAAATGGCTGCATTGTTAGCCTATGTGTTTGATATTGGTTTGTCCTTCATTAGAGGAGCCCAAGAGTAATTCGTTACCTTTTTGTCTTTTCACAGCTCCTGGAGCCTGTTTGCCACCAGCTCTTTGAACTGTATCGTAGTTCTGAAGTTCGGCTGAAGAGATTCACACTGCAATTTTTGCCAGAGCTGATCTGGGTATATCTGCGTCTTACTTCCAGCAGGGATAGGCAAAGTAATGGTTGCATCGAAGCATTGCTGCTTGGCATTTACAATTTGGTAAGTGAGGTAAGGGGGGTTGGCTGAGGAAAGCTTTGTTCTGAAATTTTCCATCACTGACTAGGAATAAATGTTAGAACAACTTGTGTATATGAAATGATAATGTGACTGTGTGAAAGCAAATTTAGAAAAAAATAACGTTGTGGAGGCTTAGTAAAAGCATGTTCGCAAAAATATTTGTTGTTGATTGTAAATCCACTTGGAACAAACATTTTAACTCAAAAGGTTCGCTTTGTCATGGGTTTTCTTAGTGTTACATATTTGTATGCATAAGAAGGTGAAGTAGCCCTTTTTAACGTTGAAATGTACAACTTTTACATGCACATCAGTATGTGATTTGTCAATCTTCCTGTACTGTTCTATTTTCCTTCCTGTCTTGTTCTCAATAGTTTATTTTTAAGGGCAGTTTGAAGCTGAAACTGCTGAGCATGCTAGTGTTTAGATGCATGTGTACTTCCAAGGTAGGCACTGTCTTGAGTGGAAGTGTGATTTTAAGAGTGAGGAAAAGAAACTGTAGATAATTAGGTCTGACTGTTGGAATTAACAATTGTTATATCTTTTCTATTATATCCTTAACTTATTCTGCAAGTTTTTATTCTTGTATTAAGAGGATGTTTGGCAAATATAGCAATACTGCTGAGCATTCCTTGATACAAATTTCCATTTTCTATAACTATAGAACATATGATACCAAAATACTGTCCTTCACTCTACATACTGTAGTGAACTTCCTTTATTTTCTTTGTACCTATGATGAAACTAATGAGATGTTGTGGCTCTCTAAAAATAAAATAACAAATACCTTACTGCTACATGTCTAGGTCACCTCTAACAACTGGAAAATCAGTTGCTTTAGATTTATGCTTATAGAAAAAAAATAGGGCACTGCTTGCTGATTTTTGGTACTGTTTGCCAGGTTGAATATTTATCTTTAGCATCAATTTTCTCATAGGAGTCCTGTGGCGGTTCCTTTGAAACCTGTGATTCATCTCCAATAGGACTGCTGGAGAAAGAGACCTCAAAATGGACAATAACTAGCTCTATTTCTTTGGTTCTGTTGTTGCTATTTTTCTGCATATCTGCAGATACTGAAAGAGTGAAGTTATTTTCTCAAATCTTTAGAAGTAGAAGGACAGTGGTAAATCTTTTGCATCCTGTTAAATTCCATTAGTTCTCTTCCCTTTCTGACCATTAAAACATACTTTAAGTACAGTACTACATTGGTCTAGGATTTCTTGTCAACTTGGATGATTTGACTTATTGTTTAGAAATTTACAGTACCAAGTAGATAGATATCAAAGATTTCTCTCTAGGTCTGTGTCTGTGACATGGGGACAGTGGGCCCACAAGCCCACCCATCCAAAAGGGGGAAGTAAAGAGAAAGGAGTGAAAGGGGGTGGGGAACAAATAACAGCAATGATCTGAGGAGGAAGACAAATTTACTAATTATAGTAGCAGAATACAAGTTAATTGGAATTGTAGCTAATAAATGAAATAAATGAGAGAAAGGGTATTCAAAAACCAAAGGCCTTACTCTAATGCTGTAGGTAAGAAGACCAGCGAGTACACAGAGCCAAGGCAGGTGAAAAGAGGGAAAGTCTCATGACTCTCGTTTTGTTTTATCTTTCCCACCAATCAGAAACCGGAAATGGAATAGTGAAGTCTTCTGGGACCTGTAGTTTGCTCTCCTCTTCTGAGACTGAAGCTGTAGCATTAACTCTTTAACTCCTAGTGCACTGCATGATGTTATGGTGTGGAATACTGGCCACAAATCATAAAACTACAACAGTATGTTTTTTGATTGCTTTCTGATACGGTCCTGCGTAACCACTTTTAGTTTACTGGCTTTAAAAACTGATGGTTTTGCTTATTTATTAAGTAGCCTGTCAGCTACTAATTGGTTTGAAAGCCCTTTGAGAAAACACTGTCTATTTCTTACAAATAGAATTCTTGAGGAGACTTCACCAGTCTCCTTGATTTCACCTTTTTCCTGGGCTGCATTTATTTTGAAGTACTGCCTTTTGTCAGCAAGTGACTCATCAACCCTCGTGCTTCTATATATTTAGGTTTAAAGTTCAGCGTCGCTCTACTATGTGATTCTGTCATACACAAATGTCATAATGTAAAGGTGGGCTAGAGAAGCTTTCACTTTTCGTTTTTTGACGAAGACAGAAAGATTGAGGAGGCAGTGATGTTTTCTAATCACAGTCAATGATGACTGTCCTTCCTATTGGGTCTTATCAGATCAGAGCATTTAACTTCTTCCTTTAAGTACGTTTTAGGAGTTCTGTCAGTTTTCCAAATCCTTTCTTTGTTCTGTTGTGGGTTTTTTTTTGTTTTGTTGTTCATTTTTTTATTTTTTCTCACCTGTTGTTTATTTTTGTTTTAAATGCAGGAAATCGCTGACAAAGATGGAAACAACAAAGTTTTATCTTTCACCATCCCTTCATTATCTAAACCCTCAATATATCATGAGGTAAGAGAACTACTATGGTAAATTAGACTTGGGTCTATGAGAGCAATGAAAACTGCATCCATTTGGAGCAGCAGACCATTTTGGGTGCATCCTGTTTTCAGAGTTATCATCTTGGAACAATTGGTGTAATCTAAATCAGTAGTAATAGAGAAGAAGTGTAGATGTTGTAAAATGCTTGCTGACAGTGCCCATTTCATACAGAGATTACTTATGTTGTAGTTTCATATGGGTTGCCTGTTAAGTGTTAGGATACAAGGAGTCCATTTCCTTTTGTAACTCCTCATTAACATAAGTTGAACTTAGGAATCATTTTTCTTTCTCTGTTGTTGCTATACAAAAGGCTTGTGTGATTAGGACAAACCTACTTTAGATGACTATGCAGCAATCAAAATTGGAAATGATTCTCATTTGCTCTGATGCTTATTAAATAATTTCATTATCATAAAGTTTTTAGATTTTTGTAATTATTTTCATTTTTAAGAGACAACTGTGTATTTTGACTTGGGTGATTGTCCCGCATGGCATCCTGTTTGCCAAATTGGAGAAAAGTAGATTTGATGGATGGACCACTCATTGGATGAGGAATTGGCTGGATGGCTGCACTCAGTTGCGGTCAATGGCTCTGTGTCCAAATGGAGGTGGATGACAAGTGGCATTCCTCAGGGATCAGTGCTGAGACTGGTGTTATTTAACATCTTTGTAGGTGACATGGACAGTGGGATCGATTGTACCCTCAGCAGATTGCAGACAACACAAAGCTGAGTGGTGCAGTTGACATGCTAGAGGCCAAATGCAAGGTCCCACACCTGGGCTGGGATAATCTCAAGCACAGGTAGAGGTTGGGTAGAGAATGGCTTGAGAGCAGCCCTGAGGAGAGGTTTTGGGAGTGCTGGTTGATGGAAAAACTCAACATGAGCTGTCAATGTACACTTGCAGCCCAGAAAGCCAACTGTATCCCGGGTTATTGCATCAAGAGACATGTGACCTGGAGGTTGATGGAGGTGACTGTGCCTCTCTACTGTGCTATTGTGAGACCCTGTCTAAGTACTGTGTCCAGTTCTGGGGCCCCAGCAGATAAAAGACATGGAGCTGTTGAAGTGGGAACAGAGGAGAGCCATGAGTATGATCAGAGGACTGGAGCATCGCCCCTGCAAGGACAGAGCTGGGGCTCCTCAGCCTAGAGAAGGCTCCCGGGGGGGGACCTTTTATTGGCCTTCCTGTACCTGAAGGGGCCTAGAGTAAGACTGGGGAGAAACTTTTTATAAAGGCAGGTAGTGACAGGACAAGGAGAAATGGCTTTAAATTGGAAGAGGGTAGATTTAGACTAGATATTAGGAAGGTGTTATTTATTATGAGGTTGGTGAGATGCTGAAACAGATTGCCCAGAGAGGCTGTGGATGCCCCCTCCCTGGCAGCATTCGAGGCCAGGCTGGATGGAGCTTTGAGCATCCTGGTCTAGAGGGAAGTGTCTCTGCCTATAGCAGGGAAGTTAGAACTAGATGATTTTAAAGGTCTCTTCCAACCCAATCATTCCATGATGCTATTATTAGGAGTTTCAATGCTTTTGGAGACCTTTTATTTACGATTTATTTTCCTTCTCACCACTTATTTCTAGCCCTCTACTATTGGATCCATGGCTTTAACTGAAGGAGCTCTCTGTCAGCATGATCTCATCAGAGTAGTTTACAGTGATCTTCATCCTCAAAGAGAAACATTCACCGCACAGAACAGGTAGGTTGGATGCATTGTAATGTTTGAATTCCTTTACTAGACAGTCAAAAAGTCATTAAATGTTAAGACCAAATAGACTGTGGTCAGTCCTTTCTTAATATTTAGTGCTTAGAAATAAAAATAGAGAGCAAATCAGTAAACTTGGGGAATATTTTTGTATTTGCTTCCAACTTTGTGTGTTACCAGTTCATTTAGATGCGAATAACTTCTGTTATCTCTGTGTCTGTCAGGAATATCTTTTGAGTTTATGCCTGTCAGCTCAAATTTGAAGGTGAAACAAAAGGCTGGCATTGCCTTTTCCACAGGAAAGAAAGAGATGGCGCCAAGTGCATAGAAAAAATTGAGGATGAGAAGCCTCAGGAACAAGATTTCCTGTTTCTGATGCATGAGGACATGTAGACTGGGGCTCTACTCATTATTAGTAATTGCAGCCAGCCTTTTTAGTCAGGTCTCTTGCACACTGAAGAGCAGATTCTGGACTGGTTCAGTGCCCTGCTGTTCTAGTGACTCTGTTGAAAACCAGTTCTGGAAAACCTAATAAAATTTTTAAAATGTTGCGGACTCGTCCAGCTCTGGAGCAACCTGGCTGAATTTTATGGCATATCATTTCCTCAATAATTCCTGCATACGCTAATGGTTTTCAATAATAATTTTAAGTGAACCTTTAATATCCTGTTTCAAGTTAATGACTCACAGTGGAAGAGGTTTTCAGGATTTGTTTGTTTATTTCTGACACTTTTTCCTTGGAGATGACTTTTAAGCTGAGTTGTAGGGATTTTTTTTATTTTTAAATTTCAGATGGAATATTAAGAATTTAAACCATCCAAGATTTTGATCTTGTTTCTTTTCAGGTTTGAGGTGCTGAGCTTTCTCATGCTGTGCTACAATTCTGCTATTGTCTATATGCCTGCCTCTTCTTACCAAGCACTTTGTAGGATGGGTTCCAGGTGAGACACTTGCCTTTAAGTCTTGCAGGGCACATTTCTAAGTATTCATCCAACAGAGAAGAATAAACTAATTTGTTACATGCATTTAGTACTTCAAAGCAACTTTTGGTCAGTTCTGCAACTCAATTGGAAATTTGATGCTATGCTTGGATTATCTTACTCCTGCACTGGATTTTGTTCCAGTTATTTAACCTTTTGTTATCTGGAGAAAAAATAAAATGGGGCAAAATCTTCTGAGGCTTCTCAGATTGATTGTATTTATTGAGTTTACAATACTATTCAGGCACTTTTCAGTATGGCTAGCTTCAAAACATTGTGAGGGATACCTTTAGTTTCTTCTGCTTTCAAATATTAACCTCTTGTTCCTGAGGATAGTTCATGTGAAGTGCTGGTACAGTATTTCATGCTTAGATTGTGTATTTTTTGTTGTTGTTGTTTTGTCTTCCTCAGTAATGATATCCCATTTTCTGGAGAATTCATTACCGTGATTTCTCCCACTCTTAGACACGTCCTTTATATAATCTTCTGCTTGAACAGTCTTAAAAGCATCTGGTTGGCAAAGATCCCTGCTTTATGCTCTGAAAAATCTGAAGTATTTCTGATATTCCCATCTGCCAGTTTCTACCAGCAATTTTGACTAAAATGAGATCAGTTCACTCCAATCTCCAAACAGAGGGATCTCTTTAAAAATGTTTAATTTACCTTGTTTTCTTCAACAAAATACTGCCAGGAAATAAATTAATTACGTGCAATTCAGTTACATAACAATAAAGGGTCAGACTAGCTTCTGACAAATATGTTATTTTGTAGTAATACACATTCAGGAGTGGTGATAGGCTGTTTCTGTCATCTGATTTATGATGGGAACTGGTCACTTCTCATTGTGCTTCTGTCATCTTTATTTGAGGTATAATTATGCTGAATTTAGCAAGTAGGCTGAGTTTTCCTTTGAAAATTAGAGCTACTCTTTGGTTAGAGTGGAGAGAGACAACATAGGATTTGGGTTTGTTTTTTTTTTTTTTTGAAACAAAATGAGTAACAGCAATAATTTGGGTGTAGCAAACTATTTCCAACAGTAAGGTTATTTTATGATGAACTGAGTAGAAGTTGCATGTTTTTGTCTTATGCCATCATAGTTGTGTAATATGCATAATACAATGATACCATTTCAACTTGAATTTTAAGTTGCAGTCATTTTCCTTAACCTTCTAAATTAAACTTTCCACAACTGTACTCATTCAGCTAAAACAAGCAATGATGTTGCTCATTTGAGCACGTTAATGGAAATGTACAGTAAACTCTATTCTAACTTGTACTGAGTATTAAACTACTACAAAATTAGTGAGTGTATAATTGAAGTAGTGGACACTTAGAGCAGGAATCATTTTGTTCCACAAAGAGTGGAGTGAATTTGAAGGGGAAACATCCTGGATCCTTCTTGCATACACATATGCAAGCTTCACCGTGTGGCTTCTGCTTAAAGCTTTTGTGCTCCTGATCTGCAGCGCAGCCTAAAAAGCCGTTAATCTACTTATTTGGGTCTATGTACCTTGCCTTGGTGGGAAGACTGGACTATACCTAGTCAACAGCTAATGCCCATTCTGGTACTGTCTGCTTTCCAGAATGGACTTGGATCACAGTTTTTGATTACTGAGGCTGCAAAATGTATTTCAAAGCAATAGATTGTGTGGATTTCAGTTTAAAACTGATAGCTGGGAGACCTTTTAGATATTAGCATTTATTTTATGTCATTTTCTGGTAAGAGCATTAACACAGTGAAATACTTCTTTGTGTTGTGGTTTTATTTTGTTTTTCTCTTGAAGGCTGTGGGTTGCTTTTTTTTTTTCTTTGGTGTCTAACTGATATTTTCGTTCCTTGTCTCCTTAGTGTCAGTATGTGCTAATGGAGTTCCTAGTTTTAAAAGGAAGAAGTAATGTACGGAGTACTGGATTACTAGATTAGAGAAACAAACAATACATTTACTGTGAATGCATTAATATCTATGTATTGTTTCTACATATATGCTTTGAATGTCCAAGTTCTGAATAAATGTATCTGCTGTGTTGGGTTTTTTGTTGGTTTTCTTTTGTTTGTTTGTTTTTACCAGTAGAGTCAGTGCAATGCAGTATGTGACAAGGCAGGCCCTTTGTCAAGGGCCATAACTGATTTTGGTTTTATTTGTAATGAAAGGCAGCTGAAAGTAATTCTCAAGAATAAGGTATCTTTGTGAACCAGCAGCAGAATAAGATGGGAGATGGTGTATCTTTATACCACTGAAATATTTCCTTTGTTGAAGATTGGGTTTTCTAACTGAATTTCTGGGAGAGTCTTGCACTTAGGGTGGCAAAGCCACCCAAGGCACTAATCCTTTAGAAACTGATTATGAATTGAAGAAGACATGGTTAATGGCTACGTGGGAATAACATGTGGATTAGCAGCAAGTTATATCTCAAGGCATTGATGTTAAACTGCTTTAATGATTGGAAGAGCAACAACATAAACTCACAGTATACAATATTCTTATGTTTTGAAAAACAGGTTTTAAAAGTTGAAGAAAACGAATTTTAGTTTGAAGTAATTGTGGGGTTAACATTTTGGTGTAATGGTATAATTTTTCAGGCTGTGTGTGAGTGGATTTCCACGGCAGCATGAGAAACGCTGGAAAGAACACTGTGGTAGAGTGGTGTTAGACCCTGACTTCATGGTGCAGCTGCTCACAGGTGTCTATTATGCTATGTAAGTAGATCTTTTTTTTTCTGGTAGAAGAAGTGGTGACTGGTTTTGCGTGAATTGAAGTATCAGTGCTTGTTCTTTTCAAATTGGAATAAATGTATTAGGTTAAGTTCAAGGACATAACTCAGCATATTTCCTGTTACTCACTCAGCCAATTGATGATTTGAAAATATCTTTGTCAGCACTGGAGTAGGTGGTGAAGGACCAGCACCAGGTACAGGAGAGAAGGAGGCTCCTGGCTTTGTCTTTTCCTGAGTTTTTACTACCATCAGATAACCTTCTGTTAGTGAGCATAATGAGCTTGGATGCCAAGATAACCTGATGAAATGCAGTCCTCTTGAATGCCGGTAGCTTGAGGTAGCAAAAATCCATTTCTGACAAGAACCAAGTAAAACTTTATGTTGTGACCCCATTTTTCATTCTTTAAGTTTGTCCTGATTACAGTGTCAGCTTTGTCTCACTTGGTGGTGACAGGGAGTATCTTTCTTCATTATATCAAAGAGTAATATGAAACTTACCTGTTTATACTATAAAATAGAGAGCGGTCTGGGTGTGTATGCAACTGATGAACATTCTACATAAAGAAAGAAGGGAAGAGCTGAATTTGGACAGAAAAAAAGCCAATCAGAGTTCATAAGTTATGTAAGATGAACTTTTTTCTTTACATTTAGATATAATGGTCAATGGGATCTCGGCCAGGAGGTATTGGAGGACATAATTTACAGAGCACAGCTTGAACTCTATTCACAACCTCTGTTGGTAAGAAAAAAAGCTGCTGAAATTTATGGACTTGATTAAAAAGAGTATGGAAGCATTTCTGAAATGGACTGTTAATTAAAGCATTTGTGGCCATTTGCTTCATTCCCAAATGCAAGTGGTTGTTAGCAGCTGATGTTTTCAACATAGGTATTTACAACATACTTTTTTCTGATTCTGTATTGGGATCTCCTAGTACTTGTTGATGCAGAAAGCTAGTATTTTCTAATGTAGTACAGCTGACAAAAAACAAGGAGGAATGGAAAAATTTTATTTTATGTGAAATGTTAGAGTAAGGCTCCAAATAAGAAGGGATGTTAAAGAAAGTAAAGTAGAATAGAATATTACCTCGGTTTCTCTGAATTGTGGCCAGACGCCTTTGGTGCTCTTCTGAAATAAAAGTAATTATATTTAATATTGTTACATAACTGAGAAAAAAATGGATTGGGAAGAGTTCTGTGGCATTCTGACATCACTCTTTCCTCCAATAAATTACGTAAAATTATTCTCTTGATGAATTAATATTGGCTCCAGAATTTCTCTACAGGCTTTTGGAGAGCCCTGCATTATAAATGGTTGGTATATATTGAATTATTATAAGAGCTGGTTCCTTTTCAAAATGACTCATTGCTCCATCAGATTGAGAGTTTTAAATTAAATATTGTACTTGCCAAATTAGACCACCTTATCAAAATACAACATTGAAAAGTTGTGTAGGAGGATCTGGAACATAAGTCAATTGATGATATGACAATTTTCAGTCCTGATTATTCATTTTTAATCATTTTGTCTTTTGAGATGGCTTTTAAGAATCTTCTAGAATGTTCACTTTGCTGTTCCAACCCGTTGTTTGGTGATGTCATGACTTTGCTGATTTTTTTTCTGCTTTCTAATTATCGTGTTTTTCATGTATGTGGAAAGGTACATCTGTATATTTTCTTCTTGCTCTGATCCTTGCCTTGTTTCACAGCAGTTTCTGAAAAGCACCTTTCAAGAAATCATTGGATTTATAGAAAGATGAATTTCATATCTTTGGCCTCACTCTGTATATTCAAACCGCCAGACCTTTAAAAAGGTTGGAGTCCTTTCACCTGCTTGCAGTCTCCAGGAGATGTAAATAATTTAGCAGCATAAAACTGAATATTTTAAACACTTACAACTACGGCACCAAATAAAATACCATCTGTGCATCTAGTTAGTCAAGTTCAAGTCTCTGTGATTGCCTAGCAGCAGCAAATTCTTTGAAATCCATTTAATATTTAGGTGATCTTCCATAGTAGAATTCTTTTTATATTTTTGTACAGACTGTTTGTATAATTACAGATATACTAATCAGTCATAATGATGAGACACACCACGCCTTTTAGTGCAAGAGTAGTGCCTCTTTGTATTAAGAAAGATGAAGCAAAGGTTGTTTTGCAGCTTTTTTCTTTTTCTTCTTTTCCTTTGTTTTCCCTTCTGATGGAGAATATTTCCAAGTTTTACTGTTGCTTAATTTTTTTTTCCATATGGTTCTTCTTGATCCCCAAAAGTATAATTTGTGCTGATGAAAAGAGCCAGTTGTTAAAAAGTTCCACAGGTGAAAGTGCTGTATCACTTTCTGGTCCTACTGCAAAAGCCTCTTAATGCTATTTTTCAGATTCTAATCCTGTATACTGGGAAAGAATACCTATTCAAAAGAGGGTGGAACTCTAGCAAAGTAGAGGATTGGAAGGCAAACCACTTTGTGATTGAACTTGATGCACATTGGGTCAGTACAGCTCAAATGGGCTTTGAAATCTCAAAGGAGATCAAGAATGGGGTGGTGAGCACAGTGAGGTTTGTGATGACAGCATGAAGGAAGGACTAAATATGAAAAGAAGAGCAATTTGCAAACAAGTGATGAATCTGAGAGAATTAACTAGCAAAGACCATATCAGAAGTGGACAAGTGGAAGATAGAATGATAAAGAGTATTTCCTATAACGGTGCCAAGAATCATTAGACTACTATGAAGTCAGCAGAGGTGTTTAGTGTGAAGTTACAAGGTAACAGGAGCTGGAGAAGTTCAGGATCAGCTATGTGGCAGCTGCAGTAGACTTCCTTAGAAGTCTTAGAGATGACGAGATGTTAACTTTACTTTTTGAATGAGTTTGACCTGTGCAACCTGGTCTAGGGAGCCTGCTTTGGTAGAGGGGTTGGACTAAGTGATCTCTAGAGATCCCTTCCAACCCCTACAATTATGTGATTCATTTCCTCATGTGGCTGCTGAATGATTTACGTATTAGAATTTGTAGGAAAGTCTCTTTTATTTTACTGTGATATTAGTAAACACTTTTAATTCATCTAGATCTTATGGCATAATATATGCACTGATGTTTATTTTGTGAAGAACTCAAATAATGCCTCATGAAAGACAAACCATACAAATATGGTTCTGGTGATAAAATCGTATCCTAGTAGTTTAGTAGATTTCTTCTTGGTTGTGTTTTTGCAAGTATTAACCAAAAACTACTTAAGTAAGCAGAATTGGTGCATATGGGCTTTGAAAGTTTTAGTGAATTAGTAGAATGTCCCTTACAATTATGACACCTCTGGCAACCTCCAAATATCAGCACAACATTGTCAGAATTTGAAGCTTAATTCTCTCATCAGATGGAGAGGAACGTATAAAAATGTTATTTCCAGCATGAAACTAGGAAATGCTGGATTGTAGCAGCATTCTAAGTAGTTGATACAATGTTGTTTAAGCACAAGTTTTTATACAATTAAGAAAAAAGCTTGTCTCTGTTATAGAACAAAAATACAATTGTCAAAGATGGGGGGGGGGAGTTGTGTGCGCTTTGCTAGAAAAGTGGACTATCTTTCAAAGTTCTTTATTCTAAAGCAGATCTGTATTTCATTAGAGGTTGCAGAACTGTCATCTTATGTTTTATTTGTATCGTAAAGAGTTTATGTGCCTACTGTCTTGGATTAACAGGTAGATGGCATATATTTAAGACTTGCAGAGCACATTTATTTAAGATGTTTCTTTTGTCATACAGTGTGTTCTGATTTTCAGATCAGATTTTGCACCACTTCAAGATATGTTTATTTTTAAACTTTGTTTCCTAATGCAAGAGAATATCCATTAGGAAACAACATAAAGATACTTTTAATAATAATTACTTTATGCCGTAATGGGGACTACCCAAGTTATTGTAAATACTCTTGGTAAGTAGGATTTTATGAGGATTAACTAGATACATTTTCCACGCCTGTTTTATTTTATGTCCAGTTATCTCTGGCCTCCTTATTTGATGTATTTTTTTTCATTAGATGAGGACTAAGAACCATGCAGGAAGCCAATTATTTGTGAGACATAGGAGAAACCCAACAGTACAGCTTCTTTTGTATATAAAATGTCTGTTTATTACTGGATGTGGCCTTAATGTGGTTTATGGCTGTATAAATTCAATAGGATTATGGCAAATCGAGGTGAATTCACTTTCAGTTTTCCAGAAGTTTTGAAACATTGTGTACAACAGCTTTATTTTTGCTGAATACATGCCATAAAGACCTATGAAGGTGGAGGGTGGAAACTTGTCTTGCATATCCGGTGTTGTGACCATTCTTGTCATACAGCATGCATAGTATTTTTCTTGTTTTGCATCCGTTTGGTTGAAGACTTTGTTGTGAAGATTGTTACTGCTAATAGTACAGATGTCAAACATAGGACAAAATGGTTTACATGGAAAAAGTAAAAATTGAGAAAATTCAGCTATAACTTTGGGAACATGCTTGTGATGGACTTTTCAACTTAGTTATCAGCTGTGAGTCTTGGGGATGGGATTGTCCGTCTAGATGGGATCTGCCATAATTAACAATTCTTGGTTGTTTCCCCTTCTGGATCCAGCAAAGAGTTTTAATACTACCATTAGCATGGTCAACAACGGTTGTAGTACAGCATTTTACTTTCATCTTAGGTTGCAAATGCCATGAAGAACTCACTGCCCTTTGATGCTCCTGATGCATCCCAAGAAGGCCAGAAGGTACTGAAAGTAGAAGTTACTCCAACAGTGCCGAGGATTTCTCGAACTGCCATTACAACAGCTTCTATCCGTCGTCACCGCTGGAGAAGAGAAGGTGAGCTTTCTTTTCCTATGCAGGTATTGTAATGTACTGTATTCATCACCGTCACTGTTACCTGGCTTCTGAGTTTGAATGTTTGCGGAACAGTTGGTCATGGTTGTTTTGTTTTTTCCTTTTGGAAAATGATTCTCCATAACAATGTGTAGTATTTTACATCTTCAGAGCACTGCATGAACATGAACATTTTGGATGTTTGGTTTGATTTTGATGAAAAACCTTGAGGTATGTTTAAAGGAGAAAGAAGAAAAAATTTTAAAGAAAATATAAAAGGGAAAAAAAAGACTGAAAATTGTTTACTAAGGCTTTTTCTTCCATTAAATCAGAATGTAATATTATTATGACTCTTTAGTGTAGAATTTCAGTTATTTCTGTGATGCACTCAGAAACTCAGTTGCCCTTACATCATAAATAGCTCAGGAAATTAATGTTATTACTCAGACCTTGATAGGGTTGCAGTTACCCACAGTGACTGAAGACAGTGGGAGATAGAAGATCTGAACATCATCCTCCTAGCATCGTGTGGCCCAACTTACAGAGGGAATGTGTCATAAAGTAGTTTTGGATAGCTTAAAATTTTTTTCCTCCTTCCTTATTGAATGCTTAGATCACATGGAAGCATGCAGGGCCATATGAAGAACAACAGTAAATATATAGTGATGTTTTCCTTCATATGGTTAAATCTTTCTTGTAATTATAGCGAAAAGCTTGCTTTAAAACTTAGCTTTTTCTTCCTGCATGTATAAAACAGATTAAAAAAAGGTACATAATGACTGAATGGAAAACATAGAATAACCTAAACATAAACTGACAGTATGAGAGTCTGAAAACAAGCATTACTTTTTTTTTTCTTCTACCATGTGCCAAAGTATTTAATGACCTCTGGTCCTCAGCTGAATCAGGATGTCCAGGAGAAGAAGCAACTGTCTTCTATTTTCAGGACTCTGGGCCATGTTTGTCTTTCCTGTAGCTGCCATTATATTCATTTTCTAGTCTCTGATATGGAGTATAGCCCACCTGTCCCTTTCTGTGGATGTTCTCACAAACTTTGAACTAAGCATGAGTAGTGTTTTGTGTTTGTTCTATGTCCACATAAATCTTCTATTTTCCCCGCTTGGGTTGGAATGCCAAGAAAGGAACAGAAAAGCACTAAAATGTTATATGTTGAATCCCAGATGGCTTTGACTTCTCAAACGAGGCTGACTCAAGCATACCTGGCTCACCGATCCAACACGGCTCCACAGACCTAGGGATCAAACGTG
Source organism: Cyrtonyx montezumae (assembly GCF_038088225.1). Classification (NCBI taxonomy): domain Eukaryota; kingdom Metazoa; phylum Chordata; class Aves; order Galliformes; family Odontophoridae; genus Cyrtonyx; species Cyrtonyx montezumae. Next base: position 10,823,557 of record NW_027072078.1, on the reverse strand, counting down.
AGCAAGAGGGGGAGGTGCTGATACGCAGGACCCCTGAGCATGGCTTCCCGGAGCCCACCTTGGCAGCAGCCACAACAGAGGGTAGGACAGAGATGAGGAGGCAGAAGTCAGTGAGGCAATTGCTGGAGGAGGATCCTGGCTCCCTATCCCCAAGCAGAACTTCTTTCCATTCTAGTGTGTGTTTCCGCTATCCCAGGGTGTATTAGCTTCTCTTTGCAATACACGCATCCCCTATATACCTAACATCAGGTCAGGTACTACCTTTTGTTATCACATGGGCTGGCCTGGGGCTTGCATCTGTGTGGTGAAAGGCTGCTTGGCATGGCAAATGATAAAATAAAAATGACAGGGGTAATAGCCAAGAGCTTTGGGATTGCTTGGAATCTTTCTATTACTGAGCATGTTTAATCTAATATTCAGAGGAGAAAATGCACCAGATGAACATGAATCCAGTCCTGAAAAATAGACAGCACAGGATATACATGGAATTGTTTGGCGACAACTTAGTTCCAATAATGTGTTATTAGTCTCGGCTTTTACATTTCCAAGAACAAAGTCAAACCTATCTAAGTCAGATTCACAACTATTAATGTTTTTATTTGACAGTTACCTTTAATTGAAGACTCATAATCTTACAACTAGTGTAGATGGGTGATCTGACTGCTATAAAAACAAGTACCGAAAAGGAAAAGCTTGTGTTTCTCAATGCTTTAGAAACGATAATTGCTTCTTTATGTTGTGCTGTCCACACAAGTGCTGTAGGGCTTCATATTCCCACACTGTAATCAGGAACAGCAGATATAGTAGTTGGTAGAGATTTATTTTACTTCAGTTCACCTGTTAATTTTGTCATCTCAATTCCATGAAAGGTATAATTTCAAGCACTGAATTTGAATCATGATTTCTCATCAGAAATTAATTCTCATTTCTTATAAATTTAGCTAAATGTAATTTGAAGTGTTTTCGTATTTTAAGTCTCCTTTTCTATCTGAACAGTCTTGTGGTATTTCCAAAATTTGTAAATGAGATGTATTTGCAGATTCTGCATAGGCTTCAGATTTGTTCTTCCGGAAACAATCATCTAGAGAATTTGAAGATTAAATGTAGTGTCACCACAGTTCTTATCCTTAATCGGAGTTGTTGTCAAGCATGGAATTATAACGTATTCCTTGGTGCATAGTGGGTTTGAGCATGCTCAGTAAATGAGTATGGCCTTCTCCTAACTTCACTGGTTCACCTAATCTTATTCCTTTGCATGTGCATGACCTGAAGGATATGGAGAAGTCCTCAGATGCAGAGAACATTCTGGAAGAGAGAGGAAGTAGGAAAGAAGTTGAAAAAGATGTGACGTAGTCTTAGTTTGTTCCCAGATGCCTGTATCATTTGAGATGTTACTGGAGAAGTGGTAATTCCACATGCCTCTGTTAAAGTTGGTTGAATATACTTCTTTAAATGTTGGCAATATATAATTACATGCTTGGGTGAATGGAGTTCTGCTAGTTAACACTAGCTGGGAAAAGGCACAGGAATGGAGTTTGGCTTGAGTGTAGAATTATATGTGTAGATACTGGTCTATTATTGATAGTGATTTCACAGAAAGTTTTGCTTAATGAATATCCTCTCATAAGTTTTTGGTATCAAACAATATATTGAGATCATTTTCAGTTACTTGTCAGCCTTCAGATATGGAAAGGATAAATAGAATTATTACTTTGAAATAAAAAAACAAAACAAAACAAAAAAACCCTACAATCCTTTTGACCCAATAATTACAAAAAAGGCAGAAGACTTCAAGAATGGCTGAGTAATATCTGAAAAGATACTCTGCTTCTGAGTGGTAGCAGCTACCAATCTGCACTGTTTTCAGTCATAGAGAAAGCTGTATCCACGTCTTCAGAATTACATACTGATAAAGTATTCTTTAGAGAAAGATTTATCCTGATAAAGAACAGCAAGAATCCCAAAGACATGCTATGTTGCAAATGATATGATTTCTGTTAGGATGGGCTGTCTTTTTTTCTTCTGGCCTTATAATAGAGTACTCGGCTTTTAAGTTTTATTTTCCAAACTGTCTTATTGGTCTCGTGGAAAACAAACAAACAAACCTCTGTGACTTCATCCTGATTTGCCTCCAAACACAGTATGTAAAGAATGGAACATTTTTCGTATGTTCCTGTGGTTATTTTTTAGTGGAAAAATAGATGTATTGGGAAAAGATTTTATTTATTAAATTATTTCAGTCCCACTGAGAACATCTGTAGCTATATGGATCTAGCTAGGAAGGTATTTCTCATGCATGTTGTCTTCTCTATCTTCTTCATTTTTTAGTACTGCTGAGCTGCTTGGGCCTGTCTAGTTGCAGCATCAAAAAGCTTGCAACAACCCCTCTCAGTCTTGTCTTTAAATTTTGTGAATGAACTGATGCTTTTTTTTTTTTTGTGACCCCTTTGCTTCTCTGTCCCTGAATTAGGAGCATATGTTTCAGTAATTTATTCCTCAGATGTTTTGACATAAGCTGTGGGGAAGCAGTAATGTTCTCATAATAATAAAAAGCTTAGTAGTATTGTCTGGAGACAGCATTTTGCAAGTTACATGTCTTTTCCAGAACAAAAGGGATTGAGAGGGGACTTCAGCTGCTATTATTGCTGCTTGTAACTAAACACGCTTTCATCCAGCTTTGCATGGTTATAAAGAAAGATATACTTCGATTTATTGAAATAATTATCTTTCTTTTAGTAGGCTCCAGTTACATCATATTTTTATTAGCATTTTTATTTGTGTGGGAAGGTTGGGATGGGGGAGATGGGGAGATGTGGTGAATGATAAAAAGAATTTCTTGCTGTCTAAGGTAAGAAAATGCTTGTATGTCTTGGTGAGAAGATAATGGTCTACTTTGAGCAGTGGGAAGTAAGAGTATGTACTTCAAATATGGATACAAGAACTTAAAGCACATGAAGCAGTCTTCATTTTGATGATAGCCTTTGAAGCCTGTTTTTTTTCCTAAGAAGGATAAAGACTTTACCAATGAAGAAAGACTGCTTTAACGTGAACCATATTATCTTTATGCTTCTTAGAAGGCTTAGAAGTCAAGTTAGAACTATATAAAACAGCAGAACAGTCTCGCATTGCGTTGCTGGGAGCGGCCTGAGCGTGGTCTAACTTAGAGAAGGCTAAACATTGCTATAAGCTAACATGCAGTAATGGTAATTCCAAGGCAAAACTTCCTAAAAAGAGAAATTGGTTTAAAAGAAATAGAGTATTGAAGCCTCCCTGTAAAGTTTATTTTTGCTTTATGTTTCAAAAATGTGATCAGGCTTGTGTTTCTTCTGTGCAGAGGAAGGCTTTGTAGCTGCTCTGTTTGCCATAACAAAATGTTCTGTAATGCTCTGATAGCAATCAGTATGAAAGGATGGGGTTCTACTCAGATATTATATTCTCTTAGATCTTTACCACCCCATTCCATGAATGCAATTGAGACATATTTGCTTGTTGGCACTCTGGGATGAGCAAGCTGCCAGTATAGCAGTACAGTGGCTTTAGCTGTTAGTGAGGCATTGCAGTTTTCTCAGCAAAAAAAATAAGAGAAAAGTTCAGACTTCACAGCTTTTATATAGCAAAGCAAAATTCTTACAGCCTGAATGTCTTTTTTTTGTGTATGTGTGCAGAAGTAGTTGAAACTGTAAGGATTGTTCCCACTGAATCAAGCTATCAAGCTCCTTTTTCAGTTTTGAAACTTAAATGCTGTTCAGTACTGAAACAATAACTTGTTTTAAGTACTTGGAGCTTAGAAAGTGGATTGGAATAAGATTTGAAAAAACAGAAGTCTTCATGTGTAGCCCTAGTCATATTATAGGACTGAAAACAAGGATATAAGGAAGAAGCTTGACAGACTTTCAAATCCCATTCCAAAGCACAAAGTTTCAAACTTTAAGTTTCTACTTTTTTCTTAAAAATCTTGATGCTGAGATTAAAGCAAATATGATATGGAAGCACCTAGGTGTAGAGTTGCTAGAAAGAAGGGGAAGATTGAGCTCTGTGAGAGAGAACTAGGAATTAGGTTACGCTCCAGCGAAAAGCATAGTCACATTGTTTGAGGAGACAGCATACAACAGAAGCCTTCTGCCTCTCTTTGGAGCATTGTTGCTGGCTTAGGAGGTAACCTAATTCTGAAGCTTACCAAGCACATGCCAGAAAAGTACTTGAACATGCTCAGATCTTGCCTCGAACTAAGATAAAATAGTCAAAAAGCCGTTTTCTTTCTCTTTTCAGAATATACATGATAATAACTAAACCCACATAAAGGAGGAGAATGGGTACTCATACCCTTAGGCAGAACTAAAACAAATTAGTTGTACAAGGCCTAATTCTTCTGTGCTGATAGACATGTTTTTAGATATAGTCTGTACTGATAAAGATATTGCAGAGGAAGAGCAAATCAAGCTCAGGAAATACTTACTGTCAGATTCCATTATTCTGCTATATTTAACTAGAGGATTATTGGCTGAGAATCAGGAATTTTTACAAAACAGGTGGATCAGCAAATGGGGGTTTGTTTTGATATTGTGTGCATCTCTGTATTCACGTAACTTGAATGCTTACTGTGTGTTCTGATTGGTTTGGGTTTTTTATTTTTTTGGCTGTTCTTTTTATTAATAGATACTGAAGGTGTAAATGGAAGAGAGGAATCTGTGAACCTTAATGATGCTGATGAAGGATTTTCATCGGGAGCATCTCTCAGCAGCCAGCCAGTTGGGACCAAACCTCAATCATCTGTATCCCAGAAGGGCAGCTTAAGGAAAACAGCAAGTGGACGTTCTGCTAAGGATAAAGAAACCTCTTCTGCAGCAAAATGCAATGACAGCCCTCGAGATTCGGTAGCTCGGAAGCAGTACATGCACCAATCCACTGATCTTGGTGCAGATGTAATTGAGATGACACCTACTAAGAAACACCTCAGCCTGCCTGCTGGGCAAGTGGTGCCAAAAGCCAACAGTTTGAGCCTGATCAGGACTGCCAGTGCTTCTTCCAGTAAATCGTTTGACTATGTGAATGGTAGTCAAGCAGGCTCTGGTGTTGGAGTTGGTACAGAAGGTGTTACTAATCTAGCAGCTGGTAACACCAATCGTTTTTCAACTATCAGCCTACAGGAGGACCGACTAGGCCACGCTGGGGAAGGTAAAGATCTTCTCCCTCCTGGAACTCCCCTAACCAAACAGTCTCGATCTCCAAGTTTCAATATGCAGCTGATATCCCAGGTGTAACATTTAACTCCCTTTGTCAGGATCCCTCTTTGCCCTAAATCCCCAGGCAAGTTCATTCTTAGGCAAAACAAGAACCATCATCCTGCAGTGTGAAAATACTGACTGTTGTGATCTTGTTTGATTTGGTTTAGCTATCATACTGTATTACTGAAACAGCAATAATTCTTCCCTCACCTTCATTCTGCCCCCTTGTAAACATGGTTGTGAAGCAGTATATAATGTACTGTATGCCTTTTTCCATGCCTTCCTTTCTCCTTGGGTGATGTGCAATCCATCGTAGGCTGATCAGTCCCATTTCAACACTGTGAGACTGGAGACACCATCGGAAATGGTGAATGTGATCCCTATGAGATGATGCTTTGGCTTTGTTAAGAAATAGAAACGGGTTTGTTTTCTCAGTCTACAGTACTGCAAAGACTACTGGATCATGACTTTTCTTTCTCAGAACCAGGAGTGCCTCAGAGATTTCTAATGTGACTTCGGACCTCTCTGAGTCTGTGCAATCAATTCTGGGGAGGGAATTGTCATTGCTGCTCCTGGCTGCCTAGAGCACTTTCATTAAAATGAGGGTAGTTTTTTCTCTTCTGCCCCTAGTCTCTCATCCCAGAAGCTTTTGATGTTCAGCAATTGGGACATGGTTATTACCAAGCTCTTTTCCCTCAAAAAGTGGATTGTAAGTCGATAATGTGGGTTACAATGCACTCCTAATGGCGTTGTAGCCATGTGTAACGCTATATGTCTTCCCCTCCAGGACACAGGGTCATTCTGCATGTAGACTAACATTTAGACAAGACCGTGCTGTTAAAGAAGTTTGGTTTGTAATTGGGAGGGAAACACTATGTTCCCAGAAACTAATGGATAGCTCTGCTCCATTTTTGTTGTGGGTGGTGGTGGTGGTGTTTGTTGTTGTTTTTGTGAGGTTGTGATTGCTGAGTTCAAAGGTGTATTTGGGTAAAGAGTATTTCTCAAGCTGCTTTCTACGGTATCATGGATCCCTGCCCCTTTCAGCTTCTTCCTCGGATTCCCTAAATTCAGTCATGGAATCATTTTGAGAATCTTGCAGTCCAAACAGACCATCCTCTTAAGGGACTGTCTCAGGGATAGAGACAATTTTTTTTGCTAGAAACACAGAAGCTTTAATGTGAAATGGAAATGCTTTTCTAGAAACACCATTTACACAAAGGGGTACTGACAGTCTTTTTTTTTTCCCAGAAGGATCACAGTTCATTGCCTTGGTAATTATCATCTATTAGGTTTTTCATCATTATTTTAGAGGATAGGCCCCTACTCTAGAAAATGCAGAACTCATGCCATTGAGCCAAGCCTTGAATGTATATGACTGGTGTGAATGGTGGGCACTGGCTGGTACTTGTACTAGAGAACACTGCTTAGAAGCACATTTCTGATTGTGTGGAGAAAATGTTTGTCATCCTGTCTCTCTCTCTCTCTCTGTCCCATTGTTAGAGAGATAAGGAGGAAGTTCATCCTGTATTCTTAAGTAATGTATGATATTCTGGAAGTTTACAAATTGTAAATTCACAGAAAAGAGTTCTGATCTTCATGTGAGCACTTTGGTTTCATTGTCACTGTGAAGAGTAAACATAAGCTGTTAGACATAGCAGATTATCTTTGAATGGCAGAGAATCTGTAAGAAATTCAGGACAATAACTTGGTGTTACTTTCATTGTTAGGTTTTATAATGTTTATTTTTTTTCTTTTGAAACTATTTCAATTAGAACTTTCGAATTTACATTGAAACCTATTTAAATATCTGAAAGTATTCAGTAACTTGATAAATCACTTTGTTAGTCTCGTCTTCAGATCTTATGTGCATGGAGAAGTAAATTAAATGGCATCTGGACTGATGCAGAAATTTAGTTACAAAATAGAATCATCGGAAAGAAAGCACTGCTGTTTCAAAATTTAGATTAGTTTTTAAGGGCTGTTACAGATAGAATCAAGGCACAGTTTAATCTCAACTGTGAGGGAGGGATTTTCTGTTTAAAAAATGAACAAACCTATGATTAGACTTCGCTTAAACTTATTTTGTCAAGTTTTGCTGGCAGAGGTGATTGGCAAGTTACAGTTGTGCAGAAGTTTGCTTGGTGGTAGTTTCTTCCTTGAAAATACAAATTTATGTCTTGTAGTGATCATCACTATGGGAATTCTATTGCAGTGCCATCACCACGAACTGATAAGGACCAAATGATTTGCTTAAATCTTTTGTAAAGAAAAGGTCAAGAGTGTCAGCTTCTTGAGTAATTACTTTAATATTTCTAACGCCTTTAAAAAAATAGGGTTGCTTGTTAGTAAGGTTCTCTTTTTGCTCTTACAAACATTCCTATAGAAGTTTTAGGATTCATACGTTGGCATTGGGCCAGATGCTGCAAATGAATACTTCATGCTCTGAAGAGTGGAGCTCCACACTGTTACAGTATTCTGAAAAAGTGAGACAGCCCAGTGACTTCAGATGGGGAAATCAAATGTACATGCATCAATTTGAAGTAGTTAGAAGTTCAGTCAAGCTACAAGTCAAGATGTTTTTTGCAGTCCTCATTTTGATGATGTACCTTTTGTTATAGTTCAGTTTGTTTTATTCTGGTTTGTGTGTGTATATACACACGTACACAAGAACAAACCATATATGTATATGTCTACTCCATTTAGAGTTTTAAAAAGGTTCAATTTCATTTCTGTTAAAAAAGTGTTTTTTTTCTGTGTGCTGATCTGCAGCATCTGTAACTTACCAAAATTCTCCTCTGAGTGCAGTGTTTCAGTTGTGGGAAGTTATTTTGTCATTTTCCAGACAGATACGGATTGATGACTGTCTTAGAAATTGAGGCTCTTAACTGCAGAGCAACTGTAGTAGCAGTCTCTGTCAGTGCTGTGTATCACGTTTATCCCTAATCCTTCTAGGTTTCTCAGACTATACCAAGGTGCGTGAAGACTGGAGCAAAACCTTGTATAGTGATGTTCAGTACACTTCAAAGTACTGTGGTGGTAATAAAGTTAGAAATGTCCAGGATTAGGCTGAGAGAATAATCTGCTGGTTTTCTGATTGTGTGTTAAAAAGTAAACAGAAAATGTGCTCTAGTTTTCTGGTACTGATGATATATACCTAAATTTAAACCTCTTTATCCTGAATTCACTTGGCTGTGTCATGTTTTAGAACATCTGGTATTTAATATAAGGCACTAGAAATATTTCAGTGCAGCTGCAACTTAAAAGATTGAAAAGCAGAACACTACATGTGTGCATGCATTGGAGTGTACAAATATTTTTACCTCTTAGGTGAGGGAGTGTGGGTACTGTATGTAGATGTCTATACAGGTGTAAGCAGGGATCTAAGAATTATCCCTTGATACAGTTTTTACCACGTTGCAATATGTTGCCATTTTACAACTCATTTTTCTTGGGCTTTGTGATTTTAAGAAGATTGTTAAATCAGACTTCAGGTCACCTTTTCAGGAGGTTATTGTGAGCAGCTGTTTGGTTCTGTGTTGATCCTTTTGTTTTTCATCCTGCAGGCCACAAAGTAATGAAGTGAAAGTATCTATCACAATGAATGTGGCAAGATGAAGTTATGAGTTGCATTTTTATTCTTGCTAGTTGCAGTTTGGAGACTTTTTATGTCAATGTTCATTTTAAATGCAAAATTTCTTTGGATACGTTTTGTGATGTGAGTTTGAAAAAGTTGTTAACAGCATACTTCATTCTGTAATGCTGAATGTCGTGTTGCAGCCAGTAAGCATTGGATGTAGTTATTTCATAAGTTCATAAGTTCATAAGGTTGGAAAGGACCTATAAGATCATCTAGTCCAACCATCCTCCTATCACTATCTCTACCCAACTACTAAATTAAGTCCTTTAGCACCTCATCTAAACGCTTCTTGAACAGCACTAGGGATGGTGCCTCAACCACCTCCCTAGGCAGGCCATTCCAGTGCCTGACCACTCTTTCAGAAAAGAAATGCTTCCTGAGGTCTAATCTAAATCTTCCCTGGCGCAAGGTCTAATCTAAATCTTCCCTGGCGCATTTGTAGATTGCAAGTGTGTTGGTCTCAGCTACCTAAATCTGACATTTCCAACATGCTCCTGCTAGCTTGAACATAACTAGTCATCTGTTTTGACAGCAAAATTACGAGGAAAAACAATTTTTTTTCTGACAGCTTCTTTATTTGCACTACTTACGAATACTGGAGTTTACTGGGACAGGGTTTTTTCTCACCATGTGAGGTTTACTTGTGTGTGGGTAGGTACATGTGTTTGTCACGTGTTGACAATCAATTGCCTCAACTGTGTGTATACTGTATGTAAATATGAACATATTTTTCAAGATTAAGGGGGAAACCTGCACCTTAATGGTGGTAAAGCTGCTCTGTAGAAAGGTGGCCCCGACTCTTACCCCTTTCTGTCTCCAGATAGATGTGGCTTGTTTTACTTCTTTAATGAGCATAATTGTCCTGGAAAATTTTAGTTCCAGGGAGATTTTCCTTAACGTTTAATGTGTAGCATGTTCAGAGAATTATATTTTCAAAAATTAATTTTGGTGTAGATTATTCTATGCTATGGCTGTATTTTAACCTGAAGTTTAAACTTGTCCTATTTTATCATGAAACAATGGCTATCTCTTTTAAGTGTTCAAGTGTTTTATTTTTGGTCACAAGCCGGAAATTTTTGTTTAACTTGGCTTACAGATTTAAGTTGATTTGAAGACTTGAGTAGTAACCAAGAATAACTTCGAGTAAAATTCTTGGTCAGTACAAACTTGATACTGAGCTCATAATCCTGGAGGAGGTGTGGAAAGCATAATGGAATATACTTGAATGGAATCTATGTGCTGCATACAGAACAAGAAGATATTTGTTATTTGTAGACCTAAAAGTCTTATCCTTAGATTTTGCAAGTCTGTCACTGCCAAAGATATTGTTACCTTGGCATGTTTCATTTGGGACTGAAACCGTTAGCTAGGTCTCATTTGTAACATTCATTTACTTCATTGGAATAGTGGAATATGATTTTTTTCTTTTTTAATGGGTTGTTTAGGACAGTCGCTAAACTGAAGTTATTAATTGTCAGTCCTTTTCAAGCATCAAAAGCAGAGGACAAATCCTCTGTACTTGCATTGCATTCTTGGCATAAAAAGAATTGATCAGTATTTTATATTTTCTTCCATTATTTAAAATGCTGCTTATTGCTAATATATGTGGGCCTTAATTTGTCTTTCTCATGTTAAAGTGAGGTAAATTGCTCCTAATTTCTCAGACTACTGTTAGTTTATTTTCCCACTGGCTCTTGAGTAAATTTCACTTCTGGAAAGCTTTTCTGTAGGTGATTTGGGGGAACAGATCCCAGCATGGATGTTGTATTTGTGAATACACGTCAATCTGTCAAAATTTGCATGTTGTGATCAGCTGAAGAGCTAAAATACTCACCTGCCTCTTAAACAGTGATGGACAGCAGCAGAGAGCTGTGAGCAATTTGGTTCATCAGTAGTTTATGAAAGCAAGCAGTAAATGGATTTTGTGAGATTGATATGTATGATGATTTCCACTTAGTCATTACACAATTTTATTTTAAAATAAACTGAATAGTGGAACAATTTTTGTAACATAACAGCTAGTCATTTCTGATAAACTTACCTCTTAAGTTGGGCAAGTGTCAAGGCCTGCTATCATTAGAAGTTCAAAAGCAAGCTCTAGGAGTCTGAGGGCACCTAACAGCTCCCAGGAATGGATTTGGTAAAAAAAAAAATCTGCCTCATGTTGTGTGACTTTGAGATTTTTGTGAAGAAAAATCACAAGTCGTTTCTGTCTTTATTATTTATTTACTTTAGAATAATAAAAAGAACACATCTGATTTTTTTTTTACTGTAGTCATCAGATTTCTAAAATAGTGTTGGGGGTAAAATGAATTTTATTATGGGTTCATCAATTATTTGTTCTATCATAAGGGATTACTAAGCTACTCCTTTGAGGAGCTGCTGTGTGAGAACACTTGTACAGTAAAACTTGATGTCTGTACAGTAAAACCTTGGCCTACATTTTTAGCTTGTGCACAATGGGCAAAGTTGATTAAATTGTATTAAAAAATTACTTGGTTGTGTGCTCCTGGTGTTTTATAGTCCTCATCCTCCCCAGAACTGATCAGAAAACAAACAAACAGAAGTATGAATGAAGCAACCTTTTTAAAGAGAAACGAGCTTTGTTCAAAAATAGGTGGGACTTGGGAGTGACAAGTACTGGCTTCTGACACTGTCCTTTTTGTTCACGTGGTTCCTGTTGTTGTGCTAGACTTTCATGCTGTTTATGGTAAAACTGAGTATTAGAAACTTTATGGCTTGAAGTATACAGTAGATGTGAGTTAGCAATCACTCTAGATAAAACACTTCTCAAAGCTTTTTAGTAGATAGTACTGGGGTGTTTGTGTGTTTTGTGTGCCGGTGTTTGATGATTACTTTGAAACAAGACTTCTTACTGTTTACTTGCAAAAAGTGCATACTTTTAGGATGGCTATAACTGGCTGGTTTATTTATGAAGAAACATCTGATTAAATAAAATTGTCATTTAACGTTTTTTCCATATCGAGGATTCCAGGAAAAAAGCTAATAAAGATTTTTAATAATTAAATCAGGCACTCTTAATATGCTTTAGATTTACTAGAGTAGCTTTTATTTGCTATAAAAACCTAAATCGAGGTACCCCGTGCTGCGTTTTTTTTAAATTTGTAATTCCTCTGTTTTACAACAAATCTTTTGCTCTGTACTGTCCTTGTAAGAATATAGGATACGCCGTCAATTTTACTGGCTAAAAGAAACACTCTGCAAGGGTTAAAAGATTATTTTCTTACTTGTTTCTGTTATACCAGGTTTGTTTCTCTGAACTAAGCTTTCTGAGGGTTTTTACTACTTTCACATTATGTATTCTGATCTCTGTCGCAGAAGGAACATAAGCAGCACGTCCCACTTCTGCGGGCAGGTAGGCGAGGCACGAGGGCAGGGAGGGAGCAAAGCCTGCGTGGGCAGGAGTGCTGGGGCGGGACGGATCCCCGCGGGCTTGGAGCGGCCGTGACCTGTGCTGTGTGATGTCCTTTAGCCTGGGACCAGGGAAATCCTCATCCTTAGACCTGACGTGGCACGTAGCAAAGATCATGTTGTTGGTGCATGTAAGCCATTATCTTACTGTCTTACTGAACTGGTTAATGCTGTTGACTGTTGTTGAAATGTGAAATGTAGTTCCTATTTGACTCTGTAAATACCTGCCAGAGATGAAATATAATTATTTTAAATCGTTGTAAATAGAGATGTATAAAACTCGACACAATCTGCAATGCAGAAAAAAAGAATTATATATATAAAATATATATATAAGATGTTAAATAAATATTGTGCTGTTTCTGAACAGAACCGGCGCTGCTCTGGGTTGGTTTTGTTTTTGAGTTTGAGGGGCGGGCTCAGCCTTCCTCAGGCGGCTTCGCGTCGCCACGGCAACCGCGCTCTCGGCTGTCAGCGGAAGTCCCGCCCACTCACTACTCCCGCCGGCGGGAGGCGGGAGCGCGGTCTGGGTCGCGGATTGGCTGAGGCGTGCGTCAGTCAGAGGCGGGCGGCGGTCCTCACAGTGTGGGCGCCCCGCACCCCCTCAGTGAGGGCGCTGGATTTGCTGGCTGGCCGGCACGTTAATCCGCTTCAGGCTCTTGCCGTCACCGCAAGGTGCGGTGTGGAGCCCGAGGTGAGCCGCCAGCGGTGAGGGCGGGAGGAGGCAGGCCCCCGAGGCCTACGGGCCGGGCCCGGGCCCCGCGACGGGCGGTTGCTGCCGCGTACCCTCGTGGGCGCCGGGCGGCAGCGCCCCCTAGCGGCCGGGCGGCTCCGCCCACGTGCGTGAGTTTTTGGGGGGTGCTCTTCGGGCTCCCACCATGAGCTTGGCGGAGTTCCGGAGCGCCGGCTCCCTGGAGGTTAAGTTCGTGCCCGACGAGGACGTTCTGAGGCACATCACTGACGACGCAGGTACGGCGGGGACGGGGCAGCCAACCCTCCTCCGGCGCTTGGGGTGACCGCTGGCGAGCTGAGGACTTCAGGCATCTTCCCCTTGGGCTGTCTCCCCAGCGCCGTGCTCGCGCCCCGCCCGGGGCAGGGGACGTGTCGCCCTCAGCTGAGGGCGATGCGAAGTCGCGATTGCAGCTGCCTGCTGCAGACGTGCGCGTGGGGCCTGGCTGCGGGGGCTGCCCCCCCGCCCCTTCTCGAAACCCCGAAGCGCGCCAACGCACGAACGGAGTCAAAGCAGAACGAGGTCCGGGCGGTCGCTGCGGGAGCCCTCTCCTGCACTTCCGACTACTTGTAGCGTCAGCACGTGTCTACGTGAGGTGCAGAGCACCCGATCCACGTGTCTGCTCGTCCTAATTTGAGCGGGGATCAGACAGGCGGTTTCCAGAGGTCTCTCAGATTAAATTTGTCCGTGGGTGTACTGGCAGCCGATACATTAGCTCTTCTCAGTTTGCTTCCCTCCTCAGAAGGGCAGGGGATGCAAAATGCACCCTCTTTGCATGCAATTTGGATCTGGTGCGTGTGTGTGTTACTGCCGTTTTCTTCCCAAACTGGAAGCAGGTGTATGTTGAAATGGGTCCTCCCACCAGCTGCAATGGCTAGCTTCTCTGGTAAAGGAGGGACTAACTGCTCTGGGGCAGCTGATTGCCCTGATACAGACCAGCTGTTCTGTTAGCAGCAAGCCTTTTCTGCTTTGCATTTGCCCAGCGTTTTGCACAGCAGTAGCTTGGTCTGTGAAGGGGGAGCAGCTATGCATTATTGCAGTAAAAGTAATGAAGTAATAGCTTTCATTTTAAGGAACTTTTATTGCAATTGCAGGCATTAAAGTTCAGAAGGGCAAAACTCAGTTGATAGTCAATACGAAGAGACTTGTAAAGAAACTTGAGGCTGTCTCAGATGATGAATCTCAGGAGGTCCTGGAGGAGAAGAACTATGTTGCTGCTCTAGGCCTGTGCGGCGAAGGTACCTGGGGCACAGGGATTATGCTACAAATGTTACTTTGGGAGGTTCTTTTTGTATCAAAAAGTTGCACATTGTTTATGAAATTTTTATCGTGCACTCGCTAGCTCTAGCTGTGCTTGTGCTAAGAGGAGAAGGTAATGATTTCTAGAATTTATTACACTGATTTCATACCACTTACGGTGTGAAGAGACCTTTGACCCCAATAGTAAAGCATCTCCTTCCTTATTCTATAGATGGGATACTAGTATTTTTACAGTGGTTACAAGTAACATTTCTATTCACAGAATCAATGACAAATGGCTCAAGTGTAGGTGGTGGTGAAGTTTACACATTCCAGACTCCCAAACGTTCCAATAAAATGGCAGAGCTGGGTATGTTTTCCTCTTTCTTCTTTCATCTCGCTCTGGCTGTGATCGTTTTGAGTATCTCTGTTAATGTGATTTATCTCTTCGTTTAAGTTATATATGTGTGCTATTTCAGTAGCTTTTATCCAGCTCTGAATTGTTTTTCCTCAGAAACAGAAGTTCAGCTCTAGAGCAAAGCAAGGAAGGTGGGGATAAGAGATACTTATAATAAATACACAAAAGTTAGGAGTCTTTTAATGCTGTAAGAAGAGCTTGTGTGTATGTGCCAAAGGGTGGCAGGGCTTTTATTTTCATATCTTTAAAGGATATGTGAGAATAACTGTTCATATAACAAAGAATTTGAAGAAGCAAACAACCAACCCAAAAGTCAGCTGGGGCATTCCATATTCAGGTCAGTAATTCAACTTCAGCCTGAGCTGATAAGTAGTTGAAAGAGTTAAGTAGGATATAACAACATGCCTTCTGGGGGGACTGATATGTTTTCTCTACCCGCTGCTCCACTTTGTCCAGTCAAGCAGTGTTAAAGAACTGAGAGGGCGCAACAGAGCATTTCTCTAATCTTGAAGATATGTAGTATTCCAGGGAGCAAAGCTTGCCCAGTCTTTGCATAAGCAGTACTTTGAAATGAATTGACTGAGGAATTTGGGTTTTGGAAATTTTTGTCTAGTCTTGTTTATATTAATCTCGAAGGTTAGGAAAAATTTAAAAAGATGTGTCTTGTGCACTCTCTGAAATAGCTGGGAAATTAATACTTAGGGAGACTTTTTCTGATGTATGACTCCATTGCTGAAAAATCAAGTTGGAAGTTTTGTACCTGACATGTGAAACTTCTTTCCCTTTCGTGTCCTACAGCCTCTGAATTAGCCCAGACACCGGGACAAAGTGTCCTACCTGATCCCTCTGAGTGCCCTGAGAAGAAGACAGACAAAACTCGTCAAAGCAGCAGTAAGTATATGATGCTATGAGGAACTGAAACTGAGTGAACAGGTTCCTCTTAGCACCATGAAGCAGGTGCTTGGGAATTCTAGTCAGCTGAACTTTGTAGGCTGAATTTGCATGGCCTTTTGTTCACCTTTCTGTTGTATCTTATATTCTGTCTTTCTGGTGCAGAGAAAATGAACTTCTCACTCATCTGTTACTGTCACACTTGACGATTGTGTTCAACACAGATGATTGCACTTGAGTTAATGAGCTGTGCTGATGTGTTAAACACCAGATGGGCTGTCAGTGGGACTGTTTGCATGGGCATGTTTAATTGTGTTGTGGATAACTTGGCAGGCCTCTAAGCACTACACATCCATTTGTTCGCTCCCCCTCATTGGGATGGGGAAGAGAAGGTAAAACCTGTGGGCTGAGATAAAGACAATTAATTAGGACAGAAAAATAAGATAAAAATAGTAAGAAGGATGATGGTGATGATGAAAGAATACGCAGAGCAAGTGATGCACAATTACTTGCCACCTGCTGACCAGTGCCCACCAAAGCCAACACTTCCCCCTGCCTGAGCTTTGTTATTTATTATGGCATCCTATGGTATGGGATATCCCTTTAGTCTGTTTGAGTCAGCTGTACTGATACTGTTCCCTCCTTGTGCTCTCTCAGCCCATTCTCTGACAGTGCAGCATGCAAAGCTGAAAAGTCTTTAGTGTAAGCACTGTTCAGCAACAGCCAAAACATCAGTGTGCTATCAAGATTATTTTCATCCTAAATCAGAAGTGTGGTACCATACCAACTACTAGGAAGGAAGTTAACTATGCCAGCTGAAAAGAGGGCAGCTTAACAATTTATTGTATAGTTCTTTTCCCTGCCGTTATTAAATGCTTGGAATGAAGGTGCAAAAAGTCAGTCCAGGTCAAAATTGGCAGGAGTGTGTTACTCTGTGATCAGAGTCGGCCCTTAGAGTTGGGGCATTGTGCTCCTTTTCCAAAGTCTTTCAGTCCCCTCCTGTTGAGGGCCTCCCACAGTTGTGACCAAATTAAGAGCTGCCTTCAGTGATAATAACGTTCACTGTCTTTGTTCTCTCATTTCTTGCCTGTGGGGAACTAATAACTTCCCCTGTACCACTCAGGTACACTACACCAGAATATCAGCTCCCTTGAAACAGTGGATGCTTGTTTTTCTAATAGAGCAGCTTGTGCTTCTGAAAATATGCAATACTTTGAACTATGCTGTTTCTTCCCTTGCAGAACGTTCAGGTTCAAACCAACTTCAGCAGAAGGTGAGTGTTGATACTCTGTTGATTTATCATTGTATTCCCCCCAGCACTTCTAAAACACGAATCTGCAAATTAACACAGTTCTGGAAAGGATCCTTAAACATCCACATTACACATCTCTCCTATTCCAGGTGGGCAGGGGTAGCTTAAGCGAGAGCTGGAACTGCTGCTCATCGAGGCTATGGAATTGAGTCAGTATGCTAGTCAGTGAATTTGACAGCTTAATTAGCGTGGGTGGAGACTATTTCATTGCATTGCACAAATGAGGACATTAAACAATCTCTTTAATATGCAATTAAACCCATAGCTTTCCACTTTCTTACCAAAGGAAGAAACAACATTAATTATAAGCATAGCGGTTCTGTTATAGAACTTAAGAACTTAAGAATGGTGATGCTGTTCCATTTCTTAATTCAGCATTGGTTTATTAAAAAAAAAAAAGCAAAAAAAAACCCTACATAAATTGTCATACTAGGAAATATATTCCAGAAGTTGATGTCTTCTTTTGTGATTCTTCAGAGACATATATGCAGTCTAGACACGTCAGTTGTGGTGGTTAGAGAACAAGTGCTGTGAAACAGCTGAGTTCCTGAAACAGCATAACATTGTTCTAGAAATGTGTGCAGAGCTTTTTGCAGAAAGATTCCTGGATGGGAGATGCCTGTAAGAGGTGCTGCTTTGGGATGCCACGTTCACTGCTTGATGATGCCATGTCCGCTTTGACTAGATTAACTAAGATAACATAAGTATTGCAAACCTGATCTGGTATCTTTGTCAGGTGCGTGGTTTGTATTCGCGTAAGGAATGTGTGCTACTACAATTTCATGAGTATATGCTCAGTTTCTGTTTTCTGTACCCCTTCTGGGCTCTGAATTCTGAGCAGTCTGCTTGATGTTCTGATAGTTGTTTTCATAGTTGACTTCCAAGTGATCCTTAGCATGCAATGTGATGTAGAGGATAAATGACTGCTCAGGGAAGCAGAAGCATTTCCAGTTTGTATTCTGTCTGACTCTTGCTAAGGGGCCAATTTTGGCATCTTGTTTAAAGATTTCATCATTTTCTACTCCTTATCCCAGGATGTTAGTTAGAAGAATTAAGCCCTTTTTGGAACCTGATCCTGCCTCTCTCTAGCTGTGAATGGGAACTCTCCAGACTTATTGCTTCTGCTCTCCCAGTTTCTTGTGGGCTGAAATAGCTTGGAAATTAAACCTGATTCTACTCTTTGCTTGGCAGAAGGCTGTTTTGGGGAGGTATGTGCGATTTCTTCTAATGCGTGTGTTTGTTTGTTCTTTTTCTCTTTTTTTTTTTTCTACTAATACAGACTAAAAAGAACGAATTTGTGTCTACCACACCTTACAGGCTCCGAAAGAGACTAGCAGGTAAAGATGAAGCTTTGTAGTCAGCTTCTGTAGTCAGTGAGGCACTGTGTTCAAAGAAGGATGTTTCACACCTGCTCGCAGGCTTTGCCCTGTAGCAGCAGCTGAACTGAAGCAGTCTGGTTAATCCTGCAGAGCGAACAGAAACATCCCTGGGGAAGTCTGCATAGACCTTTTCTATACGTTTTGCTATGTAGGAATAGGGTAGAAGGGTTAGAAGCACCCAATTGCTGAGCTTCAGAGATGTGATCGGAAGAGGCAAAACTGAGTAATCCTACCTGTGTTGACACTTCACTTTGGCACAGTTGCTTATGGTAACTTTTTTCAGTAACTGCTTAGCTATACGCTCAGGCTGAGACCAGAGGACAGTTCAGTGTGTGACATTTCGTCTCCTATTCCTTGTGTTGAGAGACCAAGACTCAGCCAGAATCTGTCTGTACACTTGAATCAGCATTGTTCACAGAGATGTTTTACAAAACCTATTTTGCAGAGTGTAACTAGAAGATAATGCAAGTTGCATGATTGATATTTGTAAAAAGCTGATGTAGAGGGAAAGAAGGAAAATTGATTGAAAGGGAAAGAAGGAAATTGATCATCTTTGTTTATTGACATTTTAGAATGGGATTATGTTTCTTAGTTGGCATCAATGGGCAGATTTTTACTAAACAGTTTCTGAGTTGAAAACTGGAACAAAATGATTGTGTATTTGCTGTCCTCTTAAGCCTTGTTTTTACTTTTCTCTGAAATATACTTAGGAATCACGTGCTTGAAAACCATCGAGAGCGAGAATTTATGCAAAATGCATTCTTATAGAATCATAAGAATTCATTGATTGCTTTTAACCTTAAACTTATCCCCTAGCTTCAGATGCTCAATTAGAAAGTGAGAGTGAATATTCTGCATCCTGCTCAGAAGAGGAGGTGGAAGAAGTACAGAAAGAAGCCAGTACTGTTTTATCGCAACAGAAGACCCCAGCAAAAACTAAGGCTGTATCTACACCTCCTTCTAGAAAAACCCTAACAAAAAAAAAGGACAAGATGGTGAGTGTGCGGAGAACGCCACTGAGCCAGCAAGAGTGAAGGGATGGATGTTCAGTAACAATGTGCTGTTAGTGAACACGCATGGGGAAGATGGTTGTTTCAAATCAAACCAGCTGCGTTGGCTTTTGCTGTACTTCTGAGCAATCCCTACTAGATGGGCATTGTGTGAGCCTCAGCAGCTACAAAATGAGGTCTAATATTTCTTTGAAGGAAGAGACCTTGTATTGAGAAATGATGAGGAAATTGACTCTATAGTGCTGAAAGAATCGCGCTCTACTTTCTAACTTGGCATTCAGCTTTATTTCCTTCCAGCACAATGGATGCCCCACAGTGTGTTCCATTCTGTTTTTATCTCTGGGAAAGAGCCCTCTGAATGGGTTAGCTTTGGCAGAATGCTACTACAGGGGCCAGTTTTGCAAATACAGAGTAAGAATTAATAGAAATCCAGAAGATAACTCATACTGGTCATCTTCTGACATGCTTATGGATACAGCAGGAGAAGGGTAAATAGTTTGCAAAACATGGATGATCTTCCTGTCCCTTTTTAGAGCAACCTGGTAGAGGAATACTTTGAAGCTCATAGTAGTTCCAAAGTGCTCACTTCGGACCGAACGCTGCAGAAGTTACGGAGGAAAAGATTGGATCAGGTACACTTAAGAGTGAATTGCACAGCTAACAGCTTTGGATTTTTTTGGTTGTTTCCCTCATCAAAACTGCCTAATGTTGCTATTTTCAGTTTTAACTACTGATGAAATTCTTGTTGGTAACACTGAATTAGACAGAGGTTAGCATTTCAAGCATCATATCTCCTTTATGCCGCCCTGCTCTGAGCAGGAGTACTGCTAGCAGGCTATTGCTTAGCTGTGTGGGCTTGAGACAGAAGGAGAGGTGTAGGGGGGTGTTGCAAGGTGTGCGGACAATTGAAAGCTGTGGTTACTAGAGCAGATTAAAAATTGATTTTGGAGGAGAGGCAGAATTGTAGAGACCTGCTGTAAAAATTATCACCAAACCAGCAGTTTTTCATTTAATTAAGTGGTCTTGATTACGTGTAGAGGAGAGGAAGTCCCTTTCATTTGTGCATTTTGGAGTCAAGCCCTGTGCAGGACTGGGACAACTCTAAATGTTACCACTTAGTTTTGAATCACTATATCTTCTTTCAGTTTCTAGAAGAAATAAACTGTCTAAATGTGACTGAACTACTGGTTTGTTCTTTTTTTGTTTTTTCCCCCATATATGTCATTTTTACAGCCAGTTTGAAGTGAACAATTGTACCTTAGAGGGACAAGTATGTACAGGTACCAGGGAAGCTTGCAAAAATACATGAATACTCTTGTGTCTGTGACTCTTTTTGTGCCTGTCTTTTTTTTTTTATAGTTGCAAAATACAGAGATAGCCTAATGCCTACTGTCATCTAGAATTGCTACCCAGAGTTAGCATCTAGATTCTTAACAAGTTCTTTCATAACAACTCCGAAGCAAAATCTAGGCTTTCAGTATTAGATCTCCTGCTGGCACTAAAGAAAGTTCAGCAGTTCTGCCTCTCAAGTATTTTGTTTGATAGATAGACTGGAGCTGCTTATTGTGTAAACTATTTATTACATGAAAAGCAAAGCTGTTAAAATTGAAGAAAAACAGAGGTCACTGTAGATATATTATCATTTGTTACATTACTGTGCTGTTCAAACATCAACACCTCAGCATGTTTTAAAGCTGAGTTAATCCTTAGGTTCTTGATAATTTGAAACTTGAAATTCTTGATATTTGGCTGTTGGCTTCAAATTATTTCCTTTCTGCAGTGTCTGTGTTTATTTTCTATGATGATATTTATGAGCGTTCTTTTGCGTACAGACATATGAACCATTACTAAGCATGCTGACTGGAGCCCTTGTTCCTGTGAATAAGGTTGTGCTGTTGGTATTTTCCTAGTACAGTGTTTGCTCTTTTAAGTTCTGAGCATGTCCATGTTTCTATAGTGGTTTTCCTGTATGCAGCAGGAAAAGGTAAAACATGATGTGGAGCGGCACAGAGCTCATTTCTAGTCCTAGTCTGGTTACCATTTCCTATAATAAGGTCATTTACTCCCTACTATTTTCTTTTTTTCTTTTTTTTTTTTTTTCTATTAGCAAAACTGTGGTTAGCTCTCACAGGGAAGTACATAGAGAAACATGAATTGTGTGCACTGTTGGTGAAAACCCTTGTAATCCTTAGCTAGGGAGCATACTGGAGGGGTATTTGTAAGGACTCCAGGCATACATCCTGTTTTTTCTTAGCTCTGAATTACTGACATCTTACCTCTTTTTCAACACAGCAAACGTTGCATGACCTTCTGCAAAAAACTTCCCTTGCTTATGCTGCTGAAATTAAAGAGTTAAACCAGCAATATGAGTCCCTATTTTCAAAGTGGATGCTGCAATTACAGTAAGTATCCAGTGAGGACCACTGAAGATGCCTGGCAAACAGACACTGCTAGTAAATCTACCCTCATATCGGCAACGTCCTGTGGATGTATGCAGCAGTGTGAAAGAAGCATCCAAATGTGATACTGAAGGCAGTGACAGTTGTTCAGCAACTTACCTTTGTTCAGTACGTTTTGAGTGAGCTGACACTTCTGGTCAAGGTGATGCTTTTCCTATTCCTCAAAAAAATCTTGTAGTGCCTGTGACCCATGGTAAACATTTAATACAATCAGGTGTTGTAGGACTGAATGTTTGTTAGCCTTCATTACATTGAAAATGCAGTTCTGGTATCATTCTTGGACAATCCCGTTGTTTGGCATAGATGTGTCACTAAATTTTTTGCATCTATCTGCCAAAACACTACTTCAACTGGAATGTATATGCTGTACATTAGATTTCTTGCAGCTAACCTTACAGAATCATAGAAGAGAACCGTAGAATTGTTAGGGTTAGAAAAGACCTCTAAGATCATCTGGTTTAACCATTGTTATGTGTCTGCTGTGAGCTGAAGTTAAGCCTAGAGCTGACATTCCCTAGAAACATATATTTTTGGAAGCAAGATTGCAGTGGATCATTTTGCTTAATGATAATCAGAATGTATAGACTTGTACTTTTTTTTAATTTAATGTTTGTTCTCTTCAGCTTGGGTTTTAATATTGTGCTTTATGGACTTGGATCAAAGCATGATTTGTTAGAGAAGTTTCGTACATCTGTGCTCCAGGATTCTGTTCACCTTGTGGTTAACGGATACTTTCCCAGCATCACTGTGAAATCTGTAAGTGTGAGAAAAGCTTGTTTTTATCTAACCACTCTGTCTTACAGATGCCTCTAAAGTTTTCAGTGTAAAATGTTGAGGAAAGCTTCCTACATCCTGTAGCAACAGACTCTTGAATGAAGAAAAATTCCAGTCTCTTTTTTTAAGAGTTCAAAGAAATGAATTGTGTTTTCAAAATAAATGCTGTTCTTATCAGTAAAGTATTCCTCAGTCTAAAGAATTATGTCATAGTTTTGAGAAGAACAAGCAATTTCTTGTTTATTTTGACTGTTCAGGGAAACATGGTAAAAATCACAGTGTCTCTGTCATGGCAGTCAAAGATAACTTTCAGATTTCTGCAGTGGGTCATTTAGTGCCCTTCATAAGGGGTAATGGTGACTGCTATTTTCTGTTCCAGGTTCTCAACTCCATCACAGAGGAGGTATTGGACCACATAGGGACCTTCCGCAGCCCATTTGATCAACTTGAATTCATCATGAAAAGATTTAAAGAAGGTAAAATGACTTACTTGTTTTTATATATATATATATAAAATTTAAACATGTAAATGGTAGACATTGCTTACTTTTAGGAAAACTTGGACGTTTTCTTTGGTCATTATTTTTATATATGCTGTTACAGTTATCTTAGTCTGTTGTAGTTAGTGCTTTCTTGTCTTGTAGTTTATGACCACGAATAAATGTGTACACAATTCCATGCTGTCAGTGTTTAACATACAGAATTCTATAAGAAAGGATGGAGGAGAGTCTGAGTACTCTGGTAAGCTGGAGGCTACCAAGCCCTTTGGCAAACAGAAATGCTCATCTCTTTTGCATTTAGCACACTGCCTCTGTGCTTTACTCATGTGATGTTTCTGTAGTTAAGTTTTGTGATGGAGCATGGGATAGCTAGATTGCAGTTACATGAGGGAAGGTGGCTCTGAGTCACTGCTGGAGGACCTGATATAAACCTCTCTGAAATGAGAAGCATGAAGAACTTGCAAACAGTTCAAATGACGTTTATTGATCCCAAGTCCCTTGAGCTCCTCTGGAAAATTTTGGTGCCAGGGAGGATCTTTCCATAAATTTCAGAATAGGCTGAATTAAAGCTTTCGTGTACATTATTTAGTGGAGTAGTAGTGTAATTTTAACTTATGTAAATACCGACATTACGATGAAATAGAAATGTCAGTTCAGAAATGGCTTTATAATCAGAGTTAAATGGGTATGGGCACACTGAATGCCTGCTGAATTTTCTTTGTATGTATGTTATATTGCTTATGCATACACAAGATATTGCTGTGGAATCCTGATTTTGTAGAACGTAAATGTTTAAAAGTGTACACTTAATTCTCCATCCCTATGTTAATGTTTCTGGTGGGACTAACTGAAGAAGATTAACTGATTAACAGCAGTACCTGCTTGAACCTGCATAGATCAGTGTCGTGTATTTATTACAGTTGATCTGACAGGGAGTCTGGGAAACTGTTGATATCCATTGACAGCCACGTGTGTTTTCATGTGCATAAGAACTGGCTACTCTTCCAGAATTGTTTCTAGAAAACCAGAAAAAAGCTGTTTCCTGGGAATGAGTACAGCAGCAACAAGCTAAGTTGGAAGTGTTAGCATCTACTAACCCTTAGCATTACTAACTACTAACCTTAGCATTATCCAGGCTAAGTCTGTACATTTCCTTGAGTGCACAATGGGTAAGATTCCTAATTAAGTTAGTGTGTTGCGGATCCAGTCCTGAATAGAAGGTGTATTTCTACTGCGTGAGAAGGGGCTTACGGATCCTACTCCTGTAACTCAAAAGCAGCTGAACAAACTGTGCTTAGACATCTCTCCTGAAATACATTTGAATGATCAGAATCACAGGACTGAAGACTATAGTGAAAAGGACAATCCCTGGTAATACACTGAGCAAGAGGAAAGTTTTGTTGTTTCTTTTTTTTTTTTTTAATAAAAAACTTTAGTTGCAGGAAGAACAGCAGCTGTGATTAAAAACTGACATATAAGGAACTGAGAGAGAGCCTTTTAGCTGCTCAGAAATACAGAGTGTGGTACAGGCATCTGAGTAAGCTGTACAGGGAAAGTCATTTGATACTGGAGTGGTGAATGTTGAGCCTGGTGGAATAGACTTGTCCTAGACAGCTCTGGGAATGGGAAACTGCTTTGTGTACAGTTTCTTTGATTGGTTCTGTACTGTTTTTTCTGACCTTGCAGATTCATCTTTAGAGCTCTATGTCCTCATTCATAACCTGGACAGCCAGATGTTGAGAGGAGAAAGAAGTCAGCAGATCCTTGCACAGTTATCCTCTCTGCCTAGCATTTACCTCATTGCCTCTATCGATCACATCAATGCTCCTCTCAGTGAGTCCTCTTGGGCCTAATGTAGAACCTGCATTCTACTTTGGGCCCGCTGAGCATGTTTCATAAGCTCATGTATTGCTCTTAGTGTACAAAATAGACCTGGTGATGTATGTATGACTGAAGTAGCTGGAAGCACTGATTGGAACAGTGGCCTTGTGCAACCCAAACTGAATAAAGATGCTAAGAACTACCAGTCTCTGATTATAATATTGAAAGCAAACAAACAAACAAACAAAAAAAACTACCACAAAAGCAACAAAAGAGCAACAGTGTTCACAAAACAAGCAAAACAACCTCCAAGCTTCTGGCACCCTTTGATTTAGTGACTTACTGAAATGGAGATTGGATGCTATGTGTGTCACTACATTTAAACAATTTTATCAAAAATTCTCTTCACTCTGCTGATTCTGGAATCATTTACAGCATGCCCGTGAAGCTGGTATGAAAAGGGGATGTGTGCAAGTCTTCTGTAGTAGATAATTGTCTTGCCTGAACTGCAGCTGTCTGGGTGCATGTACTGTTAATTTCACAAGCATACTTTTTTTTCCCCTCAAATACTTCAGTAGATCTAAGCACATTATAATATTATATATTTTGTATCTGAAAAAAGCTAACCCTCCAACTTCTGTCTGTTCTTTTTCCTTCCTGTCTAGTGTGGGATCAGGCAAAGCAAAGTCTCTACAATTGGCTTTGGTATGAGACGACCACATTTAGTCCTTATGTGGAAGAAACATCTTATGAAAACTCACTGTTAGTACAGCAATCTGGATCTTTGGCTTTGAGCTCTCTAATGCACGTCTTGCACAGCCTCACTCCCAATGCCAGGTAAGACACTGACAGACTTCACAGTAGCACCTGCTGAGGATCCAGTCTTCACCAGGTTACTCTGGACTTCTGTGTTAACTGTTAGGGATTGCCTCCTGGGAGGCGTATGCCTGTTTTCTGACAGCAGTTTTCAAGATGGAAACAATGGGATCTGGTTTTCATGTGGTTGGTTACTTTAAATGGAATTAAGCTCTAGCCAGCAACTGCATGTGCACAGAGTCCTGGTCGAGGGAGAAATAATATTTGCTAATGTTTTTTTTCTTTGGTTTTCCCCCTTTCATCCCTTAACCTAGGGGGATATTCAGACTGCTTGCTCAGTACCAGCTGGAGAACAAGGACAACCCATCTTACCCAGGTGCATACTTACTGTTTCCTCACTTGTTTGAGAGTGGCATTGCTAACTCAGTAACAGTAGCACTGGCTTTTTTTTTTTTTTAATATCATCAGCAACAAAAGAGCTGTACTTCTTGGTTCAGTGAGTCTCAGCAGTATAGACAGTCTTTGTATTAGTGCCAGATAGACTAGCTTGATTCTACCCTTCTCTTACTGTTGTTTGCTTTCATGTTTAGATGTTGTTGGGACCACTGAGGGGATTGGGGTTACAAAATTAAAATTGAGGGAGATTATGAACTTGCACAACAACAGTGCTTAATGAACCAGGGGAAAACAGGAGATTCAATTTCCATACTGTTCCTAAGTGATCTCCAATGTGTCCCTGCTTTCTAGGATCTGTGTAGAATACTCTGTCACGGTCTTAACAGATGCTGCAAAGGATGAGCAGCATGTTATTGGTGCAGAAAGATGGAAGTGAGGTAGAAGAGTTAGAAATTGAGAGATTTGTTATGCTGGGAAGTGCCATTAAGATTTTATTAGGCAGACAGGGTGACTGGAATGGTGAATCAACTGTTTTCTGTTGATTACTGAATTATTATCTTGGCCGTGTACTTGAAGTGATATTGTTGCTGTAGACGTTGTGGTGTAAGCCAAAGTAGTGTTTGTAGATAGGCAAAATGTATATTGTTAGACTTGGAAAAATGGTTTCAGATCCTTGTTCTCGCCCTTCTCTGTCTCCAGGCCTCTCTTTCCAAGACTTCTACCAGCGGTGTCGAGAGGCCTTCCTTGTAAACAGTGACCTAACGCTCAGGGCACAGCTGACAGAATTTAGGGACCACAAGCTCATTCGGACCAAGCGGGTGAGTTGCAGAAAGACAGTACTTCTGGGGATTCATTTATCTTAAACAAAAAGCTGCCTTCTTCCTTAGAAGTATACCTAAGACACAAGTGCGTGGCTCTCAGTGAGGCTTTGCAGTTTGAAGCACCTGGGGACTAGCAAAGCACTGAGATTCTGTAATTGCAGGTCTTTCTGTAACTCCGATCAGTGAACACTTCATATGGATAGGGGGCTGTAAAAACAAACAAAAAAACCCCACAACCAAAACAAAAGAAACAAGTGTGGTTATTTTACTCAGCAACTTGCAGGTCTCTGTGGAGCACAACTTCCTGAAGACTTTGAGAAGTAATGGATGTTGGAGCCTGACAGTGTGATTCAAATAATTACCTGTATTTTCATGGCAGAAGAGTGCAGAGTAGTCCTAATAATGAGGGAGTGTAGCACTGCTAGATGTGGGAATCTGGTGTAGAGATGTGTAGTGATACAGTAGCGTAGCCCACCAGAAGCTTTGTGTTTTCTGAGTATTTGTGCATTTCCAGTGTATCTCTAGGGAAATGTTCCTGGTTTTAGGCATGTAGTCTTCACAATGCTTGCCAGCTCTCATCCTGGCTGCAAGTATTAAAAGTAAGTGTTGCAGTGCTATCTAATGGCTTGCCTTGCACTATGCACTGACGTTAACAGAATGTGTATTGCATGTCTGTTCTCAGGGAGCTGATGGTGTGGAATACTTATTAATACCTGTAGATGACAGTACCTTGACCGACTTCTTAGAGAAAGAGGATGAAGATGTGTAACGTCTGTCTGTTCCCAAAACAACTATGGCAATTGCTCTCAAGGGCTGCTGGAGAGGAGCCTATACTCAGATTTTTCTCTTCAGTCTCAAAGCTGCTGGACTACTTACTGAAATGTATTAACTGTAATGAACAATGTTTCTTGTTTGCTACTTCAGGTAGTTCGGAATGATAACTTCTGCAAGCAAGCTATTTCTTGCTCTGAAGTTAGATTTATCTGCTTTGTCTCTTAGCTCAGACGATGCCCTCTTCATATCTACACAGCCAACTATAGTCAGGAGAACTAACTTGATAAGATTGTGCCTTCTGCTCTTTATCCAGGTATAAAGGCTTGGTTGGAGCAGTTCACATGGGAAGTGCAAACCACTAGATGGTCAGAGCTTTAGTTTGTACCGGTGATGGATTTTTTTTCCTCAACTGAGTGCTTTCTGGCACTCCTTTACCAGCTAGACGAGATTGGCTTCCAGCATATGAAGCCAAGATTTATTAATGCTAAGAGACCTGCATTGACTGCACAAGGAATATGAGCAGGTTTGGGATACTGTGAGTAACTTATTAAATTCTTGCAGTGAAACTGAAGGACTTTTCCCCAAAATGGAATTCTTTTATCAGAGGATTTAGGTAACAACTTGAGTCCATCACAGCTTAGATTACCTCTTGGTGCAGGTGAGATGGTCCAGCTTCTTTCGTCTACTTTCCAATTTGTAATCCAAAAATATGAAGAGGCTGTGAAGTTTAATTTACTTTATAAAAAAAAAAAAGTTTGTATATACGTATTTTTTTACATTAGGAGTATCCATTGATTGTGGAGGAGGCCTTAAATGCCACTTGCAAGCTCTCCCTTTTTGTACCCCTTAGAGGCTGGGAGAGTGTTGAAGTTTCACAGCTTTCCTTCACTGTGTTTCTCAGGTATGTGAGAGTAAGCCCTAGTTTTGTCAACTGTAGTCTGCTAATCAGACTTCAGGGACTCCGATGTCTAATACTTGGTAGCTGTGTTACAGCTCAATGTTGTAATAGTTCAAATCAATCAAATAAAGTACTTTATTAATTTTCATTAGCTTCTCTCATCTTCTACATGTGTTTTTATATTACAGGAAGATAAGAGATCTTTCTGGAAGTTACGTGAAAGCCTCATTTTCATTGTTCCATATACCTGTGCAAATCCTCATGCAGGGTGTGGAAGACTTCAAACTAATTAAGAAAAGTATTTTATATTCTTTTAAGGTATCAAAATTAAAAATAGTTTGTATGCCTTGTAATGCCAGTATATAGCTTTAGAAAAGAACCAGAACATCACATGGAAAGATTTTGTTACCCCTCGCTGGCATATACCCCGCAGTATACCTTCCATGGACAGAAGCAACAGGACAGAGGTTTACAGCCTAACTTGGATATATATTGAGAACATGGGATAGCTACTTCTCTCAGTGCCAAATCGATTCTTCAAATATAGGAGCTATTTAACTTCACTGAAGTGTGATAGGAGGGGAAACTGGTACGTACCAGCAGTACTCTCCAGCTTTCTTCCCCAGAACATCTGAGGCAACAGGAGAAGGCAAGGAAACTTGAGGAAAATTCTTAAAGGAATGAAGGAGTTATTCTCCAAGAAGACACCAAAGCTGGCTGCCCAGCTGAAGTGCTTGTACACCAACACACAACTTGGGAAACAAACAGGAGGAGCTGGAAGGCACTGTGCTACTAGAAGACCGTGATGTAGTAACCATCACTGAAGCCTGGTGGGGTGATTCCCAAGACTGGAGTGTGGCTGTCAATGGTTACAAGTTGTTCAGAAGGAACAGGCACAGAAGGAGAGAAGGAAGCATTGCCTTCTACATCAAGGAAGGAATAGAGTGTGAAGAGTTGTCCCAGAAGAATGACCACAAGCAAATCAAAAGCCTATGCATGAGTTAGAGACTGAGGCAACAAAGGGAGCCTTGTGTTTGGAGTCTGCTACAGGCTGCCTGATCAAGCATAGCCTGTTG
This sequence comes from Cyrtonyx montezumae, assembly GCF_038088225.1. Taxonomy (NCBI): domain Eukaryota; kingdom Metazoa; phylum Chordata; class Aves; order Galliformes; family Odontophoridae; genus Cyrtonyx; species Cyrtonyx montezumae. The sequence continues at coordinate 10,793,949 of NW_027072078.1, read as the reverse complement.
ATGAGGCTGCCTTTTTTCTAGCTACAAGAGACATCACATTGCAGACTTTCCTCCTGCTGGAGGACTTCAACCATCCTGACGTGCTGGAAAAGTAGCTTGGCAAGCTGTACACAGTCCAAGTCTTGCACCTGCATCATGGCAACCCCCACTGTCAACAGGCTGGGGGCTGAAAGGATAGAGCACAGCCCTTTCAAAATGGACTTGAGTGTACTGGTGGATGGTAAGCTGGACTTGAGCCAGCAGTGTGCCCTCGCAGCCCAAAAAGCCAACCATATCCTGGGCTGTGACAAAAGTATAGTCAGCAGGTCAAGGGAGATGATCCTGCCCTTCTGCTCTGTGCTGTTGCGACCTCACGTGGAGTACTGCATCCAGATGTGGAATTCTCAGTGCAGGAAAGACACAGACTTGTTGGAGCATGTCTGGAGGAGGCCCACAAAAAGTGATCCAAGGTATCAAACACCTGCATTATTAGATCAGGCAGAGAGCTGCAACTGTTCTGCCTGGAGGAGGCTGTGGGGAGACCTGAGAGTCTTTCAGTGTCTAAAGGGGGACTATAAGAAGGAAGGGGACAGACTCTTTAGCAGGGTCTGTGGTGGGGAAATGTACTTGAATTACTTTCAAAGTAAAAGGGGAGATTTAGTCTGGATATGAGGAAAAAGTTTTTTATGATAATGGTGGTGAGGCACTGTAACAGGTTGCCCGGAGGTGGTGGATGCCCCCCCATTCTTGGGGACTTTCAAGGTCAGGCTGGACAGAAATATGAGCAGCTTGATTTATCTGTGGATGTCTCTGTTCATTTCTGGGGAGTTGGCTTAGATGACCTTTAAGGGTCCCTTCCAACTCAATTGATTCTATGATTTCTAACTGATGTTCTCCTTTGGAGGTATGTGTTTCATAGGCTGCAATTCCAAAACTCCGCAGAACACATTAGTTCCTGCCTATAGCTGCTTAGGCTACCATTAGAACCACTAAAAGTGTCTACGTTAGCTGTAGAGTTCAAAAACAAGTGCTCTGACAGCTGTACAGCCCCCCTTTTATTTGGAGAGGAAGAAATTTCCTCCCACTTTGATACTTAGCCATCTTTGTGGCATTGATGATTGGTTTTATATGGCCTTAGCAGTTTCAGATAATAATGAATTTAGTCAACTTTCTCCATTTGTTTTTAAACGGAACAAGGCACGCACAATTACACTTAAAGCATCACCTCCATAATGTCTGAGAATTCTATTTTTATTCTAGTAGAAAAACTGCAACATAAACACTACTAGGACTAGGTCCCTTGTACAGCGTGGGTTGAGATCTCCTTGTATATCACATCACTCTGCTAGGTACGCTTAGAAGGCTGAAGAAGTAACATGTTCTTAAAGTGAAGCGGGCTGTCTGTTTCCTGGTTTGAAGTTGTTTTATTAAACAAGAGGGCAAAGTAAGGTATGAAAGAGGGGGCTTAAAATGGTTGACAGTGTGGCTAAGTTACTTTAAAGTGAGGCTGGGACCAGAGCCTTGCCACCAGAAGTTGTACATCAAAGTTCTAGAGAGGATGCCTTCAGGGCATTCTCAGTGTGTAAGACTGCTAGGAAAGCCTAGGTAGCACAACAGCTTCTTCACGTTTTACTAGGGCATTTCTAGCAGTGCTCTGCTGAGAACGGGCATAGTCTTCAGTTAGACCCTCTCCAGCTGAAAGATCATATAAGTTCTGGAGAAATATTTCCTAGAACCCTGATGATTTTAACTACTGCAGCTAATTCTTCCTGCAGTCTTCAAACAAAGCTCCAAGTTCACACAGGACTCAAATGTACCAAGGTGCTGTGTGCAGCACAGAAAAGATCTTGCTAAATAAACTAGTTTTATTAACTAAATTTAAAAATGTCATTCAGATATTTATACATTGGCAATGGAAGTATTTTCAGTTTGTTTAAATATTCTTCTGACGTGTATGTAATCCAGAGATGGTAAGATAAGTCATCTCCTTTGAAAAAGGAAACAAATGAAACATGAAACTCCTCCAATCATTATTGATAATGGAAATGCTACTTGATCAGTTTTATTAATCCTGTAATTAAGAGCCACAAGTATAGAAATTGATTTTAAAAGAAAACATATTCAATTAACCTGTCTTGAGAATGGGAAGTGTGTTATAGCATATTAACAAAATAAAAAACTTCTTAAGTTTTTTTAGTAGAGACCCTCTATTTAAAAAAAAAGTCAAAACATCCCCAAACCAACTACCACCCTTACTTTTGTATTAATGGCAGGATTTGCAATTGAATACTAGCACCAAATGCCTCAATTGTGCTCTATATAGATACATGAGCTGTCTTGTTGAAACTGTTAATGCAAACCAGTGATCAATACTGCTTTAACTATTATTGAGAGCTTTATTAACTAAAATTTCAGTGACTTGTACTGACATAATCCCAGTAAAGTAGAACTGCTGTGTAAGCTTGAAAATGGAGGCAAGTCAGATGTTTTTATTTTACCCAAACTAAACCTTGGGTGGTGTGATTATCAAATACATGTAACAATATTGAATACAATAACAGTAAATTTATTCAAGTGCACCCCAGTTATTGGGTAAATCACTTTTCAGCAGCCTGAAACAAGAATTTATTAGGAATCTGGTAGATGACAATCTATATCCCAAACATTGTGTGAACATACAATACAATGCTATACTGAACCAATTCAGAACATCTTCATTCAGCTTGCATTTGGATAGTCTCTATAAGATACTAAACTCTTGACTGTGTTCCCCCACTTCATGTTTTTTTCCTCTCTCTTACACCACCTGGAGGGGATCTTTGTCTTTCTCAGACAGAATTATGTTGATTTTGTTCTGTAGGTGGATAGTTAGCATGTCACGCAGCTCTGACAAGAAGCCTCGCTCGGTGTTACTGTGTTCACACAGAATAACACTTATACCGTTGGCAACTGCATCCAGAATATCATGGTGGGACATCTCTCCTGCCAAGAGGGAAAAAAAACGATGTAGATTTCTTGTAGTTGAGGTGAGTAATTTGTTTGTGCAATGTATACAGAATCTCAGCTAGAAGCTGAGAAGAAACCCATAAGGGGAAAATTAATGCCACCTGCTCAGTATTCTCCTATAACACTCCTATTCTGGCATCCCTTGAAGGATATTTGACTGATATCCCCCCAGTGTACAATTGAGACAAAACCACAGAAGTTCCATGCTGTCTTCAAATAGTGATATAATTTGCTACTTAGAGCAAGAAACTGAGTGCAGAGTATGGTTTTGGAAGTGAACTGTGTAGTGTCATGCATTTGCTCAACTGGGTTGCTATGATGAAGTAAAGCAACTGAGAAAGCTTTGCAAACAACTGTCTTAGGGTCAGCTCTGTAGTACTGTATATAAGGGGAGAGACAGAATGTGCCTTGCCAAAGAACTTGACTGAATTAAGCACACAATGGAAGGCATTCTTCATGATGTGGAGCAGGCTGTGGGGAGTGTCTGTTGCCAAGTCAGAACAAGGATAATGGACTGTGTCCTTTCCGTCAGACACAGTGGCTGTCATACCCTTGGAAAGATTTTGTAGACAATGTTATTAGCCACTGAGAACTCCGTAGGGAACTGGGGAAATAACCTGTATCTTGCTAAAGAAACTTGCAAGAGATTCTGCCATGTGTTGAAAAAAAAAGCACATATAGTAACATGTAGTTCAAATAACCATCACTATACAGCTATCTGATCCATGTTACCTGTACTCTACTGTTATTTTTCTGTTATTCCAATAACTGATTGTTTCTCAGTTCTAACAGGTAATTCTTCTTGCCAAATCTTTCAGCAGCCAGACAACCCTCTTTCTTCTCTTTTCCTAGTGCCTGTTTTTGTAAAGATAAAAAAAAAACCAACGTAGTCTCTTACCTGTGAGATAGAGGTCAGCTTCCATTCCCTTCAGGACACTGCTCCCAGAACCAGCACACACAGCAGCTTTCTTCACTGGAGAATCTGCAGGACACAAGGTGCCATAAATAATTTCTTTCCCTCTGTTTAGCCCTCATGTCAGTATAGTTATTGTGAAGCTATACTATAAACCTTGATTTTACGGTCAATGTACATTTATTGGAGGAAGAGACACAAATATCAGTTTGAAAGAGTCATAGGCCCCATAGCATCTGTAATAGTAAGTAAAATCCTCTGTGTAACAAAAAGATGTGTAGAAATTTATCTACAAGGGGTGGGAGAGTTTGTAGAGAACTCCAACACCATGGCTGGTTGTTGGCTACTGCAGATCAGTTCTTTTCTAGTGAGGTGTTGTTACTTACATATCTGAACTCTTTGATTGGCTCCTGCTCGTTCCAGGATTCTGAAGTTCCACTACAGTTTTCCAAACTAAAGCACCATTTGCACCCTAAAGCAGATTTCTGTGCAAGCTACGAGCTCCTCCATGCTATTAAAAATGTGTTTGCTATGACTGCTGATTCTAAACTATTGCCTGCATCATACTGACAGGAAATTTTCCGTATATATGTCATATTCAAGAAGAGGGAGGAGAGGTGGAAAGGCACATTATTTTCAAATTCAATTAAGATATTACAGTATCTTGCCATATAACTGCTCTTGATTTAGGCAGAATCATACTCCACACCATAACAAGGAGCTTCAAAATAGGTTTAGGTGCAATTGATAGCATTAAGAGACTTGTAACAAGGCTTCTGTCTCATAAGGTGCAAAGGTTTCTCAACAAATCTGCTCTCAAGAATTCTAACAGCTGTGTTTCTTGGAAGTTAAGATATGTAACTTGGCTGAAAGGATACTTGTTCCAAGTTATAGTAGTGAGCCACAGTTTGAGACAGTTTACCTTCTCTGTCACCATTTCTCTCTCATCAAAACATGGACCATCATTCAGGAGACCACAAAGCATCTTTACTACTTTAAGGTGCTTTTAAATTTAACAATTAATCGCATCAGGGGTCATGTTATGAGGCAGTACAGACTTAAGTCTGATATCTTGGGCAAAAATATGCTAAGTTATTATATGAATTATTAAAAATATCCCATAGTCAGTTCATGCTGTGCTTGCTTCACAGTGACAACCACCATAAAACATTTTCCAGTCAAAAATGACATTCCAGATGACATCCTTTTTGCATGATTTTATCACCAACATTCTAAAAGGCTGCTTCTTGTCTTTGACAGCACTTGATGCTGTTTGCAAGTAAACCTGTCCAAGGCAGCAATTTCTCACACACCTACACACACACAGCTTGTTTTCCTGGAACAGTAGTTCAAATGGGCATTGTTAGTGGCAGGTTTCCTTACCAAGTGTCTTGCCTGTTCCCACGGCGAGGCGGACATGGAGTAATTTTAGGTGGCTTTTGATACGCTCTATTATGTCTGACAAGGAGGCTGGCTCGGTCAGCGTGCAGAGACGTCCCATTCCAGTATGTGGAAGAAGTGGCTGAGGAGAAAAGAAATTCAAATTACTGTGAGAAAGCTGACTCTAGAAGTTCACGTTACTTTCCGTAATGCACAGAAATAAATGTATTGGGCATTAAGGAAGGAATATGCATGTTACTGAATGTAACATACTAACTACAGTAGCTTTCAGAACCAATTTTAGAATTAGTTCAGGCCACACAGTTATTTTAATTGTTTTGGAAAATGGGTGTGGCTTTAAATGCTGGCCCACAGGCCAGTGTTTCAGAGCACTGAAAGGCAGCATAGGAAACCTGCGATGCCAGCAGCTGGATTTCAGTTTTTAGGACATCAGCTCACACAAGCTATGTTGACTGGAAGTAATATACAATTTTATTACCTTCTGTAACAAGAGAATCTCAGTCTTGTGATAAAGAAGGCTGTTCTGGGACAATAATGCCACCACCTCCAGCAGTGCTTTCTGAGAGCAGTTCAGGCTGACTCGTGTTTGCTCCTCACCATCAACCCTGAGGAAAGATGTGTTTGGTTCTGGCTAAGAGACTAGATAAAATTTCAGCACTGTATTCATAGAAAATAAAGGTGTTTATCACAGAGGTCTCCTGTTGAGAAAGGGGAAATAAAAGATTTAACAGTCTAACTTAGTCTACTCTCCTAGAGGAAACGACGAGGAGATTTAACAAAACTGTACTCATTTTCTATTTCTTGTTATCTCTCTTCACCACTTTAATCTCTGTGATGCTACGCAAAGTTGATAGTTACCATTTAATAAAATACAGATTGATCAGAAGGTGATAATTACCCTTAAAATTTATGGTTCTGTTGCTGAAAAAAATAGCACTGCACAGAAGAATAAAGTGGTTACAAACAGTAAAACACTTTTTTGTTGTTGTTCCAGCAACTTAATGTTCTCAAGCAGCAGAAAGTCAATGTTAGAGAGTGAAGCAGATACCTGACAGGGAGAGTAGTGAGACAGAAGGTCTCTGGGATATCGCTGATTTTGGACAGCACTGTCTCTAGATTCTCAGCAGTGTCTGCACAGAATTCTACCCGGTGAGTGCCCTCAGTTGGATGGCTTGGAGCAGTTGATGGGTGCAGTGGGACAGAAGTACAAGCACCTGAGAAAACAGAGCAAGGACTGGTTTTAGAAAGCTGAATGATGTGGCTGATACTGATTTAGCATGTATCCAGGAGAGGTGCAGCTTTGAACAATATTTCCCCTGACCAGAACTCAGGACTCTTGTTCTCTAAAGTGCAAATAAGTTGACTGATATGTATCATCTGTTACTTTTAACACCATTCAAGTTTTATCCTAACAGTTGTACAAAAAAAAAATCATTTCTGGTTTGTAAAGCAGGCTGGAAAAAGGCACAGCTGTTCTCGTTTATAAGCCACAGCAGAAGATAAAAGTATAAAAGAATTTCAGGCACTAAGTCATGTAGGAACAATGAGATTATCTATAAATTTATAAATTACAGGCAGCGATTTAAAGTCAGCAGCCTCAGCTCTAACCGAGATAGACAGTAATCACGCTGCACCTGTTCTGGCTGTGTCCAACAGCACACAGGCACCTGGAAATGTCCTCTGGTGTTCGTAGCTGGTCTGTAGCACACCAAGGTATTACTTGTAAAAGGCAGAGGAAAGGAAAGCATGGAGGCAAGGCTCCCGTGCAGAATAATTTGATGGATATGAATACCGCTGAGTAATTGGAACCAATGTCGTTTTGTTTTGAAAAGTCTCACCGAGTCCCTTGGATAGCCAGTTGTTCACTCCGTGCGGTACGGCATCGTACGCTGTGTGCGGGGAGTAAATCCCGATCCTGTGCTCCAGAGCCCGGACCACCAACCGCTCCTTCCAGGTCCTCCACGTCACCCGCTTGAGCGGAGCAAAGATGGGAGGGTGATAGGAGAGAACGAGGTCTGCGTTCTTCTGCACCGCCTCCTCCATCACCTGCTCGGTGAGGTCGTTGGTGAGGAGCAGGGTGCGCACAGCGTGGGGAGGGCTGGGTTCCACCAGCAGCCCCACATTGTCCCAGCTCTCAGCCAGGGAGAGGGAAGCGAAGTCATTCAGGGCGGGAACGAGCTCTCTGAGGTTCATGAGTGAGCGGGAGGGCAGGCGGCCCGCGGCACGGATGCGACGGAGGGACCGACAGAACAGCAGCATGCGGAACCGGCGGGGGCCGCGCCCGCGGCTCCGCGTCTCATCGCGCCGGGCGGAAGTCCCGCCCGAAGCCGCTTTTAGCTCCGGCGGAAGCACGCCGGGACCGCGGGGCGGAGCTTCCGCCGCTTCCTCCGGGCCGAGGGGCGGGCTGTGTGCGGGGTGCTGGGCTGGTGTCTGTGGTGGGAGTCTCATCTCGTGGATGCATGCCATTACTGTACGTAACGCCGTGGGGAGAAAGCTCAGAGCCGCGTAGACGTTTTAGAATCGAAAAGATATGGGGGTTGGGGGAAGGGTGAACCAAACGCTGTGTTTTCCCATTGCAGGTGATTGCTATATACCCACCTACCTCGCCTTTTGATGAGCAGACATGGTGAGAACTAGAGCGCTTCTTATGTACTTCTGTGTTCTCTGAAATGTTCGTGTGTTGGAAAGCGAATGGCTGCTCTGCGTCTCACGTGGTGATGTGTTGTACACTGATGCTGTGCAGCATTTGCAATGAAAAGCGCGGGTTGCCATTTCAGACTTTTAAAAGGTAGTGTGAGAAATAAAACAGGTCAATCTACTGTTTCATCGATCTGAAATCTTAATCAGACTCTCAGTTCTAAGGCAGTAAGTTTTAAGCATCATTTGGCTAATACTTGGTAATCCAGTTTGTTTCTTTTCCCACCAAGCTTTGTTCGAGTTGCAGGCACTTTCATAGCCCTTCAGTGTACACAGCACTGTACATTTACAGGCTTCTAAGCTCATTTCATTTTTTTTATGATGGATGAAAGTACTGATACTACAGATACAGCTAATTTGCCACTTGTATTAGAGGTACTGATAGAATATAATGTTGCTGGAGAAATGGCTTCTTTGGTGCCATTGAAGGACACTACTAAATACCTTGATTTGTATGAAGCAGTAAAAAAAATACATTCAAGTGATTTTCTTTAATGTTCGTTAGCGTGTCTGGTGGTGCCCCATTGATGGTTGGTAAAAAGGAGAGATTTATAAAATTAATAGAAGACAATGCAGTGGCTGCCAGCAGCTCAGTTTGACGAAATATCACAGCACCGTACATTGAGCAAATGTGTGTGTGAAAGCTTTATAAATGGTGACATCATGCAAATCGTCATCAAAGCAGTGCATTTCATAAAGCCTGAGGGATTGAAGCTTTATCAATTCTGAAAGTTTGTTAAAAGCATGGATGCTGATTATAGGGACGTCGTTAACTTTTCTGAAAGAAGGTGGCAGAGTCAGGGTAAAATGCTAAAAAGACTTTGTGATTTGCATTCAAGTCCTTTACAGAATCAAAAGGAAAATTTGTGTCAGAATTTAAAGATGAAAAATGGCTCACACATTTAGCATTTTTGGTGGATTTGACCACTCTCTTAAATGAGTTCTTAGACATGTGTCTTCAGTGTGAAAATCAACTTGTTTCTGCTGTGTTTCAAACCATAACAGCATTTGAAATTTAAACTTAAGTTATGAGGAGCACAAGTTACAGAAAATGATTTTGTGCGTTTTGATGCGTTGGTTAAACACAGTCCTGGGAATAGCTAAAGATATGCAGCTATGCTTTCCGAATTGATAAAGGAATTTGAAAATAGATTTCAGGATTAAAAAAACAACAACAATATTTTGGTGTATTTGCAACTCAGTTTTTAATCATATGGATACATTAGCTGTTAATTTTCAAGTGGAACGTTTAGAGTTGCAATCAAACATTCAATTCAAATTAAAACTTAGTCATGTCTCTTTATCAGACCTTTCCAAGCCCTCTCTTACCGGAGAAAAATATCCCGTACTTCACGATCACGCCTTATTCGTGTCAACGTTTTTTGGCAGGACATACGTTTGTAAGCAGTTATTGTCAAGGGTGAAGAGGGGATGAGTAATATTTCATCAAAAATCTCTGACAAACAGCTTGAGATCTCACTAAGAGCTGCAGCTGCTCCCACTGAAACAGACCTTGACTCATTAGTTTGAGAAAAACTGGGTCAAATATCCCACTAGTTTTATGTTTCTGTTGCTGTTTGTAAAAAAAAAATATATATTTATAAAAAGGTTTTGTTACTTATATACATGAACTATATGATATATTTTATCTGTGGCCTGGGACAATTTCTGTTTGCCAGCGTGGCCCAGGCAAGCCAAAAGGTTAGATGCCTGTGCCTTCATGGCTGTAGTTCTGTGTATGTGTAATGTGATGTGTAGTTTTGTATAGTTTGTTTGTGGGGGCAGGTTATGCGTTGTGCCATTCACAATTAGCCTGCTCACTCAGAAGGCTGTTGTCTAATAATACCCATCACTTCTTCCTCTGATTGTAATCCAGTAGGGTATGTGTGCTGCAGTATAACCTCCTGAAGTAGATATTACCATGACTCTTCAAATTTGCAGTGAAGTGACCGTGTAAGATGAATAAGGTGTCTCTGAAATGTAACAGCACAAACTGGAGCTCCTGTGTTGCTGTGGCAAACTTGGTTTGGCATGAAACTCACTGAAACTAATGAGTTCTGGTAATTCTACTGGAAGTGTGCAAGGTTTGTGATAGTAGCTTACCTATGACCCAGCGGAGACCAGTGCTTATGTGCAGTGGAACCTTGCTCCTGTCTTGATGGGAGCAGGAAAAAAATCTGATCTGTAGCTGTTAGCATTTCATTGCTGGCTTAATTATGCTTTGTGACTCTTTCTCAGGCTGTCACGCTGCACACTGATGTAGGAGACATTAAAATTGAACTGTTCTGTGAGCGAACACCAAAGACATGCGAAGTAAGTTGAATAACCAGAGTGGGATTGTGTAGTGTTGAAGGAAAGCAGTAAAAATAGTGAAGAGCACAGAGCAGGAGAAGTGTCTGTTCCAGCTAACATTTTCAGATAATAGAATATTCCATTTTAAGTTGGCATGGAACATGTTGGGCAGTGTATTCTTGTGTGTTGTGTCATGGAGTCTTAAGCTTTGCTGACTGTTTCTCACCAGATAAGATTACTTGAGAGTTATTTCTCTCCAATTTCTGGTGTATTTCAGAGTGTCCTTTGCTCTTAAGGTGAAACTTGGGACATGGCCTGGGATTCCCATATTTGCATTGTTTTGCATGCACTCAAACAGATGGGACTTCTTTTTAAAAAGAAGTAAGAATCACTGCAAGTTTATCAAAGACCTCAAGTTTTCTGCATTAAAATTAAGCTTATGTTGAAATTGGTTACTTTAAATAAATAAAAACCTGAGGCTTGAAGTTATTTATTACGAAACTGTGACACATTTACAAAATAGAAATGTGAATGCAAGGAGTATTTATGGATCTGTCTCAATGCTCTTGTTCAAGTGGGATGGCCTTGTGCGGTCAACCTTATTTAAATCCTTTTTATCTGTGAAATTGTCAAAGGAGCAACATAAGCATAATTCATTATGACTGTTCTGATGCATTATTCTGTGGGATTCACTGAGTAATGATTCTTCAACAGAACTTTGTTCTGTGGGAAACCAAGGAAACAGGAGCTCTAAAGACAAACTTGAAAATATAGCACGTAAAAAAGATTCATGGTTTTCCAGCTGTTTCTTTTTTGGTGATAGATCATAAAATCATAAAATCTTTTGTATTGGGAGGGACCCTTAAAGGTTTGTTTCCTATCGCTACCGAACCTGCTATAGAGCTTGCTCCTTGCTTCTTAAAGCCCCCTTTTAGACACTGAAAGACTGCTCTCTGGTCTCCCCGGAGCCTTCTCCAGGCAGAACAGTTGCAGCTCTCTCAGCCTGTTCTGATAGGGCAGGTGTTCAATACCTTGGATCATTTTTGTGGGCCTCCTCTGGACATGCTCTTAACAGGTCTATGTCTCTCCTTCACTGAAGACTCCACACCTGGATGCAGTGCTCCAGATGAGGCCTCACAGACACAAAATAGAAGGGCAGGATCACCTCCCTCGACCTGCTGACCATACTTCTTTTGAATAGGCCCAGTCGGCTTTCTGGGCTGCAAGGGCAAATTGCTGTCTCAAGTCCAGCTAACCATCCACCAGTACTCGATCCTTTCATTCCCCACTTTGTGTTATAGTGGGGTTTGCCACTACTCAGGTACAAGACCTTGTACTTGGGTTTGTTTTACCTCATTAGGTTCACCTGGGCCCAGTGCAGGGGAGTTAGAACAAGACAATCTTTAACCCTTCCAACCCAAGCCACTCTATGACTTGTGAAGCTCACATCATACCTGTTTCTCCCCTCTCCGTATCTGTTCATATTATCTGCAAATGGCTTCACTGTTGCCTGTTAGACTTTCATATAACGTATGATGGTTTTTTTTTCCTTTAATTGTGTTCGGTACTGTTTATAGCAGTAGCAAAAACCTAAAGAGGGTTGGATGAAGCCTGAGTGCTGCTTATGCTTTTTCATAGCCAGTGGTGGTCTGGGACAGGGGACAAATGCCATGACATGGTCACAATGCAAAGCAGAGGCAAAAGTGTTCTTTTTGGTCTTGCCATTTTAGTAACAGGGAATATCATTTCTGGCTATTTTATTAATATGGTTTGTTTCATATCCTTAGAATTTCCTGGCTCTTTGTGCTAGTAACTACTACAACGGCTGCGTGTTTCATCGGAATATAAAGGGCTTCATGGTTCAGACAGGGGATCCATTAGGTAAATTCTTCTGTCAGAGTCTCTCTGTAAAAAAATATACATAAATACTAAAGTAGAACATAAATAAAATATCAAGAAATACAAGGAAATTGTAAGCATCTATAATAATTATTAAAACAAAATGTAAATAAAGTTAATTAAAAAATATATTGCATTGCTAATTGAAGTTTTAATGATGTGAGCTTGCAGAGAAGCAGCCATTACCTCGTTCTAAATAATCTAATGCAGTATAGCATTCTATAAACTATAATTTTTCCAGCTCTTTCCATTAAATATGATAGTTCAGCGGTTGATCAGGTAACAGTTGCTGCTGTGGTTTCTCAGATTTCTACCTAGAAGGTTACATTGCCTCTAAAGCAATTGGGAAAAATGTCTCAGGCAGCATCAGGTGCTTGGGAGAACATCTAATTCAAATGTGTGTCTGTTTGCACTCATGCTGAGTTTAATCTGAGGATATAGCAGATCTGTTTGTTTCACTTCTGATAGGCAATTGTATAGAATTATGGCTCTGCTCAGTGTTAAGACAGGAAAACCTGGTTCCTGGCTCAAACACACTAGGGCGTGTAGCCTTTGTTGAAAATTTTTATAATGTTATGTTATTTTATTTCTGCATTTTCTAATCTGAAAATCCAGTAATTTATTGTGGTATTTCTTCGTCAGGCACTGGGAAAGGAGGAACCAGCATCTGGGGCAAGAAGTTTGAAGATGAATTCAGTGAATACCTAAAGGTACTTCTGTGCTCTCAATATGCTGTTATGTTTTCAGATTAATTTTGTTTACAGGTTGGTGTGTTTAATCCAGCATAACACGGAGCATACCCATTTTGTAATTGTAAAATGAAGTATAATCAAGGAAGAGTTAGTAAGCTTGTTATTAAAACGGAAACAGATATTTTATTACTTGGTAAGTTAGTTTTGAGGGTTCTCATCAGGGAAAACAGAAGTAGAACCAATTTGTAACATGGTATTTTTAATGCACTAAAGGCAGAGAAGTGTTTTTTATTCGCAAAAGCAGATTTGATGAGCTAATTATGAGTTGTGATACCATAATTGTGATACCACGTTGTTGGTTGAAACGAACTAGATTAGTTTTTAATAATGCTGTAGAAGAATACCAAGTGGGGCCCCATCCCTGGAGATGCTCAAGGCCAGGTTGGATGGGCCCTGGGCAGCCTGATCTGATGGGTGGCAGGGTGTTGGTACTGGCTGAGCTTTAAGTTCTGTTCCAATCTGAGCTATTCTGTGATTCAGTGGTCAGGTCATTAAGCACATTGTACATGTTGAAGTTCTGCTTTCACAGGTGATGGGTTATTCATTTTGAGGTTTTTTTCTTTTTCAGCATAGTGTCCGTGGGGTGGTTTCAATGGCAAACAATGGTCCAAATACCAATGGATCACAGTTCTTCATCACTTATGGCAAGCAACCGCACCTGGATATGAAGTACACTGTTTTTGGGAAGTGAGTGACCCTACTGTATGCCTCCTTTTTACAGTGTTTAATGGACATGTATATCTAAAAGCATGTGCAATGCAAATTTAAATGCTTCAGATTCTGAAGTTCTTTAAAATATTGGATGTGAAAGTTTGCTTTCCACTGTCACCAGGATTACTCATTGCAAAATGCTGCTCCATTTTTCTTAAGACAAGGGAAATCGCTTGAGATTGGCATATTAAAAACTAGTTCAAGAATGGAGCTGAGTTGAGTTGGTGGGTTTTTTTGTTTTTTGTTTTTCTTTTTTAAAGCACACTGTTCCTGCTTGCTATCTCATCCCATGCCCAAATGGGTGCTGTCCGATTTACACAAACTCCAGAACAACTGGATACACTGCTAAGGGTTTGCTGAGAAGCAAGAGTCTGCTGTGCAATTAGAGATGTGAATGGTCACACTTCTGTGTAGGTGATACAGGCAGTTTATGAAATCGGATGAGATTGTTTAAGGTGCATTATTATTCTAAAATATTCTTATGATAACAGAAATTGCTGGTAATATACCATCCTCAAAGCACACGTTTAATCTCCGAGTCTTTCAAGTACTGGTTTTTCAATCTCAAAATCATGCTGATATCTTTTCTTTTGCTTGTTAAGAAGTCTGTAAGTCTTACTGAGGAAAAGTTGCACTTTTCAGGGACTTAAATATTCAAAGGGAATGGGTGAAAATTGAAAATGCTGTTCCCTTCCTCTTGCATTGTTCGTAGGCATCTGAGCATAGATGTTTCTTTCATTTATGAGTTCGTTTAGAGGCGTGATTGAAAGTCAGGTTTTTTTGGACATCTTTCTTAGAAAAGAGTGAATGCTCTAACAGGAACTTTGTCAGACTGACCATGCAGTTGTCGGTACTCCTGCCCCAGCTGAATCAGAACAGATTATGCAGTTTGTGCACCAACCCACAGTCCAGCATCCTAGCTTCAGTGAACTGATGAATGTGGCAGTGAACACTGTTGTGCCATTAGATGTACACAGTTATGGATGGTTCTTAGCAATTTTGTATTTGAGAAGGTGGTTCATAGGTACATTAGGTTGGAAAGGACCTACAAGGTCATCTAGTCCAACCATCCTCCTAACACCATCCCTATGCAACTACTAAATCAGATCCCTTAGCACCTCATCTAAACGCTTCTTGAACAGCGCTAGGGATGGTGCCTCAACCACCTCCCTAGGCAGGCCATTCCAGTGCCTGACCACTCTTTCGGAGAAATTATAATCACAGAGTATGATAATAATCAGAGTAATTATAATCACAGGTTTGGAAATTGATTTTCCAGTCGTGGATTTCAGTAATGCACTGAGATGTTTGGTATGACCAGTACCTTTCTGCTGCTATGGTTAGTCATGGGTTATGTGCCATATACAGTGTTTGGTGGCCTTATTTGGATCATTTGCTTGCAGAGACCTTGCACTGTGACGCTTAAGCTAACTGTGAAGTGTTCAGAGATGCCTCTACTGTGGAGGCATTGTTAATTGGCAGGAGGAGGTTCTGAGCAGTTCTGCTTTTCTTCCAGAGTAATTGATGGCTTGGAGACCTTGGACGAGCTGGAGAAGCTGCCTGTGAATGAGAAAACCTACCGACCTCTGAACGACGTTCGCATCAAAGATATCACGATTCATGCCAACCCTTTTGCTCTGTAGCCACTAACAGTCGTGACACATTTAGAGATGGGTCAGACCAACCGCTGGATTGGCGATGTTTGATGCGCCATCATTTGGGGTTTTACTGGAGCTGGGCTGAACCGGGGTGCGCTGAACGTGGGGTTTGCGGAGCTGTTTTGGGGAATTGTCCCGGGGTGTTTTGTGTTCCACAAACCCATGTTTCCACAGTGTATTTTGACTTTTATTGTCTTCTGAGCATTGCTTTACGTACTTGTAAAATAAGACTTATATATACATTTTGCAGATCTCTTTTCTGTCATGTTTCATAGTGGTACAACGTTGAAGCAATGGCCTTTGCACACGGCCAGCTTTCTGAAACCTTCCCGTGTCAATACTAATATGCCTTACTTAGTCATTTTTTCAGAAGGTGTAGTACCGTCTAATTTTTCCCCCTAGGTGAAAGCAGCGTTCCAGACAGAGAAAATTCCTCTGCCAGCGGACGGCGTTTGGCTTCTGTGACGGAAGCAGGACAGCCCCGCAGCGGTGCGGCGGTGGGCGGGGCAGTGGGGGAGCGCCGCCCGCTCCAGAAGGTTGCGCGGCGCCTCCATTTTGTCGCGGCTGAGAGCCGAGAAGCGGCGGCAGCGGAGGCTCCGGAGGAGGTAGAGTCGGCTGTCGGAGAGAGCGGCGACAACCCGGGCTGCTGAGGTACGGGAGCGGGGCCTCGCTGCCGGGCGGTGGGACTGAGGGACGCGGTGCGGGAGCGGGGAGCGCCGTCTTTCCGTCGGCGCGGCCCCGCTCGGTGCCTCCCAGCTCCAATCTCCTCGGGCCGCCATGTTGTGGGTCCGCCCCGCGGCTGAGAAAATGGCCGCGGCGGCCGCCGCGGCGAAGCGGCACGCGGCGGGGAGGCCGGGCCGGGGGAGCGGGGGCTGCGTGTGGTGGGGGAGGCCTGGGTGCCCCGGGCGCGCGGGCGGTTTAAAGAGCGGAACGTGTCGTGGGTTGCAGATGGTGAGCTCCAGGCACAGCAGGCAGCCCGAGTGGCGCGAGAAGGAGCGCTGGGAGCAGCGGCGCGGCGGCAGCGAGCGCCAGGGGAAGCGGAGATCGCCCAGCGGGGCCCAGGAGAGCAGGCGCTACGGGAAGGAGAGCTCCAGGCGGCCTCGCAGGTGAGGGCCGCTGCAGTGTGGTACCTGTGGGCCCGTGCGTGGGGCTGGGCCGCTCCGGCACGGCCTTCGTAGGGAACGTAGCGGTGGAAGTATTTCAGGATTTACGTCCTGAAACCTAAGCAGAAAAACAAACTGGCCAGGGTATGGAACGTCACATCTGTCCTACGAGGACTGGCTGAGAGCTGGGGCTGTTGTGCCTTGAGGAGGTTCCGGGAAGACCTGAGATTGGCCTTTCCCTACCCGAAGGGGGAATATAAGAAGGGAGGGGGGCGGAGTCTTTAGCAGGGCCTGTTGTGATAGGATGAGGAGAAATGGTCTCAAATTAAAGGAAAAGAGATACAGACTGGGTATAAGGAAAAAACTTTGCATTAAGGGTGGTGAGAGACCACCTCATGCCCAGAGAGGTGGCTGCTCCGTTCTTGGAGGGGGCTCTGAGCACCTGATGGAGCTGTAGGTGTCCCTGTTCAATGCGGGGGCATTTGGACTACATGATCTTAAAGGGACACTTCCAACTCAGACTACTCTGTGTCTCTGTGAAGATGCCGGAATTACTTCAGTTGGGTTTACGTTTTGCTTCTAGTAAATGTTCAGAAGCCAAATCCATAAATGACCGGGAGCACCACGAGCGGAGGCGCTACGTGGAGGAGTACAGGAATGAGCACACACAGGGCTGTGACAGCGGGCAGCGGCACCGTGAGCATGACAAGAGTGCCCAGCACCACCACAGCAGCAGGTCCTCGGGCCGCAGCAGGAAGGGCAGCTACAGATGGCAGTACAGGATGCAGCACAGTGCCTACCACCACCACCGCCACTCACAGGTGGTTTGTCCAGTTGTAACTGAGGGGCTTGTGTCTTAGGGAGATAAGCTCCCACCTGGGCAGCAGTAATTGGGGGGGTTTGGGGAATAGATGAGCCTTTTTGTTCCTATTGATTGATGATTCTTTTGTTTGTTTGTGTTCTGTTTTTTTTTTTTTAATCTGTAGTGAGAACGTATACTTTGAAGTTACGCTTGTACAGCTGTGGAACATAGTCTTGGTTTTTGTTAGTTGGCTGTAATTTGAGCCATTAATGAGTAGAAACTATCAGCTGGAGTATTTGTCCAGGAAAACATATTATGACATCAGATACTTACTTCTGTCCTACTCAGAAATCCAAATGCAGTCTCTCAGACTTGCTTTTGAATACGTATCACTGAAATAACAAGGAGATAATGTCAGGTTTTTACATGTTTTTTGGTAATGATTAAGTAAGTTGCTTTAGGTTTCAGATCTGTAGAATGAGATGAGTACAGTAACTGTCCAGTTAGCAGGGTGGTTTTTCTTACCTTTATTGTATATTTAACTGTTGAAAAAGCTGAAGATAGGGTTTACAGTTTAATATCTTTAGCTGAAACAGCCTGAAGTAAAGACGTGGTATTTTTGTAATATAAAGAAAAGCTGTTACTGAATATTCAAATATTCAATATTCAAAGCAGTGATGACTTGATTACTTAAGAGAGGTATTTTTATTTAGCCGCAAGGCTGTTTTATATAATGTAATTATTAAGTCCTTTTGCTATAAGAAATGAGGGCACTGAAAACCTAAATGAAAATTCAGTGAACCAATCTTTTTAAAGAAAAAGCAATGTTGTACTTTTTTATTGCCTTGCCACTTTGAGTATCTCATCTGAAAATCTGTTCCTTGCCATGTTTTTCTCCTGTAACATAAACTATGTGCCCTGTGAATTTCCGGGGACTGAATTTGAAATTGCTCCTGCCAACCGTTTGTGGCCTGGCGTGTATCTGAATGCCCGAATATCTCCCCGCTGAATGAATTTCGTATTCTGACCTGAATTGACTCGGGTTTATTGATTGGCTGGACCATCTTGGTGCCGTTCCAGAGGAGTCATCGAAGGAAAAGATCCAGGAGTGTAGAGGATGATGAGGAGGGTCACCTGATCTGTCAGAGTGGAGACGTACTAAGTGCAAGATGTATAGAATATTTTTCAAAACTTATTAACATTCAGATGTCTTATGCTAAAAGAAATGACTATGTGAGGGGGCTGTGGCAGTCTTTTCTTTCTTTCCTTTTGTTCTGTTTTATTTGGGGGGAGGGGTTGGGATGGTTAATGTTCTTCTGGAGAACTTAAATGTATTTCTTTTTTCCTTTCTCTCTCCCCCCCTCCCCCTTTTTTTTCCCCAAAATAGTAATATGGTAGAATGAGATACCTGTAAATGTGACTTGATGAGAGTTGTCTGATAATAATCTCTCAACATAGTTACTTTTAAAGAAGCACAGTCTAGAATAACCTTCAGTGGTAGCATTTAGCCTTTTCTGTTTGTTTTATTTTTATTTGCTTGTATTTTTTAACGGCTGAGCAGTATGACTTCTGGGGCTGATGGTTCTTTTCTTTATAGATGAGATTGTTGCTACTTTGGGTGAAGGTGCTTTTGGAAAAGTGGTGGAATGCATCGATCACAAAGCGTAAGCCTGTTTTTTTTCCTAAGAACGTGTCGTTTGTTGCAGTGATAGAATCACAGTGTGGTTCATGAAGTGCTCAGTGATTTTATTGATTCTATCCCTATTAGCTCATATGTTACTCTGTATTAACATTTGGACGTAATGCATTCAGGGTTCTTTGTTTTGTTTTCTTTTTAATTCATTAATAACAACTCTGGTAGTTACAGATGCTTTGAGGCTGGAAGTGGAGATCAGACTGCTCCACTTGTTCATTATAATTCCATCTTGGGGCAGGTTTCTTGCATGTTCTTTGGAGCATGTACTGTTTGCTGTTAGAGAGTTTTTGCTGTACCCCTTGAGTTGAATTCAAACACGCGCTTGTGCTTAAAATATAAAAGGGTGTAAGTGAGCAGTGCATTGGGCAGAGTCTCCAAAGATGTGCCATGAGCTGCTTCTTTAAATATGCCCAGATCAGCCCTGCTTCGTGAGTGTTGGCACGTGCTGTCCCAGCCCAGCATTCATTTTGGGCCCCAGTGCCAGTTCCGCTCGCCAGAAGAAGCACCTAGTGTTCGTGTTTTGCAGTTGCTGTGATACAATCCTGGGAAACTTAAGCAGGAAAAGCTTCATTTACTTAGGCAAAGTTATTTTGTCCCTGGTATTTTTGCTTCCAGGGAGTTTAACCCTTCCTGCAGTTAGATCTTACTAGCAGGTTATTCTTTCATCTCACATCACTGTTGACGTATAGTTGGAATTTAAGTTTCCCCTTCGGTTGAGAGGTAGAGTTGGGTGCAGGAGGCTGTACTCTTCTCAGATGTGAATGTGTACTCCATCGCAGCAGTTGTGCAGAGCTGCTGGAGGTGGCAGCAGGAGGTAAACCGGTGTTCATTCGTCAGGAATAGCACTGAAACACCAGGTATTGAGTATACTTGAAACTAGAGCAGCTAGATTTTACTTGTGCTTGTGTCTGTATGGACCTTTGTTATTATTAAAAGTCAGTATATACTTCCAGTTCTTGAAGGGAGCTTTTAAGCGTGAAGGTGAGTGACTTTATATGGTCCAGTAATCTCAGGACGTAGGGAAGTGGCTTTAAATTAAAGATGATAGAACCATAGAATCACTCAGGCTGGAAAAGACCTCAGAGATCAAGTCCAACCAAAGCATAACCACACTGCCCTAATTCTAACAAACCTAAATGTTGTACATTTCCTGATGCGTCAGGAAAAGACTCTGAAATGCCAACTTTCTGGCTTTCCTTATATCTGATAGAAGAAGTGCTAAACTATCCAGGCCTCTTTTAGATTATTTCCCATGTATTCTCATTTTCTGAAAGCTATATTAGGAAGAAATAATTTACTCAGAGGGTGTGGTGAGGCAGTGGCACAGGCTGTGGAGGTGTTGAAGGCCAGGCTGGGGCCTTGGGCAGCTTCATGTGGGGGGTGGCAGCCTGCCTGGGGCAGTGGGCTGGAACCAGGTGGAGTTTAAAGTTACTTCCAACTTAGAACAATCTCTGAGAATGCTTTATCTGATAAGGTTTACAGGTTACATTTTTTTTTATACAGTGTATGGCAATTAGGGAATAATTGAAACTTAACTACTTCTAATGACTGTTTAACCCATTTATTTCAGGGAAGGTAGACATGTAGCTGTGAAAATAGTAAAAAATGTGGATAGGTACTCTGAAGCAGCACGTTCAGAAGTCCAAGTACTCGAACATTTAAATGCATCAGATCCTAGCAATACATAGTAAGTACCTTGTCTCTTTGATTGCTCCACTTTCTATAGTACCAGTGTTATTGAAAAAAAAGAACTGGAATGCACCAAACACCACCTGCAAACTGAATATTACAGACTCAGAATGACTACATGATAGCTTTTGAGTATTTTTCCTCCTAAGTCATCTGAGTTTACCTAGAGCTGGAGGGCGTGTGCTGTTTCTTGTAAGGGGTGCTTGCATTCTCCTCCATGCGCCGCTATACCCCAGCTCCTCTAGGGGCACCAGCTGTCCTGCAGTGCAGGCCCGCCCAGGCTCTAGCTGTTAACTTCTGGATTGGATTTTCAGCTGATCTTTCTCAGGCCTGTGAAGCTGACCTGGGATTCTGCTGTAGCAAAAAATATATTAATGCGTGGGCAGACTAGCAACATGGAAGCACTGTCTTCTCTGTAATGCTCATTGTAAGTTTTGGAAAAGCTTAATTTAGTTCTCCCAGATTTGTTTGTTTCTTTTACAGTGTTTTCCAGCAGGCTTCTTGTTGTTTTTGGCTTGGCATTGCCTTCTGTTAACAGTCTGGTTGTTCTTTATGTCCTGAACCACCATTCGTTAGGGTTTCTGTTTGTTTTGAAGCTCTGCTGCTAGAAGCAGATGGGCTATGTACAGAGGAGTAGTGGGTGTCTGAAGGGTTATTTCCCATAGCTGTCCACGTCATGTGTTGTGCACCTATGAGCACTGTGTAACTCACTGTTGAAATGTGTATTTTCCTGCTTTCTGCAGTCGCTGTGTCCGAATGTTGGAGTGGTTTGAGCATCACGGACATGTCTGCATTGTTTTTGAGCTACTGGGACTCAGTACCTATGACTTTATTAAAGAGAATGGCTTTTTGCCATTTAGACTGGACCACATTAGACAGATGGCGTATCAGATTTGCAAATCTGTGAACTGTAAGTATATGTTGTGCGTAATTGTTTTTTTTTTTATTTTATTTTTTGTAATTTGTTTAATTAATTTTCTTCACGGGCCTTGCTAACTTACCTGTATTTGTTACCTTGCAGTTTTACATTTGAACAAACTGACACATACAGATCTGAAACCAGAAAATATTTTATTCGTTCAGTCTGATTATATAGAGGAGTATAACCCAAGACTGGTAAGTTGCTGTCATCATCCCCTTCTTCCCCACGACCTTCTGGGTTTATTTCATCATTTGCATCTCGTGGTGTTTGTTTCACTACAGAAACGTGATGAGCGCACACTAAAAAATCCAGACATCAAAGTGGTGGATTTTGGGAGTGCAACATACGATGATGAGCATCACAGCACTTTGGTGTCTACGAGACATTACAGAGCTCCTGAAGTTATTTTAGGTCAGTGGAATCCCTTTTTGTCTGAGAGACCTGGGGTTTCAGTTCAGTGCTGATACCTGTAAGCAATGACCACATATGGGAAAACTGGAAAAGGTCTTGTTCAGAACTGGGCCTGTCTGGGTGGAGTGCTTCCTGTTCTCAAAGCAGTAATGAGCTTGCTGAAGTCTGGCACACTGATCTCTTTTACCTGGAGGAGTGTATGCTGTACAGTTGTGCTACCTTCTATCTGGAACTGTGCTACAGAAATGTGTGTACTAATGCACGAACTGTTCATTGTAGCCTGGTCCAACCTTGAGCTTTCTCAATGTTATTTTTTCACAGCACTAGGATGGGCACAGCCCTGTGACGTTTGGAGCATTGGGTGTATTCTCATAGAATACTACCTTGGATTCACAGTATTTCCGGTAGGTATCTGAGCCTCGGAGATGCAGCACATAGATAACTGCACTCCAACTTGGGAAAAACCTTGAGGGAGGTGGGGTTGCAAAACACTGTGATAAACTTCTCTGCATTTCCACACCGAAGGGATAACAGAGGTTGATTCATCTCGCAGACAACAGATACCACTCAAATGTGTGTGTTTTGATAGCAGTACTAAAAGGTGGAATTTATGAGCAAAGAGAAGGCAGAGCAAGATTATGAGGGGGGAAAAAATATCTAATGTGAGTTACTTCTGGAAGCAGATGACTACAGCATCTGTTTCTTTCTTCATGTGAGATTGATTACTGTTGGCAGTGTACAGTCCAGAAATCAGGTCAGGTTAGCGTGTGCATCATGGTAACTTAGTTTAGTAAGATGAGAGAGATGTTCGTTTTCCTTCAGACTCACGACAGCAAGGAGCACCTGGCAATGATGGAACGAATACTGGGACCTTTGCCTAATCACATGATACAGAAAACCAGGTAATTACACGCGTCATTTATCAGTGCAGTATTTGCAGGTATCGATTCAATGATTAAATTCTATTCTGTTCTATTTCTCTCATATTCGATTCGATTCTGTTCTGTTTTATTTGATTATTCTATTATTTCTATTCGATTATTATTTCTATTCGATTTGATTCTATTTTATTCTAGTCTATTTATTCAATTCTATTTTGTCTGTTTTATTCGATTCTATTCTATTATTCTATTCTGTTCTATTGGATTTGATTCTATTCTTTTCCATTCTCTTGCATTTGGTTTTATTCTATTCCATTCTATTCGATTAGATTATTCTATTGTATTCTATTTGATTCAATTCCATTATTCTATTCTTTCTATTCTATTATTCCATTCTATACTATTTTATTATTTCTATTATTCTTATCCTATTCTATTCCATTTTTCCATTTTTTCTATTTTATTTGATTCCATTCTGTTCTATTTTCTATTCTATTATTTTCTATTTTCTATTTGATTCTATTCTTCGATTATTTTTTCTATTCTATTGGATTTGATTCTATTATTCGATTCCATTTTATTCTGTTGGATTCGATTCTATTCTTTCTATTCTATTATTACATTCTATTTTATTCTGTTATTTTTATTCTGCTGGATTATTCTGCTCTTTTCTGTTGGATTCGAATCTTTTCTGTCTGTCCAATTCTGTTGTATTATTTTGTTCTATTTTATTCTTTATATTCCATTATTTTATTCTCTTCCGTTCCATTATTATATTCGATTCTCTTCTGTTTGATTATTATATTTGATTCAATTCTATTCTCTTCTATTCGATTCTACTTTATTCGATTCTGTTTTATTCTATTTGATTATAAGTTTGAATATTCCGTTTGATTATTCAATTTGATTCTTTCCATTCATTCTATTCAGTTCTACTTTCTTCGATTCCATTCCGTTCTTTTTCTATTTGTTTCTGTCCCATCCCCATCCCATCTATCTCCTGTCCTGTCCCATCATTCTCCTGTCCTACATCCTATCCTATCCTATTCTGTTTGATTCAATTCTATTTTATTCTATTCCATACGATTCTGTTAGATTCTTCTTTTGTTTATCCTATCCTATTTTATTCTGTCCTGATTCTATCCTGTTTTATTCTCTTCTATTGATGCTATTCGATGCTATTCTGTTTCATTCTGTTTCATTCTTTCTATTCAATTTTATTGTATTTTTTTCCTGTCCAATTTTATTGTATTTTATTATTTCTATTTGATTTTATTGTATTGTATTCTATTCTGTTCTATTTGATTCTGTTCTGCTTTATTTTATTCTACTCTTTTATTGTTCTGTGTAATTCTGTTCTGTGTTATTCTGTCTATTCATTTTTGTTTGATTCTCTTCTATTTTATTCTCTCTATTTGTTTTTGTTTCTCTTCTATTTTATTCTTTCTATTCAATTCTATTTCTGTTTTGTTCGATTCTATTTTATTCTATTTGATTCTATCCTGTTTTATACTTTTCTGTTTTATTCTATTAATTTTATTCAGTTTTATTATTTCTATCCTGTTCTGTTCTATTCTACTTCGTTCTGTTCTATTTTATTCTATTTGATTAGATTCTATTCTATTATTTTATTCTATTTTGTTCAATTCTATTCTGTTTTATTCTATGTATTTTATTCATTCTATTCTATTTTATTCTTTCTATTCATTTCTGTTCTGTTACTTGATTCCATTTGATTCCATTCCATGCTGTGCTGTTCCATGCTATTCCATTCTCTTCGATTCTTCGATTCTATTCTATTCTATTTTATTGTATTCTTTCTATTTTATTCTATTTCTATTCGAATCTATTGTATTCTGTTTGGTTCTATGCTGTTTGATTCTGCTTGATTTTATTTATTCTATTCTATTTGATTCTATTCTCTTTATTCTGTTTGATTCTATTCTGTCCTATTTAATTCTATGTTATTCGATTCTGTTCTATTCTGCTGTTCGATTCTATTCTATGTTATTCGATTCTATTTGATTCTAATTTATTCTATCTGATTCTATTCAATTCTGTGTGATTTGATTCTATGCTATGTTATTCTATGTTATCCGATTTGATTCGCTTCGATTCGCTTCTGTTATTCTATGTTACTCTATTCTGTTACTCTATTCTGTTCTATTCCTTTCTATTCATTCTATTCTATTTTAGTAGATTCTAATCGATTCTGTTCGATTCGATTCTGTTCGATTCGATTCTGTTCGATTCGATTCTGTTCGATTCGATTCTGTTCGATTCGATTCTGTTCGATTCGATTCTGTTCGATTCTACTTTATTCAATTTGATTTGATTCGATTGTATTCTATTTATTCTTTATTTTATACATTCTATACATTTTTATTCGATTCTGTTCTATTTTATTCTAATAGATTCTGTTGCATTTGATTCCATTCGATGTTATTCGATTCTGTGCTATGTTATTCTTTTCAATTCTCTATGTTATTCTGTTCTGTTATTCTATGTTATTCTTTTCTAGTTGATTCGATTCTATTTGATTCTATTCTAATTGATTATTCTATTTCTGTTCTGTTCTTAGTTTTATTCTGTTCTTTCCCTTCTATTCTATGTTACTCTATTCTATTCTAGTCTATTCTATTTTTATTCTGTTACTCAATTATATTCTATTCAGCTTGATTATATTCGATTCTGTTCTGCTATTCGATTCTGTTATTCGATTCTTTTATTCTGTTCAATTTGATTCTATTCTAGATTGTAATCGATTCTGTTCTATTTAGTTCTATTCTTTTATTCTATTCAATTTTTTAATTCTTGATTTTATTCAATTTGAATTGTTTCTATTCTGTTATTCTATTCAATTGTATTCTGTGTTGTTCTATTCAATCCTGTTATTCCGTGCTTTTCTTCTGTTCCGGTCTGTTCTGGTCTGTTCTGTTCCATCCCATTCTTCTATTTGATTCTATTTTAGTCTGTTCTATTGTAGTCGACACTATTGTATTCTGTGTTATTCTCTTCGATTCTGTTATTCTCTGTTTATCTGTGTTATTTTATTCTTTTATTATTTCTATTCTATTCTTTCTGTTCTATTCTTTCCGTTCGATTTTATTCTATTCTGTGTTATTCGATTCTATTGTTTTATTCTATTTGATTTTATTTTACTCTATTTTATTTGATTCTGTGTGATTCTGTTTTATTCGATTCTGTTTGATTGGACTTGATTCTGTTCTATTCGATTCTGTTATTCTATGTTATTTGATTCGATTCTATTGTTTTTCTATTCTATGTTATTCTATTCTGTTTTTCTGTTCAGTTCTGTTATTCGATTCTATTCAATTCGATTCTGTGTTATTCTATTCGATTCTGTGCTATGTTATCCTACTCGATTTGATTCTATTCTCATATTCTATTCAATTCGATTCTATTCTATATTATTCAGTTAGATTTGATTCTGTTCTGTGTTCTATTCTATGTCATTCTATTCGATTCTATGTTATTCTATTCTGTTATTCTATTGTATTCTGTTTTATTCTATTTTATTCCACTCTGTTTTATCTATGTCATTCCATTCTCTGGTATTCCATGTTACTTGATTCTTTTATTCTATTGGATTCGTTTCTGTTATTCTATTCGATTCTGTTCTGTGTTATTCTGTTCTATTTGATTCTGTTATTCTATTCAATGTTATTCTGCCCTGTTCTGTTCTGTTCTGTTCGTCTCTTCTATTTGTTCTGTTCAGTTATTCTGCTCGATTCTGTTTCTTCTCCCCTCTCCTTCCCTTTCCCCCTCTTCTCTTTTAGTCTATTTTATTCTTTGTTATTCTGTTAGTCTATACTATGTTATTCTATCCTATGTTATTCTATTCTATGCTATTCTGTGTTATTCTATTCAATGTTATTCTTTGTCATTCTATGCTATTCAATTCTATGTTATTCTATTCCATATTATTCTATGTTATTCTATGCTATTCTTTGTTATTCTATTTTCTTCTATTCTATGTTATACTGTGTTATTCTGTTATTCTATTATATTCTATGTTATTCTCTATTATTCTATGCTATTCTATTCTGTTATTCTATGCTATGCTATTCTATGTTATTCTTTGTTATTCTATGTTATTCTATGTTAATCTATTCTATATTATTTTTATTATTCTATGCTATGCTAATCTTTGTTAATCTATTCAATTTTATTCTTTATTATTCTATGCCATGCTTTATTATTCTATGCCATGCTATCCTGTGTTAAGCTATTTTCTATGCCATGCTATTCTATGTTATTTCTATGCTATTCTATTCTATGTTATTTCTATGCTATTCTATTCTATGTTATTTCTATGCTATTCTATTCTATGTTATTTCTATGCTATTCTATTCTATGTTATTTCTATGCTATTCTTTATGATTCTATGCTATGCTATGCTATTCTGTTACTCGATTCTATTTTATTCTTTATTATTCTATGCTATGTTATTATTCTATGCTATTCTATCCTATGCTATACTATTCTATGCTATTCTTTGTTAATCTATTCTATTTTATTCTTTATTATTCTATGCTATTCTAATCTATGCTATTCTATTCTATGTTACACTATATTAATCTAATCTATGTTTTTCTTTATTATTCTACGTTATTCTATTCTGAGCTATTCTATGTTATTCTATATTATTCTATGCTATTCTCTTCTATGCTATTCTATGTTATTCTTTGTTATTCTATGTTAATCTATTCTGTTATTTATTATTAAATGCTATTCTATGCTATGTTATTCTATGTTATTCTACGTTAATCTATTCTATGTTATTGTTTATTATTGTATGCTATGCTATTCTATGCTATGTTTTTATTATCCTATTCTATTCTATGCTATGCTATTCTATGCTCTGCTATTCTATGCTATGTTTTTATTATCCTATTCTATTCTATGCTCTGCTATTCTATGCTATGTTTTTATTATGCTCTGCTATTCTATGCTCTGCTATTCTATGCTCTGCTATTCTATGCTCTGCTATTCTATGCTCTGCTATTCTATGCTCTGCTATTCTATGCTCTGCTATTCTATGCTCTGCTATTCTATGCTCTGCTATTCTATGCTCTGCTATTCTATGCTCTGCTATTCTATGCTCTGCTATTCTATGCTCTGCTATTCTATGCTCTGCTATTCTATGCTCTGCTATTCTATGCTCTGCTATTCTATGCTCTGCTATTCTATGCTCTGCTATTCTATGCTCTGCTATTCTATGCTCTGCTATTCTATGCTCTGCTATTCTATGCTCTGCTATTCTATGCTCTGCTATTCTATGCTCTGCTATTCTATGCTCTGCTATTCTATGCTCTGCTATTCTATGCTATGGTATCTATTCTAGGTCACTATTTATTATTCTATGTTATTCTATTCTATGCTATTCTATGTTATTCTATTCTATGCTATTCTATGTTATTCTATTCTATGCTATTCTATGATAATCTATTCTATGCTATTCTATGTTATTCTATTCTATGCTATTCTATGATAATCTATTCTATGCTATTCTATGATAATCTATTCTATGCTATTCTATGATAATCTATTCTATGCTATTCTATGATAATCTATTCTATGCTATTCTATGATATTCTATTCTATGCTATTCTATGATATTCTATCCTATGTTATTCTATGTTAATCTATGCCATGCCATGCTATTCTTTATGATTCTATGTTAATATATTCTTTGTAATCTTTATCATTCTATGCTATTCTGTGTTATTCGATGCTATGCTATTCTGTGTTATTCGATGCTATGCTATTCTGTGTTATTCTTTATTATTCGATGCTATTCTATGCTATGCTATTCTATGCTATGCTATTTTGTTATTCTTTATTATTCTATGCTATTCTACGTTAATCTATTCTATGTTATTCTTTATTATTCTATGCTATGCTATTCTATGCTATGTTTTTATTATTCTATGGTATTCTATCCTATTCTATTCTATGTTATTCTTTGTTAATCTATTCTATTTTATTCTTTATTATTCTATGCTATTCTATTCTATGTTATTCTATTCTATGTTATTCTGTTATTCTATTCTAAATTATTCTATGTTATTCTATTCTATGCTATTTTATTCTATGTTACACTATATTAATCTAAACTATGTTTTCTTTATTATGCTATGCTATGCTATTCTTTATGATTCTATGTTAATCTATTCTTTGTAATCTTTATCATTCTATGCTATTCTATTCTGTTATTCTATTTTAATCTGTTTTATGTTATTCTATTCTATGCTATTCTATGCTATTCTATGCTATGCTATTCTATGTTATTCTTTGTTATTCTATGCTATGCTATTCTATGCTATGTTTTTATTATTCTATGCTATTCTATCCTATTCTATTCTATGCTATTCTTTGTTAACCTATTCTACTTTATTCTTTATTAATCTATGCTATTCTATTCTATGCTATTCTATTCTACGTTATTCTGTTATTATATTCTATGCTATGCTATGCTATGCTATGCTATGCTATGCTATGCTATGCTATGCTATGCTATGCTATGCTATGCTATGCTATGCTATGCTATGCTAATCTATTCTATGTTATTCTTTGTTATTCTATGCTATGCTATTCTATGCTATGTTTTTATTATTCTATGCTATTCTATCCTATTCTATTCTATGCTATTCTTTGTTAACCTATTCTACTTTATTCTTTATTATTCTATGCTATTGTATTCTATGCTATTCTATTCTACGTTATTCTGTTATTCTATTCTATATTATTCTATGTTATTCTATGCTATGCTATTCTATGTTATTCTATGCTATGCCATGCTGTTCTATGTTATGCTATTCTATTCTATTCTATGTTATTCTATGCTATGCTATTCTACTCTATGTTATTCTATTCTAGGTCATTCTTTATTATTCTGTTTTATTCTATTCTATGCTATTCTATTCTATTCTATGTTACACTATATTAATCTAATCATTATTTTTCATTATTCTATGCTATGCTATTCTATGCTATGCTATTCTATGTGATTCTTTATGATTCTGTTAATCTATTCTTTGTAATCTTTATCATTCTATGCTATTCTATTTTGTTATTCTATTTTAATCTATTTTATGCTCTTCTGTGCTCTGCTCTGCTCTTCTGTGCTCTGCTCTGCTATTCTATTTTAATCTATTTTACGTTATTCTATTCTATTCTATGCTATGCTATTCTATTCTATTCTATTCTATGCTATGCTATTCTATTCTATGTTATTCTATGCTATGCAAATCTATGTTATTCTTTATTATTCTATGTTATTCTATGCTATGCAAATCTATGTTATTCTTTATTATTCTATGCTATTCTATGCTATGCTATTCTATGCTATTCTATTCTGTTATTCTATTTTAATCTGTTTTATGCTATTCTATGCTATGCTATTCTATGCTATTCTATTCTGTTATTCTATTTTAATCTGTTTTATGCTATTCTATGCTGTGCTATTCTATGCTGTGCTATTTTTTATGATTCTATGTTAATCTATTCTTTGTAATCTTTATCATTCTATGCTATTCTATTCTGTTATTCTATTTTAATCTCTTCTATGCTATGCTCTTCTATGCTATGCTCTTCTATGCTATGCTCTTCTATGCTATGCTCTTCTATGCTATGCTCTTCTATGCTATGCTCTTCTATGCTATGCTCTTCTATGCTATGCTCTTCTATGCTATGCTCTTCTATGCTATGCTCTTCTATGCTATGCTCTTCTATGCTATGCTCTTCTATGCTATGCTCTTCTATGCTATGCTCTTCTATGCTATGCTCTTCTATGCTATGCTCTTCTATGCTATGCTCTTCTATGCTATGCTCTTCTATGCTATGCTCTTCTATGCTATGCTCTTCTATGCTATGCTCTTCTATGCTATGCTCTTCTATGCTATGCTCTTCTATGCTATGCTCTTCTATGCTATGCTCTTCTATGCTATGCTCTTCTATGCTATGCTCTTCTATGCTATGCTCTTCTATGCTATGCTCTTCTATGCTATGCTCTTCTATGCTATGCTCTTCTATGCTATGCTCTTCTATGCTATGCTCTTCTATGCTATGCTCTTCTATGCTATGCTCTTCTATGCTATGCTCTTCTGTTATTCTATTTTAATCTATGCTATGCTCTTCTATGCTATGCTCTTCTGTTATTCTATTTTAATCTATGCTATGCTCTTCTATGCTATGCTCTTCTATGCTATGCTCTTCTATGCTATGCTCTTCTATGCTATGCTCTTCTATGCTATGCTCTTCTATGCTATGTTATTCTATGCTATGCTCTTCTATGCTATGCTCTTCTATGCTATGCTCTTCTATGCTATGCTCTTCTATGCTATGTTATTCTATGCTATGCTATTCTATGCTATGTTATTCTATGCTATGCTATTCTATGCTATGTTATTCTATGCTATGCTATTCTATGCTATGTTATTCTATGCTATGCTATTCTATGCTATGTTATTCTATGCTATGCTATTCTATGCTATGTTATTCTATGCTATGCTATTCTATGCTATGTTATTCTATGCTATGCTATTCTATGCTATGTTATTCTATGCTATGCTATTCTATTCTATGTTATTCTATGCTATGCTATTCTATTCTATGTTATTCTATGCTATGCTATTCTATTCTATGTTATTCTATGCTATGCTATTCTATTCTATGTTATTCTATGCTATGCTATTCTATTCTATGTTATTCTATGCTATGCTATTCTATTCTATGTTATTCTATGCTATGTTATTCTATGCTATGCTATTCTATTCTATGCTATTCTATTCTATGCTATTCTATTCTATGCTATTCTATTCTATGCTATTCTATTCTATGCTATTCTATTCTATGCTATTCTATTCTATGTTATTCTATGCTATGCTATGTTAATCTATTCTATTTTATTTATTATTTAATGCTATTCTATGCTATTCTATTCTATGTTATTCTATGCTATTCTATGTTAATCTATTCTATTTTATTTATTATTTAATGCTATTCTATGCTATTCTATTCTGTTATTCTTTATTATTCTATGCTATTCTATGTTATTCTATGTTATTCTGTTATTCTATTCTATGCTATTCTGTGTTATTCTATGCTATGCTATGCTATGCTATTCTGTTATTCTGTTTTAATCTATTTTACGTTATTCTATTCTGTTATTCTATTTTATTCTATGTTATTCTATTCTATGTTATTCTATTTTATTCTATGTTATTCTATTCTATGTTATTCTATTCTATTCTATGCTATGCTATTCTATGCTATGCTATTCTATGCTATGCTATTCTATGCTATGCTATTCTATGCTATGCTATTCTATGCTATGCTATTCTATGCTATGCTATTCTATGCTATGCTATTCTATGCTATGCTATTCTATGCTATGCTATTCTATGCTATGCTTTTCTGTTATTCTATTTTAATCTATTTTATGTTATTCTATTCTATTCTATGCTGTTCTGTTATTCTATTCTATTCTATGTTATTCTATGCTGTGCTATTCTATGTTATTCTTTATTATTCTATGCTATTCTATGTTATTCTATGCTATGCTATTCTGTTATTCTGTTTTAATCAATTTTACGTTATTCTATTCTATGTTATTCTATTCTATGCTATTCTATGTTATTCTTTGCTATTCTATGCTATGCTATGCTATTCTTTATTATTCTATGCTATTCTATGTTATTCTTTGCTATTCTATGTTATTCTATGCTATTCCATGCTATTCTATTCTATGTTACACTGTATTAATCTAATCTATTTTTTTCTTTATTATTCTATGCTATTCTATCCTATTCTATTCTATGCTATGCTTTGTCAATCTATTCTACTTTATTCTTTATTATTCTATGCTATTCTATTCTATGTTATTGTATGCTATGCTATTCTATTCTATGTTATTGTATGCTATGCTATTCTATGTTGCTATGCTATGCTATTCTATGCTATTCTATTCTGTTATTCTATTTTAATCTATTTTACGTTATTCTATTCTTTGCTATTCTATTCTATGTTATTCTTTATTATTCTGTGCTATTCTATGTTATTCTATTCTGTGTTATTCTATTCTATGCTATGCTATTCTATTCTATGCTATTTTATGTTAATCTATTCTATGTTATTTATTATTAAATGCTATTCTATGCTATTCTACGTTAATCTATTCTATGTTATTCTTTATTATGCTATGCTATGCTATGCTATTCTTTATGATTCTATGTTAATCTAATCTTTGTAATCTTTATCATTCTATGCTATTCTATTTTGTGTTATTCTATGCTATGCTATTCTATGTTATTCTTTATTATTCTATGCTATTCTATGTTATTCTATTCTTTGTTATTCTATTCTATTATGTTATTCTATGCTATGCTATTCTCTGTTATTCTTCATTATTCTATGCTATTCTATGTTATTCTATGCTATGCTATTCTATGTTATTCTATGCTATTCTATTCTATGTTATTCTTTATTATTCTATGCTATTCTATGTTATTCTATTCTGTTATTCTTTTCTATGCTATGCTATTCTATTCTATTCTATGCTATTTATGTTATTCTATTCTATGTTATTTATTATTAAATGCTATTCTATGCTATTCTATTCTGTTATTCTTTATTATTCTATGCTATTCTATGCTATGCTATGCTATTCTGTTATTCTATTTTAATCTATTTTACGTTATTCTATGTTATTCTATGCTATGCTATTGTTATTCTGTTTTAATCTGTGTTACTCTATGCTATGCTCTCCTATGCTATGCTCTTCTGTTATTCTATTTTAATCTATTCTATGTTATTCTCTTCTATTCTATGCTATTCTGTTATTCTATTCTATGTTATTCTATGCTATGCTATTCTATTCTGTGTTATTCTATGCTGTGCTAATCTATGTTATTCTTTATTATTCTATGCTATTCTATGTTATTCTTTATTATTCTATGCTATTCTATGTTATTCTTTATTATTCTATGCTATTCTATGTTATTTTATGCTATGCTATTCTGTTATTCTGTTTTAATCTATTTTACGTTATTCTATTCTACGTTATTCTATTCTATTCTATACTATTTTATGCTATGCTATTCTATGCTATGCTATGCTATTCTATGCTATGCTATGCTATTCTGTAATTCTATTTTAATCTATTTTACGTTTTTCTATTCTATGCTATGCTATTCTATGCTATGCTATTCTATGTTATTCTATGCTATGCTATTCTATGTTATTCTTTATTATTCTATGCTATTCTATGTTATTCTGTGCTATGCTATTCTATGTTATTCTTTAACATAGAATAGCATAGAATAGCATAAAATAATATTTATGCTATGCTATTCTATGTTATTTTTCATTATTCTATGCTATTCTATGCTATGCTATTCTATGTTATTCTTTATTATTCTATGCTATTCTATGCTATTCTGTTATTCTATTTTAATCTATTTTACGTTATTCTATTCTATTCTATGCTATTCTATTCTATGTTATTCTATGCTATGCTATTCTATTCTATGTTATTCTTTATTATTCTATGCTATTCTATGTTATTCTATTCTTTGTTATTCTATTCTATGCTATGCTATTCTATTCTATGCTATTCTATGTTAATCTATGTTATTTATTATTAAATGCTATTCTATGCTATTCTATTCTGTTATTCTTTAGTATTTTATGCTATTCTACGTTAATCTATTCTGTGTTATTCTTTATTATTCTATGCTATGCTATTCTATGCTATGCTATTCTATGTTATTCTATGCTGTGCTATTCTGTTATTCTGTTTTAATCTATGCTATGCTATGCTATGCTATTCTGTTATTCTATTTTATTCTATTTTATGTTATTCTATGCTATGCTATTCTGTTATTCTATTCTATTCTATGTTATTCTGTGCTATGGTATTCTATTCTGTGTTATTCTATGCTGTGTTATTCTATGTTATTCTTTATTATTCTATGCTTTGCTATTCTATGTTATTCTATTCTATTCTATGCTATTCTATGCTATTCTTTATGATTCTATGTTAATCTATTCTTTGTAATCTTTATCATTCTATTGTATTCTATTGTTATTCTATTTTAATCTATTTTATGTTATTCTATTCTATTCTATGCTATTCTTTGTTATTCTATTCTATGTTATTCTTTATTATTCTATGCTATTCTATTCTGTTATTCTACCTTATTCTATTCTATTCTACTGTACTGTTATTCTACTCTACTCTGTTCTTCTGCTATTCTATTGTTACTCCATTCTATGCTATACTATTTTATTCATCCTTTTCGACTTTTTGTTTGATTCTATTCTTTATTCTATTTGACTTTATTATATCCTATTTTGTTCATTTTATTCTTCTATTATTTTCTTTGATTCTGTCCTATTGTATTCTATTTCATTAATTGTATTTTATTGTTTCTATTCTATCTTATTCTGTCTTTTTTATAGTAGTCTATTCCATTCGATATGCTTCTATTTCATTATATTTGAATTTGTTCGATTCTATAATTGAAAAATATGTATGCTAGAGTAGAACAAATGAAAATAGTAAAAGAGAGGAATAGAGAGGAAAAGAAAAGAATAGGGAGGAACAGAAAAGGAGAGGAACAGAAAAGAAGAGAGAGAAAAAGAAAAGAAAAGGAGAGAGAGAAAAAGAAAAGAAAAGAAAAGAAAAGGAGAGAGAGAAAAAGAAAAGAAAAGAAAAGAAAAGGAGAGAGAGAAAAAGAAAAGAAAAGAAAAGAAAAGGAGAGAGAGAAAAAGAAAAGAAAAGAAAAGAAAAGGAGAGAGAGAAAAAGAAAAGAAAAGAAAAGGAGAGAGAGAAAAAGAAAGAAAAGAAAAGGAGAGAGAGAAAAAGAAAAGAAAAGAAAAGGAGAGAGAGAAAAAGAAAAGAAAAGAAAAGGAGAGAGAGAAAAAGAAAAGAAAAGAAAAGGAGAGAGAGAAAAAGAAAAGAAAAGAAAAAAGGAGAGAGAGAAAAAGAAAAGAAAAGAAAAAAGGAGAGAGAGAAAAAGAAAAGAAAAGAAAAAAGGAGAGAGAGAAAAAGAAAAGAAAAGAAAAAAGGAGAGAGAGAAAAAGAAAAGAAAAGAAAAAAGGAGAGAGAGAAAAAGAAAAGAAAAGAAAAAAGGAGAGAGAGAAAAAGAAAAGAAAAGAAAAGAGAGGAAAAGAAAAGAAAAGAGAGGAAAAGAAAAGAAAAGAGAGGAAAAGGAAGGGAAAGGAAGAGAGAGGAAAAGGAAGGGAAAGGAAGAGAGAGGAAAAGAAAAGGGAAAGGAAGAGAGAGGAAAAGAAAAGGGAAAGGAAGAGAGAGGAAAAGAAAAGGGAAAGGAAGAGAGAGGGGAAAAGAAAAGGGAAAGGAAGAGAGAGGGGAAAAGAGGGAAGAAAGGGGGGAAAAGAGGGAAGAAAGGGGGGAAAAGAGGGAAGAAAGGGGGGAAAAGAGGGAAGAAAGGGGGGAAAAGAGGGAAGAAAGGGGGGAAAAGAGGGAAGAAAGGGGGGAAAAGAGGGAAGAAAGGGGGGAAAAGAGGGAAGAAAGGGGGGAAAAGAGGGAAGAAAGGGGGGAAAAGAGGGAAGAAAGGGGGGAAAAGAGGGAAGAAAGGGGGGAAAAGAGGGAAGAAAGGGGGGAAAAGAGGGAAGAAAGGGGGGAAAAGAGGGAAGAAAGGGGGGAAAAGAGGGAAGAAAGGGGGGAAAAGAGGGAAGAAAGGGGGGAAAAGAGGGAAGAAAGGGGGGAAAAGAGGGAAGAAAGGGGGGAAAAGAGGGAAGAAAGGGGGGAAAAGAGGGAAGAAAGGGGGGAAAAGAGGGAAGAAAGGGGGGAAAAGAGGGAAGAAAGGGGGGAAAAGAGGGAAGAAAGGGGGGAAAAGAGGGAAGAAAGGGGGGAAAAGAGGGAAGAAAAAAGAATAGAGTAAGGAATAGAAAGAAGAGAGAAAGAGAAGAGAAAGAATAGAGTAAGGAATAGAAAGAGAAGAGAAAGAGAAGAGAGTCGAGGAATAAAAAAGAATAGAACAGAGAGCGAGGAACAGAAAAGAATAGAAAGCAAAGAAAAGAAAGGGAAGAATAGAAAAAAAAGGTATTAATAAAATAGAATTTTATTAAGAACAGAAAATATAGGCAACTAAGTACAGAACACTAAGAGAAAACAAAACTGAGAAAACAAAAAGGAAACCATAGTAGAGAACAGAGGTATAGAGAACACTAGGTATAGAAAACTACAGAACTGAAAGGAACAGAATACTAAGAAGAGAAAACTAAAAATAGAAAACTTAGGATAGAATATAAAAGAGAGGAAAAGAAATGCAAGAATAGTGAAGAAAGTGAAGAATAGAAGAGAATGGAAAAGAAAGATAACAAAAAAACGAAAAAGAAGCTAATAGAAAATAGAAAAGCAAGTAAAGAATAGAAAAGTTTAGAGAAGAGAAAAAAGCTACGAATAATAAGGAATAGAACAGAAAGGAAAACTGAGAAAACAATAGAAACAAAAATAAATAGAACAGAAAGAAACCTAATATAAAAGTATATATACGATTATACATATGTTATTAATTATATATTCTATAGGTTATAATATATTACGATTAGAATCATTTCTCATTGGGAGGAAGCACACTGATTACAATACTTGGTCGGGGACAAATCAGGTTTTAATAACAAGTTGTGCTGTTTGTTGAAGGAAGCGCAAGTATTTCCATCAGGACCAGCTGGACTGGGACGAGCACAGTTCTGCGGGCAGATACGTCGCAAGGCGCTGTAAACCGCTGAAGGTAAAATGAGAGAAGGGAGAGGGCTTGGGGAGGGGAACTGTAATTAGAAGATAATAAAACATGGTTTGTGGTGTTGTAGGAATTCATGACGTGCAGAGATGCTGACCACGAGAATCTTTTTGACCTCATTCAAAAAATGTTGGAGTATGACCCAGCTAAACGTATTACACTTGAAGAAGCACTAAAACATCCTTTCTTCTTCCCCTTGAAACAAGAGAAAAGGAAGCTGTCTCCTGTAGCAGAGCAGGCCAGGCCAGACGGCATCAGTCCACCAAAGAAATACAAAAGATTTTAAGTGTTTATTATGTCCAGTTGTTTTTGTAAACGTCCTATTTTGTATTATGACTTCTTTGGGTACTTAATGCAGCTGCTGAAATAAAAGTTATTTAAGAAAAAAAAGAGATGAAACTGATAATTTCCTTACAAATAAAGTCTCCATACTTCTTTATTTTTTTTAAACCTTAACTTACGGGAAGAGCACCCTTATGAACTAGGCCTCCTAAAAGGGAAAAAGATGAATGATTATTAAAAAGTCACACAAATAGTAAAATACTTGGACTAACAGGGCAGTTTAATGATGCTTGCAGACACCACTCCGCGTTACGTGTAAGAATGGCCTTTATTTGCTTGAAAAAAAAAGTTACAAAGTAAGGAAGATCACTGTAGTATTAAACATTGCACTGTGATCACTGCTTTCTTTTCTCACGTGAGTATACTCAGAAACTGAGTATTTCTACCAGTGCTCACTGTTAGTTTAAAACAGTACTGTCTTTACCAGCTCTTTCCTGAAATTACATGCTGTCCTGAGAAGTACCCTCAAGAATTCAGATGAAATTTTGGTGAATAGATTATCTGGTTTCATACAGCAACTGCCAGCATAAAATAATCCCACGTAAGGGGCAGGGGTAGGTTTTTTTTACTCATCTTACCTTTTCCAGCAGTCCTGTATGGAACAAGCAGCACAGGCAAGGCACAGCCCTGCCCCAGCACCAAGCAGCTTCACTCAGGGCTCTATAAAGCTGCCAGGCAGCTGCACACAGAACAGCACTATCTGCCTAGGGGAGAAGCTGCGAACTGGTCGTTGGCTGTTATCAGCCTGAGCAGTAAGTGGTGCAGTCCCTTAGGAACTTGGGCCACCAGCTGTGATGGCAGGCTCGGAGAGGCCACTCCTCATACCCCACCATTGCTACAGAGGTCACCACCACCACCGGAGCTCCCAGCAGTGGGACAGGTGCCTCATGGAACAGCTGGACTCTGGGATTACTTTATGCTGGAAGTACAGGAGAAGAGATGATAAAGATTTTACAAAGATGGACCATCAACAGGGTTATCTGGAACAGTACAGATTAAAGTGTCACACCAAGATACCACACAAGCCACGGCCTCTTTGCAGCAGAGGCTTTTTACAATTTAATTTGCAAACAGAACTGCCATAAATCTCATTTACCAAATCATGTCTACTCCAATACAGATAGAAAAACCCAAGGAGATAAAATGAATTTAATTGTGGAAGGCTTTAAATTACATTATTACAGTAGAAAATACAGGAGGTAGAATATAACTGAAAGGACAAATGCAGGTTAGAGTCATATCTATAGCTCCTGTAAACTACTTAAAACATGGTTTTAAAAACTAAACCCAGTATTTCAGTAACTATAGAAAACAGTTAAAATAAACTTGCA
This sequence comes from Cyrtonyx montezumae, assembly GCF_038088225.1. Classification (NCBI taxonomy): domain Eukaryota; kingdom Metazoa; phylum Chordata; class Aves; order Galliformes; family Odontophoridae; genus Cyrtonyx; species Cyrtonyx montezumae. Next base: position 10,754,672 of record NW_027072078.1, on the reverse strand, counting down.
ATGAGAGCCCTTATATCATGCTTGATACAGGGAGGTAGGATGTAAGAATCAGACGGACACATGAGACATGACACTTAATTACAGCTCCTGTTTGCTTTACTGAGGACTGCTCCAGAGGTCAGTCACCCTCCTCTGCTTCAGATTCCGACTCTGCAACAGAGAACCCTGATGAGCCACTGCCCCAGGCTGGCCCCCTGCACCCTGCCCGGCAGCCCCAGACCACAGGGCCTGCTTTTCCACCACGAGGGCACTCCTATTCTGAGAAAATCAGTTCGTGCCCACACTTGACAAAAACACAGCTCCAAGCATCTCCAAATAAAGAACTTACTTATGAGATAAAGCTTTTGATTACCTTCCTCAGCATTCTTGAGCCATTCAACAAACTTCTTCATTTGCTCCAGGAAGACACTCTTTCCTTTCGCAAGATGTGCATCTTTATACCACTTAAGGATGGGTTCTTCACTCAGAACTTCAGCTGTAAGAAAGATGTTCGAGTGATGTTAAGAGGACAAAATACCAAGCAGCAGTCAGCAAGGAACCCTGCCTAGCAGCCTTTGCTTCCTCCCCTAGAAGTTCCAACACATACTTGCTGGTTGCTCCTTGGGCATGGCTGGACATACCTGTGCTATGCGTGATTCCTAAAGTTCTGAGATAAAGTTCTGTGCATTTCAGATGGGTTGCTGAGGGTTTTCTGAGCACTGCCTCTAGAAGTTGCTTTCTCCTCTTAGCAGTAACACAGCCTCGAGTATTTCACACTAATTTGAGTTCACATACTGAGGAAAGCTTCAGTCAACCACTAAGAACAGATGACAGAAGGACACCACAGCAGCTGGTTTCTGTTGTTTACAATTTACAAATACAATATAATCTTCACTGCAACAAGTTTCCTTGTGCCTCTAAAGGCCACAAGCATGTCTTTAAGTAATACCTTTTAAACAGCCATTTAGCAGAAGCCCTAGAGCACCTCAATACCTTGGTGGTCTCAATGTCTGCCTGTTCAGACAGTGAATTAGGAATTATACAATCTATAGTCTTAAGTGCTTATAAGTCTTAACGCTTTTCCCTAGGAGACAAGAAGCACCTGTCCTTGTTCTAAGTACTTCTTCATGTGCCAAAGACTGAAGCATCTACACCTACATTTTATACAAAGTTCTACATTTGCAAACAGTAGAAAATTATTCAGCTACTGAAAAGCAGTGTCATAGCACTAAGCTTCCCTAAAGGCCTTACCAGGATCGAACCATTCTGCCATCCAGGCTTAAACACATCCCATAGGGATTTACCTTTATAGAAGAGCACCACTATTTTCTGGAAGGCCTTCATGAAGTGAATGTTGTCATAACAATACTCCTGAATCTTCAACAGGAGAGTCAGCTCTGACTGACCTTGGGTAGTAAAGGCAGCAAGTAGAGGGCTGTATTGCTGTAATAAGGAAAAACAAGTTGGCATGCAGACACGTAACATTTCTTAACACTGATCACCTGTCTACACTGGCTTCACACAGTTTTTATCAGCCACTGCTTAGAAATTTACAACCCACATATCAGGGAAGCAACTCCTGCATCTCCAGGAGCGCCAAAAATCATACTACGTTTACCTCAACAACAGGAACAACAATCAATACTACAGTTGCAAGGGGAAGAGCTCCCCATCTTATGCTGTCTCTGCATTATGGTACTTGTAGGTTTCAATTCACTTAAAAAAAATAAATAAATAAGGAGCTGGAGACAAAAGCAAGCCCAAGCCCTACCTCAAGAGATGCCAAAGCCTCAACTTGTTTACAATACCTTCAAGTGCTTAATGGCTTGCTCTGCTACCAGCTCCTCCTTTTTGTTCCACTCCACAGTGCTCATCACACTTGACCAGATTATGGCTATCACAGTCTGTTCCGAGATGTTGTTTTTCTTCATCTCCTCCTTTACATACAAGATTATCTGTCACAGAGAATAAAAGATTCATCATATATGTCACAAATGACAAAAACCTTACTTGAAACGTCTAAAGACGGCTTGGAATCCTTCAGTACAGCTGAACTCAGGTATTAAGGAAAGACCACAAAGCTAAAACATGCTGGTACTTCCTCCAGTTGCTAGTGGGAACTAGTGCCTGAGCTCACTATTTAATTAGACATGCATCCTCTTCAGATTAGCATTAAATACTATTGCAGATAAAATAATTTGATCTACATTCCCACAGGAAAAGAACTAAAAAACATAAAAACAACAACAAAACCCACAGCCACATTTATACCTTGCCTGCAGACAAGTACTTACATCCTTAAATGGATCTCCCCGTGACATCTGCTCCTGAAGTTCTTTCTGCAGCTCCTTCCGAGCTCCTATAGTTTGTTGGTTGCGAACATACTCAGAAAGTTCTTTCAGCCCTGCTTCAGTGAAGTACTTGGAGAAGTGTTCAACGCTTTGTTTGTTGGCTGGGAAGAGTTCCTGAAAACAAAGCATGCGACAACTCTTTCAAAAGAGAATCGTGTCAAGTACTTAACCAGTAAAAGCTATTTACCAAGCTGCCTTCAGAAGTGAATCAGCAGTGGCAGCGACACTCACCATCAGCCTGTTATCCATGTTCACTTTACGAAGACTCACAGCCACCGCATTAATGTCTTTCTCATTTATCCACGATTTGAAGAGCTTGACTGCAAAAGCTGCAGAAACACCTGTGAAATAGGTACAGTATATTACTGAAATTCAGAACAAAGGGAACTGAGTGTGTACAAGGCACACAGACTGCTGCACCTCTGCCCCAGAGCAACAGCCAGACTCAGCTGAGGCCCTGGCAGTCTGCAGTACTTCTGTCTGAGGACACAGCTGCTGGCCTGTTAAATTCCTCTCACAGCTCAGTATCACGATGGTTTCCCCATAATAAGCTCAGCTCTCCCTTGTGCAATTTAAGAAGGATCCTGAGGAGACAGCACACCTTCTGCACCAACAAGTCCCCTTCCAGAACACAGCTGCCACTAGCAGGGCAACTCTAGCGACTGCAGCCCCCAACAGTGCAGAGAAGCCTTATGCACAAGATTCCTAAAGGTGGAGTAAATACCTTCTATGTTGTAAGCCAACATGTTTCCCTTTGCTAATTCTAAACTAAAGCTATCACCAGATGAAGTCGGCATACTGTCATCATGGCTTCCACCCACCTAAAGTAAAGCTTTGCATTCTGTTCACATCATCCTTCCCCTAGCAGAGGAGCCAGCAACACTTACCTTCTTTTACCAAGTTCTCATTATAAAGACTGTTGAGAATGGATGCGTTAAGTGTTCCATTGGCTAGCAGAATACCCGTCAGCATGGCCAGTTTGTTCCGCTCAGACTCTGAAAACCCTTTCAGGAACAGCAGCAACTGCAAGAGGAAGAAGAGTTGTGACGTCCATGCTAGGTGCTTACTTTTGCTACTCAACCAGCAGCAATGCTAGCATGCATGCTGTCAGTCTTCTCCAATAGTCATACAAGCTTGCTGTTCAATTAACAAGATTCTGTTCTATTTTAATAACCTATTATATAATTCTTCCATATAGTGACTAATTAGCAGAACATGAAAGTCTCTCTCTCTGCCAAAACAAATCTACTCCATACCTTTTTGACTTCATCTTCAAAGCCTTTCTCCAGGTACTTGTAACGCCTGATGAGCTTGTTAAAAACCTGAAAAGAGACAGTGTGTCTGAAACACTCTGGATTATCATTTAATTTGAGTTAGGAATCAAGTTCAGTACAGCTGGTGATCTGAACTCTTTTAAAGCACTTATAGCTTAGAAGAGTACCCATTCTATACTGGGCCCAAAACCAAGACATTTCTAGGAGGTTTCTTCAAGCCATACTTTTTTATTTTACCTGAACTTTACGCTACACAAACATTTCATTTTTGACCATGGAAAGGATTAAGTAAAACTATACATTTCAGAACTCACCTGAGCAAATGCTTGCATGGTTTCTAGGTCTTCCTGTGCTGCAAATACACAGACATCTGTGCGTGTCATGTCATCTGCCAGGGTACCACCTGGGGCTAAGGAAGGGTTTCAGTATTAGTGCTGTTTACTCCTCAGAAAGAATCAAATACTCATAACACGAAAATATGCTGTCTTCTCATGGTAAAGAGAAGAATCACATCACTAGAGAGACACCCCTGCATTTCTATCTGCTCTGCTGCTGCAAATGCACTGAACTTCAAATCAGTAGCTTAGATAGGAACAGACAAATATTCCAACTCCCTACAGCTAAAATGGACTGACAACACATACTGTTTCTGTCCAAGCAAGTTAACATGACCATACATGCTCCTCTTCCCTTAAAGAAAAAGGCTGAAGCCACTTAATCGTAGTGACATTTTACCTATCTTCTGCAATGCTGCTGCTTTCTACATCAGTCTTAAATAGCCACAGAAGACACCACAGGAGATTAAGCACGTAGAAATGCATATTCACAATTCAGTGCCTTTGAAATGAGCGGGAAACTTTGGCCTGGAAAGGTCATTTCTGCTTTTTAGGCTGAAAAAAATCAGAAGGTGCTTCTTCAATACTCTTCTTTAGCTTACTACATTTGACTGGTACCCAGTCTCATTCACAAGAGTGAGTTCCAGTCGCCAACTTCAGTGTCAGAACACCCTGTGATCAAATTCTATACTATTCTACATACAAGAGAAATTCTTTTGATATGTGGTAGACAGAAACACTTCCAGATGGAAATAAGCACTCGTGATATGAACTGTAAGAGGTGGTATGTTGTTATTTTTTCCCCATGTCTGAATGAAGACCAGAACTAGTCTACATAGCTGCTTCTGCCCGTTATACAAAGCAAGTTGAACACAAGTCCCCTCTGCGTTTTTTCCCTCAGACTCATTCTAGGAAAAAACATTTCCTAACATAGCACATAGTGGTTTTAAGACTTAAATGAAACTCCCCCCGTCTGTACATTAAGATTTCCAAGCAGCGATGCCTCGTGCAGGCAGACAGGCCCACCTTTTCATGCAACCAGCTCCTGTAACATCAGTAAGAGCGGCTCTTGCCAGAACAAACATTGCACAGTAACTTCAGCCTACGTAACACTGTTTCAGCACATAGCCTTCAGATAAGCAGACATGCTTAGATACATTGCACAATTCGGGAAGCCTTGTTTCTAGCATTTCCCTGAGCAAATCACCTGACAGTTGTCCGGGCAGACCACAGACAGAGTCCTCTTCACACCCTGTATTTTAAATAGTTCCCTGCCATCTGAACCCTTTCTCACTGAACAGCAGTCAAATGTGAATCTAAACCTAGGACTGCATCCTTCTTAGCACTTTTCAACCTCATTTATCTTCATCTTCTTCTTGCCTGGTTGGTCAGCATCCCTTCCATCCTTCGCACACAAGTATGAGCTTACAATATCTTCGATCATCACATTTTGCTACCTCAGTCCACATGCTTTCTGCTGACTTGGCCACTACCTCATTTCTCACTCCCACACAAATGCTAAGAGCCCAGCATGCCCTCACTGCCACTAGCTACAAACTACTTAAAATACCACTTCCAAGACACGTCAGTTTTTTCTGCAGATATTACCTCGCAGAACAACAGGGAAGGGTGCACAAGGTGCAGGATCAAGTCAGAATCCTCTAAGACAACTCCATTGGCTCTGTGACCACAGATGAAGAATACCAACCAAGCATTTGTTTCCCATTATCAGAAATGGGCTTTATTACACTAAGTTTTACTCCTGGTTTAAAGAAATTAAAAACAAATTCCAATACGCCTTTCTTTAAGCTAAGTTTGTAAAGCCTACACTTTCAAGAAGGCAAACTATCTCAAGCAAAAGCATGGTGTGATATACAGAATATCTCTGCAGTAGTCTGACTGCTGAGTTAGGCCTGAGATACTCATGCCTACAGGCATGAGTACAGGTAACAAACCCTGCTCTGCATATCCAAGAGGCTCCCTGAGAGAGCCTTTAGTGAGAGAAAACAGTAAGCTTCTGTCAAAAGTCAAATAAGTGAAATGGGATGGCAACCCCATCGAAGGGTACTTACCCAGCATTCCACCAGCCACCAGGATGTCAAAAAGTGTTTCTGCATAGCGGCGATAGTCGAGTTTTGCACCAGAAGCATCGAGGAACTTTGCTACCGCCTCCAAGTCAGTGCCCGTTTCAGTTAAACCTTGAATAATGCAGTCCTGGAACTGGGTAGGGTCAAACCTCTCTTTTTCATCTGCAAAGACAAAGAGTTTGTTGAACTCCAAGCTGTCACACATTTAGTCGGTCTCTAAACATGTGAAAAGTATTTTTTTGTCCTTTTTGTCTTAGAAAAACAGAAAGAAATCTACACACTGCCAATCCTAAAGTGAAACAGAACCGTGAACGTTTCAGCCTCCTGAGACGACTGGGGGTTATTAGCATAAACAGTACCCTAACAGTGCAGCCTAAATGAATTTCAATGGTCAATAACAACAAATTGATGCTTTCACCTCCACACTCAAGCAAGGGGACACTGAAAGCTACCAAAAGCCAAAACAGACCTTATTTGCCTTTAAATGAACTCCTCAGTCCTTTCACTAAGCAGAGCAGTGATCTGGGATGATTCGACCCTAAAAAAACTCAATCTGATTTCTGAGTTTGAGTCTTACAGCCCTGCTCATACGTGATCACAAACTTCTCCCCCAAAACAAAGGATTAAATACACACCAGAATTGGGTAATTCCTAACACATGCCCCACAGCTTTTTATGTTTGATCCAACTACCCAAGTTCTGTTTCAGCCCTCTGGGCCTCTCACTGTTTCAGGTGAAATACTCTTAACTGAGACACTGTATCCCATTAAGATTTACGGGCCAACTGACAGTCTGTGCTTTCTGGACATGAAGACCACCTCCTCCTCCACTTCAGGTGGAGTTAAACAAAAAGCCATCACCCTTTGAGTGCCTGGGGGAAACGTAGAAACCTGAGCTCTTTGTATTAAAGAAACACTAAATGATTAACTCTTTTATATTATTTTAAAGCATTATTTTAAAGCATATTTTATATTTAAGATAAATCATTTGATCATGTTTTTTCCAGTTATGAGGGCTGCCCCAGAAGTAATGCCTCTTGTTTTATTATGTTGTCTCACAACACCAGAGGTGAATGTTGGTGGTATAGCAGTAGAGGTTGAACCTTCCATCAACATCCCATTACATGCTGCTGCTGTGCGACAGATGGCAGCAGAGGAACAGTCTGACAAAATGGCGTCTGACATGGAAGTGTGGAGGAAGCAAAGCTGTGTCACTGAACTCCTTCACATGGAAAAAACAGCACCCATTAACATTCACGGACAATTATGGAGACCAATCAGTAGATGTGAGCACAGTGAGGCACTGGGTGCTCCATTTTAGCAGTAATGACAGCAGTCACCTCCACTGGCGCAGGCTTTTATGAACACAGCATGCAGGCTCTTGTTCATTGCTGGCAAAAAAGCATAGCTAATGGTGGCAACTGTGCTGGAAAACAGTGTTCTGTAGCTGAGAATCTTCTCTATCGAACAGCATTATTGTGCTCTTTGTATCTGTTGTAGCTTCCACGGAAATACATCAGAGACATGACTTTTGGAGCAACCAGCACAATACACAGCACTCATATAACCAATAGGCAGCCTTACATGAAGGCTGTTTGTCCTTAGATTATATAAACCATGGGAAGAAAAAGCCCTCAAATAAAATAAGAGTTCTGCTGTAAGCCTTTGCTAGAGCACTAAGAGCTTAGGTAGCATTGTTAGCACCTGAATTTCTATGAGGCATGTCAGTGTCCTTACATTCAGTGCAAGTTACAACACATCCCTATCAGCAGGGAGGAGGTCTGAAAATAGCAAAGCAGTTATTTTCCACAACACATCTATGAAGCTCATTATTATTGCAGAGTTGCTTGGAAGCCGACAGTGGTTAAAGATGTAAAGTTGGTGCCACCACCTGCTATCAGGTACTTCTGTGCCCCTCCAATTACTACTTCAGTGACTATGGCACCTTCACTGTCATCGGTGTGACACAGAACACTAGGGACACCAGTAAAGGGCATTAAGATGACATAAGGATAGGAGGCAGCAGATATAGTTATTTAAACCAGTTTCAAATCACTCAAGAAAGGCAGCAGTCATAATCTGGCAATAAAGAAGGTATCTCTGACCCCTTTTGGAGGATCAGGACTCAATGAGCCCTGTAAAGCAGGTCATCTCGCACATCCCTCCCTTGCAGCTGCCATCACTTACATGAGGTTACAGAGGGGTGGGCCCAGGCTCCACATTGCTCACACCTGTGCTCCCAGGGCTGGCTACAGCCCTTCCCCAGGTGCGCAATCACCGCTTCAGCCCATACCCCGATGGCTGCCATTAGTGCCGCCCCCACCTCCCCTTCACCATCCAATAAATACGTCCTACATCACTGCTCGCAGCGCCTCAGCTGTTAGCTCAGTCTGCGGGGTCCCCCCGCAAAACGCGGACAGCCGGCATCCCGCTCAGACGCCGCTCCGTAAGCGCGGCCCGCAGCAGCCCGTGACTGAGGAGCACCACAGGGCCGCTTCAGGCCGAGAGCGCGCAGCTGCTCCAACCAAGGTCACGGCCCCGCTCCGCTCCGCCACGCTCGCGAGGCTCTCGCGCAGGAGGCCGCGGGCCGGGCAGCGTCACAGCAGGGCAGCGCTAGGCCGCGGCCCCTTACCTCTCTTCCTGGTCTTGAAGCGCTGCCCCGATAGCGTCGGCTTCTGCTGCTTTTGATTCATAAAAGACGCCCTGCGCGAAAGCACAGCACAGCTCTGTCAGCGCCGCTCCTCCTCCCGCCGCCCTCCATTTTCCGCACGGCGCGGCCTCCCCACTCCCTCCGCGGAGAGGACCACCACGGCCCCGTCCCACAGCACGGCCCGGCAGCCCCAAGGCGCTTCGCCGCCGCCCGCGCGGGGGCAAGGAGCGATTTCCCGTTCCCCGTCCCCCCCAACTTCGCGATCGGCGCGGGCGCCGCGGCCGCCCTGGCCCCCGCTGCCCCGCCGCTGCTCACCGACTTTAAGGTGGAGAGAAATCGGCAGAGGGCCCGGAGCGGAGACGAACGCGAGCGGCGGCGAGGAGCGGCAGCAGCGGAACCCTACGGGCGGAACTAACGCGAGAAGAGGGGGAGGGCGGGCCCCGCCCGGGACGGACCATCGCGCCACGCTGCAGGGGGCGGAGGCCGAGAAAGAGGCCGAGAAGGAGACGGAGCTCCCCGGGGCCGGCCGGCCCAGCGCCGTGGACCTCCGGCTCCTGGCGGTGCCCACCGCCCGTCTGCGGAGGCAGTCGGCCCAAGAACCATCCCTACCCCGGCAGCGAACGCGCTCTCGCGCGCGCTACCGCGACAGCATCGCACGCGGCAGCTTCCGCCCTCCCCCCGCGCGGCGACGCGCGTGGAACGGTCCGCGGGCGGCAGCGCCCCCGGCGGCGCGGGGCGAGCGCGGGCGTCGCCACCCCGAGTGCGCTGCAGCGGCCCCGCGAAACGTAGGCGGCGGCAGCTGCGAGAACCCCGTCCCGCGGGTCGCTGAACGCGCGCTTCCAGGGGAGCCCGCATCGCGTGCCGAGGCTCGCGTTCACCAGCATGGCGGCCGCCGCGTGTTATGAATGTAGCGGTAACAGCGTGCAGCCCATTCCCGAGGCTGCTAGAAAAATGTTTGTTCTGGTGCTGAGCAAAACGACCACCAGCAGATGGGGTGGGTCCTGAAGCCGTGGCAGCGTCGCAGTTAAAGAAGACTGCATCAGGAGCACCAGGCGCAGACCCGGGGCCACTGATACCTTCACCAGGGCTGAATTGTTCTGCAGGAACGGGAGCTCCTTATGTTAGCATGGAGCTTTCTGTGTTCCAGTTTCTGCCTGTTGCCCCTTGTTTTACTGCAGCATACCACTGTTGCAATCCCTGACATACCACCAAAGAGAGTCCACTCACATCAAGTCCCACATTTTATAAGTTTATAAACAGTTATGAGATCCTGTCTCAGCCTTCTCCAGACTCAACAGTCACAGGTGCTTCACAACACTCAGCCTTTACTCATATGGGAGATGTTCCAGGCACTTAATTGTTTCTGTGGCCCTCCTCTGGACTCTTCCTAGGGCATCCCTGTCTTTCTGAACTACAGAGTCCAGAACTGGACATAGTATTCCAGCTGTGACCTCACCAGGGCAGAGCTCACCTTCCTCCATCTGCTGGCCAGGCTCTTTTTAATGCACTCCAGGACATCATTGGCCTCGAAGGCATGCAGCTCTTTCTCTGCAGAACTCATTCCCAGCAGCTCAGCAAATAACCTGTACTGATGTATGTGGTTATTCCCCTCCAGGTGCAGGACTCTACACTTGCCTTTGCTGAACCTTACTAAGCTCCTCTCTGCCCAGCTCTCCAGCCTGTCCAGGTCTCACTGAATGGCAGCACAGCCTCCTGGCACATCAAACACTACTTCCAGCTTGTAATATCAGCAAACTTGCTGAGAGTGGACTCTGTCCCTTCATCTAGGTCACCAATGAAGGTGTTTAAACAAGACCAGAGCCAGCACCGACCTCTGGGAAACACCACTAGTTACAGATCTCCAACTAGACTCTGCACTGCTGATCACAACTCTTTGATTATTAAGAGCGGTAAAACTATTAATTCCTAAAATTCTATCAGTTGTAATTTCTTTTCCTTCAATCCTGGTTATAATATCATCTTGTAAAGACTCAGTGTATTCTGGTCTAAACAGACAAAGTTATAGGTTAAAAACTACTTACATCTGCTGTAGAATCATGTTCCTGACTTCCAGGAGCACAAGCCTTCTCTTCCTTCAGGTAACGCACAGCTTCCTTTACCAGCAGTTGTAGCAACAGCACTCATCCTATCTGCAGGCTGTAGAACAGTGTATCCATTAGAAGACAGCATAAACAAAACCAGTATGAATGTACAAGTCTAAAAAAATCACATAGCAATGCTGAGATGGAGATACCTGCAAGACTAGAGAACAGCAGAGGCAATTGCTGCTGAGTTCCTTGCCCCCAAAAGGGCAAACTACTGATTAACCCTGAGCTCATACAGCTGCTAAACTTCCACCAGGTGTAAAGCATAATGTTCCTGTGGCTAAAACTCTTGAGCTGTTAAGTCACCAGGTGTGTAAACAGAGCAAGTAATTATGCTTTATGAACAGAGATCACCTGCGCAACCATGACTTTAATTAAGGTTGCCCCCAGTCTAACTTATTTTTATTTTTATTTTTATTTTATCCCAACAAACCGTTTCCTAGGCTGTGAATCTTATGTGTTGTCTAGCCTGGTAAGGAAATGTAAATATTCAGAAAAAAGGCAGGAGATTCATGTGTGACAGCACCAAAGGACAGCAAAGTGAGCTGCATTTGCCACTGTCTGAGGAACACACAAGATATGTTATTTTTCAGTTGAGGCTGGTCCTCTGGAAAGCTTACTCTGGAATACATGTTTAAAAAAGCAAATATGAATTCATAAGTGAATAGCTTAAGAATTATATATTTTACAAGAGATTACACTTAAAGCCTGAAAAATAATAATTTTTTTATCTGTTATATTCTTTCACCAGGCACATCTGGTTAACTTGTGCTTGTTCCTGCTACCTTATACAGTTGACTACCTTGAATTCAGACTGGAGGGTGCTTACCCTCCGCAGTCTGTGTTTGCCTGTACTATAGGCATTGTGCTATCATCCAACCAGGCATTCAGTTATTTACACTCCCACACATATAAATAATAGGGTAAAACTTGGAAGAAACAAAATCATTATTCTGTTCAGTCTACAAGGCAAATGTACTGAAAATACACAGTTCAGACCCCTCTGGTAGCTGGCCGTAGACTCTCGGTCTGTCCATTCCAAATTTCCCCCTGTGGTGGCACCTGCAGGTATGAGCCCAAAGCCTGCAACCCCATGCCAGTTGCTGGCACCCAGACCCCCCTGCAAACAACAACCCGTACACCCACACACTACGAGTCATGCTCAGTCAGCTGGTCAACCCAGCTTGGTATTTGCTAGAGATCACATTGCTATATGTACCCTCTCTTGCTTTTGGCACATGTGCTCCTGTTGGTCAGAGCCCAGTTTCTGGTATTTACACACGCACAGGTATGCAGAATAGAGTCCTTCACCCAGAAAAATGGTCAGACATGGAGTTTAATCAGACAAGATAGACTGTGCTGATCAGACATGGGTAGTCATACAAGTGTGCTGATGTTCAGCCTGGACTACCTAGTTATCACTCTTCCCATGCTCATTTCTCACTATAAAAGCATGAGGTGTCCCTTTTCCTGCTTTTGGTTCCTCATCAAATTGCTTCACTGTAAGTTTAGTACCAGACCCCAGTTGCTTTTCCCTCCATCCCATAGTAAATCCCACACCACATTATGCCATAACCCTCCCCAGTCTGGACAGTGCTCTGGACATTCTCTTCTGCTCATGGAGGTTATGTCCTCTCCATGACAGCCCCAGGAAGAGTCAGTGTAAAGGTTTAGGGGCTCCTTTCTCTAGCTGGGTTTGTGGGGTTCCCCTGCCTTCCCTTGTGCCTCTGGGCTCCTTGGTGGTCATGAAGAAAAAATTTTTGTCACACAGCCCAAGTAAGTACTCTGCTAATAGTATCCTTCAAGTACGTCTTGTATTTTGGAATTGAGACAACTACACTACAGATTTAGGACAAGAGGACTACCAAATCCCCCGAGTTTGTCCATTACTATGAAATTCATTACTGCAGCAGATTAATGGCTGTCCTTATTTCAGCCAGGACAGTTATTTTTTCACTTTGTAGTGTCTTGCGTGATGCTTTATTTCTGCTCTGTGAAAAAAACAAATCTGATAACACACCAAGGTTTTAGCTGTAGCTGAGCAGTGTCTGCGCAGAGCCAAGGGTATTTCAACTTTCCATATTGTTCTGCTAGTGAGGGGGCTGAAGGGCACAACGAGCTGGGAGGGGACAGCTGACATAATCTGGCCAAAGGGATATTCCATACCATAGGACATAATGTGAAAAAACTTTAAACTGACCCGGGAAGCAGCTCAGGGACTGGCTGGGCACCTGTTGGTACGTGGTGTGCAATTGCGTTGTGTATCATTTGTTTTGTAAATATATATTATATTATTGCCATTACTATTATTTTCCTTTCACTTCCTTTTCTGTCTTAGAAAATAATTTTTATCTCAATCCACATGTTCTACTTTGTCAGTTTTTTTCCCAGTTCTCTTCCCCATTCCACTGAGAGCAGGGGTGAGTGACTGGTGCTGGGCTGCTGCTGGGTTAAACTGCAATGATGGGAAAACACAAGGCTCAGCAAATCACTCACTTTGAATTGGAAGACCAAACACTGGTTATTCTTACTTTCTGTAAGTGCCAGATTTCACTGATTTCATTTCTCACACTGTTTTCATTGCTGTTTTTTTTTTTTGTTTTGTTTTGTTTTTTTCCTTGAAACAGTACTGGTTATAGATCAGCATCACAAATAGTAGGATAGTGCCCTACAAGTACGCTTTTATTGAAGACTTATATAAGAAAACTCCAGTTAACAGACCAATGAAATCTGGAAAATACATCATCAAAAATACCCCAAGCTAGATCACATTCAGACATAGTGTTTGCAAGTACTTTTCAATCATATTGAACCCAAGGAAGGGATTGCTTTGATACTCATTCTGAAATGAGAGCATTTGTCTAAATCACAACTAAAAGCTGAGAAGATGAATGAAATGAAAAGCTGAGAAGATGAATGACTGAAAATGACGAATGACTGAAAAGCTGAGAAGATGAAATGAAAAGCTGAGAAGATGAATGACAATGAAAATCTCATTTTAAGGAAAAGAATACAGACATATTAAGGAAGTGACTGCAGGAATTAATAACAGTCTCGGACTATGAAACTGCAAAGCATATTGCCAGCTAAGCTTTACTCATTAGCTGTAGCACCCTACAATTTATCAAGAGGAAGATAAAAGGAAAAAAAATAAAAGAAAACTTTACCAAAATAAGCTAACAAGTTTCTAATTACCTGGAATATCAATTTATTTTTAAAGGCATGTAATCTTCTTCTACTGCTACAGATGTACATAAAATGATCTGTCTGATGCTGTGTGCAGATCTCATGCTCTTCTACTTCAACTAATCCAAACCTGCAGGCTCACCTTCAAAAAAAATGAAATAAGCTTAGACATGTTTATGTAACTGAGAGCAAGATATGAAATAAAACTTGTTGAGTTTTTTGCAAGTGTTTTGGTAAACAATGACATTTGTTAAATGTGTTCCTAATGTTACTTTCATTACTTTGAACTATCAAAGGTGAAAGCTGAATATTCATTTGTATGAATATCTACCCTGGCTCAATTCAGCCCAGATATTTTCCTTGTTTTCTCTGAATCAACTCTGAACTTGCTTTTCAGTCTCCTCATGAGGACGTACTCCATCAAGATTCATATAGCTGCCACTACATCAGTTTAAAACCTCCTTTCTAACATGTCTGCCACAGTGCTCATAATGCTTGGCACAGCTGAGTTAAACAGTGAGCTGACACACCTGGTTTTAATGACAAGCTACTCTTGTCATTGTTCCCTCTTAGCCCAGCTCCCCTCCAGTTTTTTCAGCTCAATTACCTGCTGCACATCTGCTACACAATTTCTACTTATCATTGCAAGGAGTGACCCATTTCAAAACAAAATATTTCAGAATTAATAAGACTTCAGTCCTTTTATCTGAAATAGAACATCTCCTGTACCTGACACTCTCTGTTCACCCACAGGTGAATGCAATGGCTGTGACCTACTTCACCTTTTCACTGGAAAGAGGGAGCAAAACTGGATAAGGCAAAGGAGAGGTGGAGTGAACACTGACAATACAGTGAATAGCAGTGGTTGTATTCTAGCTGAGAGAGGTCAAAGTCAGTAGTGGTTCAGAGCGATCTAATGGCTATGGAGTAGACCTAAGATGGGCTGCCAGGAAGTAAAAAAAAACCTATACTGGACTACTACTGTGGTTACCATGGTAGTAATAAATATCACTGTCTGGAAAATTTTTGGCAGTATGTACTCTTAGGATCGCTGTTCTACTATAATATTGATGCATGTCTGTCACTAACTTGTACAAAATCTAATTGATTTATTACAAATATTTTCAAAATTGCATGCAAATTCTTCAAAGTTCATGGAGTAACTCCAGAATTATTCCAGTATAGCATAGAGAACAATTCAGTTTATAAAGAAATATATTCTTCAAAATGAAAGTTGACTTAGTTGACAGTACGTTAGGTCTGGTACTTGTACCTTGTTCTACAAATACATGTATACGTGTGTATATTACAGTTATATTTCTTTCTTGCAGGAATGCTTTCTTTCAGTTAGTAAGTTGATGAAGGAATCACCTGGTTATTCCATACTTAGGATATATCAATGGCCCATGGCTTAGAGCTTCCAGGTTTATCTTTTGGAATCTGAAAAAATGTAAAGAAAACACAATTTTGCTAAGTGAAAAACTTCATGTAATTCACAAATGCATGTTCCTTTTCAACCATTTGAATGTCACTGAATGAATAAATCCACACTTTTTGCATAATAAAGAATTGTGAAATCAACCAACTTACCTCTAGTCAACTGTGAACAGTTAATTAAGGACATATCTCTAGAGCACAGGTGAGCTCACCACCTGAAAGCTTCAGGTTACTCATAGGAGGAACTGACATATGAAGTTCAGTTGTGCAACATGTTTTAATGGAACTGCATTAAGTCTTATGGCCACGATGTATGCAAGGAAATCCTAAATTTTTGAGGGCAGTTATAGAACATCAACTCCTCATGACAGGATAGAAACTCATTTAAACTCTAAGTAGTTAAAAAGTGTACGCACAACACCTAGATGACAAGGGTTCTTGATTGCGATTATGACTGCTATTAACAGAGAAATTCTATCAATGTGAAATACTTGATCACTGGATATTGTGTGCTTCTGCAGAAGTGAATGAATGTGGAATTCACAGTCCCAATCTCTAGGCAGGATGAGGTCAGAATGACTCCAACTGGCTGCTGTTGGAAGAGACAGCAGCCTGCAGGTTTGCCTAAGCCAAGTTCTGTCCCTTTTCATAGAGAAATTTGCAGACTATGTTAGAACACGACTGTTCAAAGTCAGCTTCATAGGCCTTTTGATTAGACTTTCCAAAAGTGAAATACTGTCTTAGTGTGTGGTACCTCTTTTTACCTTGAAAACTGTATTGTAAATAGTCTGTGATTTCTGGAATGCCATAATATTTGCAAATACACAAAGAAGATCTGAAAGCAGCCCTGTTTAGATTTTATACCAGAAATGTGTCCCTGATGTTCTGCACAGGCTAAGGACTTCTGGCTCCTCAGATCTACAAAAAAAATAAGTTGGGTCAAAACACAGCAGCTCTTGTTCTCAGCAGGGTGGTAATTTAATTTGAATGCTAAATTAAAGAATCTTGGCACAGTTTGGTCTGTTCTCTCCCCATTTCCCTGTCTGCAAAATGTTTGTCTGACCAGACATGGACAGTGGTGAGAATGTCTGCAAAGCCTTTGCTGTTAATCTGCCTGATAACTGTTCTCATGCTTTATTCTTTTCACTTTTTTTAAATTTCTTTTTTTCTTCTTCTTCTCCAGCTTACAAATAAACATAAATCTGGGGCAAGTGACAGTGTATTATGCAACACCAGACATATCTACTTATAGAATGCCAAAAGGATGAGTGCAGTGGAAAACCTGTTGAAGTGGCCTTAAACTATTAAGTCAGAAAACAATGTGGTTACTCCCCACTTCTTCTTTGTGAAGAATTTTTTGTGTCATCATCATTGACTTGGACAGACAGGGGCATTTAAGTCAGCTCCTGCCTCAATCTCACAAAAAAAAAGCATTCTCCAACAGCTACTGTTCTGTTCTGCCAGCTCCTAGTGAGAGAAGAGCAAGATGGAAGAAGAGTAGATTTAAGGTCCTACTCTGTAAAAAAAAAAAAAAAAGCAGAGGGTACATATAAGGCTATCCAAATAACTTCAGTGACTGGGGGAAGTTTTGAGAGAAGTGCACAGTCAATCCTTTTGGTTGTCTGTTCTATTTGAGAAAATATTAGAAGACAAGAGTGCGTAAAAAAAAAAAAGCCAGAGCTGGCTTTATGTTTCAGTTGCAGACTGGGAAGCTGTACAGTTCTCAAACCTACACAACAAATCTACAAGAAATCATAGTATCTAAGATAGACAGAAAATAGGTATTTTGCATGTTTACTGAAAGCATGTAGTAAGTTTGGAGTATTTAAAATCCATTGTCGCACCTAGATTGCACGTAGCATCTGTTACATTCAGAAAACAAAGATGTAGCATGACCTGAATGGTAAGGCTGTAGGCAGTTGTAAACTTAGCTAGAAGTGGATTGTACAATGGGAAGAGCTGCTGCTAGCCTCAGCCTTCTTATAAAAATGAAGGATACACTCACTGCAGTAGCTCCAGGAGTACTTATAAGATCATGACACAGAGAATAAGCTTATATGATGTAACAGGAACCTAGACAGTTTAGGCCTCTGCACTGAATACTTTAAATTTGCACCCTCAGATTCTGTGTATGCCACTGTCACTGGTGTTGCCTGCATGAAACCATATCTAGATCTCAAATGCTGTATTTGTGAGTGCTCTTATGCAACCAGTCTATATCCTTTCTCTGCATTATTACAAAACCTGAATGCATATCAGACTGTATTTCTGTCTTCCTGGTTTTTAAGGAAGAAACGTTCAGAGTGGAACTGGCATAGATTGGGAGCTTTGAAAAAGTGGTGAAGCACACCTACTCTGTGTCTAGACATAGTCATATTTCCTCGTAGAGATGCAAATTAAGCGGCACTAAAGACAAACTCAGACCATAATCTCAAAAGTATTTTAAAGGGCCCTTAGGTTAATTACATTGGAGTTATCACTTCTGAGGAAAAGGGACAGATACCTCAGAATTTTGGAGTGTTGCTAACTGTGGCTGTCAATTCATATTACAGCTACGAAAACTGCCACTGCTGAAATAAAATGCATAACTCTGTTAACTGTGGCATGCTGAATAATAGAGATGTGGCTCTGGCACTTGTCAGACTACCTCTATCCAGGTTAAAGAGGAATGCTGAGGAGATAGCTAGCTCATGAAAGACATGAAAATACTGTTACCATCTTAGTAAAGATATCATCACAGGCCACATGAATCCACTCAACGGTTAAGGGGCTGTTCAGCGTGAAGTCCAGGGGTAGTCCTCTTTCTTTCCGTGCAGCAGCTACTGCATCATGTAGTGCAAAAAACACCGAACTGCCCAGGAAGAATCCAGCCTCACCCATGCCCTAGTAGAGGAGAGAGGCAGCTGGAGAGATTGGCTTAAAAACTAACAGCAGAGTTGAATCTCTTATCTTCCCCATAGTTATCCAAACTTCACTGACTAGTACTAGCTAGTGTTTGGTCAAGTCCAGCATATACAAATTTGGCAGCTTTACTCAGATCTCTGGGAGCTTTCAGATGAGAAAAACATCAAGGTCCAAGATTTGGCTAGTGAGGACCATTTTAAAACTTACAGTTTAGCTACATTATCAAAAAAATCTTTCTGGCCTCACTTCAGTTGTTACATTATAAAGCCATGAGATAACTTATGACTGCTCACATAAATTACTTGTTCTATATCCAAGTGATCATACTGAGGAATAAAGCTCCATTTAGCTCCTCTTGCACAGATAAAGTCACTGCCATCTACATCTGAAATTATGTTCTTTGTCTCTATCTGTTTTCTTCATGTACAAGAGTTTGTTTACCCATAAGGATGTAGAAGGATATAAGCATCTGGAGTGGACTTCTGGAAATTACAATTCCTTTGCCATATCTACTCTGTATTCAAGGCTGTAACAATTGGCATTCCTGTCTTTCAGTAGTTAGAGGCCTACACACTCCTCTGATTTCGCCTTTTATTTTGAGGTGCTTTGGTTTTGCATTTGTTTTGAGGCTACTAACTGGGTGCTTCCTCAGGGGATAATATTCCCTCAAAACACAAAGGCTGGTGCTCTGCAAAGGCTAATGGAAGAACTAAGCTCTATTTCCATATCTACTGTAGATTTTCAGTGAGTTCTAGAATATCATTTAATCTCTCATCTCATGACTTCTCTACTTTTTAAAAGGATCACCTTCTTCCATCCTTTCTTGTTGGGCACTTTTAAATTCTTCAGGATGGATTACTTTGCTTTCAATGCATAGCAGAACAAAGAGCAAAAAAAGTTTCAATTTGGATTAGGGCATCAAAGTGCTACTCTAATGGCAATAAATCATAGGAGGAAAATTAATAAAAAACAGTGCTTCATCATTTAAATACATATAATCTTATAAGCACCATACTTGAAACTGTAATTACTTTGGGGAAAAAATGTGTCTACCATACTATATAGCCACTTAAGGTTTTGCAGCAGAATCACCCGGTGTGCTTGCAAACAGTGGGCTCGGTATACTTACCTTGGAAGAATAGACAGCAATTGAGTTGCCTGAATTTGGCAGTAAATAGACATGGAATTGCTCAGGAATGTCACAGACTGCAGGGATCTCATAAGTATCTGGGCCAAGAGTGAGCTGCTCTCCTTCTGGAGAAAAGTAGATTTCTTCTAACGTATAAAGACCAACCCCCTGAATGAAGGCCCCTTCAATCTGAGCAAAATAAAGAAGTTAAACTTATACAACTCATTCAGGCATTTTTAAAAGACAAAAACATACACAGACCTACTGAGATTACACATAAACTGGCATCTTTCCTTCCAAAATTAGAAGTTAGCCAATGTAGACAGTAATAGGAACAAGCTGTCCTCATCTGACTTACACAAATATTTTCATTGGCTAAAGTTCTACTTTTCCTTATTCCTGGCTAAATTCACAGTAACTAGTGCAGTTACCTCTGATCTGCATCGTCAAAAATGAGTTAAGTGAAATCCATTGACTTAAAGCTTATTGTTCACAGGAATTTCACAAAATTGTTCACAAAATTTCACATATTGTTCACAAAAATATTGTTCACACAAACAGTCTGCCCTGTTTGTTATTTTCTTACAAAGATTTGTGGATAGGTAGGGAATCCATTACAGAGAAACAATCCGTCAGGCACAAATAGCTGATAAGTTGGATATGAAGAGAAAACCACAAAGAAAGCCAACATAAAGTAGGAGAAAACTGCTGAGGAGACCTCTGGGCTATCACAATATTTTATATGAACACTGGTGCAAGATGAATATGGCATTGAACTACTAGGAAAGAATGATTTAATATATTTGATAATCCTTGGATGTGCAGAATGAGTGTATTCGTTTAGACAAAGAACACGTACATAAGGATAAGCTGGTAACAGGATAAATAAATAGGATAAGAAAGGCTGTTTAAATTTAAGTCAGATTCTTAGGAGTGTTTTCTTTGATTCTGCAAAGAAATGACAACAATTTTGCATATTTCTGAGTTCACCACTACATTCTTATTTACAAACTATTAGTGAGTGTCACCGCTTTCGTCATTATTCAGTTTGTCTGCAGTTGTAGATAGTCAAATCCCATATCCTACAGATACAGAACCTTTAAAGAAAGGTCTGTTCCACGCCTGCAACATTTTCCATGAAACTGAAGTCAGCAGTACCCCACAGGCTGAGATTAAGCCCTCAGTCAGTAATTCTAGGGTACAGTAAATTGATCAGGAAAAAGTCACAAGTTGGTTCAGGATGCTGATCCTTACAACACATTTCCAAATGAAGATTGATGGTTCTTCTTCTCTCATCACTTCTCAGATGATAAATAAGACATAGAAAACTTAACCTAGTATTTTTTATAGCTGCAAATAAAAACAAGTTGTACATCAAATTAGTCCACCCTCCCTGATAATTAATACATAGCATGTCTTAGGCTTTGGTGGACATTAAGATGACCAGTAGTAGCAACCTTTTAGATATAAAGAGGGAACTAATATTTGATAAAAGGCAAAATTGTAAAAGTACATACCTGTCCTATATCTATGTCTGGATTTATGCTAAAAGAGGCATCCATCACAATGTCTGTCCTAGTGTTCTGTTGGACAAATAAAAGGTGTTATAAAGTTAAATTTAAAATACATAACAACAAAGGGATGCTAAGCAATATATAGTCTCACTTATAGATATGTAATCACAAGTATTACAAATTTACTCTGAAACATGAAAGCTACTTGAGACAGGCTATGCTGATGGAGAGCTCATACATATAATTCACTTCTGATGACTGTCTGAAACTTGCAACGTAATGTGCACATCCAGTGTGTAACAAGATGATAATGAACTCAAGAACAGATTTGTTGCTTTTCTCTGGCAGAAACATAATTGCTGCAAGTGACATTTAGCCACTTTCCATGCTCTGCAGTGAGTGTGGAAGCACTGACACACCTGTAAGGAAGTTCCCCATGTACAGAAGTGGACAGAGAAAAATGTCTACTGGGTTTTCTTATATGAAGTCCAGTGGCTTTCCTTTCTAAATCCTAGCTTGTGTAGTTTGAAAAGATTCAGAGTTTCCAGTTACTTTGGTGTCTAGCTCCACATGGGGTGCTAGACAAATGAGGCACTGTAGATAAATGTAATTCCCCAGCAGCCACGAAGATATTGGACTGGGGCTCCATATAAAGCTGCTGAAAGCTGTCCATGTACTAAACCCTCATTATAACAGGCCATGTTGTATGATTTCCTGTTTTAAATGCAGCTCTGTTAAAAAAAGGGCTGTAACTAATGATCTGGACTTGTGTTACAGAAAAGCTAACCTGTAGGAAGATGTCCACAAAGTCTAATTGAATTTCAAAGCTATCATAGATGACTGAAACATTAGATCTTTTTTATTTTATGCTGTTCTCATAGACTTTCTTATTCTTCTATTCAACAACAGATTTTGTCAAAGAATAGGATGAACAAATTATAATGGATTCTATAGCCATTTATTGTTCTGCTGTTCCTCTATTTTTAGTCAAAAGAGCAAGTGGAAAAAAATGCCACGTGAATGCAATGATAGTGGTCATTACCTTGTGTGCTCCCGTCAGTCTATTTCTACTTCAGAACAGGCAGCTCCATAGTGAAAATATGGGAATGCATGTCCTTTCTTTGTTTCCCAGTTCATGTTTGTAACAAAACCTCTAGAGGAAATAAAAACATTCCCAGATAATATGAATTTGATCAAGACACCCTCCTTCCACTATCCTCATTCTCACAAATAATTCTTGTTGAGGTCACTATAGGAACCTTTTAACATGAGAAGTAAACTCCCTAAATGAATTATTTTCATAGGAACTTCATAATCAAAGACAATCTGGGGTATGGCACCACTGATAAATATCTGTAGCACTGAATACTTCAGGCAAATAGGAAGGTTGCAGTCATGATGATCATCAAGACCTGTGGGTTTCCTGTACTGTGCTGTAGTTGGCCTTGAGGAAGACCCTGTGCACCCACCTTCAAATCTTTTATATCCTTGGTTAGCTAGGCAAGGATATAGAACACTTCTGAAATCAGTATGGGTTGAAAAGATGACTTCCTGTTGTGTAAATAGTGTAGTTTGATCCAGACAACTTCAACATGGTTTGTGTGCTGCATTTGATACGGCCTTGAGAAGGCTGAGTGGGGACAGTTTTATCCTATCTGTAACATACTGACAAAATGGCACTTCTGATGACAAAGGGATTAAAAGACTAACAGCTTTCCTTACTTGAAATACCCAGTAGCTGAAAGGCTGTAGCTCTCCTTGTGAGCTTCACTGATCTGCAAAAGGCATACTTATTATTATAGAGGGAAAATGTTAAAAACTTTCTGATATTCTTTATCATATTTAAAGAAAAAACAAAACTTCAAAAAATTGTTTAAAGAAAATGGAAGCCTAAGTAAAAGCTTTACATTTCCTTGTGCCCTGAGCAGGTCTTTAGGAAGGGACACATTGCAAAAGACAATCTAAAGCTGGCCAGAGTTATTAAGGCATTGTGTTACACCACTTGCTTTTCTACTGTTTCTTCTCTTCCTCTCCTCCAGTTTACTTAGCAGACAGGTTCCTTTCTCCCTTCAGAACAATGGCAAGTGTCACACTGTACCCATGGTTTCATCATAATTTAATAGTAAGAAACAAAGAGAAACATTTACCCAGTCTTCCCATTTGCCTTTAGGATTCTTTCTTCAGATAGGATCCAGACGCTTCCAAAGGATTTGACAAGCGTCCTAGAGAAGAAGGTAAGCAAAACCCAATCTATCTGGTGTTTTCAAAGAAATACAAGCGCTTTCTTGGTGAAGTTAGTTTGTTAAGTGCTCCTTCAACATTTTCTGTTTTACTTGGTAACTGCTCAAAGAAAGGCTGATTTGGGTTAGCAAATTCATTCTGTAGTACATAATTCTCTTTGGTAAATTACAATTTCTTTCCTCTGCTAACTGTCAGCTAGAAAGCAGCACTTGTTCACACACTAGGCTGCTGTTGAAACCATAAACAAAGAGAAGATAGGGGACCTAATTCCCCATCTATCTTGATTTACTAGATATACCAGTAGTTTGAATGATTTCTTTTGAAATAAATGAAAGTAGAATTGATTCCAAAGTATTTAAGTGGATAAGGGTGGCTCAGACTATTTTAAAAGTGCCTAATATGTATCTTATGCTAAATTTTCCTTTAAAATTTGTTCACATATTCAGAATAAATTGAAGATCCATACTTTTCTCTAGCTTAAATCTAAGAAAAAACAAAATTTGTATATCTGATATAGTAAAGCTTAAAAAGCTACTCTTTTTAACAGTATTCTATGATTTGCCTTACTTTAAACTGTGCATATAAATTAAATTAGCAACAGACACTTTGAGATAAAAGAACTGATGCTTTTTGAAAGCTGCTCAAAAATAAAGATGAAGTTATGAATTCTCAAAGGGGAATTCATTATTTAACAGAGCAGATGATCATGTGAAAAAATG
This sequence comes from Cyrtonyx montezumae, assembly GCF_038088225.1. Lineage (NCBI taxonomy): Eukaryota > Metazoa > Chordata > Aves > Galliformes > Odontophoridae > Cyrtonyx > Cyrtonyx montezumae. The sequence goes on along the minus strand of NW_027072078.1, from coordinate 10,730,762 downwards.
GTAATAAGTCTAACCTGTACTGCTCTTGCATTGATTTCTGTTCCAATTGATCCTGCTGTGTACTTGCCATTAGGTACAGTTGCTGAGCTTGTTTCACAGAAGTGTATATATGACAGTGGTATCTTCAGTTCGCGACTAGCAATCTGTAAAAAAATTAAATAAAAATATTTCCAGTCCCACTTGAAGAGACAGTCTCAAACAGAAAAAATAAGACATTGTCATTCATGTCTCTCTATATATGCACACAGAGAAGTGACCTAATTCAACAGTAATGCTATAAGTAGGACAATACTGGACTCTTCCTTAGCAATTATTCTGTAATACAAATAATTTATTAACAAGTTCAGATACCAGAAAATAGGATAAAATAATACAATATAACACTTTGTTTTTGTTTTGCCATTAATTGTTCTACTTAATCAGGTTTGGGTTATATATAAAAATATTTCAACCAAGATTTAAGAATAAATCATTTGTCCTCATGGATTTGAAAATCTTATTTTTATATTTTCCTTTCAGTCTCATTTCAAACAGCTTTGCTAGTTTGCTTTCAAACTTCATTGTTTTTCAGCATTCTAACATCTAGATATCATTCAACTCATTTTGAAGGAATGGATTTGTGTTCCACTGTTTGCAGCAGAATGCATAAATGTGGACTGATGCTATCATCAGTGTTGGATATAATGCAAAGTTATAATTTTTCAGCACTTTAGATCCTTCTGCAAAAAAAAAAAAACATGTAACCCTTTTTGCATGTTCTCTCTGTGCCTCAGCTACCCTAGACTCAGTGAGGGCTATCACACGGATGTTCAGCTACTATTCGGAACTTAAAAGATTACTTTCATTATAGCTTATATTTTCCCAGGATTAGTTTTCATCAGTAACTCTGAAAGAACAACACAGTGTTAAACCTGGCTTTCTTACTGATACATTTGCCTGTTTGCACATATTAGTGGCATTCTTCTTTATGGTTCAGTTATCTTTCTTGTTGAATTTTACTCTCAGATGGTAACTGTAACTCACCTGTAACATCTTAGTGTGAATTCCTTGCCCAAGTTCAACGCCACCATGAGTGACTAGTACAGATCCATCTATGTAAATATGGACAAGAGCACCAGCCTAAAGAAGAGATACAGAAACACAGTGATTCTCTTACTGTACTGAATGAAGAAGGTGCATAAAGAACAAGGGAAAGAGAGATTTATTTCACAACAATCAGTATATTACCAAGAACAAGTACAAATTCTCCAGTAATCTGACAATAAACTTCATTTAAGAACAGGATGGATTCTAAATGAGCTAGTATTTACTAATAGGAATTCTGTAGGGGTCACAGTAATTATTTCAAATTAGAGAAAATCATATCTCTTTTCTTGTGAAACTGAGAACAGAAACATACTGGCTCAAGTTGTAGATGCAGCCCCAGATCCACAGGTAGAGAAGGACAGAGCAGAACTTGAACGTGGTTCAAAAGCATTTTGGACATACAGCAAGTTGTCTGAAGATAAATGTTATAGAATTAATAATAAATGTTTTCTTTCAGAACAGAGTAGCAAAGTTATACTGCTGTTTTTCTGAAATCAAGAGATTAGTTCTAGTATTTTTTGCTTGTATGTATTCACACAGGATAGGAATAAAATTGATGTTCACAGTATATAATTTTCATGGAACACTGACTATTGTTTTTCCATTCTCTCTCACAGGCTGTCAATAGCCTTAGAACCTTATTTACTTTCTGTTTGTATTTTGGTGCAGTCCTATGCCAGCAAAAAGCTATTAAACAGGGGAAATGCAACAAGCAGTTGGAAATAGAAGCAATGAACTGTCTCTCATGGATAAAATGAGAAACAAAGACATTTCAAAGGGATACTGATGAAAGAAATCATACAAGCCCCTCAGTCCTAAGAAGGAATAATTGGATAGTAAAGAAAAATTCTGCAAAACTGCATTCTGCAGCATGAAAACAGCTCCCAGCAGTTACAAACAGCTGAGCCTGAGATGAGCTATGAAATACAGTGCCTCCATAACTTCGTTGGCTTTTTTTTTTTTTTTGCATGTTATTAATTTTACATTGAGAAATAATGGTCATGTGATCTCTTTGGTGTCAACTTGGGACATTTGCAATCAGGTAACACTTTGCAAATGTCAGCCAGTCTCAGCTGACAGAGACCACAGCGAACAATAAATCTATTCTGTATTATTCAAATCTAGACCTTACAGTAGCACAGTGCCTGACCTTTATCTTGACTGCTTTGGTGAACTGTAATTGTTGCATATCCCTTTAATTGATCTTTTGAATCAAGTGAACTGTTATGTTTACCATGAGAACACCGTTGAAGGAAATATATGAATCTCTCTTTAAACACTTAATCTACAAATTTGTCCAGAAACAATCATGAGATGCAGCAAACAACAGAGAGATGAACAACATGCATTTACTTTTTCATGCACTGCACTTCCATAAACAAAGTTCAATATTTGTTTATTTAACCTGGAACCCATTTGAAAGAATTTCTGGTTCGAGGCGTGAATTAAAAACAAAGAAACCATGAGGACAAAACAAAACCACAAAAACAAAACAAAAAATCCCCACCACAATCACAATCAGAAAAAACAGAAGTGTAAAATTTTCCCAGAAGTGTTATCATCTTGAGACATAAGAAATTCCACCAGCAAACTTTACCTTATCACATAGCTGGGACTATCTGAACTGGAGGAGTGAGCATTTCCCTCATGAGGAACCAATCTGAAGTTCCACATTTTGACACGGAATTATTTAGTTTTTTGATGGGTAAGTATAGCAAACTGCAAATCTGAGACCCAGGCTCTGTGAGGTGGATAGTCCCATGTAGAGCTAACATTTCTGAAGATGTCAGTTAGATACAGTGATTTTCTTTCTGAAAGTGAATATTCCTCAGTTGATAATACCTTGTGTCACTCTAGCAAGTAAGAATTATTTTCTCTTCCTCTCTCATTCCTGCCTGCAGAGACTATACACTTCCTCTGTTTTTGGAGAGATATAGAGATCTTAGACAATAAAAGCACCATTTTGAAACAGTTACCTGATGAAAATAGGTTGCATTAAATCCAACGGAAAACTTCATGGGAATGATGGCAATCCCTTTCTTCTTCGAGTAATTCTTCTTGTTAAACTCTTCCACCTTTGCATTCCAACCGTAGTAGTCAGACTTATCCAAACATTCTTCCCAACATTTCCACAGATTCTCTGCATTAAATTTTTCTTTGAAGGCCGTTTTGTTAACTCCTTTGTACATGTTTATTTCCCTAACCTAAAGAGCAAACAAATTTACAAAGAGCTGAAAAGAAAAGTGGCTTTACTATGTAATAACATATTACACAACATAATGGCATCTCATATAACCATATGGTAATATAATTAGTACTGAACTATATTGAATATAACATTATATCAATATCTGTAAGGAAATCACTAAGTGGTATGATCTCTTCAGTCAGGTAAAATGTCTGTGAATTTCAGTGGTGCCAGTGGGACTGTTCACACAACAAAAGGCAGTGCAAAGACAGCTGGTAAACTCAGACTGTAAATAAGACTAGACAAGAACTGCAGAACAACATGGAGCTAGGTGAAAAGATCAGTAGTGGTGAACAAGAGTAAAATGTACACCTATCTCAGGAGAACTCCCTCTCAGAACTCCCTGTCAGGAGGGGAGAGAAAATTCATGGCATATAAGAAAACCATTTTGCCTTGTCTAGAGCTACTCTAAGTTGGCATGAGGAAATCAGTCAGAAGTGTGGAGCATGTATGGGCTGAGAGATAAGCAGATGGATAAGGGAGAACAGAAGTTAAGGTTAAATAATTGTTTGGTCTTTAAAGTTAGGTCTGAATGCTTTCCTGGAATGTGACAAACAGGACAGGGAAGAGATTCAAAGAAATAAGGAAAAGACATGATAGTTAGAGTCCTAGGAAAGGAAGATTATTTACGAACCACAGCTAACTAAACTGGTGACAGACAATAGAATGAAGTTCTGACAAGCTGAGATTCGAGTGACAGCTGAATGTACACAAAATGGTAAGAAACTGAACACACTGCAAGAGATGGTGCTATTTTGACTGAAGCTGGATATACTAATAGCAATCATCAAATATTTTTCAAAAGATCCTGTGTCATCTTTGTCTACTGTTACCTCTACTATATCAAGTATTGTTTGATGGAAGAATAGTTCTTGTATAAAGTAGCACTCAGTCCAAATAAAGTTGCTAGATCTGGCCCCTAAGAACTGATTTAACAACAAGGAGCTTCCAGAAGTCCAGGTTCTAGAAGTCTCTCGTATTCCACATTTTATTTGTCAGACTTAGTTCTTTTACCTTCTCATGTGGTAGTCCAGCCCTGGTTGCCACAGCCACAATACAGGTTTCCACAAACAGACCTGCCTGAGGAAACCCAAATCCTCAGAAGGCAGTATTAGAAGGCAAATTAGTCTTGCAAGCATGGCCCCTGACTCGGAGATTAGGGATATTATATGCATTGTCCACTTTCAGCACAATATACTCAATCACCTGCAATAAGAAATTAAAGAGATTTAAATGGTTCCATTTCCTGTAACAAAATGATGAAACCTATGAAAGAGTCTCAAGAGACCAATAAGTTGCAATTGCTTTAAGGTGGAGCAGTACTATACTTAGGTGTTCTGTTGCTCTGCTGTTTTTACACAGACGTATATAAACTGCATTTAAGTAATAGGAATTAGAATAGCATGAAAAACATTACCAAGAGGAAAAAAACAGAATTTCAATTTGAGGAAAATGAATGAATAATTTTCTGATAATAGGAAATATTCTCTTGTATCTCTGTCCTCATTCAACAGATCTGTTTTTTTTATGTCCCAAATTTTCTATCATCTAAATTTTCTATGTCTAATATCACCTGATGAGAAATACTGTACTGCCTTAATGGCATTTTCTAAACAATATCTGGGGCACAGATGCATTTCTACTTTATGCAGGCAAGAGTTGAACTTAGAAAGAACAGACATATTCTTAAGAAAAATAGATGGGAACAAAGAGCTGTTGTTTTCTTTTTGTGACCAGTTCCGTCTGTGCATGTAGCAACAGTGAAGAAGGACTTACCAACTCAGATTCATCATTTGTACAGCCACCATTTATAGAGCATTGAAAATCGGCAGCAATTATTCTTCCATCCTTCATGATTCCAACCTGTAATATTGCAGCCAATACATTTAGTGGTCTTTCCTCTTACATATTTCAAATTTCCCTTGAGAAATAAGGTAACCACTTATTTAATAATATAAACATATATATTTTAAACAATAAATAAATAAATAAATAATATTAATAAATTATATGTATATAAGTGGATTTGTAAGAAGTTAAAAGGAAGAGTTTTCCCACTAGCTAAACTTTCCATTGTGCTGAAGAGCTGGCTGCATTTCTCAGAAGTGGCTTGTATTCAATTCTGATTTAAGTACTTGTCATATTAGGATGGGCTAAGGCTAATGTTAGCAGTATTTTGAAAGAAAAGAGATAGATATTTTTTGCTTATTACTCGATATTGTATGGGCTGTAGGATTAGGAGGATAGCTGTTGTTCTTATTCATACTATTAGACAGGATATTTTTAGGACTGGGGCAAGGTAGGTGTTGGGTTAGTATTTCAGAAGAGGTGGAGTTTATTTCTTGCTGCCTTTTGCCAGTCAATAAAATGAAGCTGATTTATCCCAGCTGAAATTATTACCCACTAAATGAGAAACATAACCTCTCCTGTCACTCACCTTATATTTTCCAAAGAAAGGGTGACGTCCACCAGTGATTAACATGCCCATGTTTCTTTCAAGGGTAAAACGGACGGGGTGCCCGGTCCTAAAGTAAACGTAAGTCCTCTTTAATGACAGTTTATCTACAAAGGTTGAAAAGGCATTATATTTATATGGCCAAACTCCTAGTGGTGGCTATAAAGCAATCTATTTTACATTTTAGTTTCCAACTGACCATCATTTTATTGACCATGCCTGCTAATACCATTAATGCTAATTCAGCAGATAAAACGTAGATATTCTGCTGCAGTAACAAGGTAGAGGAACAGAGCTTTTCAGTGACTTTCCTTTAGTGTTTTAAACTGGAAGGTACAAGAAGCACGCACATGGCACCACAAGGAAACCTGAGTAGTGAAAACCTGTGGCACAAAGGGTTAATGTGAGCATACCTAATAAATCCTAAAAATAATTTCAGGATGAAAAACACTTTCACTAGATCACAGAATGAGATTCAATCCATTAGACCTGAGAAAGGCCTGGTTTGTTGGGATTTGTGCAGATAAACCCTGGAAAAAACTTTATGAAGGCTTTGTTTTGGCTGTCAGATGGGCAGTAAGTGAATTCCATTGCCAGAATCCCAGGTAATTTTCAACCCTCTATCCAAGACTTACTGCTATGAAAGTCAAGCAAGATAATGTCTTCAAGCCAGCACCCCAAGGAAGGTTCAGGTTCAAAGTTTCTTTCTATTTTGGTCTTACAATTTTTAACTTGATTTAGTTAAATCATTCATTTTATTTAGTTAGACCAACTTACTTGTTGGCTGCCACTGCTGCAATTACGGCAAAAAATGAAGGCTTGGTTATCTTCCCAGCAAATGCTCCACCATCACGTTTCGTGTGGCACGTAATCTTGTTGGACTGGAGGTTTAAAGCTGAAGCCACTAATTTCTGCAAAAGTGAAATCTGTGATTTTACCGAGAATTATCACCTATCAAAATATATTAAAACTACCTATTTTCCATGGCTAATTATATATTAGAAGCTAACAAGCTTACATACAGTGAGCAGAAAAACACAGTTGTTGTGGATACAAAAAAAAAAAAAGTTTTCAAACAAGCTAATGAGATGCTAATGAAAGCACAATCTAATCTTTAAAGAGTTGTCAAAATGAAACAACAGCTCCATAAGATATTTTTATTTTCGATACCAGACAGAGTAAACTCTACACAGAATTGCACAGTTCATCTGCAGCTGGATATAAAGCATCCATTAAAATATCAAATCAAATGGAACAGAGTGATTGTTTACAGCACACTAGAGACTGCAGCTAATATGCTGACAGATCACTGCAATCTGAAAATATATCTCTGACACAGAAAGTGTAAAATATGCAAGTCAGTAATTAATGGCAAAAGCTGACACTAGATATGTAGAAACTATGCATATTCTTTAAAACTGTATATTCCTATATGCTTATAATCCAATTATCCTGTCAGCTAAGATCTGTTAACCTTTTTTCCCTATTACTTCATATAATTCATAAATTCTATATACTTAACGCAGAATTAGATGGATAATGCCACATTATTCACTCCATATCAATTCTGCTCATTTTTGTCTGCACTGGATTGAATCAAACAAACAGCTTCCTGTTCTTAAGACATACTGTTACATTCAGCTTCATCATTAGTAGTCAGGCCTCTTGTCTATATTAAAAAAGACATTCAAATCATTTAGTCTGAATTGGGAGCATAATTAAGGAGTTTCAGGAGAAGCACAGAAGAATGAAAGGAACTCCAGGTCATATAGTTCAGGTTTAAAATTATTTAGGAAGGTAAGAAACATGTAACAAACATACTTTGTTTTACCTTTACATCTGTTGCATGCTGAGTTGATACATACACATCCATTTCTTTATCTTCCATTCTTGGAATAACAAGCACACTATTTGTTTCCAGGTAGAAATGTTCCTGTCCTCCCATATGCAATTCACCTGGTATGCGTATAATTATAGGAAAATCTAACCAAAGTTTTAAGTGAACTGTGAGGGAATTAATATTTGCATAAATATGCAAGTCAGAAAAAGAGTTCTGAGAAAGAAAATACATTCAGTTATTTCTCATTTCTTCGTATCACACATTACATCTTCTGGAAATATGTGTTTATTTAGAAGAAAGATGCTCAACCACCAAAACCCTTTATAGCTGTATTTCTTTATTTCCCTGGGATACAATCAGATTCTATTTAATATATGATGCTTCTTTTCCTTAGGAGGTTACATCTTGTCTTTTCTAACAAGATTCTAATATATTCTCTTCTAAATCACTCTGTGAGAAAAAACATTCCCTTTATCATTCTTTCTTATTCTCTCTCCATCAGTATGCCCTTATCGTATTCACTTTTCCTACCCATTTCCACCCAACACATTCTTTTTGTATAATTTTCCTTTCAGAGAGGGAAATTTGTCAGTGCATCACAATATAGAAGCTAATTCTTTCAGATTTATTTTGTGACCTTTACTTCACGTCATCCTTATGTCTGATTAGTTATTCTTAAAACACATGTTTATGCAGCAGCAGTAGATTCCAGGAGAGGATGACATGAAGTGATGGGAACAGCTGGGAAAAGACATAGCAAAGCAAAAAATAGAAATAAAAAAAAATCACAGAGGTCATGAACTAGCATGGAGAGGTCAACAGAATTGACGAGGCTCAGCCACAGAAAGAGCAGGAAGACATGAATCTTCAAATCTGTGAAAGACGATTGCAGAGGTAGAGAATAGTCAGTGCAGCATGCTCACAGAAGTAAGAACAGTGCAGTAGTGCTTAAGATACAGCAAATTCAGTTAGATGTGAGAATAATCTTTCTAATTGTAGGAATAAATGGTAAAGCACAGGGAAAAAATTGCTAACAAGGGTTAGTTAATCTTCATTTCATCTTGATTACCAGTGAAGGAAGAAAAAAAAATCAACAACAGGGTTGTCATTGTTAGATTTTCTTGAGATCATAGAAAAAACCTGAATTCAGTCACCAGCTGGCAATAGATTCTGAACAGCACAACTCCCCTTCCTCTTGATGCACAACATGCGCAGATTACCTTCTATGATTTTATCAGCACATTTAAATCCTTTCTCAATATCTCCTTTTTCTAGTCTCCTTTCTTCAGTAATGTATGAATTATGTTTTATTGCATCCTGCAGCAAGAAAAAAAAAATGAACGCGTTAATTATTAATTCACTTAGATGATTTTTACATGGTACAATCTTCATTTATCCATATGATCCTTTAATTGGATGGACAGATGGTTGCAGCTAAGTATTTGAAAGAGCAGGACAACTGTTCCTCTTCCACCATGAGAGAGCTTCTGTTTTTTATTTTTCATAGTTCATATAATTCTGTCCTTCCCCTAGATTAGAAATACCTAACAACTGTTAATGTCATTCAGAGTCAATGAAAATATTTCAGTCGGTTTTCTCACTCCTGGAGATGAGCCAGACTTGAAGATTTTCAGAACATGGGTGTAGGATGTGTGATTCCAGAATTTCTGCAAACGTAAGCTCTCTAATTTAATTCTACACTAGCCTACTCCTGCCCAGAATTTGGGTCCCACAAACATGGAAATTTTCCCTTAACCATTTCTGAATATTCTAAAAATTATTCTGAAAAAGTCCAAAGCATGACAAGACCTGCAAAAGGAGGGAATAGCGAACAAGGTGACTTAAGAGTTCTATCAGACAAGGACAAGGAGATGCATTGTTACCTTAATGGTGAGGACTGGCTGAAGATCTTCATACACTATCTTCACCTTTTTAGCTCCACACTTTGCCTGAGTCAGTGTCTCTGCAACCACGGCACAGATTATCTGTCCAACACAAATGACCTGCAACACACCAACATACATTACCTGAGGAAAAAACACAGGAAAGGTTACATTTCTGTGCAAAGAGTGTTCTGTGGAAACTGGTTATGCACAAGTGCCATCATTTAGATTCTGTTCCTCTAATAATGCTATTGCATGCAGACTTAACTTCTTTAGATGACAAATACTATTGTCATCACTCATCTGCTACAACACCTCTGCTGCTCACATCAGTAAGCGTAAGCGTTTTCCCTATGGCCATCCTGAACTGGCCAAGTCCTGCATCAAGTAAAATGCCATGTGGCACGGACTGCTTTCCTTCTCAGAGAGGAAGGAAACTCAGATAAGAGGAAAGAGAGAGAGAAAAGAAACATGCTAGGAAATACACCTTCCCCACTGCAAATGCCAGCCTGAAGTATCATTTGTGCTGTAAGACAGCTTGAGGCCTTGGACATTCTATACAGTCACACTGGCTGTGCAGATCCCATATGTTTCAGTGTATGAAAAGCTCTCCTTAATTTATTTATTTTTACATGACTAAAGCAAAACATCCAGGCACTCCTCCAAGAGCAAAAAATACCTTGTCTTTTGCGAATGCTTCCTCTTCATCATTTCCATTTTTCCCTGTAACATCTTTTGCTGTTACCACACTAATCACTCCTTGCACCCGAAGGGCTTCTGAAATGTCAACTGATCTGGAAAGTAGAGCATGCACATAAATGAATACAGTATATAGTACAAGTATTTTTCGTATAACTAATTCCATGAACTTCACATCAGAAACCTATTCCATAGGTCTCAATAAGTCTCATATTTTTACATATGAGAACATTTTTACATAGAGAAGAAACTGGAAGAGCGTTGATTATCATACTGAGAAAAAATAAAAGCATCAGCAGCTGTTGCATGTACTACAAAAATACCTCTAAACTCTAGCACCAACACATTCAAAATCTAAGAACAGCTTTACTTCCTACATTTTCTGTACTAAAAGTGGTGAATGCATTAACACGAACTCTTCCGTCTATATCTGACACTAGTTTAAGCATACAGTAAGGACATTATTACTTACACATAACTGCATACCTCATTATATGGCCAAATTAGATAACGAGAGAATGTGCTTAACATATTTATATGTATATATTTTTCTTTTTACTTACTTAATCTTTGCATGGGCTTTAATGCTAGTGACGACAGCCAATGAAAGTTCTCCATCCACTGGATGAATGTCATCAATGTAAACCGCTTCACCAGTGGCATGCTTAATACCAGACTGGTGCATGATGGGACATCCCACAGGGTCTTGTGGAGACTGTCCTGGATCAACATCCTGCAAACAGGAAGGCATCTTCAAGTCAGAACAGTAACTACAGAAGCCCTTACTCACACATTTTATCTGAGTTCATTTTCTGATGATAAAATCCATATGGACATGATTTAGATTTTATGAAAATATTATTGGGAAATATTATAAAGAGCTAATTTGTGTTCCACTAGCACCAAGATGCCTTGATTGAGGTTGGAGGAATATACTGCATTAGATATCATTCACATCTCCAGTAAATGTCAGTCTTCTGCAGAAAGATTGCAACAATTAAGCAAGCAAGCAAAAAAAATCTTAAAGGGGACATAATGACTTCTTCCTATTGAGGATCCATGGCAGACAAGATCGAAAACCTTCTGGACCTAGCCTGTATGCTGGATCCATACTTTTCCTGAGAGCACCCTTTTCAAGTCACACTTGCAGATTTCAGACCATGCTTTACATCATTTACTTTGGAGAAAACATATCTGAAATCTGGGGTTTAGTCAGAGATCATCCTAAATCCTTCTTGCTCATCTTCCTAAAGAGATAAGTAAATTTTTATTCTGCTGAATGCTAACCATACCAAAAAAAAGAGGTTTAATTCATGTTTCTGCTAATTAAATCCCCATCAAATCCTTCTAACACTTAAAAGAGCCTGGAGTTAACTGCACTTCAGACACACCTAATGAAAGTACATCTTTGGTGCTCTCTGTTGTTGAGTTTCTGATAAATTACATTACAATGGTCAGAGCCAGTGAAAAACTTCAAACATTTGTATTTTTTTGCACTTCTACTCAGTAAAAGATTCTTCTCCTTAAAAAAGTTAGCATCTGCAAAGAACAAAAATTCATGTCTGAAGTAGGAGGCGTTTTGTGGCAAACTGATACTAAGCAGTCAAAGTGAGACTTTTACAATTTCTGTGTTTTGTAACAAAACAAAGATATGGGTGAAAATTTTTGATTTTTTTTTTTATTATATTTAAATTTTCTGCTGAACGAAGTTTTTAATCCATTAGCTGTTTCTCCCTCTGATACTGTAGCTTTGCAAATAAACTTCTAAGGCTTGAACAATCAGAGAGATACTGCAGCAGGTTATTCTGTTTATTTTTACTGAGATTCACTGAACAATGTAAATGCTGCTGAGCTCACACATAACTCACTGTTCCAGCAGCTTCATAGTACAGTTAACATAGTACAGTTAAGGAATGAGAACTGAGAAGGGCACAATATTAATTAAGACAGAGTCTGTGGCAGTCTCAGCTGCAAATACACCCCACCTGATAGAGTTGGACATCCTGGGGAACACCACTTTGTAGCATTCCCAAAGCACTCATCTTATCCTGTGAGAGATCAGCATACCTGAAGGGATACTGAAAGGAGGGTGATATCAGACTACTACCATCAGACCCTTATTTAAAAAAAAAAAGTTTTTCCCCTAATATATTTTGAAATTGATCATAGCACCTTTACTCTCCCCTCTCCTATCCCCCTATCTTTAGGAAACCAGAAATTTCTTTCAGTCTGTCTGCTGATGTGGATATGCAGTTCTTGTGCAGTCCTTACCATCTGATGTAAGCCATGTAACACTTCCAGGTAAAATCTGAATAAGAAGCTGACAAGCAGAGTTCTATACTCTACTTTTCCACCTGAAGCTGATGGAGGAAGAGAAATTTCCTCCAGCACAAGTTTGCAAGCTTCACTCAGCATCTGATCATTCCACTGTCTGGTAGAAGAATAGGTTAGCATGGACATACACTTTATAAATAAAAGACAGCTGAAAATATTGCAAAGCATGTGGGAAGTATTAAGTAAACAGCATAAGTCGTATCAAGAAATAACTTACTAGGGAGTTAACTTACTAGGTCCCCTGTTTACAGCTCTCAAGTTATTTGACCCTGCTGACAACTTATTTCCCATTTATTTCATATTACTTCATATAATTTTTGTGATGGTATTAAATACTTAGCTTTATGAGCTTTATCATAGATTCACCAAGTTTTTCCCCATATATTTGCAAGTGACATTCATACAGATACATCTGTATTGCTGACTTATTTCCTGTCACAGATCAATACATACCGCCATGCTCCTGATCTGTTCTCCAGCTAGAGTTCTCAGCTGCTGCAAGAGAGCTTGGTAGATTTTTGTTTTTTCCTTTGGGAGTTTTGGGATAGTCTCCATGAGAATATCTCTGAGCTGGGCCAGGCAACAGGTAGCTCCTATTACAATTCCTGAAACCAAATGAGTTTAGATAGTGAAATCGTAATTCCATACTAAAAGCAATACTTATATAGCTGATAAGGCCTCTAAGGATTTGCTACTGTTGATAACTTTTGTCAACAGATTGACAGAGAAATAAGAGTAAGATAAATTTCATATTACATGCAAAAAGAACTGCAAATACTGTTTGCTAATTCAGAAATGTTTCCCACTGAACATATATCTGAAAAATATTACATTCTGTATTTGTACACATAAATGTACATCATGTTTTTATGCAGCGTATCCACAAAGACACATATGAACATATGAACTATGTTTTGATTGATTAGCATGAATGATGACAAAATTACTGGAATCCTTCAGGAATGAGCCCCAAGAACTTGATCACATTTCCTCTAGTATCAGAGAAGCCACTACCATTGATTTCGCTGAACTTTGAAGCATGCAGAAAAGTCTTCAAGTGTCGTGAAAAGTTTTTTATGAATAACGGGGCCACACTCTATGGAAGAGGGCTTAAATGCAGAATTGCATTTATAAATGAATAGATGTAAGGAACATGAGGAGAGAAAAAGGCAATTATTTAAATACATTAATTCTTCTAATTTTTTTAGTAAGATTTCCCATGGAGACGATGATGTAGCACGATGTGCCTACTGCACTGGATTCTTAACTCAGTTCTTTTCATATGAGTGCATCTATGATAATTTCTACTAGCTGAGAATCAGACCCAACCACTTCAAAGAAAATCTGCTATTTTGGGTTGAAAATCTGCATCTAGCAATTTGCGTTTAACATCTAACCCTAGCCTAATTAAGGTTTTGCAAACCCTATTAGACAAATGGCTGTGACTGAAAGGTTCATAACCAGTTAAAAAAAAGAAATAAAGATGATGTAGGGCCTTCCTGTATGCTTGCTGTTCGCAGGAATCTGAGATTTGAACAAATATACTTTTGTAGAACAGTCTAATGAATTCTCACCATCCATCATCATCTCTAGACCATAAGTAAGCTGACATACTGGTTAAAAGGCTTAGTAAAATGACTGCTACAGGAGAGGAAACAAAAGCAAAGCAAAAAAGAACATTCAGCAGAAATAAGAGTCAATGGTTTTTATTGCTTCTGGTGTCAAAATAGAAAAGTCAATTCAGTCACCACCATTTGGGCTATTACTGGAGATAACTTGGAGACTTACCATCATCTGTGATACTCACAGCTTTTGCATTCCTGGAATCCTCAAAGGATGGAGAATGATTGGATGATAGACATCACAGCCATTTTTGTTGAGTCCTGTGAAGCAAAGTACAATACTTTAGTTAGAGACCTTTTTAAAAAATTAAACGTATTCTTTGACACAGAGATTGTGAAGCTCAAAAGCATTCTAACTAAGTAGTTGAAAAGTCTTCTGGCTTTTTATTATGTAGTGTCTTGAACACCACATCCTATTGTTTTTCCTTGGCCAACTTCATCTGACCCGCTTTGTACTTACTCCTTCTCATACAATTTTTTCAGATCAGTTTGAAGGCTGATCTGAAGTCCAAAGTTCAGTATTCTCTTTCCTGACTTTTGCTCCATGTTCCTCTGAACTGGTTTCTGACCCTTAGTCACAATTGATTTCACCTCTCACCTCAAAGCTGAATATAATTCCACTTTTATATGAGAGTTACATCATTTCTGTGCTTCTGTTTTCTCTTAATGTAACATCTTTAATATATATGTATATTCCAAAAATTGTGTATGTATGTAGTCATTAGATTATCTCATGACTTCTCTCTACTGTAAACATCATGCTCTGCATAGAATCCTCTTTGCTCTGCAGTAGCTGTCGGAGCTTTATCAAAGACAACAGGGAACTTTCTCATACTATAAAGAAACCTTAAGTTTTTAGACTGAAGAGATTTGACATTCTGGTGTTTTGTGAAGCATTACATCATGGTGGGGGAGGGACTGGGAGGGAGGGATGAGAGGGTATATTACTAGACAAATGCCACATTAAGTTTTGCAGTGCAACTATAACTGAGAACTGATTTGTGTATCTTTCTCAGTCAGCTTCATAAAATGCAAATTCACAGAGAGTGGCAAAGTACCACAGTCTCTATCTACGGTGAGAAATGCCTCCTGGTTGATTACTCCTTCAAACAAATAAAATAAAAAAACAGCAAACAAAGAAACAAACAAAAACCCAAAACAAACCAAAAAAAAAAACCAACCTACAAAGTCTCAACCCTGTCTACAGTATGCAGAAACTAGCCAGTGGCTAGGTATCCTGGCATATGGGGTTACTGCGCTCTTTTCTTGAGCATTCTTTTGTTACACTCAGACTAATGTGGATGAGAAATATCTGATCCTTCAACTTGAGTGACTCCTTCCTTATCCATACAATTTTCTCTCTGAGGTTACTAGAAGTTAGTATAGACCCTGTGCTCAGGTTATGGTGGTTCCAATCCTAATTCAGTTTCTGATATGCTGCAAAAAATCAGAGAAGATGACCGTGGCCTAAATATAGAAGCACAGTCACTAGGGTAAAAGAATGCTTTTAGGATCCCCAGAAGATAAAATGGGGTCTCAGTTATGTGCCCATCGGAGAATGTAATCCCTGTGTCAGAAGGTCTTCTGCTATTCCATACCTATGCTGGTGTTCCCCACAACCACAGGTGCCTTTGGATACTTGGCTTTCAGCTCCAGAAGCTCCTTCAGACTAGAGGGGGAAATCCATGTTGATTTCTTATTGGAGAAAATTATAGTTTTTCTTTGCTGTTCTTGAGCCATTCTCTGTGGTGAAAATGATAAAGCTTTGTTGGTTTTGATTAATGTCAACATATACAATTCTATTACTATCTAGGACGCTATAATAATAAACGATGAAACATTAATAGGGGTTCTAGATCTGAGGTTTATATAGTGCTGTACAATGCTGAGTTCTTACAACTATGTGACTGCTAAGGGCCAACTAGATAACTTTTCAAGAGACACTAGACTAGTGGTAGGTTAGTCTAATGTTTTCCTTTCTCTTGCTCTGAAAGTTTCCCTTTGTATACAATGTAATAAATAAGAGAGCAATCTGATCTGATTTAGAAGGAAATCAAGATGCCAAAATCTCACTGCGTAAGTGAAATACACGTATTCTGTCAGTGAGAGGATCACTGTATCACCACCTGCCAGATGTCTCCTATCTCTCTTGCTAGACCCTGATTAGTTTCTATGATAGTTTCTTTTTTTTAAATAAAAGTAGCTTCTTTCTCATTTATCTGCAAGAACTGATTTGTTTGGAAATACAGTCTCCTAGGGCTGGTTGATCAGTACTTGCAATTTATTTATTTACTTTTAAAGGGTTTCTAAGGCACCTTCTGTCATACAAGGCTAGATTTATCCCTTTATTCCACTGAGAATACCACATATGTTCTTAGCATATTCAGCAAGTACTACATGGAATCATGACTTCAAAATATGGAAAAGGGACCACTGAAAAACTTTTTTGTTTTTGTTTTTGCAAACAAAGTAGTGAACACATAGACCGGTTGGCAAATGGAAGGACTACTGCAATTATGAATTGGTTTTCTATGTAAAAGACCTGCCTGAAACACATGTAAAAAGGAGCATTGTGCTTGTGGACTCAGTCACAATTAGTGGTTGGGTATTGCTTTGTCATAGAAGAATCTGTCACTAATATTGCTCTCCAGATCTTCACAGCTGTATTTTGAGCCAAGCATTTATTTTATGTGCTTTTTCCAGTATCCACACATTTAATGCATATCATAGAATGGCTTGGGTTGAAAAGGACCTTACAGATCTAGTTCTAACCCCTGTGTCATGGGCAGGGCTGCCATCCACTGATCAGATTATACAGTTCTCCAATTCATCAAGTAGTTTCACATAGAGCTTATGGCCAACCTATTTAAATTGGCTGAGAGCTTGCAAAAGACTTCAACAGAATTTGAACAAACTCAGCATAAACATTCTAGGCCACACTCAGACCTCATATAGCCTGAAGAAACAGATCACTCCTCCTGGCAACTTAATCTGAACATGCCGAACAGATGACACTATCTCCTTCCTTGATGAACAGTTTTTTTAGTTATGAACAGTTTAGCAAAGATGTTTAGACAAGTATAAAAGTTGCAAAATATCCACTTAATGCTTGCATTCTTACAGCATGAATCTCCCAATTGCAAATCAAGAAGCAGAAAGTTAAATCTGCCCTCGACCTTAGGAGACATAAAGAAACTTAAACCTCACTATGCATGTTCTGCACTGAGATTCTATCTTTAAAAACAGAACATGTACTCTGTAACTTGAAGTGATTACAAAGTTAACTGCCATAAAGTACCGTTCTGTAAAGCAAAGAATTAGGCTTTGGCTTCCCAGGATGCTAATGAACTTCTGAGTCCCTCAGGTGGTTGCATAATAGCAGTGAGAAGTACACAGGAATATTTGCAACAAGAGTACGAATAAGAAATTTCACAATAAGCTTTTGAAATATGAGGATTAAAAAAATATAATAATAATCAGCCTGAACCTGCCTGCTTGGTCTCTACTTGATCTGGTCTGGTAACACCCTATTCTATCATTTTCACAGCTCTCTTCTCTTGCCACAGGTCATGCAGCACTTTACATATCCTCCTTTCAAGTTTTCATCTGCTCTGTGACTTTCTAATAACTAATGCCCTAATTGCCCTTTTCCCTCTCCATCCTTTCTCATGTGTAAGTCAGCCCAATCTCAGGTTGCCAGATGGAAGGAAACAGTGGGTCCTGTGGTCATTTGAATCCAACAGAGAATGACAAGACAAAAAAGACTGAGCAGTTAATCTGGGAACTTTCCAATGAAAGGCTGTGTGCCACACAAAGGTCTGAAATTAAATGGCTCTCAGTAAGGAGATGCTCCAGGAAAACAGTTGAAACATTTCTATTCTGGAGAGGCAAACCATTTCTTTCTTGAAAATATAAACAATTTGGAATGTTGATGACATACAAATTATCCACATCAAAATGCTTCAGTATGTATGATGAAAAATGCTTTTTTTCTATTTATCTGAGGATGGAGTCATCATGACTATAGTATTTGCAGGAACTCAGTCATGCTTGCATGACCGAGAAAGTTAAAGATGAAATATGAGTACTTCCTACTGTTAGTTCAGGAGGAAATATAAATTCTTGTGTTGGATCCATGGGTAGGAATTCTTCCAGATTGCAAAGACCTGAACGAATCTGCAAAGAAATTGGAGTAAAAATGGAGAGTGAATATTTTCAGAGTAAGTTGAAAGTCTGGCAAAATATGAGATTCTTTGCTGAAGTGACACTGAGTTTTGACACTTTATGGGTTGAATTCCATCCAAAAATTTGAGATGGACAAATTGATTTTTAATGTTTAGTTATGTTACACCTATTCACAAACTGCAGCAAGACAGGAGGCAGTCACAATAAGTACTCTCGAGCCTTTGCTTAAATTCCATCAAGAGTCAAGAACGATCTTACAGTATTTCCTGAAACCAATCACAGCAAATGTGTTACATGAATGGGTGAAATATCTACTGAGGGAAAAAAAACAGTGCCGGATGCTATAGCTACGCTCTTTTCATTGACTGTGACTTGGAATGAACTGTCTGACACAGTTTGAGATGACAACAAACAATGTAGTAGTCCATCTGACCTGACTTTCTGCTGAAGTCTCTCTACCTTTTCAAGAACTGAATCGCTGGCAACACATCACAAAAAAAAAGCTCTTTCTGTACTTGCTTATAGACGCAACTTTTCTGTTGAGGCCACTCATGAGGTTATGCATTCTCTGAGTTTTCAGTAGTTTACATGAAAAGAGACTGTTCCCAGTACTGATTAGGATTTTATGCCTCATTGATTTATCATCAGAATTAAAAACCTTTTCAGACTAGAAAGCAACAAGTCTCAAGTCTCTTCATCAATGAAAGAAAGAGACTGACATACCCTAGTCTTATCCCTTTCCCAAGCAGTCATTTCCTCTCATCACTCTGAACCATAACTACACTAGCTACAAGACCTGCCTCTGAATGACCAAGTCTAGTCTACTGACTGACTCCACTGATCAAATGGCAATAAATTCCAGTTGTCCCTTCATAATAGCTAAGCAACAGTTATTTAATTTTAATGAAAGCAATCAAAAGGAATATAAATTGGTGAAAGCCAAGCAAGAGAACAAAAAAGAAGTGCTGTTTTATAACCAGCAACTACTGCATTGCTAGATTTGTGCTTCATACAACTGTGTCAAAAACTGGCCAACAATTCAAGTACTTACACAGGCAGAGACAATACATTTAGGTGCACAAACAAACATTCAGTTACAGCCCGTGCAGCTCTAAGATTTTTCACTGCTAAAATAGGTTTGCCTTCAATCACTGAGGACATTTTACTTTAGAGAGTTACTTTACAGTTCCTTAAAGTTTTTCAGCCAGGATAATTATGTCCATGGAACTCAACTTCCCATCACAAAACAAGGAAGTGTTGCATTGGGGCACTGTGGTCTCTTCTTGCAGGTGGATAAACACAACAAATTGCCTTAGTCTACTGGAGTTCCTACAAGTACTCTTATTGATCCCTTGGACTTTTATCAGAAGGTGATTTTTAAAGAATGACATATGCAAAGTAAGAATAAAACGTTATTTTTCCCTTCTTTCTTACTGTTTTCAAGCAAATCCAATATATCTATTACAGTAGAATGTAGAAGACACTTTTTCCTTAAAGATCTTGCACCCACTAACACACAGTAAGGTTTATGAAAACTTTTAGAAGCACAAAATAATACTGCACAGGGATAGCTTTGTTTCCCTGTGAGTTGGCGTCCCAAGAACACACAAACAAGCCATGCTGATGGCTGTAGAACTTCTGTTAAAGGAACTCAACTTCACATTAAAACCAGCTTTTCTAAGGAGACCGTCTCACTTCAAGCTTTCTTCTTCACAGAACACAGACGACTTAAATGTGTAACAGGGAGGTCCACACTCTCACTGAAAAGAGTCACTAAATAAGTCATGCCTCCCTGCACTGTAATCTTCATTCTGACTAAACAGAAACACAGGTAAGTTTGTGCTTCCTTTCTCCAGCACCCAAACCATGAAATTCAGTCTGGGTAAAACATCCAAGGACAGAAAAGAATGGCCCATTTCTACAGATTTTGTAAAGCAAATAGGAGGTAATGAAAAAACAAACAAAACAAAACAAAACAAAACAAAACAAAAAAAACAACACATTCAGTGTATCTTATCCGAACTCCTGTAGAAGTTGAGCACCCAGGTTCTTCCTGATCTAAGCAACACTGTCCAGTTTCTCTCATTTGGCAACATGTTTGCTCCTAAAGAAATCATATCCTGTTCTATAAAACCAACGTAGCAACTTCATGGTTTATTTGTAAATTATCACCTTGATTTTTCCTGTTCCAAAGCAGATTTATTTATTCAGGCAATAAGCTGGTCCAGGAGACCTCTTGAACCTTGGGGCCCATAGGAGTGACTTCCTTTTCGGTACCTGAGTGTCCTTACCCATAAGGTGAATGGAAAAAAGCTAACAATTATTTCAGTGGCACTCAGATCAAAGTGACTGAAGTTGATGTAAAGGATTCTTCTGTTCATTGCAAGAGTACGTGCAAAGTTAAAGACAGCAGTGACTGTAAGTACTTAGCACATTTGAAAAACAAAGAGAAAGATTTTTCAAAAACTCAACCGAAAAGAATTTCCAAATTAAGCTAGGTTTCAGACAGGTACTTCAGGAAGGCTCAGAATTTTCAGATCCCAACAACGATCTCCAAATAACAAACACATTCAAAAGCATTGACCTACCCTAGCAAAAGATGCGTAGCTGTCTATAATTGGTCTGTATCCAGTGCAACGGCATAAATTACCTGAAATAAACCACATAATGAAGCGTAAGAGATTTTAACAATGTTTGGAAGCACCGGCAGAATGTGGAATGGCCTGGGATGAAATCTGTAGATATGAAATTTTGAAAATTATGTCCCTAATTCCCTAATAGGAAAAATCATATCTGCAAAAATAAGAAATACTACTTTAATAGTGATTATGATACATGATTAAAATTCTTTATTTTAGAAAAATCTATTTTTACAAATGTATGGCAAAAATAAATGACAAAAAGCATCTAAGTGTAAATACTATGATTACTCTACTACTATTGCTACTACAATCACTGCAATCTTTGGATTTTATAAGCCAATAAAAAATCTGCTGCTGTTGGCCACTACCATGGTTTTCATACACAATTAATAGCAGTAGGAAAATCTCTGCTGGAATTTCTGGTGCTTCTTGCACGAAGTTAAAACTGTTTATTGGGAGGCATCAATTATTTTGGGAACTATGGGATTAGTAGCAAATTTGCAATTACAAAGTGAGCTCAAGTTGCTTCATCTATCATAGTAAATCTTCAAGAGTCAACATACAATGTCATATCCTATCTTCCCTGCAACTATCTGTTAAAATTTTTAATTGGGATTTTACATTATTGGTATGTGAAGTACTTATACTGAAGACAAAAAAGAATCTATTTTGATTATATTGATTGTGACACTGAAATCATGTTGCATATTGAGGCAGGTTACGGAAGGCTATAAAAACAGTCTGTTCTAAATGCAGAGATTTTCAGAAATACATAGTCAGGACTCAATGACTTTGAGATGTTAGACCACAGCAGTTATGACAAAACACACTCTGAAACATCACCTACTGCTTTTGAGTCAAATCATACTTGCTACCCCAGTTAATATTTATTGTCACATTTTACTTTTTAAAATTTAGTGTCAGAGACATACCATCCAAAGCAGAAATTATCTGTTCCATCGAAGGTTTCACATGATTTCTCAGTAAAGCATATATGGACATCACCATTCCAGGGGTGCAGAAGCCACACTGGGAGCCAGGGCATTTGGCAAGTCTTTCCTAGAACAAAACATATGGCTTCACTGGCTTTCTGAATAACCATTTTCAGGTTTGTCATCAACAGACAATAGACCAGTAGAGGCTTTTTTTTTAATTATCCTCCCATGACCATTCATGAAAAAATTCCCTGAGCAATCATCTAATTAAAAGATAATACTATATATCAGTATTACAGTTCGACACACATGACTTTAATTCCTTGACATGAAAGCCAAATGGGAGGACAAGACTTTCAGTTTAAATATCAACAATAACGACAAAGGCCAGAACATAACAACTCATCCATCAAAGCTTCATCGCAGACCAATCCCAGAGTCAATATCCTTGGAAAACCAATATAGAGAAAAAAGAGAATATACAGAAAACATTCTTAAATCAATGTGGTCAGACCACGATTTTCAGGGACAAGGTAGACTGAAGGAAGTATAGATCTGATCTATTTCAAAGGAAATCTCCAGCACACAGGGAAAAGGTGCCTAATTGAATATCAGTCAATCTAGTTGCCACCTGGGGTAACTCTACAACATAAGCAGCATGTTGTCCTCTATGAGCTCACTAGATACCATGCTGGTATAATAACTGAAACTGAGCAGTGCTCTTTGTTTTTCTCAGTCCTTTCTGAAAATTGCCACACTACAAAAAACAGGAATGGACAGGGCCATGTTGAGGAGATTGTGATATAATCCCCGCAAGGCAGTACATTAGGGCAAACACCTTCCATGCTCCTTATTCTGTTCCCTGTACCCACACCAGACCAACAACAACACAGCAGTTGCTACCTGAATTCCCAATAACTCCTGACCATCTAAAAAGATCAGACAAAACGCAGTCTCTAGAACTCTTTCAGAGATTCTGTATTGTATGAACTCACAGTACCTTTTCACAAATCCCATCTCCTTTACAGACATAGGATGATAATATGATTTTCCTGTTCTATG
Organism: Cyrtonyx montezumae; assembly: GCF_038088225.1. Taxonomy (NCBI): domain Eukaryota; kingdom Metazoa; phylum Chordata; class Aves; order Galliformes; family Odontophoridae; genus Cyrtonyx; species Cyrtonyx montezumae. Next base: position 10,707,771 of record NW_027072078.1, on the reverse strand, counting down.
TGTATTACACCATCCGGTGTGCTCTCACCTGAATTGGATTAATCCTGTTTTTTTATGCTTCCAACCCCTTCCACAGTAGTAACAGCAGCACCATGCAGTGAGCATATGGAGAGCAGGCAGGAGTTGGCAGGATGGTGTCTTTGAGATGTAGAGGAGAACTGCGGGTTAAATAGCTTTGTCATATGGGTCATGGAGGAGGAAATAAAGGGTGTATACTCCAGCTACTGGGCTATAAAGACACGTGGAAAGAATGCACAAGAATACAAAGTCCTGCACTTGGACTGTGAGAGCGTGCACGTTGTTCCTACCGGTATTTCTTTCTATGCACGAAGCAATAAGCTTTCTTAATTAAAGAAGAGAAAGGTTAAGTTCAGAAAAAAATTACCATATGCTCCATTAAAACCTGAGGAGTAGAGTTGGATGTGAGAAAGTTAAACAAAACATTTCTAAATGACCTAAGTTTTGAGAGTCAGGGAGAGAAAGAAATTAGAACTTCTAATCTGGTCTAAACAAAACTGTACAATCATAACATAATGTGTTCATTGCTGAAGTTCACAAAGATTTTAGCTATGATTATGGGAAATGTCTAGCAAAGACTTATTGACAGTGACATATATTCAAATAAGCACGAGAGTCAGAGGAAGCAGATGATAAAAGGGCTGCAGAAATCTCAAATTATAAAGAACACAATTTTAAAAATATCAGTTCTCCACAAAGGTGGGGTAGGGGTTTTTGTATTTGTTCGTTTGTTTGTTTGTTTTGTTCTGCTTTATTGTTTGTGGTGGTTTTTGTTGTTTTTACTTGTTTGGGGGTTTCTTTTGCAAAATTTGAGATCTCAGTCTGTTACTGCATCATAGCAGGACCAACTATGCAATATCTTCTGTAGAGAAAAACTATAGGTAAGGCTTTTAAATATGTACCAGAATTCCCCAAAATCTGTCTAAATTGAAAGGAACCATGTTCAGGTGAACACAAGTTTTCCCAAACATCAGTGTGAGGATACCGTATCTTCTTGGCAACTGGATCATATGTAGATAACATCACAGTGCATGCACCACAGCCTCCTACTCCACAGCCATATTTTGTTCCTGAGAGATGGACTGCAAAAGGAGACTGTTAAAGAAACAAAATACAACATGCAGAAGACACCTTTTCTTTATATTATGCTGAGTCTACTTTGTTTAATGTACATTAGCAAAATTGGAGGGATCTTCCATCCAGACAGCTCCAGACACACACAAAAAAAGCATACAAGATAGATGAAAATAAAGCAAATTAAGAGATAAGAAGGGTAAGAACTGAGAGAAATGAGTGCAAGGCAAAATTCTAACACAGAGGTTTTCAGTCTCAATGGTCAATACCTGGTAAAGCCCCAAAATACTGAAATTGAGTACCCTGTAATTGGAACATGTTGAAGAAATGCAGCAATAGGTTCTCTTAGGAGCCTTACCTGTAACACTTTCTTAAGCCTTATACATAATTATCTGTATCTTCTTTTCCAAAACAGTCACAACAGATTTCATTATGTTTCCATTGCTGCTTCCTGAACATGAAAGGAGTATAGTATCCCAAAAAGAGTATAGTGCTCACACGAACAAGACTAAGTTCTGTATAAAAGGACTTTCTCCATTGTGTGCCTCAGTATAAAAGTTCCACTGTCAATTCACATGCAGTGAATTCACATGGTGCCATGCAGTCCATGGAATCTACTGAATCATTTCATCTTAGCTCCTACATCCTTCAGTATGATATGTACAGTCTTATTACTCTTCCCACTGGGTAAGTACATTTGGATCCATTTTTCTTACTGGTAATAGATCATGTTTACAAACTAATTTTGTCATGTTTCTATATGTTACTACACTCAGTGCAATTTTTGTCCTCTTAAGCATTCCCAATAGTAATGAATATGTAATCATAATAGTAATCATAACAGTAATCCTACTGTGCTTGACTGTTAAAAATATGCTGATTATTCCACTGAATGCTTGAACAATGCAAGCTAATAAAAAAGCTACAGCTTGTAAAGTATTTTCCACTACTGCCTTTCTCCACTTAATCTTTACATTAATGTTGTTTTGCTTCCACCATGGAAGGATCTCAAATGCTAAATTAATTTTGCAACCTGCATGGCATTGTTTTACTTAGAATAAATCACTGAAGTCAATAGAGTCCTGACATCAGTTTAGGAACCTGAAAAATTCCAACTGACAGAAAATTAAGATAAGAAGATAGTAAGAACTCCTTAAGGGACTGGGGCCTAAAAAAATGGTTTACTATAAAAGAAGTTGTTTGTTTATTTCTTCAGTTATGATTTTAATGGCAAATGAACTCAAAGGTTTTTTGTTGTTTGAGAAACTGTAAAGCAGCATTTAGGCAAGACCTAGAACAGTTATACTTCAGAAATGTTAAACACACATAACCAAATAATGCACATAAAGCATTGGATTGCTGTGCCATTAAATATATTTCTTACTTCTACTTATTGTTCTGTTCCCAACAAATCATATTAATCCTCAATTATAGCTCTTTACAGAATTGTAGAATTCAAAGGCAGAGCTCAAACAAAAGGATACGTTTCTTTCTTAGATAATAAAGGAATAATTCTTCAGGATCTGCCTGTTTCTCAATTACCTATGTCATGGAAAAAAAAGAGAGAGAGATTATGTGTTAGGGAGTGGATATAAGCTTCTCACAAGGATTAACCATGATATTGAAATGCTGTGATCGTGGATTAAGGAGGTCTGTTTGTTCAGCAACAGGATCCTGACACTTGATCACAATCTACGGATGTATCAATGAATGTGTCAGATAGTACTGGTGAAATATATCCTTTGAAGTAATAGAAATTGTGGTTTATTCAGAAAAGTGAGAGGGAGGGGAGGCTAAGTAAATACTGGATGGAAAAGAATAGACTAGATCTTTTCACTAGATTCTTTGTTGACTCATATCAGCATGAATCAGAAATCTCCTAGTTTTAAAGCCACACACTTGTGTGTATGAAAATACTGTGTATTTTTATCTCTGTGAAGGCAGTACTAAACCTTGTCTTCAGAAAGTATAAAAACATACTTTAGGACCTATCAACGCAGAATGAAGAGAGATCTCAATTCAGGTTCCCTTGACAGTTTGGCTATATCAGCAGTATGCTCCAATTCACCAGCTTCAACTAGTTCAGGAACACTGTTTTGTGGAATTCAGAGATTACTAAAAGTGCTACAGTAAACTCTCAGCTTCATCAAAGAAGGGAACAAACAGCATAGGAAGTGTTTTGAGTTTCAAAAATATTTTCACCTAAGATGAAGGGATGGTAATAATTTAGGCTATTTACAATCATGTTTTTTCAAAATGTTGAACCCCTTTTTCTCAATCCACCCAAAATCAGGATTTTTTTTTTTAACTCTTTTTAACTCTTGCTCAAGAGAATATTGACCAAACAAGGGAAAAAAAACACAGAAACCTTTTTTTCTTTAACAAATAAGTCAAATTCTTTCATTTCAGCTGTTATATATATTGGGTGATATGTTTATATGTTAATAGGAACTCATTTTTTCTTGAACTGGAAAATCAGAAAAGCTGACAAAATATTAGATGAAGATGACAAAATATTAGAAAATGAAATGTGAGATTTTGACATTTAGAAAAAAGAATCAACCTTTAATTTTCTTCTGCTAAATTTCTGAAACCATACTAGCAAATAGCACATCCTTCTACTAGTGGTGTTCACTCCAAATACATCGACTTTGAGGATGCTACTGTAAATTTTTAGTAAATAGTAACTAATTGTAATTCTAAAATTTTCATGCAATGTAGTATAAAGTCACTAACACAACAAACTGCTTTTTATGGCTGCCTAGAAAATACTGAATTAAGACAAAAATAACAGTTATAGAGATGAGATCTTGAAACTTCTCTCAGATAACTTCATGCTTAAATGTGATTTCTTAAAATGGCAATTTAAAAATCCTTAGTCTTGTACTGAAACCATAAAGAAATAATAAAAAAGAAATAAAGAAAATTAATTTTCCAAAGGAAAGAAAATAACATTTAAAAACTTACCTTCTTGCCATTCACAAAAAATACAAGGTCATCTGACTGTTGGTCATGGTAAGCCATGCTGCCACATTAATATCTGAAAAAAAGTTTTATACAGTGAGAAATTAATGAAATGCTACATGCTCCTTATCTAGTTCGTATGATTCTGACTCAAGTCAACTAAACCTGCTCTGTGTCCCACAGATTATCAAATCAAGTAGACAGGGAGGAGCCAGTGTAAGGTATCCATTTTCACAGCAAGTAATGTATTTTAAGGTGCTAGTGCACCAATTTTTTTACTTGAACTCTGCAGTCTAACTCTGCAGTCTAGTCTTCTCTGGTGAGGTGAAAAACTTTGAAAATAAGATCCGCTCTAACTCTAACTTTGTAACCTAAGTAGATCTGTTGTAGGGCACTTCTGGGTTTTAAATACAACTTCAAGGCTTCTTTTTAATGTTATGAACTGTAGAATAGATGCCTAAAGCTAAAACCTGTGCTTTTCATTTAGTCTATCACTGATAGGCATTATAGTTAGTGTTTTCCTGTAATCATGTTTTCAACAGAATCAGGATTACTACTGAACACATTGTAAAATTTCCTACTGATATCTCTATGCTTAATAGCCTGATTGCTGTCATTGCCATTATGAGTTGATTACACCTTATATGATATACCATATGTGCTAAGTTTATAGAGAAAGATATTCCAAATTCTGATTTGGTACTCTAGAATCTTGTTTAGTTACTCTGGATTCGCATTTAGTAAACAAGGTCATTAATCTCAAAATGCTTCATTACAGCTGGCTTGTTTTTTTTTTAAGAAAATTTATGTGCATGACTTTCAAAGTCTTCTCTTTTTTAAATGTATATGTCACTTTTTTATACTATACAGCAAACGTATCTCTCTCATTTAGAAACAGTTTAGGATTGCAAGACAAAGTAGTCAGTTCCCTTTCTTTTTATCACTCTCCATTGGGAGGAAATTATTCCCAGCAGAGGTACGTGTTGATTCTTTAGTATTGTAGCCCCTGAAGTATGTCATGCGAATTATCACAATGAAAAACTGAAGTTGTGAGGTACTGTAGGCAAAAGCCCTAATGAATTCTGCTAACTGCAGCACTACTGTGGTATTTTTCATGTGTTGCACATACAATATACAGGATTAAAGGACAAGAAGAGAAATAACCCTATCTAATACTGGACTTTGGCAATCCAACATCTATCTTTTAGAGCACCAAAAATCAGAACTAATTCCCTGTATGTTAGGAATTTAAGATTCTCCAGACATAGCTTGGGTGTGATGAGAGTAGAGACTTACAGAAATACTTCCTTACCATAAAAACAAGAAAAAAGTTTTTACCTGCCATTTCCAGTTTGCATGTTTCTGTACAATGTATATTAACATGTCTATAGCCATCCAATGCACCATGCCTTTGGAGACCTAACGCTTTGCTTATGTAGCTCCTTGAGTCTGCAAATCTTTAATACTAAAAGTATAACAACAAAAACACACAAAAAACAAACAAACAAACAAACAAAAAACCCACCTCCTGAACACTTGTATATTCCAACAAAAATTTATTTAATAACATCCCTCATAGGCACATTGTCTACAAAAGGATGTTTAATAGCTTCCATGCAGTTTTTCAAATATCTTAAAGCCAGGAGACTGTTTAATATCTTTCAATTAAAAAAAAATCCACAAGAACAGGTATTTAGTATATAGCTACGTTTTACTGAGACAAAGAGAAAACATAGTCACTTGTAAAGCAACAGGGAGGAATCTTTGCTAATAGTAGCTGAGAAATACTGATAAGTAGATGTGATCTGTACTGCAGATAGCAAGCACAGGTCTAGAACATGATGAATTTCGGGAGTACAAACAGGTAGGGCAACATCATTGCCTGTAAGAGTTGGGCCATAATTTGTACAGTAATTGACTTGCCTGAATTTACCAGCATGTATTATGATGCATAGGTACTAAGGAGAGTCACAGACAGTGGACTTTCCCCAATTCATTAATTTATTATGCTTCCTGTTTCATCAAATCCTGGGATTTACCTTTAGTCTGGAGCTACTACTGACATGTGGGGTTGTAAATCACCTCTAACAAGCTCACATTCTTTCAGATGACCAGCTATAAGCTTTTTGGCCTGCAGTTACAATGTCACACCTTCTAGTTGCATGCTCTCCTATGTCTCTGTTGTCCTAACATGTCCAGAATAGCACTTGATCCCTAGGTTTAAGCACATGAATTTCACCCACTCACAGAGATACAGAGACACAAATTGCAACAGTAAATATTTAATATTTTAATAGCCAAAACAAAGGAAGTCTGACCAGCTAGCATGGTTTCCTTCACAACTTCAATATCTACTCATAAAAAGTAATGAAAGGCAAGAAGAGAAAACAGACTGTGGTAAACTGAGGAGAAGTGAAATGAGAGACTGCAGGCTGATGCGTCAAATCAATTAGAGCCATTAATTTTCATTATAAATAGCAGTAAGGAATAATTGATACGGAGGTTCACTTGACTCACATGTTAAATGTGTGATTGTGCAACTTTATGAAAGAACCTACTACAATTATTTCAAGTGTTACTTTGTGTAACATACACACATACACTGAAAAAGTGCCAATTTTTCTGTGTTACCATGCATCTTATATCAAAGTCCCAAATACAAATGCCACAGACTTCTGGTCATTTTTGGGTATGTGTGAACACGTTCAGAATTGAAATATCAACTTTGCACTTCGATAAGAGGAAAGGCTGAAGTTTTCAGTGAGTTCAGTTCTAGGGACTATAACATTGAAATCAGAAAACCATGACTAGTGCATTCATAATACATTAATATATTTGATGTAATTTCTTGATCTAGTCTTATATTACAAATACATACATACTTCAAATTTAATAACATTAAAATTTCTGTTACTATTCTAAACCATGTTGCTTTATATTTTCCCATCTCCAGCTGCTACTACTTGTGTGCTGCCTAGGCATCAGATGACCAATATCGGCAGATAACTACTGCTGTTTTTAAATTGTTTTTTGTTGTTGTTGTTCTGTTTGTTTTTGTCATTTTTTATCACAGTAATGCTCAGGAGTGAAAGGAAAGCTTTTAACTGTACTATCATTGCTCAATATAGTGCTGAGAAAAGAATTAAGCACAGTCTAAAAATCTTTTCCAGAGACAGGTTCATCCAGGCCCCTATATAAAAGCATACTGAATTCCATGTGAATTTTCCCACTAAGTCCAGTGGCTTTTGAACTGCTCCATGATAGAAAGAAAGCCTTAATGGGAAACTACATCTAAGTGACTCTTCTGGCTTTGAGGATAAAATTAGTCCGTATAGATCAGTCACACCAATTTGTCTGGCATAGCAAAAGAAAATAATAACATGAAGATGTCTGTACCAAGACAAACCTAAACTGACTTTACCATAAATCAGAGCATGACTTGAAATCAAAAACAGACTGAATTAAATAAATGAAGTTCTAATTTTTCAACAAAGATCACTGCACAGACCCTGCACTGCAAGACTTAAATCTCAGGAATATTAGCTGAAGCTTCTCAAAAATCAAGTAATATGAAGTACATAAATGTAATAAATGTTAGTAAGAAATCTAACATACCTTTATAATACATTCTAACTTTCTTCTCCTGCAGATGATTAACTGATCTTTCTGGGGCTGCAGTGCAACAGAGCCATTCCAGCAGACCCTTCTTGTGGAATATGTATGTTTGGAAATATATTTTTAATAATTAAATGTTGTCACTGAAGTGGTGCAATCTATAGCAGACAGAGAATAAAGACCGAGAGAAGAGTAATGTGTTTTTTTTTTTAATATGTTTCTATTCTGAAAATGAGAAAATATTTTATGTGAGTTGATTAGTGTGTATTGGAGCAGGAAATCAGTAGTTGGAATTCTGTTCAGGTCTCATGCACTCTGGCCCAAAGAGTGGAGGAAGCATATTCATCATTCGTAATCTAAGAAAACAAACAAAATAAGAAAAGAATTACATGTTAATATTGTTCGACTGACAAACTTCCAATATTGTTCTTATCAGGTGGCTCTAAGTTACCAGTAGGGTGTTCCACAGAAGATACCCACAGATGATCTCTGGAAGGAATGTAAAACTGGGGTCAAGATGAAACAGGCACAGAGAAGCATGGATTTGTGGGCCTCACCTCCTGCAAAGTCTTGTGATGAAAGCAAGTCCACAGACCTATTGATTTTGGTGTCAGTGACATCTACCACAATCAAAGAAATACTAAGAGAGTAACCTGTAAATGAGAGCTCAGAAGTGGCTTTGGCATGGAAACAAAGGTTCAGGGCACAGTCTGGATGCACAAACTGGCCAGGACTTTGCTTCACAGATTTTATAGACTAACTATAAACTTAAGTAGAAAAAGAATGGCTTTAACAGTGGGAATAAAAAGACTACAATAAACAGTTGCAGAAAACAGTAGATCTGAAGGGTCAGGTTTATGAAAAATGTATTACTTCATTTATTTTTCTTCTGTATTCTTTTGTTAGCTCTGCCTTTCTCTGGACACAGCAAGGAGCACCACAAAGAGGTGACAGTGCCAGAGTGGAAGTTACCTTGAAGAAGGATGAAGCTGCTTGGAGACCGATCTAGCATCCAGTGTACACTGGTAATATGAATTATTTGAATCTCTATGGAATTTGCCATGCAGAAGTAAAGAGAAGGCTTCAGGAAGAGAAGGGATTGAAAAAAAAAATGCTTTTAAGGGAATGAAAGATTATACAAAATCAGATAAATTCCAGACAAGTGCTTGAAAGGAATTTGCTGGAATAACTTATTTGTTTGAGATCTGCTACAGATGTTTCAGATCCAAGAAGTTGTCAGTGGAAGGGACAGTATGATATTGCACTATATAAGGTATTTCCAGCTGGAAACATCTTAGGCTCTTCACCATTCAGGGGTGCCAAAAGCTAATCTTGTTCTATTTACTCAGAGAAAATTAAACAGACCATTCCTCCACCTTGCTATTACCATCTTAGTAAAGTCATCCATGCAGGCAGCTCGTATTTGTTCAGCAGTCAGAGGGCTGTTCAGTGTGAAGGTCTTTTTCAGTCCTCTTTCATTCCTCACAGAAGTTATTGCATCCCTCAATGCAAAGAACACAGAGCATCCCAAGAAAAGTCCTGCCTCGCCTAACCCCTGAAAAAAAAAGTTTGAGCAAATGAGAGAAATGCATGCCGTAGCAATACCAACTGAAAAGCTCAGATGTTGTGACTCAGAGTGTTTTATTCTTTAGTATGCTTTTCTTAAATTTAGAGGAAGCATCAAGTCTGCTGCTGCTGGATGCTTCCAGTGACCTAACAAGGTTGGCTTCAGATACTGGCTTTTGATTTTAAAATCTTTTTGGCTTCTTGTTGAACTGAAATTTAGATAAAATGACAGATTAAATTAAAACAATCTGAATCCAGGAACAGATACAGCTAAGAAAGAAGCCTGAACTCAAGCTAATTCTGTGTAGACAAGGAAACACTGACCTTGGTAGTCTTTACATTCTCTCACTGACTCAGACATAAGATTCACATTTGCTCCTTATCTCAAAAGTAGGTCAAATCTATACTTCTTCAGGATACTTTGTACTGAAATACTGAGTATTTTAATCTGAGTTTAATTAAGATCTTGCAATTGTAATCTGCTTTCTACAATTTCAGAACCAAACATCTTCCCCAAACATGCTGCATGAATACAGAATCACACTTAGAACAAATTCTGAGGGTAATTACAGATGTTCACAGAAAAGGGTAAAAACTGTTTGAAGAGGGATATTAGCATCAGCTTTATAAAATCAACTACGTAACCACATAATGTAAACACAAATTAAAAAAAAATCTTATTATGTGTCACAAACACAACTTTAAACAATTTTAAAGGACTTATTTGTTCTTCAATAACTTTCACCGTAAAAACATGCTTATTCCTCCTGTATGCTATTTTACTCAATTCTAAAAGCGGAACTAATACCTAAAGCAGATGAAATTTTGCAGAACTGCCTTCATCTTGATTTACCATTACTACTTGCAACTGACAAGAATATTTACTGGTGTAAATTGAAGCAATGATTCTACTGCTGAATATTTGAGCCTATCTTACATACACATTCCTATTTCTTATCACTTAACACACACAAGCTGCATACTCTCACTGTCGTGATCCTTTCTCCATCAATTTCTTGATTATTTTCATTCTAACCCCTCAGTCTATCACTATAATTAAAATTTTTAAATTATGTTGCAGATTCTGTGTATGGCTTGTTAACAAAACCCTGTAATTATTACCTGCAAACCATGAAAGCTATGCAGCGAAAAGTTCTGTCTGTGACTAGACCAACAATTCCTTATCCAATGAATAATCCACCCTTCAAATCCATATCTCTCCAATTTAGAGATACAGATGTGATGGGGCAACCATGTCAAAAACCTTGCAGAAGTCTAGTTAGACGGCTTCTTTCTGTTCCCTGATGCCATCACTCCATCGTAGAAGATCACTGCATTGGTCAAGCATGACCTTCCCCTGTGAAGCCGTGCTGGCTGTTTTAGATCAACTGACTGTTCCTCATGTGCTTCAATGTGTCTTCCAGGAGGATCTGTTGCATGATCTTCCCAGTCACAGAGGTATGTCTCACCAGTATGGAGTTCCCTGAGTCCTCCTTTCTCCCCTTTTTATAAATGGGAGTGATATCCTGTTTTCTAGTCACTGAGACTTCATCTAACAACTGTAACTTTGCAATGGATGGAGAGAGGCTTGTCAACCACCTAAGCCAGCTCTCTTAGGACCCTAGAATGCATGTCATCCAGCCTCATATCTTGTATTATTATCTTTTCATACTAGCTTCCTTGTTGCCAAAAAAGTAAAGTCATGGCATGGAGATTTATTTGCTATGCTTAAGAAGATATACTTGTTTTATGTTAATTTCTCTGATTGTCCTGGGATCTAAGACTGAAGTCCTGTGATGGTTTGCTTACCTTGGATGAGTAGATGGCATAAAGATTTTGGGAAGATGACAGCAGGGAAACATTAAACTGTTCTGGAATATCACAAACAGCAGGAATCTTATACTGATCTGGACCCCGAGTATGTAGGACCCCTTCTGGAGAGTACTTTAATTCTTCCATTGTGTAAAGTCCAATGCCTTGAACAAAGGCACCTTCAATCTTTAAATAAGAAAAGACATAATATTTATGTACCTATGTATGTTAAGATGGGGCAAGAACTGATTTGTATCACTGGCTCTTAGAAGATCAGTTTATTTCCTGTTTGCCTAAGAGGATTTTTCAACACTTTATGGCTACTATGATGGGAAAAGCTTTCACACTCTTCTCTCATACCAGAGACAAGTGCATTCATGATGAATGATGAAGTCTGTGGACTAGCCTACAATGAAGAAAGGTGTTTCCATGCTTACAGGCAGGAAGGTAGATTAAACAACATGAGAAATAAGAGGATGCGTATCATAAACAAGATTTAAGTCCAGCAGACAGTGAGCACATACACATGAAGGAAGTACTACAGGTTGACACGAGAGATCGTGGCTAAAATTCAGGCCTTGCTGACACAAATGGAGAAAGAGTGCAAGTAAAGAACTTGCTAATATCATATGTTACAGGTTAATGTTTTCTGAATTAATGGAGAAATATTCACTTCAGCTAAGACTATCAGTTTAAAAGAAATCAGACAGCAGGAAATTCTTGGAACATACCTGCCCTATATCCACAGCTGGATTTATGCTGCATCCAATGTCCATAACTATGTCTGTTCTGAGGTTCTGTTAATAAAATTCAGTGTCATGTTACTGATAGGATAGAGTCATAAGAACACAGTATAGGTTAGAGTTGGCATTCAGTGGAATAACATACACTAGAATGCACGCTCTTTCATACAAACACAATTTCAAAGTAATCTCCCATATCTCATTACAAGCAAAATGAGCTTGTCTCAGCTTCAATGGAGTTTTAGCCAGAGCCAGCCATCACAGATTTTTTCCATTTTCACAAGGAAATAAGTACATATAGTGGGTGTATGATCAACAGGCTATGACACTTACCTGTCTAAATGGTAAGGAACTGGAAATACAATATTAATTTTGCTGTGATTTGTTTGCTGACTAGCAGGGAGAACACAGGAAGAGAACATGTCAGATGTCTGCCATAATCCAAAAGTTGAACCTTTATGCCAGTTGAGATTGCACAGATGTCATACTGTTCTACTTCCAATTTGCATTCACTCTATGAATATATTTATTATCATATGAAAAAAGGTGATTTATTCATGCAAAACCTGAAAAGCTGTTGGAACAGTGAGTGACACAAAAAAATCTAGAGGAAGATCATTCACATTATTTACAAAACTTACATGATGCTCAGTTATTACCTTGTGATCTCCTGTTAAACAGTTAATTTCAACCTCTGAACAAGCAGTTCCATAAAGAAAGTATGTGAATGGCCGTCCTTCCCCTTTCTCCCAGTCCATATTTGCATCATAACCTCTGATGGAAGACACGAAGTCCACAATGAATAATGAATGTTTGTATCATGAAAAAGCACGTAAGCACACAAAAGTTTGGAAATATTTCAAGTGAAATCTAAAACAACAAGTGCATTTGGTTGCCAATTCCAGATGTGTGTTCTAATGCTGCCACTTTTTTTTCCTTTTGTAAAATGCACTGTGATCACGTTTGAGGGAAAAAATGAAAATACAGCACAACTTATAGGATATATAAGTTAATAAACTATAAAAATAGTTAATTCATATTTATTATCACAGTAAATAAACTATAGCCTGCTTTGCGTATTTGCTGTTTTGAGCAGCAGTCACTTTCTCAATATCTCCTGATTTTCTAATGGAAGCATCAAGGAGCAAATATGAGATGCAATACTCTGTTGCTTTCTAGAGAATCTGTACAGAACCAGCCACAAATTAGCATTTGAACGCTACACTCCAACCTTGTCACATATCAAAGGCTTACATAAAGTACAAGCTGAGCTATTAAGAACAATTGGACAAGGTCTCACATACACTGAACTGTATTGTCAGAAATTAGTCCTGGTATTTAAGACCATGTATTTTATAGGAACAAAAATACTTCACCTAAAGTAGCCAGTAGCCGAAAGACTCACACTTTGTTCAAAGGCTTCTTTAATCTGTAAAATATAGCAAGTTTTGTTGTAGGTCAAAGAAGGAGTCTAGAAGGAACACAACACACATCTAATTACTTTAAAAGAAACGATAAACATGTTTAGCAGCATGTGTTGCCTTAGTACTTAACCAAATTCGAAGGAGCAACCTTTTGGTAATGCAATAGGGAACAGACTTGTAAACAGCAGTGTTCTTACAAAATCTTTATTGTTGGTAACACCAGAATCAGAAAGGATCCTGCTTTACTTTCCTGATCAAACTCAGTAGAAATGGCTCCCCCTTTGTCAGCTGAACAGATCTGGTTGATATGTCACTAAGACAAAAGATCTGCATGACATATCTGCATAATGACAGTTAACAAGAGAGAAATGCTCCTTGCAGTATTGTTCTGCCAGTTGCTTAATAATGAAATATGAGGTTCTAAATCTATTTCCTTTCAGTGATGTTAGATTTATGTAGTTTACAAGTTAAGAAGTTTTGGATTTTTTAATACATTAATTTAAATTTATTTACTTTGCAAGTCAAAATTATTATCTGCATTGTTTAACATTATTTATTAGGTTAGCTATTGCTGCTAATGTTTTAGGCGTGCCTGAATTATCCACACTGATTTGGCACATAGATCTGGCACTGAGAGCTGCCAGTTATCAAGTTACCATATGTATCCCAGCATTAATTGCTGCTGCCAGGAATTTATACTGCCAAGAAAATATTTTTATTTTTTGCAGTTACTACAGTATTTAATCCCAGGAGAAGAAACACCCTAGTGTGCTGATCTGTAAATGCCTCAACATAGGGACTGTCATTTTCATTAGACAGTAGATAACAAGAAATATTGGGTCATCAGAAATAATGAACATGCTTTCTTTTAACATACTAATACAGCTAGGTTCACAGCCATATCTTCATAGAAATAGCTGATGTAGCAGAAAAAAAAATAGTTAAGACAATGCGTTGCCTAAAATTATCTTACCACTTCAAGTGGACACCAGATACAGGCCATTAATATGAATAGCTTTAGCATTAATTCTGTATTACCTTACAGTAAATGTAACTAATGTTATAATGAATTACATAGCAAAGCAATGGAAGCAAGCATTTCTACTACCTTTCTTGCTGTTCTGTAATACACTACACATAGCAGATGAAAGTAAGAGGTTGAGAAGGTTTCTGCTTAACTGTGAATTTGTGATTAGTGAAAAATAAAGAACAGCCTTGTAGGAAAACTGGTACTGTACACACATACCTTGAAAATCTTCTTGTAACACTCTGTTTAAGTTGAGGATAATCACACTATTGCACAAGCTAATATTTTATCTGTATAAAAAACTCCAGAATCTCCAATTGTGACACCACAGATAGTTTTCCTTCCTTTCCAGCTAGATATGATGTAGGGAATATTTTGCATGCATCCAAACAAAGCACCTACATTCCAAATATTCTGTGAATCAACCTGTTTGAAAGCGTTTAGCTTTAAGATTATCAGTCTGAGAAGATTAACAAATGACAATACACGTGTCACAGTTTTTGAAAGCACACACACACCTCAGAGGTTTCACGTCTCTTACCCAATCATTCCAGTTGCCTTTTGGGTTCTTGTTAATGATAGGCTGCAGGCGTTTCAGAAGAGTTTGGCAAGCATCCTGGTTGTGGAGAGAAGTCAGAAGAAAGCCAACACAAAATTAACAAACATAAATTCAGCAAATACAGTACTACTCATGATACATTCTAGTTATTGCTTAGTTAATATATCCTTTATTGTAGTTCAGAAAAAGTGTGGCAGGAGTTGTCATTTTAACTGTGTAAGAACAAACCTTATAAAGGCTTGAGTTAAAAGGGCTTGTATTGGTACTAGTAAGTAGATTTAGAACAGGAATAAAATACAGAACTTGTATAAGACTAGTTTGTTTCTGTCTGAAGAAGCAAGGGGTTGGCCAAATGTAAGCCTTTTGAAGGAAAGCTCAGATCATATTCTGAAATTTCATTAGCATCATTACTGAGGTATTATCAATGATTAGTATCTTTTTCTTGTCAATCTTTAGCGATAATCTCAAACAATTTCCATGGAATTACTACTACCTAAAGTTTGGCAGGCATTAAATACCATGAGGAACTAAGTGTTAAGTGAAACACTTCACCTTCACAGCCATGCCGTTGACATCCGTCCCGGCAGATCCTACTGAAGCACACGCATTAGGAACAGTAGTTGTGCTCGTTTCACAGAAGTGAATATATGACATTGGGATGTTTAATTCTCGACTAGCAACCTGTTTCAGGAAGCAGAACATATTCTTCATTTCAGAAACATTACTAACATTTCAACTACTCCCCAGTACTTGCTAGAAATCAGTAGTATAAGGAAAGAAACTGTTTTATTAAGTTCTCTTCTAACCTGCAGCTGTAGTCATTCTGCTGAGTCTGTCAGTACAAAGAGACAGAAAAGGACAATGTTTTAGGTGCACTGAAACTCTGGATTGAGATTCTAGAGTCCAACACTCAGATCCTGATTTTTCGGATTACATCCTCTATGACTGAGGATAAATTATGCATGCCAAGATCCCAGGCTTTCATCAGCTCACTAATTATCTTCAGAGATTATGTCCCAATTATTCCAATTACCCAGTAAACAAAGATGATGGTGGTAATATCACCTCTTTGGACAATATAGTAATCTGATTACTGATTTCTGTTTTGTTATACAATAGGGATTATAGAACTTTCCCCAAATGATCAAAAGATCTTACTTCTAAAAAGGGCCCTCACATACCACTGGAAGAATAATCTATGTAGTTTCTCTACCTCTTTTCTTTTTGCTATCCCTATCACCTTTGCTTTCCAACTCTATCAATCCAAAGCAGCAGGGACAATGATAATGAAGAAACTGTTAATCTGGTACACTAAATATGTAAGAAGAAAAATTTCCCACTGTGTATTACATGCAAGCATAAGTTAATGGATCATTTATTACCTGGATCATTTTTGTATGAATTCCTTGTCCCAATTCAATTCCACCATGCGTCAAAAGCACAGACCCATCTGTATAAATATGAACCAGAGCAGCTGCCTAAAAGAAAAAGAAAATTATTTAAGTGAGAAGTTGTTTCATAAGTTAATGGATCAAAAAAAGAAAGGAGTTTTATACTTAATGCTTTTGAACAGAAGGTGACATTTTGAATGCGATAATAAGCTTCACAAGAAAATGATAGAAATCCTTGGAGGACTGCTTTTTGCTATTGCTAGATCCTGAAATAAAGTCAGACTTAGCAATAGAATCTCAATAGTTTCAAAAAAAAAGCTGTAAGAACCTCTGTCATTGGTGGTTCTAACTGATAACTGAGTGCCTTTGGACACAGGAGTTTTGACTGGCTGCCAGTGCTAGACACAGCAGGAAGGCACTGAATGAGATTTTCCTCATGGATTCAGAGGGAAGTAGCGCTTTAGACTACAAAGGCTCTGTACAGGGACAGACCAGTTTAATATGATACAATGACAACAGATGACTAATTTTCTACTGATAAAATGTTATTCATTCTGAAAAGTAATGAACACCATTGTGAAACAAATATACTGAACAAAAATACTGCTGACCTCCTTTTCCTTCTTGAATTCACTCTTTGACAACTTCAGAGGGTTAAGTCTAAGAAAAACCTCCCATATTAACCCATGGTCAGAAAGAGTAATTGTAATCACTCCTAAAATACTCTTGATCAATCCTTTATCTATATCACATCCATAGAGACCAAGCTGACTTTTAAGCACGCAGAGTTTAAGCTGCCTGGGTCCTGAAGACCAAACAACTATGATCTCGGCTTGCAGACAGCTGGAAGCTAGCACAGTCTCCCAGCAACAACTATTAGGAGAACCATACCTTTCCAGAAGTTGAAATATAACACTTTTTTCATACTATAAGGTAGAATAACTATAATCTACTACAAGTGAAAAGTTTAGCTTATTTATTCTTTAGAAAAACTAACCTGAGAAAGGTAACGTGAGCCTAGTCCAAATGGAAACTTCATTGGAACAATGGCAATCCCTTTTTTCTTCCAGTAATTCTGTTTGTTAAATTCCTCGATAGCTGTTCTCCTATTGTGGTATGCAGATTTCTCCATACATTCATTCCAACACCGCATTAAGTTTTGTGGATCAAGTTTTTGTTTGAAGTGTGTTTGCTCATCCTCCTTATACATATTTATTTCCCTAACCTGAAACAATAAAATTAGCAGATACCACAACCGCATTAAAGTTAGACTGACTCTATGGGAGAACTAGTAGACAACTAGTCTTAGTTTATTTTCTATTTTTTGAACAATTACCAGTTTAGTTCAGTTTTAAAGAACATGCTACTCTTCAATCATCAGACAAAAAGAAAGAAATTGTATCACAAATCATGTTGAACTTAGAAAGACTTGTTCAAACATTGGAGCTAATCCAAATAATTTTAACTTCATAGATTTCATTTCAGGAGAGATGTCTTTGTATTCTCACTTTTTCTGGTGATAAGCCTGTTTGCTCTGCAACTTCAGTTATCCAAGTTTCTGTCACCAGACCTGATTGAGGAAAACCAAATCCTCGGAATGCTGTGTTTGATGGCAAGTTTGTCTTGCATGCATAAGCCCAGCATCTCAAGTTGGGAATCTTATATGCATTGTCCATTTTTAATAAGGATACTTCTGCTACCTGAAGTAGGGAACAAAAAAACAGAGGCAAATTTCAGAACAGTAATTCTTTCAGATTCACATTTAAATCTTCCTCATCTCATTGAAAGACCTTCAGTTTTCTGACAGTCATTAAGCACACACACAAATCTTTTCAGTCATTTCTCAAGCAGCATGATATTAATTTAAGTTCTTTTCACCTGATATTCACAGAAAACAGAGGATGTTACTAGTAGTTGAGTGCCAGTAGCTAGTCACTAGTTAAAGATATAACTAATTATTCGCTTTAAGATTGGTTTTGCTTCTGCTTCAATGTCAAAAGCCATACAGAACTAAAAAATAGGTGGAACAGATTTAAAGCAACAGAAGCTGTGAAAGAAACTGATGAAAGAATTCTGAATTATCTTGTCCTATCAAAATGCACAGTTAAGGTTTGGTTCCAGTAGAAAACCTATGTACTGCAGGCTTCTGGTTCTTATGTAATATTTGTTGTTGGTGGTTTGTTTGTTTTTTAGAGGTTTTACGTGACACAAAAACACAAGAAAAGGAAAATCCTATAGTAGGTATCTCTAGTTAGACTTTGGTACTCAATATCAAAATAAATAAGCCAAATTTTTTTAATGTTTCATGGTCAGGCCATTGGCTCTCTTTAGTGCTAAGCAGATTTCTCAGAATGGTAAATTTAACCTTAAATTCCTACAATTTCTACTGTGCTTTAAAGAATAAACTTCAAAGCATTTCTGTATATAAGCAATCAAAGGGTACTGCTGTAATAACTGTGCATATGGATAATGCCATACAATGGTACATTTTCACTTGGGGGATATAAGTTGAAATGTTATTTGTGGGATAAAAACAGAGGGCATATTTTTCTTGTTACAATCACAACTTTTATGGACTTCAGAGAAAGTGTGTGCTTGAAGCTCAACCGTCTTGAGAGGGTTATTGATAAACCAGAGTTATATAGTTATCTAGTATATATAGTTATACTACAATGCTAAGTTATGCTCGAGTTTCTTCCTAGAAATGTCTGTTTTAATCTTGATGTTTTAAACATGGATTATTCTGCTAAGCCAGTCCAATTTTCAGAAAGAGATTAGCAGCAATAGTATGAGCAATTGCACTGACAGATTTCTCTGCACAGAAAATACCTTTAGGCAGGACAGTAACCCATATAGGCAGTAACCTCAAAAAATGTTTCACTTACAGCTAGAATAACCAAGCACAAATAGCTAGTGATATTTTGTATTTTGTAGACCTATTAAGCAAGGAACAGTTGTACATAGCACAATAACTGCAGAACTGGGACAGAAATGCACAGAGCTAGTAACAGAACAATTATCACTATGTTTATATTCTGAAGGCTAGGGAAGATTTGCTCAGCTTTGCAGACACAAAGCTTTATAGGCACAAATATAGATACTACATATTTTTAAATGAACACATTGTTGACACGTCTGCAATGGGAAAACAAGCCTTAGAGCCCATGTATGAAGTGAACGTGTAGAAAAATATCAAGAAATTGACATAACTATACAAGGAAATGTAAACTGCTAGTGCAGATGTTTCAGTAACAACAAAGACCTTACACCAAATGACTATAAGACTAACATAACACCTGTGCAATTGAGTTTGACATTCATCATTTTCCAGCTAATGATTTCTCCATGTTATAAGGTTTGTCAGATTATAAAATCCTTACCAGGACAGATTCATCAGGGGTGCATCCTCCATTAACATAATATTTGGCATCTACAGCTTGGATCCTACCATCATTCATGAAGCCAACCTACAATGAATCACCAATTACCTTAGATTTTTGACACCCAATTATTTATTTACTGTTTGTACATTTTGCAAATGAATCGAAGCAACATAACGAGGCTCGCACTGCAACATTAATTTCTGAGCAGTAAAAGGACAACAGAGAAAAAGCACAGATACAGAAAACAAGAAGCCTATCGGTAAAGGAAGAAGCAGGGAAGTCCAGTGTTTTTTTGTGTGTTGGCACACAGATGGCTGAAGTGTCATCCAGGAATGCCCACAGGAGGCAAATTCCTTTCTAACTATAAGAATAGAAGGCAGATGCAGTATGACAGTTGCTTATGTTAATGATTTCAGCTGTTACCGTTAATGATAGTTGGTGAGTTCTCAGCATGAGCTACAAATCTTTCCCATCTTCAGGGATGCATCTTAGACAACTCCTTCTGCTTTATCTATGTATGCAAGATTGAAATGTAGACAGAATTTTCCCTAATAAACTGCTCTGAGTAATAGCATTGTATGCGCATTGAAGACAGAAATTTCCTCCAGACTGACTTTTCATGCATCACACTGTTTCTATGAAAAAAACAGCTGCTCCTTTGTGTGAGCTTAACTGCGTGTAGGGTTTAAAAAAAACCTACTGAAGTCTGAGCTAGCCTCCTTCCAGGTCCCAGGAAGAAAGGCTGAAGAAGATATAAAAGGAAAGAAATGAACTACAAAGCAAAACTCTGCAGAGATAGAGGCTGAGGCAGGTTGTAAAGCAACTTTACCTCTTTATTTCCTGGCTAGTAGTTTGTTTTTAAATGGGTCATTATTATTCTAATTAATAGAAAAAGTATTAACCAGTAACACTGAACTCTTTATTCAAGGAATACAATCAGGTGTTTTTTCACCAAATTCTTGAGGTACTCACTTTATATTTGCCAATAAAAGGATGTCGACCACCAGTGATTAACATATCATCTCCCCGACTCAGAATAAGACGGACTGCTCTGCTAGTTCTAAATCAACAAAAGAAAAGTAAGAACTTCAGATAAACTAAGAGATATTATTAATGTTATTAGCGTATTCTATTAATTAGAAATCCAGAACTAGCAATGCATAGAAGTATGCACTGAGCTTTAGTATAAACTGAATTTTAATAGGCTTAAATACGTGCATAATGCTATTTCCAGAGTTCATTTTCTTTTGCAGCTACAATCATGTCAGAATTTTTTATCTCACCTCTTGAAAGTTAATGAAATTTCAATTTTACAATTAAATTGTGTAATATGTGCTAAGAGCAGTTCCATTCATGAACTCTTCCACTGTCACAGCAGGATCCAGTTCACTTCTGCATGGTTAATGTCATGGTTTGAATGCATATACAAAGCTTCAGTGTTTAGGGACTGGTCTTTTTGAAATGGTCAATCATTTCAATGTTACTTCTAACTTAAGTTAACTTATACTACTCGTAATTTCTTCAAGTCCCTTCAACTCAGATGAGACTAAAGCCACTTACTTAAGCATTCTAATCAAGTGAACAAATAAATGATTGAAAAGTCTCACAAAATGTATACAGTCAGGATTTTAGGACTTTTTGGCTAGCAACTTTGAGAAAGGAAAAGGCATTTTAGACAAGATGTAAAACTTGATTCACTCAATTTTCTCTTCATATCCCAATATACACACATCACACTTACTTGTTTGCTGCCACTGAAGCAACTGATGCCAGTAAACCAGCCTTCAGCAGTTTCCCACCAAAAGCTCCACCAACTCGTTTAACATGGCACATGATCCTGTTTGCTGGAACACCTAAACTTGCAGCTACCATCTCCTGTAGAAACAGTTCTACACCAGTATCAGGGCTGGCTTTTAGCTCGAAAGTTAGCATTTGAATTAAGAACCTTTTGTAGAGAATGGCTATGAAGATGTCTTGTTTGTCTGTTTTTAAATCAGCTCGCAAGATTTTTTCCTTTTCCTTAACTTAAAAAGCAAGCAAAAGAGAACAAGAAGCACTCTGCTGTGTTTTCATTCAAAATGTCTGCCATGGAGACTGTAAAAGGTCATGGATGGAAGTAAAGAATATGCGTATCAAAAAGTAAACAATTTATGTATGAAAAACTGAGCAGTTTCATGTACAACAAGAAGTCATTTTAGAATATAGCTAAAGTTTTTATTAAGAAAAGCATTAGGATGATTTTAACTTTTAATTAAAATAGAAGTTTTGTTTTCAATAAATGAAAGCCTTGCTAATATCAGGCATGTTCTTGCTTTGATTGTGTAATATTCATCATTTTCTCAAGGTTCCTCATGCTTCTTGGCTCTTGTTAATATGGTAATGGAAAATGAAAAGCCCGGTTGAACTGGGCTGGGTGTTGAACACAAAATGACAGCATTTGTTGCGAAATAGTATCAGTTTCATGCACCATAGCCATTGCTATACAGACCATATGTTGCATCAGAACTTGCTTTACCATTATGACATAGAGCAGCAGTCTTCCCTACAGCTAATAAGTGTTGCTCTGTCCCTCATCACAACGACTGCAGGGTGCTGATTACTCCTCACCTCAACAGAAGCTAATGGAGAAACTCCACGGAGAGTTTCCCACAAGCACATTAGTAGGGCAAGATGTTTGTTCAAAGTAGAATAAGAGACATTTACTTCCTCCTTATCAGCACAGAGTGGTCAGTGTACATCAGGATACAGCAGTAATACAAAGCACATCCCATTGGATAATCCAGATGTAAAAATTCACTTTCCCACTGGTTATAAACTGCTAAGACGGATTTGTAAACCACACTCAAAGAACCCTACTGTCACCAGTTCAATAACTTTCCTCTGAGAATACTCTGTATTACCTGGATAAATGCTGGATGCTGTGTTGAAACAAACACATCCATTTCTTTATCCTCTCCTTTCGGAATAACAAGCACACTCTGAGTCTCCATATAAAAGTGTTCCTGTCCCCCAATGTGAATCTCCCCTGATCCAAAGAAAAAAAACAAAACTATTACTGAAAGCAAAGGACAGGAAAAAGTGAACCAGGAAAAAATACTGCCCATCACCATGCAAATCCTGGTAGTCAGTGCCAAATCTTCTGATGCATCTTGTACAAAAGGAGCAATGTTTCAAATAAAAACAGGTCAAACTCTTCATAGGTTTAAACTGGTCTTCTTCCACTGACATCAACAGAACTTGATTGATTGCATAGAAATATTGCCTACAAATGTTGGCAATATGAAATAAAATGGAGATCAATTAATCAAAGCATAGACATATTGAAAGCCATCAAGAAGATAAAGGCACTGGAGAACAGAATGTTATAATAAGAGGCTGAGAAAACTGAATTTACTTGGCCACTAGAAGAAAAATTTTAAGGGCAGATTTTAATGTTGTCTGTAACTATCTAAATGAGAGGGAGTAGAGAAGACAGAACAGGACTGTTCTCAGAGGCGTGAAATGAGAGTCAATGAACAAAAGAAACTGCAACTTGAGATATGGTACAACAAAAAAGTCACCACAAAGGTGGTCAAACACTGAAACAGGCACTTGTGGAGGTTGTGGAATCTCCCATCCTGGAAGATTTTCAAAACTTGGTTGGACATGGCCCTGAGACTCCTGTTCTAACTGGAACAGTTTGAGAGTGAGGCTGGATTAGACAACACCCTTTCAACGTAAATTAGTCTGTGATTCTATCTGAAGGGAAAAAGATGCAGAAAACTTGAGCAAAGCAGGACCTCAAATCTACTAGGTTTAATCACAGTTTCATTCAAGAAAGCCAAGAGCCTTCTCAGGCTTTATGGCCACATATGACACCTCTGAAAAAAAAGTCAAATTGGCACTTGAGGAACAAACAGGAAAGACCAAATACTGACAACAACTTGTTATCAAACATATTTCTGCAATGTACCTTCAAGTGTATGATCAACAGTATCAAATGCCTTATCAACATTTCCTTGTTCTAATTTTCTTTTTGGCTCAAAGAATGAGTTGTGCTTTATAGCATCCTGCAGTAGAGAAAAACAGAAACAGTTATTTAGTGTATTTTGAAGGTTCTCAGTTTGTCATGGCAATTTACTCTCAAGAAGAAAATCCTTCTCTTCAGAGACACAAAATTTGCCGGCCTTTAGAAAGAAATTACTTCTATTTTTATATCAGAATGACTATTCTGTTACACTCCATACACATTAATTGAACAAGTCATAAAGTGATTGACAGAATATTAGTTCCCTGTGAACATGTCCTTTGCTCCTTACTTCCACCTATCTCTGTGAGTTCCACATCACATTTCCAAGATTTTTCTCACGTATTCCTCCACCAGTTCCTACATCTCCCGCCTAGCTCCGTCAGCTTCCTAACTAGAAAAGTGCTACAAATAATCATGAATTAATTGTTCAGCCAACATACATATCCTGGCTGTCAAGTCAATAGCTACTAAAAGAATTAGAAATAACCACAGTGCTCATTACTTTTTCCATACTTGGAACAATACAAAAAATTCTTTTTTCCTACTCTTATTTTTATTATTACAAAACTTGTGAGACAGTAATACTTTTGAGACTACCATCCATACATTACAAGTGGCCAGAATAAGTCAAAAGTTTCGGAAGTTATTTATAGAGTCACTGTCAGACTAGTTAATTGGATGTTCAGTTTCACCTTCATTGCTTAGAAAAACATGCTAAAAAACCAAGTGAGGAACACAGACTTCTGCTTTCATTATCTAAACAGATGAACAGTGAAAAAGCAAGAGAAGAGAAGAGGTTAGTACCTCAACTGTTAAGATCACAGGTTCCAGCACTTCATACTCAATCTTCACTTTTGCAGCAGCTTGTTTGGCATGAGCATATGAATCTGCAGCTACAGCACAGACAATCTGACCCACACAAATTACCTATAAAATACATATCATATAGTTGAACAGTGGATTTAAATTACTCCTGAAATTCTTCTTTCACATAACAACTATCAGTGTTTCCTCTTTTTGAATTTTGTTTTGACTTAGGACTTTGTATTTTTAGATCATCCATGAAGCTAACAAATTATAAGAAAGACTTGTATAGTTGGGGAACCAAGAAAGAGAACGTTTCCAAAAATCAGCAAGTGATTTGGTAGTCTAAGTGAAATACACCCTCCCAAGAACTCAGATGATTTTTTGAGATTTAATGTGTGTTCCTTTGATTTACACATACTTCTCTTGGCAGATTAGAACACACATCAGCTGTTGTAAATTAAAAAAAGGAGTGGGGAAATAACTTGTCACACTAATCTCCACTGGTCCCACTCTTCTCTACACATGGTTGCAGCCTCACCTCGAGTATGATGTACAACTTTGGGTGACAAAACATAAAGGACAAAACTATTACAGTGCATTCAAAGGAGAGAAAGCAAAATGGTGAAAGGTCTAGATGGGAAAACATATGAGGAGCAGTTGAGGACTCTTGGTTTCTTCAGTCTAGAGAAGGTGAGAATGAGGGGAGACCTTGTCATGAGCTATAGCTTCTTCATGAGGGGCAGCAGAGGGGCAGGGACAATCTTCTCTCTGGTGACAGCAACAGGACCCAAAGGAATGTCATGGACTGGCATGAGGGAAGGT
This sequence comes from Cyrtonyx montezumae, assembly GCF_038088225.1. NCBI lineage: Eukaryota > Metazoa > Chordata > Aves > Galliformes > Odontophoridae > Cyrtonyx > Cyrtonyx montezumae. The sequence continues at coordinate 10,682,557 of NW_027072078.1, read as the reverse complement.
TCAGGCTGGGTCTCAGGAAAATGTTCTGCAGCAAGAGGGCATTCAGGTTCTGGTACAGGCTCCCCAGGGCTGTGGTTACAGCACTAAGCCTGCTGGAGTTCAAGAAACATTTGGACAACACCTTGAGTTATGATTTAATTTTTAGGTAATCTTCTGTAGAGCCACAGGCTTGATGGCTCCCTTCCAACTCTGACATTCTTTGAATCTATGCCATATGTCTGACATGATTCCCTGACATACACACTCAAGACTCAGCAGGGAAAATTTCATTATAAAGACCTGAAGAAAAAATGGTAGAAATTAAGAAACTAATTAACAAAATAAAAAAAGATTGTTTTCAAACCTTGTCTCTTGCAAATATAATCTCTGGATCATCAGAGTAGTGAAACTCATTCATAGCTGGTACATCATTAGCTGTTATGATGTCAAACACACCTGGTTCCTTCAGAGCCTCTGAGGTTTCTACAGTTCTAATTGTTAGATGGAAAGATAGAATGTAATTCATTAGCTCTACAGAGTAGCACATAGGGAGTGAACACAATCAGACACATTTTTTGTACAGTCAGAATCTGCACATACCGTCAGAATCATACATGTCTTTTTCTTCTATCCCTGGTATGCAAAGAAATGATCAAAGGGAATTAAAAATTCTGGTAACCTGCTGCGATTCTAGAAAATGCTCTAAACAATTCAGGATAGTTATCTGCCTGTTAGGTTGCCTAAACTATATTGATTTCATAAAAATCTGCATAATTGCAACTCATTAAGACTTTACAGCCTACACAAATATCAAACATACAAATAAACACTCTACTAATTGATAGTTCATGTAAAGAATTATGACAGAATTGACAAGACTGGTATAAATGGAGACTGAATGGAAACATGTGGGTGTGGGGAGACCAGAAAAAATTTGCAGAAGGTCTGTAAGAACAGCATGTTTACAGCATCTATTTTAGCAGGTCATCGAGATCCCAACATACCTACAGGCACCTTACCTGGATATGCAATTCAAAAAACAAAATTGAGCAAATAAGTCCTACTGACCCCTACAGAGTTAGGGGGTAGAAGGGATTTCAGCTCTTAGATGGTACCAAAAGGAACAATATCCAAACCCAGCATACTATCACCAACCCAAGAATAAGCCAGGATGTATGACAAAGACTCTGTAGCTAGCAACTCCAGTCCTCTGTCATCACAAGTAATCTTGACCAGAGCACATGGATACAAGTCTTGATGCTTGAATGTTGGGCATACAATATGGGCATTTGAATTTTTGTACCTTAATTACGGAAAAAACTGTTCATATACCAGTACTAAAGTGTAAGTGAAAATAGTTTCCTTTCGAAATTAGATCATCTTCCCACCTTCCTCTCTTACAAGACTTGTATGAGTGTTACACTACCTTGCTGCAATGTTGTAATGTTATTTCCTACATCTCTTTTTTCATAATAGAGTTGAGATTTCAAAGCTATGTTCATGAATGTTTAAGCGCCTCTTTGCACTGCACAGCTCAGCACTACATAGGATGTACCTAGGTAACCTAGGTAAGGTGTGAATACTCTGGCTCACTAAACAGAAATAGTTCAACTTCTGTAGGATAGTAATATGAAACAATATATGTAAATCCAATCAGAGCCTTCTACTGGAGTGACAATAGGGGGCCTACAAGAAAGCTGGAGAGGAACTTCTTATAAGGGCACGTCGCAACAGGACAAAGAGAAATGGTTTTAAACTGGAAGAGGGTAGATTTAGATAAGAATTAGGATTAGGATTAATTAAGATTCGGAAGAAATTTTTTACTGTGAGGGTGGTAAGGAACTGGAAAATTCTGCCCAGTGAGGTTGTGAATGTCCCCTCCCTGGAAGCATTCAAGGCCAGGCTGGATGGGGCTGTGAGCAGTGTGGTCTAGAGGGCAGTACCCTTGCCTTGAGCAGAGGAGTTGGAACTAGATGATCTTAAGGTCCCTTTCAATCCTAACTATTCTATGATCGATTCTGTGATAATAATTGCTTCCATCTGTGGGTATCAAATGTGTTATTCTGTATACACATAATTCAACTTTATTACTGTTATAAAAACATCAGACTTCATAATAACACTTTCTTCAGATACACTTGGAACACTTACACAATCTTAGCATGAGCTCTGGAACTAGTGACAACAGCCAGGAAGAGTTCCCCATCCACAGAAGGAATATCGTCAATGTAAACTGCTTCACCAGTGGCATGCTTAATTCCAGACTGGTGCATAATAGGCCGTCCCACAGGATCTTGGGGAGACTGACTCAGTGCTACATCCTGTACCATCAAAAACAACCCCCAAAACAGTTAAAAAAGAATGCCATGTTAAATTAATTAGAAAACTAATTAGAAAATAAAAAAAGAAATAACTGTATTATCATCTCCAGTTTCTATATTGAAAACAGATGCAGAACTAGACTAAGGTTTTCTCCAATCACTTTTCCCAAGGAGTCTTCTAAGAACCTCGGACAAGTTCATCTAAACATCTGTTTTCCATAATCACATCAAAGTCACACAAAGAGCAGCGATTTTTTTCAAAGGCCAGTTTTCTCCCTTACTGATTGGCATCTTGTGGCTCTGATAATTTTTTGAATTATTCTCACATGTTTCTGTTCTGTATTCTACCAGTCTGTGCTGTACTAATTTCAACAATTTTCAATGGTTTGTAGGTGAAAGACTGTGATCAGTGTAAATCAGACAGAAAATGTTTAGATGGTTCCTTCTCAATTTTATTCCCTTACAACAGTATCTGAATGTCAGTCATGCCATATTAACCTTATTTTTCTAGGTTATACTGAAAGTTAATTTAGAGTTGCTAGATAATTCTGCCACACCAACTAGTTGTTGCCCACTTCCAAACCAGTTCTCCAGTTTTCTGGGTTAGTGATCACAGTTTCTCATTTTCTGCATTTAGAGCTAGTGATTTGCTCAGGTCCCAGAGTTTTTTTTCTCCTACAGCCTCCAGCACACAAGTGTTCTCACTATGCATTTCCCTCTCTTGCACTTTCTGGTACATTCTCTGCTATTAGTCCAAAGACATTTTTCACTTGACTGACTAAAGTTCCTCAAATGGCTGTCTCAGCAAATACATCTAAATTGATCTCATGTTTATCTTTCAAGACATGTATTATTTTTCCCCTAATTTAAAAATAAATAATTAAGAAGTCTGGGTGGAAGATTAGAATTTGCAAAAGTTAAATAGAAATGTAAAGTGACAAACTAACCCAGACGTTCTGGGTTTCTATATCTTCTGTGTTCCTCAGTGATGGCTGATCAGAAAAATAAATTGTGGCCATTTCTGTTGTTAAGTCACTCTCATACAGCTCAGGAATAAATTGTAGAAAAACAAAGAAAACTAATTTCCTTAACCTTGGATCTTTTGTTAATTTTGTACTGCCCTTACTTTTAAGGTAAGTCTGCAGAAGCTGTAGATAATGATTTAAACAAATTTGAAGTATTTAAAACTAACAAGTTATTCTAAGAAATATCTAAAATTGAAACAAAAATATTTCCCGAGATTTCATTTTAATTTTCCTTAGGTTTCTAATTTTTTTTTTTTAATCTGTATTCTTAGAAAAGAAAAGATCAAAACCCTCTCCTTGCCGGATTTCCAATCCAGGTACCATCCCTAAGTCCCCAAAGAGCTCAGAAAATCCAAGATCTATTCTCTGCTGCCATCTACTGCTGACTTATCGTTTAGCACTCTGAACAGATGACACAAACTTCATCTTGATTCCTAAATCTACACTAAGAGCCCTCTTAAAGCCTAGGAAAAGTGCATCTTGAGACAAAAGTGTTACTGTATCCTTGGACTTGTCAATGTTTTTTATTTTTCTCTCAGATTTTTTAAATTAGGTTAAACACAGCCAAGTACCAGCTTTAAGTGGGCTGACAATAGGGTTTATACTTATAATTTATCTTTGGTGAGCTGTTTATAATTTAGTATGTCCACAAGACAAGGTTTTTATAATTTACATACACTTAAAATCAAGCACTCAGTGCCTGTTGCTCTCAGTCCTTAGGAAAATTTATACCTGTGTTCTATAGTAGGCAAGAACATTTACTTTTTACCAAGTCTCACAAAGCACAGAACAATCTTAGAATGAAAGCACTTGCCTCGTATATTTGTATACTCTGGGGCATTTTGGTTCGGAAGTCTTCTAGAACACTCTCATATTCCACAGGTATCCCTGGATAGTGACAAGGGTCCTGAAAAGGAAGTAAAGTACTATTAAAGCTCACATTTCAAATAGTAAAGCTAACAAAAATCATCAAATTCAAGCTCTTTTACCGAAAATTCTTTCAAGATTCCCACAGTTTAGTCTCTAAAATGACAACCTGCAAAGAATTTAGAGATCTAAGATTTCACTGAAGTATATTTATATGTGTGTTTAAAGTAAGCAACATAAAGTAGAGACAGTCACAAGAGATTTGTTCTGAGATCTGATCAAAAGCAGCATAGAATAACTCCTGGTAACAGTAAATTTAGAAAATTATCTAAGTAATGGAAATAGAGACAATAGCTTAAGGTAATACAGAAAAGAAAGGCAAAAGGAATGTTTTTCCTCAGAGCAGATTTTAGACAATAAATAAATAAATCATGGCTAGAATGTACTGGGCCAGTGAAATTTTAGAGTCCACTTCACCCATTCAACAACTCATACAAGAAGGAGGGTTGGTTTAACACAAATAGTAGTTTTCCAAAGACTTCATTTTTGTTTTATTTTTGTTTTTGACTACAAACAGATGGAGTAAGAAGACTTCATGCATGTTTCCCTTGGATCTGAGATCTTAATATTGATATATTTTTGCATTAGCCTTGCTAATTGTTCATTTGTTTTTTTACAAGGCAAAAATATTTGGGCATCTAAATGTTAAGCAGGCAATCCTCCATAAATCTCTAGGATTTAAGTGCTTACATTTTTTTTCAGTAGATCTAAATCCTAAAATAAAATATTTAGCATACTGTACAAACTGTAAACATAAACATACAGAAATAAACCCTTCCATTTGACTGATAAAAGGAAAAACAGATAATCAATTTACCATTGTCTTCAATGACTGCAATACTTCCAGGAAAAATCTGTAGAAGAAACTAACTATCAATGTTTTTTTGTATTTTACTTTTCCATCCCAGACTGACTCCGGGAGAGTTATTTCATTGAGGATTAGCCTGGAAGCTTCATCCAACATCTGTTCATTCCAGTATCTGTCAGAAGGAACAATACAAATATCATCAGACTAGGGCTGACAAATAAGTAAATAAATAAAGATAAAAAATAAAAAGAAAAGAAAAAATAAAGATAAGTAAATAAACACCTATATGTCAGTAATGCCTTTGTACATTTTGCTTACAATGAAACCAAAATATTGATTTTAATGATGGCCTTCGATTTTGAAAACAGCGTTGGTCAATGTCACTCATATAAGTGAGGTATCTTAAGTCAATGAAATTGAGTCCTATGTCAGAAGAAAGTTGACTCAACACTTACCATTTATTATTACCCCAGAGATACTGCCCCATATTTAGAGAAAAAAACAAGACAATATTGCTGCAAACTAGAGATGCTTTCAAGGGATCTGGTGAACTGAATTGTTGTTCCACATTTTCTGACAAGGCTTTATTTGAGTATCTCAAACACAGTTAATTCTGTAGTTACGCAATGTTAGATGTCAAAATATAAATATGTTAGAATAAATTTAAGCACATAAAGCAGCTAAAAAAAAAAAAAAAAGGAATTCTAACTAGCACAGCAGTTGTCTATTAATTGCTAGAACAGTCCAGTGGAGATTCACTTAGATTTTTATTTTAGGTTTTATGCTATTTGAATTATTTGTAGATTTTGCTCTCTAAGCAGCCTTGGAAAGATGCAGCAAATAGGGACAGAATGTCAGGAATCAACTTCAGAAATTATTATGATCTTATGGATGAAAAGAAATTGAAAAGGTTAACGTTTGACACATCTGAAATTCTCACTCCTGGTATCTATTAGAACCAAATAAAAGAACACTCAAGTTATAACCAAATCAACAGGACCCAGCATCATTTCCCAATGCTTTGGTCCAGGTACAGAGGTGACTGTATATACCTCAACTACCTATTTTGCATCTCATATCTTACATCTCTCTGCGGGTCTCACACTTGAGTGGATTCTAAAACACAAAAATCGTGGAATGTCATCATTCTGTAAATGACCTGACCAGGTCATTCACTTGAACACACATTTCATCAGCCACGCAAGTATCGTTCATGCTCCAAGGAAAAACAACCAAGTTCTCAAAATCCCTTTATTCTGCGATGTAGAAAACACTGAAGAATTTTACCTTCCAATAAGTGTCCGACAAGTTTGCTTTGCACAGATTGTTGTTGAGGCGGCACCTCCATAGAAAATGCTCAAATCCTTAATTTTGTCTGTACCTTCTTCAAAAAGGACTCTCATTCCAGCACTAATTATTGGGAGAGCATTTTCTCTTCTTGGTGCTTGTCTAAATGCAGAGACATACTCTCCCTGAACAAGATCAGACAGAAATGAATAACCTGTAGACATGTAAGCATCTGAAAGCAGAACATACTTTGGCACTGCAAGAAGCAAAAGAATAAAAACAGGGAGCACAGATTCAACACCCCAAACACTTAGTATCATACACCTCTGTTGATTTCAGTAGCTTTGTATGACTCTGATTTTCTAGCAGCACATTCTTGAACTTCTGTTGTCTACGCAGTTCAGATGTCCAAACTTTCTCACGTTAGTTGGAAAATAGGGATCTTGTAGAGGGAAGGATGAGGAGAATGAGACCAAAAGCTCAAAGGTTCGAGGTACTGGCTAACTCAGGGAACATCACCTCTTATTCTCTTCTAAGATCCCATATCCACCATTGCAAACAACATCTTTTTTTATTATAATTCACTTCAGAAACATTGTCAGAAGCACAGCACACATGCCCAATCTTAACTAATTTTAGGAAAAATCCCTAAGAGGTGACAATTCTTATTTGCCTACTGCCAACCATATCACAGCTGAGCAGGCTGTGTTGATGAAGACTATGGCACCTTGCCCAAGAACCAAGTACTGTCGTTAAATACTAGCTGTTGCTGTTGTCCTCATCATTTTTGCCTAAATATCACACTCCGTCTATCACCAACAACTTGCTGAGTTGTTGCTTTTAGCTGAAACCGGGCGTTAGCATGACACTGACAGGATCAAATGTAAGAAATCCAGAAAGTAAGCTGTAATAGTATTACTTTAAACATAGGCATTATGCCCCACTCCTGCTGTATATCTACATCTCTAAATCTTCATGTAGCAAATCTAAACCTGCTGGTGACTTACCTTCCTAGAATGGGGAATATGGACAGAGACTAAGATCTCTTCTGGCATAATAGCATTGTTACCAACTCCATCTGCAAAAATATCACTCAAAGGAATCCATCTCTTTCCTCCTAAAACAAAAATTAACCCAGAAGCTTTTGTACAATTGTCCTAAAAAGACACTCATTAAAAAGTTATGGTTGGCAGGAAATGTATGCAAATTTCATACGTAAACAACAACTTTAGAGTTTATATAACATCTTCCCAGTGGTATATTCTACAAATAGGAGTACTCCATATTCCATAGTATCATAATTCCAGAGTTCTAAAAAATGGAGAACTATCCCTGCTTCGTAATCTTCTCTACAATGCTACTGCTTCTCTTCCCCACTCCTGTCAACCTCTTCTAAATCTCTTTAGCTACTGTCATCACTACCTTTCCTGCTAAAGTAAAAGGAGTGAGTAAGACTACCGAATGAGAGAGAACCGCTGTAAAAATGTAGAACTGACTTCTTTTTATTATCTATTTGAACCAACTCAAGACTTTCTAGAATCAGATAATCTTCTGTGTCATTCTTAAGAGTTTCATGTATTAAAACCACCCTCTTATATTCATTTAGTCTGATACTGTAACACTGGTTGTTTCGCAGCAGAACTATTTTCCTCATGTCTTTTCATACTATGTATAATGACAACACAGGAGCCTATTCTCCTGAGAATAACATGTAGCATTCAAATTGCATTCCTAAAACACAACTACTGTAACAGTAAAGCTTTAATATAGAAACTCTGATATTTTTCAGAGTTTTGAATCTGAAAAGTAATACAGTTAAAAATAGCAGCACTGGTGTTTCTGGAGTCTTGCCTTTGCAATTTCATATAGAACACGCTTTGTGTAGATATACTGTCCAATTCCTCTGAGAGCCTGTCAGGATGTGGGAAGATGCATTTTCTCTTACACTGTAACTAAGGTAAATAATAAGAATGAAGAGTGTTTCTGCAACCTCTTTTTCTTGAACAACCCACTTTTCCTAGGTTACACTGAGTATCACTTGATAAAGAAGTACATTAAAAACCTGTGAAAATGTTGGGCTAACAGAAAGAGATGTCTTCTATTCATCACTCAAATAAGAAGGCACATCATTAGAGTTGTTGAATAAGGGGATGCAAATATTTGTGCTTTCACTTGTCAGAAGACATTCTGACATGTATTCTGACTTCCAGCAGTAAACTATGCAGGAAGAAATCATGGAAATCATCAGCATAATTATTTTTTGTGGATCTGTTCTGTTTGCACAAAAGCAAAACTATAAAGAATATTTATTTCATGGTGCTGAATAAACTATTACATGGTCTGAAATGGCAACACATGCTCAGTCTAGATCAAGGGCAAAAAGAGATCTTAGAATCATAGAAACAAACAAGAAAGGACATAAGACATTTGGAAAGAAGGAGAGCACGCAGTTTCAAGGCACAAGACAGTTGATGCTTACCAATAGTTTCATTGCTCTTGTAATGATAAAGAGTGCACAGGGACATGAGCTAACAGAGGGAAGTATACAGTGATGGAAGGAAAACGATGAAATGGAAATGGAAGAAAAGCGCTGGACTTGCAGCTCCTGAAATTGAAAGTTCATGTACAGGAAAAAAAAAGCTGGAGTTCCTGTCAAGGGCCAGGGCATAATTTTAAAGCTAGCACAAAGTACCAACTACAGAGAAACCTACCAGTGGAGTGGGCTACTCAAACAGTGAAGCTTTAGTAATGCTTTTGGTAATTCACTGCCCACAAAAGGACATAAGATGCAATTGGTCCCAATGCTCACCTTGACACGAGAATCTCTGATGTTCTTAAGTTTGTATGTAAAATGCTTCTCTTCCTTAACAAACATGCAACAGCCATTATTACCCAACCTCACATCCCATACAGTATCATCCTGCACCTCCCGCACTAGTACAGAGAAAGGATCTCTCTTACCTCTGGAAGCCAGATTAAGCATACAATTGCCAGCTGCCAGAATAGGATTCAAGTCTGAGGTTGATTTTCGACTCACAATGTTTCCACCTAATGACTTGGGAAAAAGAAAAAAAAAAAGTTATTTCTCTCCATCATCTTCACATTTTCATTATAACAACATACCATAATGATCATCCATATGTTTAGGTGCAATAAAAACTCTAAAACATGCACTGAGAGAAAATATAACAGCTAAAAAATTTAAAATTCAAGTTTTACATGTGGTCAGAAGCAATTTCACAAAGTTCCTGTTCCACACATGCAACTGTTACTGAAAGTAATGTACAACATACAGCAATATTTCTTATCTGTTCTCCACCTAGTGTTCTTAACTGCTGCAAGACAGCATAGAAAATCTTCGTCTTCTCTTCAGGTAACTCTGAAACTGCATTTCCCAAGACGTCTTTCACTAGAGAGAGACTGCAGGCCGCTCCTACAGTTAATCCTGTAACCAAAATATTATGAAAGCATAATGCAACTATTCATTTATTGACTGTTTTAAGCTATGTCCAAACTACAGCCATGTCTGCTCACATGCAGTACAGGCAAATAGGTTTTGCATGCTAGGGGGACTCAGTTTAGCAGATTGAGGGTAGAGTTTCATGAAATGATGAAACTAAGCTAACGATTCAACACACATACTAGAAGAGAACACTTTTCTCTCCTTCCATTTGCTTTCCTTGCACCATCTTAGTCTAAATAAGTCCTTGAGTGAGGCTTCAATCAAAGGTGAGGCAATTTCAACAGGCCTCTTCTATTTTTAAACACCTTCTATACGTATTATCATAGTTACTGTCCTAAGGTAGCACTTGCAACAAAGTAATTCTAACACTAAACATGGTATTATTTTTCCTACTAAAAAGATAAGCAAATACATATAGCTATAAGTTAAGTAGTGATAAATTATTATATCAAGATTATACTTTTTACATTTTTCAATACTATAGAATGGTAGGAAGTGCCTTTAAATTCATATTATTAATAGGTTTTAGTTATGAAAAGTGAGAACTTTTTGAATGGGCGCTGGAATTAAACAAAAAATACAAATCAAAGGACATATTTTAAAATTGGTTTTTATTGATTGAGTAAAACTATACTGAATTGTGTAATTAAAACAACAAAAAATCAAAATATCCTTTGCATTGACATCTAATTAAAGAGAGGAAATAACATTTCTTGTTAACAAACTAAACCACATCTCTATCATGTTAGAATCAGTAACCCTTATTCTCTCATAACTATTTTTTTTACAGAATAAAAGATACAGTAAACATTCTCCCTACATCTTTTTTTCCCAATTCACAGCCCGTTTTCAGATAAGAACAAATCAGTCATTGACTTGAACCAGCTGACTAAAGTGAACTGAAAAATATACACACTCTAGATGCAATGCTGGAAATGTCAAATATACCTTACTACTTCAAAGAAGCTTCAGGCATTTAGGAAGTAACTTCCATTAAATATAGGGCCTAAATTGCCTTAAAACCTTGGCAGTAAACACACACAACATAATTTAATTATGTTATTATCGAGCTTTTAAATCTATTACTAGTTGATACTTCAAAATTCAATAGGGCTTATTTTGAAAGTAAAATCCAGTCTTATTTCAATTTAAAAAATATCTCTGTACTGATGTTAAATACATACATTGAGGTACAAGAGTATTAATTAGTGATATTTAATGCTCATATGTTTGACGTGAGGATTAGTTAATGCATATTATCTACCCCTGTTGAATCACAGCTTTTTTTTCCTAACATAGGAAAAAAACCATCATGTAAAGTTGCCTAATGTTGCTAACGCTCTCTGTGGTTCTCTGTGCTATACAACATACTGCCGTGCAGAGATCACAAATCAAATATTGCATGATTTAGCACCAGAACTGCTCTTACCAGGATAATAGCCCCCATACTATTATAAACATTTCTGATCAGTACTGTATTGTATTATGAAGATGGAAGTCTGTATCACACTCAGTGGTCACAGACAACTTGATATAGGAAATAACCAAGCATGCTTAGGTATGGCTGGAAAGCCAGGATTGTTGTACAGCAATTTAATACCTTCAGCTCTATGGAAAACAGTAATATCTCTTGCTGCAGAGGAATCTCCCCTGCCTGAACAAAGAAAAGTCTACTGACCATCACTCTTGCATTCCACCACATTCAGATCTGGGATCCTGGCTGGAGCAATGACAACTGGATGGAACACACCTCTAAATTTCATATCGGGTCCTGTCAAACAGAAGGACACTTTAGACAAAAGGCCACATTCCATAATCGCAATTCCAACATAGTGGAAATACAAAGTAAGCTATAAATGTAGCTCCATTCCATGCGTGCACACCGAAAATATGGTAATAGAAGACATTCTGATTGTACATACCCACAACAGTGTTTCCAACAACAAGAGGTGCTTTGGGGTGGGCAGCTTTCAGATCCTGTAATTCATCTAAGCTTATAGGAGAAATCCACATCATTCTCTCCCCATGAAAAACCAAAGTCCTTTTTGATTGATTTTCAGCCATTCTCTGATGTAGAAACATACAAGATTTACATATTTAAACACTGTCTTCCAGTACCTGAAGGGAGCCTACAAGAAAGCTGGGGAGGGATTTTTTATAAGGGCATGTAGCAAAAGGACAAGGAGAAACAGTTTTAAACTGGAAGAGGGTAGATTTAGACTAGATATTAGGAAGAAATTCTTTTCTGTGAGGGTGATGAGACACTGGAACACGTTGCCCAGTGAGGCTGTGAATGTCCCCTCCCTGGAAGTATTCAAGGCCAGGCTGGATGGGGCTGTGAGCAACCTGGTCTGGTGGAGGTGTCCCTGCCTACAGCAGGGAGGGTTGGAACCAGATGATCTTAGGGTCCCTTCCAACCCAAATCATTCTATGATTCTATTATATATACAGTTGGCAGAGTCTAACAGACACCTATGAGACTGGAAGAAAAAAGAAGATCTGAAAATACAGCAGTTCTACCTTCATCCTTCAAAGCAGCACAGAAATTGAACTGTCAGGCTGATCCTTGGCACAGTGGTGAATTTTTAGACTTCATGAGTGAAACATCTTCGATTCATTCCAATGGGCTAATAGACCAGATTAATAACAAATACAAGAAATAGCCCCTAAACAAAAAATGTATGAATACGATCTACAATTGCTGAAATGGATAGAAAAGTGATTTCAAATATTTGGAGAGTTGCTGGCACACTTAGTTCATTTGGAAATTATCAGTGATACCAGCAGCTGCATCCATTTATACATACATTTGGATGCCCAGACTGTCACTGTTCACTGATCACTTGGAAGCAACTTGTGAATTAATGTTGGTAAAAATATGCATAGTCAGAAATATCTACCTCACTGTTCTTAACTTCTTTCTGTAAGCAGATAACTAGTTATAGAGAACTTCATTTTGAATGTATAATAATGCAAAGCAATGAGTTTTTGTATTTTCTAGGGCAAACACTGCTGTCAATAATGAAGGATTATTAGCATTTTCCATTCCAGTGCCCTTATTTCGGACGCTTGTGTTTTTGACACACTTTAATCACTGGGGCTAAACACTGACCAGTCTAAGTGGCCATCTGAGGCTGACATTTTGATAGAATAGACCAGGAAAAAAAAACTATTAAATGAAAAAATGGGGAAAAGGCATTATTAAAACGTGTTTGTCATTCAGATTTCTGAGAAGCATTTGTACTTGTACATTCAGGTGCTGCTCAGAAAACCTGCTTTAGGCTACTTCTTTGTATTCTTACTGATTAATTCTGATCTCACTAATTCTGCATCTTTAGTTTTCCAATATGATTTTTTTTAATGTAAGTAATCTGGGAGATCACTGGAATACAATAATATCAATGCAGAATTATATTTAAGATGATATGGCATTTCTTCTGATGAATCACTGCTAAAAAGAGATTCAAAATGAGTCTTGAACTATGGACTACAATAAAGGAAAAGATAGACCTTAAGAGTAGACTAGAAGCTGCAAAAATTACCATTAGTTCTGGAGGAAATATAAGCTCCTGGGTGGGATCTAAGGGCTGGAATTCATCTAGTGAAAACAGTCTGACAGATACCTTAAAAGAGGAAGAAAACAAAACCAAGATTTTTTTCTCCTCGTTAGTTCAAAAACAATAACAAACAAACTAACAAACACACACCAAAAAACTGCAAGGGTTCCACTGAAGTCAGTATAAAATCAGTAACTTTATTACCGTTGGGATTTAATGCAAAATTGCCTAAATGGGAGGAGATGGCTGGGGAACAAGAGGGAGACACTGGACATTGTTTGCTATGTAACTGGGCATTGGCCAGCAAGTGGTGAACAACTGTGTTGTGCATCACTTGTTTTATGTATTCTTTTATCACAATCATAATTACTATATCTTCATTTTCTATCCTATTAAATTGTCTTTATCACATCCCACAAATTTTACCTTTTTTCCAATTATCTCTCCCATTTCACTGTAGGAAAAGTAAGCAAACAGATATGTGATGCTTATCTGTCTGAGGAGTTAAATCACAACAGGGTATAAAGGCAAGTAACTAAAGAACTAACTACTGGCTTCATCTAGTCCTGCTGTAAGAAAGTAGCTGGTTTCATGGCAACCTACAGTACTCAAAAGGCAGAAAAGCAGATCAGATAGCACTGAAAGAAAACTCAAAGTCAAACACACACATGCAGAAGAGATTTTACATAGTAGGGTAATAATAATTTTTTTTTTTTTTAGTAACATAACAGTTCTTTGCTTTTCTTAATTCACATTCAGATCATAACATTCAGCTACTTTCAATTCATCGCTCCTCATAGCTTCCAGGCAGTTCCACATATGCTCTGATTTTTTATACAATTCAATGATTACAGTATAAGTAAAGCTCAGAATATCTGCTACATCATCTTTACACAAAAACACACAAATAATTCTCAATTTTTTTAAGTATTTACAAATTAATTTTGAGGAATAATAAAATAGATGACATTTTTAAACATAAAATCAGATGATAGAAGGTGAATAAGGTAGAATAAAATGGCAGAGGATGAATACATCTTGAATACTTTCACAAGAAGAACTTATGCAAAATTCTTTCCTAAGTTTTACATCCAACCAGGACAGTTACAGTATGTAAAATATTACCTTCTCTTCTTTGTCAAATAAATCCTCCTGTTGATCCATGCAACATCTTCCATTTTCTTTATTCTGACAATGAAAACAAACATTCCTAAGGTAGGATTATCCCATCACTAAAATATTTCTCGTAATGGCAATGATTTAAAGCCTGCTTAAGCCATTCTCTCTTTACATTACATTTAAGAGCATCTTCTGACATTTCAGTGAAATTCTGAATGACATTTAATAATAAATGAAACTGGAAGCACTTGTGTTTAAGAAATAATATCCAATAATAGCTTAAAATCCTATGATATCAAAGTCCTTAATAGAAAATAATTCCTACTATATGAAATTCAGTGGAATTTTAAGAACACACATTCTCCATTATTTCCTTTATACACAGCCAGTTCAGTTTCCTATTTCTTTCACTTTGTCATGTTATTTTTGCCAGTACTGACCAATGGTAAAAAAATGAAAACAAGCCAGGTAGTAACTTTGGATTACCCTGCACAACCCAGGCTATACACCAAGTTCACCTGTGGCAACCAAAGAAAAAAAATATTTTTTTAAGTAGGTTAGGTGACTAGACACCTTGCTCAGATCTACATGTATAATGTATATCAGTATTATTCATGCTCCTCATGCACTTATCTCCATAGAAAAAACTTGAGTTCATGAACACCGTGACAGAACTAACAGGCATAATCCATTAATATTCTAGAGACTACTAAAATCACAAAACAGTGATGAAAGCACTCCTATAATCACTAATTCTTACCTTACAAAAGGTTTTACAGGCATCTAGAATTGGCCTATATCCAGTACAGCGGCACAAATTCCCTGGAAAAAAGGAAATCATTAACAAACATCTTTTTTTCTAAAGAACATGGGTTTTAAATGCTTTTATATGAGATTTCTGTTTTTGAAGCTCAAGGAAAAATGTTAGCCCTCTGAAAGACATAAAAAGATCACAATATCACAAGACTTAAGATCTCACAGCTCCTGAGAAAAAATGGCTTTTGTTTCAAAGTGGAAATGAAATATTTAAGAGCCTCTCTAGAATGAATGCTGACTACAGCTTACTATTCAGGAGATCGTAGAAGGTTCCTCACCCACTCAAAATCTTTTTCCATCCCTTTGGTCCATTCTTAATAGTGGAGGAGCTGAGCATTATACCTCCACCTAGTTCATCTCATTGTAACAGAAAACACCTTTGCCTCCGCTATGGCATAACAAGGTAACGGAGGATATTTTACCTGCAAAAAATGTTTCCATTTGCCCTTAATGAAGACAGCCTGCATATGTCTTTACCTTATTTGACTGTTTAATTCCTACCACAAAGGGGCCCTCCTCCCATAAGGCTTATGACACTCTCGACTCAAGATGTAACAGAATCTCAGAAACTTCCAGATACAGCTGTGTATCCAATCTGCTGTTATTTTTCACACACTGGAATTAAAACACTTCAAAAGATGCATATGAGGACATTTTTGTCACCTGTTCTTGAAACAATCCACAGCTCCATAGCTAGTTTTTCAGGAAAAAAGAATGACAGGAAATAACAGTAACTCTGTTGGGAATCACACTTTAGAGTGCATACAAACATGTGTACTCGCACAGACTTGCACTCACATACATAAAGAACCAGAAGAAAATGGTTTGATGAAATAAATACAAATTAGAAGTGACCATACTTACCAGCCAGAGCTGCAGTCATCTGCTCTGAAGTTGGTTCTGGGTGGTTTCTTAACAAAGTATATATGGACATCACCATTCCCGGGGTACAGAAACCACACTGGGAGCCATGGCACTTGGCAAGCCTTTCCTGAAATGAAACACCACAAACAGCACTCTTCTCAGTGTAGCCATACTAAATGCTGTCTTGAGAATAATTCTGAACTACTGAGGAAAACAATTTAAACATGGTCAAATAATTATTTTGGTTATGATGCCCTAGCACATATTACCAAGGAAGCTAACTAACCTTCAGTAGTTTTCCATCTCTTTTACACCACAGAAAGGGCACTGTCCAAGATGTGCTATTAGCATAAATGGCACAAATCTTAAGAATTAAATATTTGATCTGGATGGCAGTATTACAAGGGCCATCACGAGCCAAACATCATCAGTCTTGATAAACCAACCAATAAGCCAGAAACTAGTGTTGCATTCTGTTATAATTTAGCAGGGAAAATAATCAAAGCCTGATTTGACAAGGGGGTTGTACGAGATGATCTCTAGAGGTACCTTCCAATCCCTCCCATTATGTGATTGTGTGAAACTCCCATGCCCTAAAAATGCTGTCACTACATACAGTCCATACAAAGGAATAAATAAGTACTCTTCTTACCAAATGATACTTTATTCTCACCTGCACTGGATGAATTCCGGTTTTTGTACTTCCAAGACCTTCCACTGTGGTGACTGCCATACCATACAAGGAGCAAATGGGAAGCAAGCATGCATTTGCTGAATAGTGTCTTTGGAACATTAAGAGGAATAAAGAACCACAACTGAATACTACTTTGCAGTAAATCAAGACCTACTTTATACTTACGAAGTCGTCACTGCTATCATTTGGAATGAGAGGAAACTAAGCCATTATAGAAAAACCTCCTTACTAGCTGTGCCTCATGTCCCCAGACTGTATCTACAAGGGCATAATATCAACAGTTGTGGAGAATTTATATCTTCCTTAATAATTCAGTCTTTTCTAATTGTCCTCTCATCAATCCTACCCACAAGCACTTTTCAAGTGTTTTGGAGGAGGTAAATGGGGAGAGTTGGTGTAGATCTCTGCAGGAAACAACTCCTTTGCTGATAAAACTGACATTCAAATTTCTGATCCAAAGGAAATTCTAATGTACATATATATATGAATACCTAATTCTAAATAGGAACAACATATCAAAATGAAGATTCTGGAAAGCTTTTCATAAAATGTTTTGTTTTACCATAGTTTAAAAATTTGTTTTTGGTAATTTCATTCTGATTCTTTTAATTTCAACTCACCTAATAACATTAAACATTCTATTTACACTGTATTCCAGTGGAATGCAATTGTCTAAATGAACAACTAGCACATTGTGATCATTCCTCCACCCACCCTAAAAAACATTACATTGACAATTACATTACCATTTAACAATTTCACTGAAGTTTTCCCAATCTCAATGTAATTCATTTCCACTTTCAGTTTAATGACAAAACTACCAGGCATAATCCATTAGCACCTTGAGGCTCAAAGTCTTTTTTTGGAGAGGAGAGTGAAGGGTGAATTGAGATCACCTTATAGTTTTGTCCACCCTATCTTCAAATGAGTAATGAGACAAAACTGAGAGAAGCTATGTTCTGGTGGTCAGGACAAAGGATGCTAAACATTAATGTCTCCTAAAGAGAGAACTCCTCACTGCAGCTGTCAGCATATATTAACAAAAAAAGCATTTCAGCATAACATCAGCAAATACACAGCACAGTTGAATTAACAGAATTTTTATCCTTCAGATTAAATCTTCTTTTGGATTATTTTACTAATAAGTGCAGATTTTACAACTGTATTTTTACAGTTTCATACGTTCATACGTGGAAACTGTATCTACAGTCATAAAATACGACACAGAGCTTTTCAGATTTCTTGTTAAGGATACCGTATCTTTTTTGAAGTCGGCTCATAAGTTGATATCATCACCGTGCAGGCACCGCAGCCACCTCCTCCACATCCATACTTAGTTCCTGTAAGACGAACTGAAATTCTGCTATTAGGGAAAAAAAAAACTATTTCTGCTTTTATTCTGTTATAAAGATTGAGGACCATCTTACTTTCCTGACTTTTGATGAAATATCTAACTGGTTACACTCAGTATCATATATATTGCATTGCTTTATTTACTGGAATACATATTTAGCAAACAAACAAAAAAAAGATTGAAGCTAAGGAATGACACAAGCAAAATGCTGTTTTCAAGGAAATAGGAAACTCAATTCTGAATTCTTCTGGGGGAGGAATAATCTGGGACAGAAACAGGAATAAAATGGTTTCACAATAATTTTACAGCAGGGTACTGAAACTAACATTTCAATTTTCCCGAGAAGTGCCACTGGAAAAGTAAGGCCCATCTATAGTCAACATTAGCCATCCTCCTAGTGATTTGTGTGGAAGCTTGACATGAAAAAGATCAGTACCTCAATCTGGCAGAGTGGTTTTAGATACAGTTGTGCATGTACATCTCAGGGAATGGCACATTATCATAAAGACATAAATAGCAAAATGCAGGAACACTCTAAGTTGATAACTGAACTGTAAAGTAAAAACATCAAGTAGCTCCTGAGAACAAATTAATCTTATCCTCATTTTGAAGACGGAGTGCAAGGATATAGCAAGGTTAAATGATTCTTCAAAGTGTCAGATCAAGTCAGTGAAGAATTATGTATGGGACCACTCACCAAAATGCGCTTTAACCAGTGAAGTACAACTCTTACAGTAAAGTTGGTACAGAGCTATGCTTTTTAGTTCAATGGAGTTTGAACTTGTTCAGATCACTGAATAATTTCTTAAGTACCAGAACTACAGAAACTTATTCTTCTCCAGGCTCCTCCCTATGACTGGCCAGTAAGGAAAATGTTCCAGTTTAAGTTTTTCATTTGAGACATTTATAAAAACTCTCTGTTGTGTGAATTCTCTAGTGTATGGCACCTGTCACTATGTTCTTTAGGGATATGTTTGAGGCTAGGAAGCTACCAAATAGGAGATTCAGCTCTTTACATCTGCTCTCTGATCCTGGCTCAGGGTCCCTAACATAACACATCACTCAGCAGTATTAGAAACACTGGGTTCTTGATGCAGCAGGTTCCAGAAAAATGGTAACAGCTGAGTGCAGACACACAGTCAAACCTCTGAAAAGATTAACAGAAAGACAGGAAAATCAGAGCAAGTATTGCAGAATTGGTAACAACACAGAAAGCCACTAAACTGTGGAGTGAAACAACACAGGAGTGGAAATAGTCTGCAAAAAGAAAACTGGCAAGAGTGAGTTCTAGTCCTTTCAAATTCTGGTGTTTTTTTTTTTTCTTTTCTGTTTCAGAAACAGAATTGTTCACATTTACTTACTATGAAAACTTATTTGGTTGTGGTTTTTCATTTCTTTGTTTTGAGTTTAGAAATCTAGTTGGTGTACTTAGAAGAAAATGACATTATTACAAAATTCCTGTAGACTTAGGCCATCGTCACAAGGTCTTTCTTCTTACCAGAGACAGAGACTTTCTACAAAACTTGGAGACTATTACTGTTATGTTTTATTCATACTGGCCAAAAAGTTCTTAGGAACAGACAGACAGATACACACATGCAAATAGTGCCTAATAGGATTGCTTGTTTGTTTAGGAAACTCAGCTAAAAACACAGCAGCTCACTGAAGAGCATTTGACTTAAGAACTTCATACTGTTTAATACAGCTATTTTACCTTAAGGAAGTCACAGCTTCTTTAACCTGGTAAACAGCCTTTTAAGCGTCATTTATGAGAAGTCTACTTGAAGAAGGCTTTTAACTGAGCAACTTCAAAGAAGAAATAAGAAAAGGATACGTCTCTTTCGCAGATAAAACAGCAGCATCTGTTCAGGGTCAGCATTCTTCTCTATTATCTGCAGTAAAAAGTAAAAACAAACTTTAAGAAAGTAAAGCTTTTCAAAATTCATGGCACAGGCTACATTCCTAGAAAGCCAGAACATAAACATTCTCTGGTTCTCTGTCATAGGACTACTTGTATTGCCAAAGCCTACAGGAGAGTTTGGACTTCTGAAAATTCCTTCAGAGACAGATATGTTTACAGGATCTACTAAAAATAAATGAAAGGTCATACTGGGGGAATTGACCTTTCACCACACTACAAATAAAAATGCAACAGGATTTGGCTACAACAGAGGTAGCATAGCATAACAAATTAATCATTTGCAGATTTTAGAGTCTCTCTGCCACTTGAAGCTACTACAGTGAACACTAGAGGAAGCCTCTAAGGCTGACAGAAGGAATATTTTTTTCCTAGTTTTGTTTATATAAACTTTCACTTTCTTACTACACTAACAACTGAGAGCAATAAAAATGCCCGCATTCTTGTCTCCAGTAGAGGATTTCTTATTCCATTGCTTAGAATCACCTAGTTCTTTGCAGTTGCATTTAATCAATAACAAGTTTTGGTTTGCTCTTGCATTATTACATTTATAATGACTCGTAGTCTGGATTTTGGCACTTGAGTCTCGCTGACTAGCTTAAGCACCTCTGTAAATTCTCCAATAAACTCTGAAGATGAGAAGTCAGGCACATACAAATGAAAAACTAGTTCACTCATCAGTCAAATCTGATAGCCAACTGAAAGTTCACTTCATAGTGACGCATTCTGTTTTCCCCCAAACTCGGCAGAACTAGCTAAAATGGGATGTTTTAAGGAACAGCTGTCCTCCTCTGACACTTCTCCCTTACTTCCAGTATTTTTTGGATGCCAAAGAACTAGTCAGCCATAATACTAGCTTATTTATATTCCAAAGGCTTTGGAAGGATTCAGTTATGCTCTCCAATCTGAGAAAACTAAATCCTACCACGCCTTTCGGGGATACTTCTGAAACAGCAGTTGCCCTTTCTCCAGGCTTCCCAGTGACACTTACCTTTCTCCCATTCACATAGAAAATCAACTCCTCAGCCCCCACCGCCTCTCGCTGAGACATAGCGTCCCAACCCGGAACCTCCAGGGCAGCAAATCCCAGACAGTCTCGGCAGCAGCCGGAAAGCCCTCGGGCGAGCAGGGCGGAGCCGTGCCGCAGCGGGTGGACCGGGGCAGCGGCAGAGCCGGGGGAGGCAGCCTGCGGAGCAGCTCGGCCAAAGTCAAGACAGACCGCGGTGGGTGGCACGTTGGGTAAACACGTCTGATTTAAATTTCCTACGGCCACTTTGGGAAATTTTCAAATGAAAGCTCTGGAATACTTTATCTGTTAATTTCAATGTGTCCGCTGTTTATGTATTAAAAAATATTCGTACTTAGAGGACACAAAATAAATTCTAAGGCTGCAGCTGCAACCAGATTCTTCTTCCCTGAACGGTTCAGGACCCTTCTGCATTGCAATGTATGCACCCACGGCCATCTGAGTTCAGGACAGCTGGTTATATATATTGGTCACATAAGAGATGGCTGTTACAGTTACCTTTATTTAAGTAGAAAACTTTGTTGTTTAATAAAATAGATGAAATCTCTTGGGAAAATTCAGGTATATCAGTCTGAGAAGTAGAACACATTTTAGGCATTTCGGGAAGGAGAACTTATTGATTCCTCTGAGAAGACATATTCATCTATGAGTGACAAAAGAGCTACGTAGCTTTACTTAATTAGTGTTGCTTATGTGACCTCAGAAGTTATGAGTCACTTTTTTTGTCTTAATATTTCAGCTAATCATACAATTTATTTACTTCATTCTGTTAAGGTAGCTTAAAATATTGACACACCTCCCACTTTCTCCAAGGACAAATATTTCCACCGAGCAAAATGAACTAAGTGAACTGCTAGTACTTTCTACCAGGGCTGCTCTGAAAATAATGCCTCCTATTTTGTTATGGTGGCCCACGGTGTCAGAGGATGCTATGGCAGTAGAGGTTGAACCTTCCCACCAATATCCTGTTACATATTGTTGCTGCGTGACAGATGGCAGCAGAGGGGCAGACTGACAAGGAAGTGGAGATGAAGCAAAGGGAGGTCACTGAATTCCTCTGTGCGGAACAAATGGTGCCCACTGGCATTCAGCAACCCTTGCTGGAAGTTTATAGAGACCAAATTGTGGAACTGAGCACAGTGAGGCAGTGGGTCACCTCTGCTGGTGCAAGCTTTTACAAATATAGCATACAGGCTCTTGTTATAAAATAGGGTTTTGTAGCTGAGAATTTTCTCTATCAAATAGTGATATTGTGCTTTTTGTTATAGTTCCTAAGGAAATAAACAGGAGGCATTACTTTTGGAGCCACCTATGTAACAGTCAAGTTTCCAAATTAATTTTAAATTGTGATTAAACCCAGCAATTAGTGATGGTAAGACCCATGGAAATTATGCATAAATTTGTACTCAAAAAATATTGTTCGTTAACTTCAAGAAATTCTAAGCATTTATAAGGGCTACTTGCACAACTGTGGGTTTATAGAATCACTGATTCTTCTTCCTGTTTAAGTATATTGAAGCAATTTTCTTAAAAATTTTTGAAACAATCAAAATCTTTCAGTGATAAACTAAACTATAAAATATATATTAAAAAATAATTGCATTAGCACAAGGAAGAAAAAACAACTTTGATGGTAAAAACATTAGTCCAAAGTACCTTATCCTCAGCAAATAAATAAAAGATCTTAATCCCTGTGACAGCTACAGGTGCAATTTTATCTGGAATATTATGAGCTGTTTTTACATCATTTTTTCCTTGCTTCTAATGCACCAGTGGATCTGGTAAAAAAAACCAACACATTTAGTGAAGATTCAGTAGGTAATCCAGCATTATAAATAATGCAGAGCCTAGAGTGGCCATTTTATAGGATAAATATAATAACTAGAACTCAGATAAAAACAGAATAAATGTTATCTCGTTATATAGCATCAATTTGAGCAGCTTCAGTGACAAAAAGATGGAAAACAATGAAACAAGCACTGTAATTAATAACGGTGATGTGACTTCAGACGTACTTTAACTTCCACCCTCTTTCAGGTCACTTTATCGTTATTTACTCTGAAAGACATCTGTACAGATACAAGTTGAAGAAAGTAAGGCTTATGCCCAGGTCTTACAGTTTGACTTAAAATTGCATGAAACAGCAGCCCAACTGACAGTAATGAAGGCAGTGTTGAACAGCAAGACCTTCACTGAAAAAAAAAATAAATTGAAACTATCCCAAAACATTCCTTTTTCTTTTTTTTTTTTCTCCCCTGAGAAAAGAAACGAACTTCTGTTTCTCGCTCTCAAACCACAGGCAATAGAGACGAATAACCATTTAGAAAACAAACAAACAAATGAAATCACTGTGTCACACTGCTGCAATGCCAGCACAGGGAATACAAGTTGTAGCAGGTGCTTCTTTCAGATTTCTAATGACACAGCTAGTGATGTTGATACACAGAGAAGTGAAGAGCAGTGCGTATAATCCTTTCTTTAATAATACTGGATCAGGATAGAATCTATCTTTCCATCCATTACCACATCTCTTCATAATGATTTTGCCAATATAGCAACATACACTATATCTCAGAAAGAAAGAAGATTGGTGAGAATCCTGTCAAAACTGCTGTTGAGAGCCTTACTGAAGTTGGGTAAAAAAACATCCACTGCTGTCCCCTCACTCACCAAGCTAATTGTCTCACTGAAGAAGGTTATCAGGTCAATCAAGTACAATCTTCCCTTCATAAATCCATGCTGACTATTCTCAAACACCTTGTCTTTCAAATGTACAGAAACCAGGATTTTCTTACTCACCCAGGTTACAATGCTACAAAAGCTACAATGAAGTACAAAGAGTACTAGTTTTTGTTTGTTGGTTGGTTTTTTAAACTTTACAAATGTAAGAGTATCAGTTACTTATAAAAGGTTACCAGATGAGATCAAAGGTCTAGTTTACTGAAGAACTGCTGAGTCTGTAAAGGTTTCATGCATGAATAACCTTAAATAAAGTATTAAAAACAGTAACCCCTCATGGACTGTTCTTCCATTAATTTGTCTGATTAATGCTGTGTGAAGAATCACCTTCTGTAACAAGTGACTTATTTTATCTCATTAGAAATGAGATACAATTATCTTGGTTCCAAAGTGAGTCTCAACCTTAACCAAGATAATCCACAGAAGCTGTGTAGGTTGTGAGCTACAGCCTGCATCTAGCAGGATTAGTAATTTAGATAATCCCACAAAAATTGTTAGTCTGATGACAAGGCATAAGTGATTTGTAAGGATCCAGAGGGGAAACAGTCTAAAAACTGATAGTTGAGTGATATAGTAGGGTTGTAGTGTTTGTTATACTAGCACACTCTCAACTGAAAATTCAAATGATTGTTTCATCTGGATCCTATTTAATACTGAGCTTCTAATGCAGTGCTACTTTCTTTCTGGTTGCCTATGCCACATATAGGGGTTTCTGTCTAAAGTTTCTAAAAATGAGATCTCTGCATTCAAATTTCAGTGTGATTCTGTCAGATGAAAACAACAGCAACAGCAAAAAGAAAAAACAAACAAACGAACGAAGAAAGCAAACAAACCTAAGGCTCTCTGCATCTGTATTTGGGATGCTTATACCTGTTCCAGCTAGCACTGATAAATTATTCTGCTCACAGTACATACACAGAAATCACAGTAAAATTCCCAAACGTGACTGTTTTTATTCTCGTTCAAACTTATACTTTTCTTACAAATTAATAAGTGCTCCAAATCCTTTGAACAGATTATAAATTAATAACCAAAAATTCAGAACACAAGAATGAATCCTAACCTGAATTTACCACCTTCGGTAAACAATTGTGTCCTCTTTGTAGGGATCTCTTCTGAGGAATTCCACTTTTAAGTCTTTGTTTTACATTTATCTATCAAAGAACAATAAGCATTCTATACTACTAAACTATATTTTTTGAAAAAAAAAAATACCATTTCAGAAGTATTGTTCATAAAGGCAATTCTCTTGTCTTCTTCAAATAAATTTTGATTTACTTTTACAGCTTCTTTTCTTTTTTACTTTATAGACTGGGGAATACAGAAATTGTGTATCTGTAAACTGATCCCCACGTCTTAATTTTCTGTGAACAAAAGAAATAGAAAACATCATGTGAGTATCAGCATACATCTGTGTAGCTACAATAACAATCGCAAATGGTAAATAATTCCACTGAAAACTCATTTTATAGAAAACAAAAACTTTTGAAATAGCAAGGCATAGATAATACTATTTTTGAAAATAAAGCTAAAAATCATAGTCAAGTAATCTAAATTCTCAAGTGAATTCCAATTTTTTTTCTATTTTTCCTTTACTGTCTCTTTCCAGAAATACAAAAACTTATTATCCAAAAGGAGAATGTGTCAATGATATAATATCACAGCATCTATTTAGCATCCAATTAAAATGAGTAAAAGAAAAATGCAACTGTAATCCTTTAGCCTTTTTTTTTCAATTTTACAAACACGATTGCTCTAATACTTCTGAAAAACAAACAAATGGTTTTATAAATTACAGACATTTCTTACTTTGCTTTTAGCTTCTATTCATCCTTAGTCTGACTGCTTCAGTTAATTGTTTGCTTGCTTACAGAGGTAAACAAAAATATTTTGTGTGTATAAAAATACTGTGCTGAAAATTTCAGTTTGTGGCTTTATTTTCTTCTCCTCTCATTTCACCAACATACTCCCTTCTGCACCTGCCTTGTACAATAAATTGTGAGAACCCTTTAACTCAACAGACTACTGTAGGAAAGTCCCAATACTGCCTTTATCTCATGAGTTTGCAAGCTATCAGTACACACAGAGCATACTTTCTCCTTAGATTAGGATTAAAAAACAAACACAAAAGCTGGTGGCTAAAGCTGTCTGAATATGTTCAGGAGTTATTTTCCACTTAACAGTCCATTGAGATTTAGGTCTACAAGTACACAGTTGGTACAAATACACTAATTTTATTAATGGATGTTTGAAATCCTCTCTTAAATTTGAATAGCTATGACAATCTACACCATATCTTCAAAAAAATCTTGGAAATCTTGTACTACTAAATTGAGTAAGAACGCTGAGCTAGATAACTAATTATCTAAATTATCAAAACTATCTAAATGCCAGTGCTCTGTCACCTGCACTGTGAAGAAGTTCCCACACACATTTGTGTGGAACTTTCTGCGCCTCAGTTTGTGGCCATTGCCCCTTGTCCCATCATCACACACAGCTGAGAATAGTTCCTTTGCCTCCTGCTGCTTAGATATTTATAGACATGGATCAGATCCCCTCAGAGTGTTCTTTTTTCAAGGTTGAACAGTCCCAGGTCTCTCAGCCTTTCCTCATAAGGGAGGTGTTCCGTGCCCTTTATCATCTTTGTGGCCCTCTGCTGGACTCTTTCAAGGAGATCCCAGTCTTTTTCGTACTAGGGAGTCCAGAACTGGACACAATACTCCAGGTATTATTCTCAACTGGTATAAAAAGTTTAATCGTAATCTAAATATGTCTTACTCTGGTGCCTGGATATCCTGTCACACTAACAGGAAACATTTTATATGAACACTGAGGTATCATTCCATTCCAGTTTGCAAAATAAGTAGTTCAATTTCTTAGGAATTTGGGAGTTTTAATAGCCAATCTTTATTAAGTTATATACTGCAAACAAAATAGATACCTACCGGTTTAGAGAGGGTTCTTTGTAGCAAATAGCAGCTCTTGCTCTAACTGGTTGTGCTGAATTTTCTTCTAGAATTTGGGGGGATTTAGGTAAGGAAGGGTGAGAAAACTCACTAGCATTTGTCACATCTTGCAAAGCTGTTCTCCCTGTGAAAAAAAAACCTTTTATATGTTTCGTTTTAATTATTTTATGAACTGTTAAGTAAAATTTCAATTTGAATTATCCTTAATTAGTATCTGTCGCTCCAAAAATAATGCTTTCTATTTATTTCCATGGAAACTACAACAGATAGGAAAAGCACAATAACACTATTTAATAAAGCAAATTCTCAGCTACAAAACACTGTTTTTCAACATAGTCATCACTATTAGCTGATTTGAACAGATCAGTTGATTGAGACAGTCTTCATTTTGTGATGTGACTGCTGTGCATGGCCATCCAGAACGTTGCCTGTCTTTCACATTCACTGTTGCCTCCTCTGACACACACCACCCACCACCTCACTGTGCTCACATCCACTGTCTTGTTTCCATAAACATTCAATAATTGTTAATGAATGTCAGTGGGTGCCATTTTTTCCACATGGAGGACTTCAGAGACACACCTTCACTTCATACACACGTCTGTGTCAGATGCCATTTTGTCAGACCAGATAACCAGTGTCTGTCTCTGATGTCATGGGCTGAAACAATAAAATTCTGCTTTCAGAGCAGCCCTTGTATTTCCTATAATTCAGGTACTTTGGCTATTATTCCTGCACTGAAGGTTCTCTGCAAAGAATGGAATGTGATCAAAGAGAAGGCTGTTACAACAGCATTCAGCCTAACCTAGACTGGAGCTGTTTGAGGTCTACCATAGTTCTTGGGACAGAATCAAGCCCCAAAGGTGCCCTAATCTGCAGCTAGCACAGACAATGTTACAGTTTAAGAAACAAAACTTCAGACAGATCATGGCCTTAACTGCAGGGGGTTGGCACACCTGTGTTATCTGGAGGAACAAAACTGTTCTAGAATTCCCTACAGCTAACAATATCTTTCAATTTTGCACCTGCTCTACAAGCATACATGCATAAACTAAGCACAGCAAGGTGATTAAGTGAACCTCCTAAGCTTCAAAACTGTATACTACAGAGCTATTTGAGATGCCTTGTATTTTCAATCATTGAAAATATCAAAATGAAATACCCTACTAAGAAGCAATCAGCCTCAGAAGCACAATCAACTTTGTGAAAACTTTATAAGATCAAATACAGAATGCCAGACTAGACTTCAATACGTAGTTTGGAGATAAATATTTTGATAACTTGAGTGAAATAGTGAAATTATTACATTGCTCCAAATTTCAAAAAATTCTAGGGTATTCAGTGGATCACAGACTTTAGAAAGCACACATATGTAATGCAGGTACCAATCCAAGATGAAATAAACACAGCCTTAATCTGAATTCCTTTCAGTTTCCTCCAGGAGTGTACATTCACTGCTGAAACAGATCAAGTCTTAGAGTTACTGCACACAGATGAGAAAATACTGGATGCAGTTTTTCAATGGTACAGAAACTGAAACTCTCATATTTCACATTTTGAGAATGAAGTCTTAACCCACCTTCAGTTGTCTGAGGCAGAAAATGCTTGCTATTGATCACACAGAGTAAATTCATACACATATTTGATACATGTTGGCTTTTCTCTTGGACCTATTTTGAGACTACTACATTGTAACATCGCATGTAATCCTACTTTATGGAAACTACTCTTCTGTTTCTGTTGCCCATCTATAAAGGGAACAGTATGCATTCACATTTCTTTTATATAAAACTTCAAGTTACTTTGTCTTTTTAATCCCACTTTTCTGAATCATACAACATTCTTGTGCAAAATGAATACAGGTTCCATTTATAACTGCTCCTCAAGAACAGAGACTACTTAATCTGCATGACAAAATGTCTTTCTTGGACACATTGCAAAGTAGCAGTGATATTAGTTACCACAATTTTAAAATACATTGAGACTGATATAAGAATTGTTTTAGTAATTTTCGACCTTACCTTTACATCTCTATTTCATCCACTGTAAACAAGGAATTAGAGAATGCATTTTTATCATTATTCCATGCAGAAGCTAATTTAAATGCTTGGGGTTATTTTTCCCCATTTTCATATACTTACCTTGATAACATGTCAAAGTCTTTTCATAAATCTCTTTAGAAATATGATCTGATTTTTGCTGTGTTTTTCCAGAATCCAGTTCTTCATCTTGATCAGTTTTCCCTAAAATTTCAGAATTTTTCAGTGTAGAGTTCATGGAAGCATTGAGGTTATCAAGAGCTGTGAACTTCATTTCAGGAAATTCTTCCTGGAAAAAGTTACCTGTATTTACTGTCATATTCTTAGAACAATCTACAGATAAGGATTCTACAATTTCTAATTTTTGGACCATGGGTTTTAACTTGTTCATAAAGGAATCCATCTTATGAGAGACTTCCTGTTCCTCCAAAAAATTCACTTGTCCCTGATTGATACGTCTGAAATAATTCTTTTTTTGCCTGCTCTCTGTAATACCAGAACTAAGGCTTCCTTTTTCTTTTACTTGATTATCACAAGTATTACTAACATTAGATTCTTTATGTGCTGTTGGTGCAGAATCTACAATCTTTAATGTATCAGCATTGTTGCCAACATTTTCTGTGGAGGCCTCAGCTTGCAGTGTATTTATAGCCATATTATTACTCTGAGCAACTAAAGCTCCTTGAGATTGCTGAGTTTCAGTTATTTTATTTCCATAAACAGCCTGTGCGCATAACCCTTCTTTATTTTTTAATTTCTCACTTTTGCAAAGTGAGAATGTTGTAAGATCTTTAGTTGGTATTACATATGCTTTACAGGCAGCCTTTGCCAATGTATGTTTTAATCTGCCTGCTGAAAAATTACCACTCTTTTGATCTACTTTTTGAGTAATTTTATTTACACTGTCATTTTCAGTTTTAGTTTGTCTGTAACCACCTTTTTTGTTGCATTTACTCTTTAAAATATTCTTCGGGTCTTGTTTTCCCTTGCTGTCATGTTGGCACCTGTCTGTTTGAGACTTTTTCGAACCATATTCTTCATACTTCCCATTATCTGCTTTACAGTATTTGGCTGTGTTCATTTCAGAAGGGGTTTGAATAGTTTTCCTGTTTCTTTGCATTCTCACACATTTCTCATTTTCATGTAGAAAGTCCTGCTGTAAAGGTGGTACAGGAGAGGTGGTATCCTGGAACGCCAAACTTTCAGCACAACAAACTTGAGGTGGGATCTCTTTACTAGGTAAGTTTGAGTCTGCTTTTTTTATTTTGTTTTCCACATCTTCCAGTGTTTCTGAGGAAACTTCTTTATTTGCTTCTTGCTCTTGTTTTTGATGCACTAGGCTAACAAGATATGTTCTTCTAGCATCTGTATCCTTACTAAGATTATTTTGGTCTTGATTACGGTCATTGTTATTCAATAAATTCTGTTTCTCTCTAGAATTCTGTGTAGGTAGCTGTTCTGTCTGACTTTGGAGTAGCTGAGTTGGTGGGTCAGTAGTTTCTGAAATGTTTTTGTCAGTCCCAGCGTGCTTTTCTTCTGCATAAAAATTTGAACTGGCTTCAGTCCTGTTTTTAATTTTCTCTTTCTCCTTTTTAGAATATTTTACCTTTCTGAAATTTGCCAATACTTTATCAGAATTGGCATTATTATTTTTATGTAATTTGTCTTTTGATGCAACTGTGAGCAATTCACCTGCATCGCTGGCAGTCAACTCCATATCAGCATCATAAACAGTTTCTTCAGATTTCATCCCATCAGTAGGAAGCGTCTCCTTACATTCACTGCTAAAACCAAGTTGTGAAGGAATATTGCGTGATAAGTCACTTGGATTTTCCTGCAAATTCACCTCATTGCTGCTGCTGTTACCATGATGAAGCAGTTTTGAGCTACATTTTTTATCAAAATCAGTTGTACTAACTTGTGGTTTTGACACATAAGATGTTGCACATTTCTTTCTTTCAACCACATTTTCACGGAATGGCAGTGAACTATCATCATATCGTCTTGTAAACTCCTTGGACTGTCTTAGAGATGGTACATTATTGACAGGAGTTAGAAATGCACTATTACTGTTTAGTTCTGTGCAAAACTGATTTTCTGGAAGGAAAAAAAAAAGACATTTTAGCAGCTTGTCAGAATAAGACACCTTACTGAAAGTTGGATGGGAAGCATTCAAAATGACAAACTGCACTCTTCTACAGTGTGGGTGGTGAGGCACTGGAACAGGTTGCCTAGTGATGTGGTTGATATACCATCTGTGGAGACTTTCAATGCCAGACTGGATCAGACCCTGGGCAACCTGATCTAGCTGTGCATGACTTTGTGCACTGCAGGGGAGCTGGACTAGATGGCCTTCAGAGATCCCTTCAAACTCTAAGGATTCTATGAAATAAAAATCTATTTGTTTCCTATGACCTCTGCAGCTATTATTTAGCTATCATGATGTTTTTTCTGTTCACATTAATTTTGTTACACTTTCATATGTGTTGTTTAAATGAACACTAGTCTACAAGTTATAGTCGAGACAGCTGTGCTTATGGGTGATCACTCCTTCTGAATAGTGTAGTAGTAGTTTAGTTTAGGAAGTATAGTGTAGTTTAGGAGTCTTACTATATCTTCTGTATTGCACATCAAATAATGAACTATTTCATACCAACTCTCACCTAGCCCTGAAAAACAGGTCATCTGTACAGAAAATACATCTTGCCTCCTAAAAATGTAATTTTATCAATGGTTGTTCCCACCAGATCTATTTCATTTAACTTCTGATTACTTTTACCAGAAGGCAATGATAAGGCAAACTTGACTTGATCTGATCACATTTCCTTTGTCAAAATAGTGGTACTTCTAAAATAATTTTCTATTTCACACACAGAAGGGCTACCTTGCTGTTTTCCAGCAGATGTTGCAAGTAAAGGAAGCTTCACTGGCAATTCTACAGATCTGAAAAGAGAAAAGCTTACTGTGAAGATTTTACATTTTAGCCATAATATTCAATCATTTAAAACATTTCTTTAATAATATATAAAAGCAGAAAACAAGAACTCTGGTATGAAATGCACTTTACTTCTGCTTCTGTTTTAGAGGCAATGGTATTTATGACATCTCATCTGCTTTGTGCTAGCAAGATCTCATCTCGAATGAAGTAAGTTATTCAAACACATTTCCTCCCCGTCTCCCTAATCAATACAAGTTGCAGATAGTTTCTGGAATAGATAGAAAGCTGTTTTTAGTTACTTCAAAAATATCTAGATCATGAAAAGAGTAATAAAAATAAATAAATAAATAAATAAAAGAAGAACAAAGCTACACGCACTTACCAGCTTCCACATTTAATATAACTTACCTCTCTGACTGACACGTACTCTTCAGCTGGTCATCAGTACAGCTGCTTGGACTGTCTGACAGAAGAAAAGAACTCTGAAGATTCTTTCAAAAGAAGAACAGCGGGGAAGAAGTATTTTTGTTTAAGCCATGTAACTATATGTATCCTTTCATCTGATACATCGTTTTCAGACATTTTGTAAACAAGATTACATCCCGTATCTTTACCGCCTGTAGCGGTGAAATGCCATTGACTTCAGTGGACTAGGGATTCACCTCTACAGCAATAGAGGTAGATGCTTAAAATGCATATATGAATTCAACATTTTAGTCAAATAGATATTTTGAAAATATTATCCTGGAGCAATGGCATAGATTTTGATATGGCAATAGTTAAAAATCTTACCTCAGAAAGACTGCTTATTTCTATTGCTGTTAAGAGGTTATCATTCAAAAATGCTCCTATTTCTCTAAGACTTTTATTCTGCATACAAAGGAAAAATTAAAAAAAACCATATAAATTGATTTTATATTACTTTTTTTTTTTTTTCCTAAGAAAGACAAGATATAAAGGTGAATAGATGTTGAAAACTTTCACTTAGCTGAGGACAAACTAAATTTTCAATATTTTTTAACACAGAAATGAAGCTGACACTAAAACAGCCATGGTTATACAGATTCAGTGACAAATAAACTGGTTAGTGTAAAAACTGCTAAGAAAGGAAACAAACAAACAAACAAAACCCCAATGATTTGCCATGAGATGACAGCTTCAAAAATCTGAGATGCAAGTATTAAAATCACCATTTTGAGAAGCAATGTTACGTTTCAATAAAAGATGAAAGCAGATCTAGGCTTAAACTTTACTGGCACTATACCAAACAGCTTAGTTTTTGACGAAGCAGGATATTATGAAGCTGCAGCTTTTCTACTTCTTTCTGAAGAAAAATCCTCTCATTCTTCAACTTCCGAGAACTTTCTTTCTCCACACTCAAAGCCAAAGCTAACGCTTTATTATTTTGTTTTAAAGATACTTTCAACAATGATGAATTATCTATAGGAGACAAAATTATAACATTTTATTTTCCACAGCTCCAATTCCAGGCCCTCTCTATATATACCATCACTACATAATAATGTTTTTATCTATATTTTTTTTTGCAGAAGAGTAGTAATGCCTGACATAAAACTGTTTCTTGTTGGCTGCCATTCTGAACTCTCCTTTTAGTTTTGAGTTTCATGCAAGGATTCTGCTCACCTGGATTTTATTTATTTATTTTAAACAAAGATATTTTAAGAAGAATTTTAAGTGTATCATTTTAAAATGTACAATGGTTCCAGCCATCTAACAGCTGCAACAAAAAATTACACATAGAAAGTTTAAACATTCTGAGCAAGTATTCTTTGATTCTCTAATTGTCTCAATGAAGCATTTGCTATAAAAACCATTCTGCAAACGGGAATTGAACATGTAATACAATGATAACTATGTTGTAAACTGTCACCGATTTCATTTATTTTTGTACCTCAGGTTTTAGATGCCCAAAACAAATAGAGCGTGGATATTAGAAATGCATTTGAGCATTTTTTTAATTTTTTTTTTTTTGTAATAAACACTAGCACACCAAAGAGAAAGCACTGAATCTATATAGAGAATAAGGTAAAAAAATCAACTTAGAACCATGCATTTTAAGCTTCAGCCTGTCCTAAAGCATTGAACATACTGCATTTAACAGTCGCCATCCAACAAATCACACTAGCTACAACTGCTTTTCCCTAAATTCTAAGTATAGTAAATAGCAGTAATTTTACTTTAACGGGACTTACTTATTAATTTAGATTTGATTTTAGATGCCAAAGAAGTATTCAGTTTTGCAGTTTGTAGTGCTCTGTCTCTCTTCCTGTACCCTCTGACAGCATCGGAGGTAAAATCAGAAGATAATTTAGCAGTTGCCTGTTTATCCATCATCAGAATGAGCCTCGTCAGGGGGAAATCATACTGTCAAGAGGGATCTGCAAATGGCACATGATTTTGCTCACAAATTTTGAACTTAGGCCGCATTACCTCTTAATGAGGATTTGTTATACGTAAAGCTGAGAAGACTGTTCAAGATTTAAGTCACATTATCACATTTAAATAACAAAGTCTAAAAGGGTGACAGCTTTTACTTCTATAGATCCCAACAAGTAACCTTATCCAGATTTACCCTTAAGAGCAAAGAGCGGGAAAAACAAAGGAACAAAAAACTGACGTCACTTGACGATACAACCGAATCAGCTTTGTCCACCCGAGTTTTCAAAGTATTTTTTTAAATAAACCGCGTTACGGATGTTAAATATCGAAGTTCGGTACAAGAAAGACCATCCTTCCCGATCCGTCCCGGCCCTCAGCCGCTGTCCTCCTCAGCGCCATGGGGCGGCGCTCCCGCCTCGCCTCAGGGGCCGCCAACGGCTGAGCGCGCCTAACGGTCGCCGCGCGCCCGCCTCGCGCCCCACATCGTAGGGCTGTTTGCAAAGCAGTGCCATTAGGTTAAAAGCAGAAATCCACCTAGCCCCTCTGCTGACAAGGAATTAATTTTCTTCTTCTCTGCTCTTCAGCTAATAGCAATAGAGGAAGCGACAACCGTGGTTATCAAATTGACGCAGATAACGTTTGCAAACAAAAGATGGCAGTGAGCGTTCGTGCTGCCTGCACACGTAGGAGCGCGCTGTGTTAGAATTAGGCAGATCTCTCCCATTTCAGGTACTGTTAGGTTTGGCAGATGTGAGGAAGTGCTTTAGCCCAGCAAAACTTCCCTGAAAAGTCTGCTCTGATCCCAAAGCACAGCCCGTGCCCTGTGACACTCATTTCACGTGCATTCTCTTTCCCCAAGTCAGCTCAACTCTGCCAGCAGTTCATGCAGACACTGATTGCTGCTGCTGGCCCAAGGATTAGCACGGATATAGTGAACAGTTTTGTGAAAATGTGGAGAAAAGGAAGGTCACTGCTTTAATTCATTTGAAGATCTGCAGAGATGTGGAACGTCAAAACAATAATAACAGTAATAAACCATGTATTTTTTCCTAATTTCCATATGGTATTTGGCACAATTTCTCAGCATGGTCCTGAAGCTTCATAACCTTGTGCTTCTATGCAATCCCTTTAAAGCACAGATTTGACCCAGCAGACCTCATATACTCGTGGTACAGCCTCACATCTATGAGTGACTGCAGCTGCTATAAGGTTCTGAACAAATCACAGAATAACCTCACACAGCTATAACAACAGAAAGCTGGTCCAGACGCCATGACTCACCTCCCTGTGCCTTCCAGCAGGCAGTTTTCATCCAGATCCAGTCGCAAGACTTCATTTCCTTCAGTTTTACAGCAGCCCCAGCACCTTAAGGAGCAATCACCAAACTGCCCTCAGCTAATGCTTATGTCACAACTGCTGATATTAAACAGAATTAAACACCACCTGTTGTGCTACTTTCTTTTGCATTCAGCTGGGGAACTTTTCACATTTCACATGTGAAAATGCTCAGTTAGTTGTCAGCTGCTTGAAGGGGGAGGAAAGAGCCTAAAGGCCTCACACCCTGTATGCCATAAATAGTGCAGAAGTCTGGTTTGCAGTCACTTGGGATCCCATCATTAGCCTTTAATCTGAGTAGAGATGAGAGGGAGTGAGGGAAAGACAGGTAGGCAGACCTGCTGTAGCAGTTCTCAAAGCTTGAAACAAGATGGGGACATTCCTGCAACATGCAGTGTGGAGCTAACTGTGTTATTAGTGGGCTTCAGATTTCAATTAGAAGAATTGGTGTTTTGGGTTTTATCTCTTTTCTACACGTACTTGGCAGAAAGTTTGTGGAAACCAGGGTTTGGCATTGTTACATTTTGTATGATTATTAATTTGGCATTTACAAGTATAAGGCTCTTACCATATGCTGTGGCAGAAAGTAAGGTCTTTTTGTTTTGGAGGCAACTTTTTGCTTGTTTTAGAAAATGAGGATACATCCTACAGCAAGGTTTCACGTTTATGGATGTTTTTTATACAGAGGCCAAGACGAGAGCACAAGAACCTGATGCTTCGTGTCTGTTTCTGCAGCATTTTGGTCAGCAAGCAGCTGCACCACAGCCGTAAACCACTTCTAGAAGATTTTCTGTAAGTTGTCATGCATGAGGGTGCACAGGAAGCAAATAGCAGTCTGCTTTTCCAGGGTACTTAAATATGTTAAAGCATTAGTAACGCGCTTTAAGATTTAAAAAAAAAGAAAAAAAAGGTTTCCGCCTTACAGAGCAGCCAAGTTCATGCACGCCCGCCTCCCTTCGGAGGACGAAGGCACCGAAGCCGCTCCCCGCGGGCTCGGGTCAGTGGTGCCGGCGGTGACCCGGCCGGGAGGTGCCGCGGCGGCTCGGCTCGCACGCCCCCAGCCCGGCCCTTCCTGCCGCCATCTTGCGGAGCCGAGGAGGGCCGGAGGCGGCGGCGCAGGTACTGCGCGATGGCGGCCGCCTGCCGGTGTGTGCGCGGCCGCGGAGGGCTGGGGGGGGCTGCACCTCTGCCGCGGAGTGGATCCAGCGACAGGAGGGAGCTCGGGTCTGCGCGGGCGTCTTCTAGGATGCATTTTGTTACTGTCTTTCGCCCGTACTAACCACAAATCTGCCTCTCCATACGACTTGAAAGAGTAACTTCGTGATTGCCTCGTTTTTTATAGTAAAGGCACAAACGTTATTTTGAATTTTCTATTCACGCTGATTCATTTGGAAAGCTGATTTACAGTACTGTGTTACAGACGTGTAACAGCTGAGCTAACAGATCTCCGTGTAATATTTCAGTCTTAACGTTAGATTGACTCTTCTTTGTACCTGTTACAGTGTGGAATAGCTCATAATTAACATTCACGTTTGCAGATGCAATGGCAGAGGGCAAGGCGGCAGAGGAGCAGGGTATCCTGCGGCTGAACGTGCGAGGATGTCTGTACAGTGCCAGGCGCCAGTCTCTGTGCCGCTTTAAGGACTCGATGCTAGCTTCTATGTTTAGTGGACGCTTTCCTCTAAAAGTGGATGAGTCTGGTAAATACGTTAAAGTTGCATCTAAAACATTCTGCCTAGGGAGCTCTGTGGAAGATATTTTACATATCCATTTTATTGTCTTCTTCCAATTTGTTGAGCATCAGTTGGTATCTTGAATACCAGGATGTAAAACAATTACACGTGCATGACTTGTGTGTAATTCATCAAAATTCCACATCACTGTTCCTGTTTGCAAACATACATGTTTGTACAGTGCTTCACCCTGCTGTGTTGCAGTCAAAACTGCAGAACACACTACTACAGTATGAGTGTTAAGTCGGGTTCTATTTATGTCTTCCTATGTTCTCCCAAGGCATGTGGCTCCGTCAGTTCATTATGCAAGGAGATTGGGCTTTTATCTTTCTTCCAGAATGCCTCAGTATCCAGTAAAGACTGCATTTCTGACCAACATGGTATGATATAAAATCTTGAATACAGCTATTCATGAGTCAGATTTCACCTCTGTTTGTGACTTGGAAGTACTACCAAAGTATGCCCAGTTCTAAAGCTACGGTGGACAGACAGTAGCGACTTATTGATGTTCAGTTTAAAATATCCAAAATGCTTAAAACTTTTTACAGGCAGGATTTTGCTATCATCCTTCAGTTGCAGTGAACAGAATATTATGTACAGCAGCATACAGTTTGGGTGGTGATTTTTGTGTGGTCAATGAGCCCAGCATCAAGAGAGAGAAAGAAAGAAACAAAACTGTAAAACTTAGGCAAGATCCTGAGAAGTTGAGACCGGATACATACAAAAGCTGGTGCTGCTTTTTACACCGCCCAAAACTGAAAAAAACAAAAAACAACAAACAAGAACCAAAACCCTTTCTGAAGAGCAAAAAAAAAAAAAACCTAGAAATCCTTCTGGAATAAAATTTTAGGATTTTAAGCACTTGAGTGCAGTACAGTTGAGGTTTTATACTGGCATGGTCCTGTGCAGATTAGCAATATCACTGCCATTCCAAACAAGCAAAAAATTTTTCACTATGAATTATATCTTCAAGTAACTAGTATTCCAGGGAAACAAAGCAGCAGATTTAAAATAACAGAGAAAGTATACTCAGTTACTTCTTCTAAGTAAGTAAAACTAATAATTCTAAGTTTTACACAAAAGCATTACTTGACGATTTGGTAGAATGTGAGAAATCTGTATTCACTTGTTGGAAACAGTATCTTAAGTTCATTATGTGTATGTTTTCAGGGGCCTGTCTGATTGATAGAGATGGAAGCTTGTTTAAATATCTTTTGGATTATCTTCATGGAGAAGTTCGGATTCCTGAAGATAAAGAGATTCAAATTGCACTGCAGGAAGAAGCAGATTATTTTGGCATACCGTATCCATACAGCCTGTCTGACCATTTGGCCAATGAAATGGAGACGTATTCTTTAAGGTCAAATGTAGAGCTTAAGAAGGTCTGTATGTTTCTTAAATTTTTAAAGATACACTATTTTAAAGATGTACCACACCATTCATTAGCAGCAGGTATTAAAACGATGTATGTGCAAGTTAGCACTTTTTGTTTTTTAAATCACCACTTTAAATCATTGAAAATTTAGGAATAAGAAACCCTAGAACTGATAACACAGTCATAGTCATCAAGTATATCAGCCTTTCCACCCTTGCAATACAGCAGCAGTTTAAAGGTGACTCTTACATGCAAGTTTGCTTTAAAAACTTGTATAGTAGAAAAGATGTATAGTTCTCTATTTTAGACTCTTCCTTATTCATCTCCTTTTGAGAAGCATAAAACAATTCTAGTCTTTTGAGGGTTTTTTGCAAATTAGGGGTTTGCTCTGTCTTCAGGCATTCCTGCTGCCTCTCAGTGAATTTCTCCTACCTGTAAAACATTCTCTGTTGTCATCCAATAAGATATACTGCTCACAATATTCTATATAAACTAATATATATAAACTAATATTCTATATAAACTTGACATACTTAAAAGAGATCACCAGTACAGTTAAAAAAAATTCAGGAGGAAAGTTTATAAAACTAAACTTAATGACTATTATATTTTTTGCTTTTTTTTTGTTGTTGTAATTGTTTTATTTATTATCACTTTTTCCTAGGCTTTGTTAGATTTCTGCAATTCTTATGATTTAGTCTGCACCAAGCCTACAGTTTGGGTCCTGCACTATCTCAGCACTTCTGGAGCAAGCTGCGAAAGTAAAATTATTGGTGTGTATGCCACAAGGGCTGATGGGACTGATGCAATTAATAAGGAGCTAGGAACAAAAATTCATAGTAAAAGCATCTACAAAAGGTAAGCTGACTTTCAAACTCATGAAAGCACTATTAAGAGACTATGAACATTAATGTATCATAATAATACCTAAATATTACTTTACGTAGCTAATATAGCATTATTCTAGTATAAATCAGTGACAGGAATGAGATTATTTCCTGCTTTGAAGATACTCAGCTAATATAATATTCACATTTAACAAAATAAAGACTAAGCACAAAGGATAAGAATTCAGGAGAGTCCACAGAAGGTCACTAGACACAGTTGCTCTGAGATCTCAGTTGCTATTTTAAAAATGTCTCAACCATTTAAAATCACATTATAATTTAGGATCGTATTTACATCAAGCATTATCAGTGATATTTACACTAGGAGTTATCACTGAATACTGAAAGAGTCCCTCAAAATATTCACAAAGCTGGTAACGATTAATGAGATTCTATTTTGCAGTCTGCTATGACAGCAGAAGGAAATATTTAACATAGAAAATAACTGAAAATGAAATTATTCATACATTTCAACAAATATTAACATATTTTTACAGTAGTAATTTTAAGATATTAATAGACCTGTACTTCCAAGTGTCTGGAAGCAATTTCTCTTTCCCTTGATCCCGCAGTACTGAGTCAGGAGTGTAATCCACTGTATACCTTCTGAAAAATGATTAAGATAGAGCTTTTGATATTACATCATGTTTATAATTAAGATTCATATTCTCTTAAATTAGGCTGGGAAAATGCGTTTCTATTCTGAGATGTTTGAGTATGTAGTAATTCAAGTATCTGTCCTCCTGCTGTGTTTTCCCTTTAAAAACATGATTCATGTGTAGAAAATTTTATATCATTTTACATCATATCCAGATACAGGGCGTTCACATGCATGCAGATAATAGGAGAGTGCCTAACTGGAATTCTTATAGAAATTACAATGAAATTCACTTAACATTTTCTTACCCACTTTACAAAACATTTACTACTGAGTCCTTCCCTAGTTGGAATTTGGTA
The DNA here is from genome assembly GCF_038088225.1 of Cyrtonyx montezumae. Classification (NCBI taxonomy): domain Eukaryota; kingdom Metazoa; phylum Chordata; class Aves; order Galliformes; family Odontophoridae; genus Cyrtonyx; species Cyrtonyx montezumae. The sequence goes on along the minus strand of NW_027072078.1, from coordinate 10,642,029 downwards.
AAGGAATAATAGCTATCATAGCTGTAACACTATTTTATCAGTGTTACGTTTTTAGGGACCTAGGTAGATCTACCATGTAACTGTTACCTTAAAAAACAATATTTCTAGAGAAGCTGGAAATAACATCCAATACATCTGGAGCTATTACTCAGAAGCTGAACTGAAAAAGATGATGGATGCTTTCGGCACCTGGGAAGGAAGAGGTAGAGTATTAATTTTTTGCTTCTATTTTGATATTTTTCTACAGAAAAAAAAAAGGCAATAATTATATAATAATAAAATCTATGGATGTTTTCACTAATTCAGTATATGACATGTAGAAACTCCAATAGAGGGGTTATTTGAAGGGAAAACAAAGTCTTGATGTTCTAACGAGCTGATGTGAGCTAGCACACATGAACAGATGCAGTGAGAGCCACGACATGCAAGAGGTGACAGAGAGTCTGAGCACGCTGATGGAAACCCACACTGGTTGTAAGCACGGGTACTTGTCAGCATAACTTCAAAGCTGAAATTCTACCTAACAAAATACATGCATTCATTTAGTCAGCTAGAGGTACACACAATACTGTGTTCTCTCAGCTCAGTGATACAATGTCTCTTTGAAATACAGGCGTCAGCTACTGGAGAGTGCCCCAGGAGCTCATTGAATGCTGGACTCTTGAAGAGCGCTCTTTGAAAGGCAGTTTGGGCCATATGCCTCCAGTTCATAAAAGGTATGCTGACTTGCACAGTTGGCTTAGGATGAAATGGAAAACAGCATAAGGATTTTTTATTTGTGTGTGTGTAATTTCAGGTTCTTTACACTGTTATGAAAGTTTTCTCAGTTGTTCCTATTAGTAATTACATGCAATATCTTATATTCACTGAGAGCTTATTTGGAGAACTGACCTTGCTATAAATTTTCTTGGCTGCTGAAATTCTATTCTACTTCTGCAGCCTTTAGAGCATCATTAAAGAGTGGAAAGGAGTCATTTCAAAAAGTAGAGAACAGTATTAGCTAAATGGACTGATTACAAAAACTTGAAACTTTTCAAAGTGATTTTCACATTTCTAAGGTGCTCTACTTTTACACTAGAATATTTTCTTTTCAGTTTTGTGGTTGTAATTTTAACAACAGTTCCATTCTCAATACATTACCTAAAAGCATCATTCACAGGTGCATCTACACAGTTATCTCAGCCACTCCACAGCCACTTTACTGCTTGCTACCTGGGGAGGAGAATCCTGCTCACCTTATGTCTGGCCACGCTGTCATTTCAGCGGCACCCACAGAGCTATGTCAGTGTAACATGCCTTACAGAGGTAGAAGAGGTTGCTGGTACTATTGATGCAAAGGCATACCTGACTGCTGTGATGAACAGCTGAGAGTGATAACAGATACCATCACCAGCAGAAAAATAACAGAACATCGGATTTATGCATTGCTGATTTTGGAATTTTAAGAAAAATAACTAAAATGCACTGTCTGTTTCTTCAATTAAGATCCTCTGTTTTACAGACGCTTAACTGATTTATCTGGAGTGGAAGACTGTATACCATGCAAAGTGGGTCCCAAGCCAATCCGATTCTCAGGTCCCTCCACAAGTACACATATCAAAGTCAAGAACTCAGCTTCATTAAAGGTAGCTGCTTGCAATGCTTCACATTCTGCAGTAACTCTTAAACGACCAAACAGTGAAAGTTCGATACTGCAGAGAGCAGCTTCTAAAACTGTGTCCACAACACCCACACCAGAGCCCATCAATTCCCACGTCCTTCATGGAAAGGGGAGTGCTGATGAAGAAGCACCGTGTCAAATGACTTTCAAGATCTCGGTGCACAGAAAGCCTGACAGCAACCGTGTAGTAAAGCTGAAGCGAACTCCACTTTTTCTTGTGACACCATCTCAGTCATCATCTGTGTCCCCTAAAACAACTGAACAGGACAGAGCTGCTATTGAAATTCCCACTACATCTACAGTGCAGTAGCAAGAAAGAACCAACAGAGACTATTAAGCTTAAGTGTAATAAAGTGGATGGATAACATTGGACTCAGCCTGATAGGCTGTGGAGCTTGGGAACATCTTGCCTAAGAGCTCATCATGCCATTTATTCAAGGATTTGATAGAAAACCATGGTAAAAAAAAGTTAGTGAAGAGCACAGGGAGAAATAAAGTCTATTTTCTGATGGACAGCATAGAAGATGACATGCTTATCAAATTTAATTACAGTTAATTCCCTTAATCCATCCATTGCAAGTAGGGCAAAAATAGTAACAATGATTACCAGTTATTAGATTCAAGTTCGTCACAAGCGTGCAATGTACGAGTACTGTAAAGATTATTTGTTTTTATTTTTTTAAGTTGAATGCACAATTACTGGTACTTTCAGTGAGCAGAAGTTGCCATTCTATTATTAATAGCAATTAAAGGGACCATCTTTACACGTACACAGAAAACTGATAAACATGGAGAAAGAAGAGCATGGCTAGGGAGTAATAAGGCATTTTTTCCTTAGACCTGAGACATACATACACTAGTTTCCTCTGGGGTGCCACATGCCACTAGAGCAAGGCTGCTGCAGGCAGCGGTGCAGCTTTCGTATTCTGCGTTACACTGCTGCGGGACTTCTTGTCCTCACTAGTACTAGAGTGCATTTTGAGCAACAATACTGAAAAGCTCCTGTATGTGTCTTATCAGAAAAGGAAAGTAGAATTTGGGACACCTTTTAAATAGTCCTTTTGGTTGTTTAAACCAATGCTGTTTAAGTTTCCCAAATCTGGCTTCATTTTGTGCAACTGTTGGCTTACGGTTGGGTACTGTTTTCTTTTTGCTAATGTTTTTGCAACACCATAAATACACCTGGCCATAGATGTTGAGAAGTCCTATTACATTATCAAAATGAAATGTTCTTAAAATTTGGTTCTTTAAGTCTTTTATTTTCTAGGTTATTTAGAAGAAATCACATTTTAAGGCTTTTCATCATAACCACAAGGACTTGAAATTTCATTTTCAAAGTATAAAAAACACATTTTCATGTACTAACATGCACTTTAAGGAGACATTTTGCAATGAATGATAGTTATTTACTGTAATCACAGAATCATAGGGGTTGGAAGGGACCTCTAGAGATCATCGAGTCCAATATTTTAATTTTCTGCTATTATGTATACTGAAGACCAGCCTACCTTTAAAATCATTCAACCACCATAATAAATCTAAAAAGCCACAATACGAAGGCTCTCCTGTCTCACAGATGAGATTCTTTAAATATCAGAAAGAGCAAAAATTAAGGGAGATACTAACAGCGTAACTTGTTCTTTGAACGTGCAATTCATCACTGACACTATGTATTGAAAAGCATTTTTTAAATAACTACCTTCTGTGTGACATTTATTTCAGTACTTACCAAATAGCTGAGCCCTTTACTGGATACCTTTAGGTTGTTTTACAATGCTTCCTCTTCAACTTTTGATGAATTTTTAGGCTTCTCTCAACATCATATAAAAGCTTTCAAGTATAGCTTCTTGCAGATATCTAAAAGTACAACTGATCCTGTTGGACTTCCTAAGCCTGTGCTAGTTCAGGGTTTAATTGTTCTGGTGGTACAGTATTTTTCATGTAATTTTCATATCATTTGCATTCCAGTGGCTTCAGTGTCTCATCTTTGTCCTAAATACACTGGCATGTGGTTAAAAAAAAAAAAAGAAAAATTCCCTTTAATTTCAGCAGATGAAATAGAGAATGAAAGTGGCTGTGATATGGAGGTAGAGAAAGTATTTTATTATTTTAGATGCTTGATTTTTTGATCAGATGAGATCCAAATGTGGCTTTTTAAGTAAGCACTTTTGTCTTTTTTTATTATTATTTTTAATCTCTGTGAAGCTTGCTAACAGTTTTTTGTAATGGCTGTACTGATGTTAAACAGCTTTATAACAGCTGAACCTTCAAGGTGACTCTATTAAAGATTTGTCTATATCCACCCAAAGCCCTTAAAAGTGTAAAACTAAACAGCATGTAATCTTCTCTCTGGGAGGCAGAGAGCTGAAAACAAACTTGCCTGTTCAAGGATTAGTCATCTCTTACCCTAGCTAACAGACTGTTTTTTTGAGGCCTGGAACAAACAGCAGAAATTCTGCAAGTCTGAGAGTTTCCTGCAGGTTAAATTTTCCTTAATCTGTGTGATCCCAAGTTTCTTCAAAGACCACAGTTTTCCTAATGTTACACTTACCGAGCTCAGGGTTACCAGGCAGTATTGTGAACTGAAGTGATAATGGCTTGCTTTGCATCCCTATACAATTGCCACTCACAGAAGAAACCATATTTAGAAAGTTTCTTCACTGTAGGAATTTAATAGCTGCACTCTAGAGAGTGACATGCATCACACTGGTGAACATTGATGTTTTTCTCTTCCCCCTCACAATCACAGTCAATTTTCCAGTTGTTCAGTCTTCACTTTCACTACTGTTCCTGCAAACCATCTGTGATATGTCATTATGTAGAAAAACACCATTCCAATTTAATTTCTAGAAGATTAAGTGCCTATTATCACCAGGATGCGTTTCAAATAGATGTAATTCTATCTGTATGCTTCAGAGTATGGAGAACTCACACTTGCTGTAACCAAGCAGACATTATTTCATCTGTTAGGGGCACATGTTAACACTGATTTTCAGAGAGACTTTTGAACAGGCTTTTTTTTTTTCAGCTAAAGAGTCATGGAAACAAAATGCAATTAAATGATCTTCTGTGAACTAGGTGTTAATTCAGAGATGCTTCTCTATGAAATACAGCTCAAGTTACTTGCAAGTAAAGCAACTGATGATTCTCTCAAGACAGAACTGACTGTTCACACACTGAATGCTCCTAACAAAGCTTTCTTTTTCCTTCTTTCAAGCTGTTCATTCACTCTTTTAAACCCACTTAAATGTTTTAGATAATAAACATTATGTAATTCAAATATTACTATGGTCAAAAGGAAATGCCAACATTATCCAGGAGGTAAGAAGAGTTTGTCTGTTTAATTCTCAATCCATGATCTCGCTTGACAACAATGGGAGGCCAGTTGTACCATCAAAAACTTGACAGTGAAGAGTGAAAGTGTGCCTACAAATAAAGCTCTGTAAATATGTGGTGGTGAAGCCTCCAAGAGATCGAGAGTCATTTTGGGCAACTTTTAGCAAAATGTCAAGCAGCAGAAACAGGCACAGCTGATGTTACAGACCTTTGCACTTATTCTGAGTTTCTGAGTACTTCCAATGGAACTTTTGGAACAAACAAACAAACAAAAAAGAAAAAAAACACACACAAAAAAAAAAAACCCAAGAAAACAAAACAGCAATCAGTCACCTTATACCAGCATTTATCACTTAGCTGAGTAATACTTCGCATCAATAATCTGACCATTTTCAAATGTCCCATTCCTATATGCATTTTTAGCTGATTCTACTTTCAGATACAACATCCATGAACGTTTTCAATACAGTTTGTTTAGTTGTTTGCTATACTGAAATAGCTGTATAATCTCAGGTTTCTGTTATATACAACAGGTGTGTAACTGGCAATGGTTCTACAGCATGTGGCCTCTGCAGCCCATCATATCTCTACTGCAGTGATAAGTACACAAAAGTTAAAGGTGCAGCGGATTTATAAACTCTTGATACATCCCAGTCACTGCACAGGGAAACAGACTCACCACAGGAAATGCCATTCACCCAAGATTAGACCAGGTTGCTCTCCTATAGTAGCAGGATCCAGGAAAGTGGTATATAAACTAGAGTACAAACTTATCCTTTCCAAAATTATCGGTTTCAGTTCCAGAGCAACATCTCCAATGACTTTAAGTCACTTAACTTTTTTTTTTTTCCCCAAACTTCTTATTTTTTTCTTTAAATTTTGCTTAATATAGCTTGGCTATGTTGAATTACATTATCTTTCTAGTTTTCCAGCCACATACCTGGTGCTTTGTTTTTATGAGTTCTAGTGTTAATCTCAACTTGATTGTACACAAAAAAGATTGAACCTGTTCTAAAATACCAGGTGTTAGGGTGTGTTTCCACTTTCAAAAGACAGTACAAAATGCAGTGGGAATTCCACGTTTCAGTGATGCAAAACACCTGTATTTGGTTTGCAAATTAGGGGAACTATTCTTCTCTAAGATGACTTGCTGGCCTTAAAGCCAAGGCTTGTCCAGCCCTTAATTCTCCCACCGACTCCTGTACACAACCTTTATGTTAAAAGTATCACACACAGCTAGCTTGAAATTTGAAGACAGGAAGTTCTGCTGAAGATAAGTCTGGGAGTATCTGATTAATTAATTATAAGTATAATAAGCAGTAAAACACTCCAAGAAAATGGCAAATAAAATTCTAGCAGAAGCACAGAAAGATAAAAGGGATACCATTCCGATACAGCTATAGTTTCAGAGCCAGCCATGTAACAGTTAAAATGTGCACTGCAATACTAAAGCATATTTGCTGTGTCAAGACTGCAGAGTTCCCAGAACCAGCCATATCTACACTTTTATCTCTCATCAAAGATATGTGTCTGTGTCACAGTCTGAAGGTAAATGCTCTCTCTCACCTGTTAGTCTTGGATCTGTCATGCACTAAGCCTCCAGCACAGCAAAGAGAAGCTGGTATTGAAGAGCACAGGGTCGTCCTGTTGTGCTGAGTTATGATTTATGTTACAGATTTGATTTGAGGAAGCCTGCTTGGAAGGGAGCTGACTTGTGGAATAAAATAACTTCCTTTAATCCTGTTAAATGGAAAAGCTATAAGGAAGGAGTAAAAGTCATTATAGATACATCAGGTATCTTTAGGAGGGGATACAAGAAGAGATATAAGCAACTTTCAGAAATTGTGTAAATGCAATATAATACTGTTCTGGTGTTATATCCATACAGATATTGCAATTACATCTGTTGTCCGTGAGGCTACAGGTCAAACAAACAGCAGACAAATTTTGAAAATATACTTTTCTGATGGGTGTGCACAACACAGAGATTCTGAATTTTCAGCTCAATTTAACTAAAACATTCAGCCTAAAAGCTTGATGGGTAGTTAACCCAGATAGAAGAAGGGTTTGCAGTGATAAAAAAAAAGCCAGTGTTTACCTATGAATACTTATTTTATCATCACTATTTTAGTAGAAGCTATTTGCCTTGTAAAACCAGGTTTTACCATCATTCACAAATAGAAAACTATACAGATATAAAGAGAAACAAAAAATAATTAAAATCATTCATAGCGAACGCACCTCACTTTATATTTTGAGATTATTTTCTGAGAGTACACAGGAAAAGTGGAACTCAGTACAAAGAAAGTGTGTAATCAGCTAATGGAAATTAGGCAGAGGAAATTGGTAAAAAGCAATTGCCAACAATAAACATTTAAAGTGTGCTACTCTTAGCGATGACAGTGGGAAACAGACCCTTTTTACACTTCTCTGATTCTAACCCCAGGCCTCTAGTTCACTTGATGTCAGGTCTGGATTCTGATACCTTAGTATTTCCAATGACAACTTTCAATACAGGTTTGTCCAAGATGAATTCTTCATGGGAAGGTGCTGTTCCGTGCACCTGTGGTATTGGAATTTAGCCAAAAGCTAAAGCTTGGTCCAAGCCAAACTCAAACCAAAAGCCTCCCACTGACACCAGCTGAATTAAACAGACATAATTTGAATACAAACACAACTGGTCAGGTACTGCGAGGCAGCAAACACCAGAATATTTTAGAAAGAAGATTTTAATTTTTTTTGAAGAAACAAGATTTTTGAAATACATCATCAGAACATTAACACTAAGATTTTTATTTTAATAGAAAACTCAGAAGGACGCAATATCTGCTCAAATATGTACCTCCACATTCTTTTGCGTGTTGCTGTAACAAATTTATTAGTCATAGCTCTCATTAAGGACAGATGGTTCCTACAGAAAAAAATATAGAAAAATAATCTGGATTCAAGGCTAGAACACCTGTGACTTTTCATATGCAAAAAAAAATAAATCCAATAGAAAAGTGGCTGACAAGGATGGAGAATAGGGCTGTGCATCTGAATAGCCATGACTATATATAATCTAAACTTGAATGAAATGAGCATTTTCATAAAAATAGTTTGTCAATGAAAAATACCAATATGTAATACATTTACTACAATTCATAGGTGAGTCTAAAGATCTCTGTTTATGGAATAATAAGCTAAAATCAAATGTGCTGCTTTTTGAAATGTTCTTGTATGTAACAATACTGTGTGTGTGCATGTGTGTGTATACATGCGCACACAGATACATGCACTGAAATAAAGAGATGTATAGAGATTGCAGAAAAATTCTACAAGATTATCTGATTTCATTGCAGACCACAACACACAGGTGTCCTGGGATCCTTCTAACACAGGCTTCTCTAAAGAACAATACTGTTGACTGTATAACCACGTATCTACAACAAGCCTTTTGCTATTGTGAATTTAATTCTGAGTGTATTTTTCCAATCTAGATTTCATTCTTCTAAGTTGTATATGCTGCTTTGGTAAGATTCTGTACTGTCATAACAAAATATTGTGAACATATTGGGCAAAGCTTTGAAAGTATAATTAATTTTGATAATTAGTAAATAATGAAGATACCAATGAATTTTAAGCAGCAACAGATTTAAAACGACTGTGTTCTGATTTATTTTCTTCACCAACAAGCATCTTGAGGAAGAAACTAAAATGAGAAGATTTTTCTGCCTGCCTTCACTGTGACATTTTAAGCCACCAAAGTCACAGCGGGCACTGAAAGAACAGTGGTATCAGCAGAGACCTCCATCCTCGCAGGGCACAGATTGCACTGCGACGCCCTGCCAACACTGCCTCGGAAGGGCCTGTGATCTGCGGCGTCTGCTGTATGATGCTTTCGTCGGGTCTTTTCTGGATGGGTCACATTCTCTGTGGTCCTTGCAGTTGCAGACTGCTCCAGATTTTTCATAGCTCCTTTATTTTTAGGTCTGAAATTGCTATGCTGCTGTCTTCTGTGTTCAGACCTGGAGCCACTCTTTATGTTATTATGATCTGCCTCATTAGTGGTGCCTTGTGGCTTAAGAGATCCATTGAGACGGACGTTTTGGTGCTGTGGGTTGAATCTTCGTCTTTGACTAGAAGGCCCATTCTACCCAGAAAGAAATTTTATAATTGTTAGGCTATCTGAACTCTTCTAATAGTAAAAGAAATACAGCCATCAGAATTAACAAAAATTGCAGAAAAACACTACCAGTGTAACTATATAACAGTGTACCTAGAGAGAGAAAATTGTATTGAAATAGTTTTGATATAACCCAAAAACTGAGCTATGATTACTATGTTACATCTGAGTAAACTGTAAACATGTTTCTACATTTTCGAAAATTGTGAATTAAATATAGAATAAAAGCAAGTATTTGATTTTGCAGTAAAGGCTTTCAATAACGCAAGATTTCCTGATACTTTTGACATTGTTTAGTTTAGTTTTAAACTGTTACTTACCTGCTTAGTTGTTGGGATTCCCTGGGGAGAAGATTCCGTAGGATTGGAAGAATGATGACTTTGTACTTTAGTGCTGATTGTTTTATTATCAGAGTTCTTGGCATTACTAGAGGACTTCCGAGTGTGTGTATTTTGTTTGCCAGTTGTTGCATGTGAGGTCAATGAAGATAGCACCGAACTACATGGTGTTCTTGAAGAATAATTGTTCTTTGGGTGAGAAACTATAAAAATAAAAGAATTATTTTCTATTACCTGTTAAATGATGAATATCTGAGGCCGAATTCTTATCCTGCTTACAGTTCATTTTTGTAGCATCATTTAAGTCTCACTTTAGATAATGAAGTAAGCTAGATAATTGGGTCAGAATTAAATCTTTTTGTTTTACTTCTCTAAAAGTGCCTCTAACTCTAAGGCACTCTAAGGGTGTCTTCTAGACAAAAAAATTCTATGTGGAGGAACTGCAGTAAAACTGGACTGAGGCTGGAAGGCCTGAACACCCTGGTTCCTGTGGACTTGTGCTTGTGCTATAGGTTGTACTACTTTGTCCATTTGTACTGTAAATGTGAGAAATTATTTTCCTTGGTGCAGCTACCTAAAGGTTAACCAGAACAAGGAGAACCTAGAGAGCTACCTTGCTGTCTGGAAGACAGTTCAGCTTGTGACTACCCCAGAGGGCTTTTGAGACTGCAAGTTGGTTTAGCACTATTTAGGAATAAGAAACGTGTTGTGCAAATGTTGGAATTGTTCTGAACTCCACAAAGCAAACAGATAAAATAGACCAACTTCCTATAGGCAACACTGTAGTTCACCACTTTTTCATCAACTCGAAAGCCCAGCTGACTGTCAGCCCTGGGCTTCAGTTATCCAAGAAAATGTCTCAAAATTCTTGTCACCTATGTGTTTGCTTGTGAACTTACAACTTTAGTTATGGTAAATCCACGTGTTGTCAGGACTGCCCAATCACACTGCCGTACTACCAACAATGCTTCTAATAGGAGTTTTCAGGCAACAAAGGAAGAAACACGAGAAAGAAGAGAAAGGTAACTCTCTACTGCTTGAAGTCAAAGGAAGTAGTGCCTGCAGATGCCACATACAAATCTGATTTCAAATCATTCACTGATCATGGAAGCTGAAGAGCCTGGAGCTCGCAGTTTACAAACATAACAACCACAGCATGGTTAACAGCTATGAAAGCTTCTTCAGTATTTCTGAATAGTTTTCAAAAAGGAAAAGATAGTAAAGAGTAACAGGCAGTAGACTCTCCAAAGAAATGGTTAACAGAGATTCTTCTGTACCACGGTTATCTATCCAAACCATAACTGAATACAATCCAGTAATCCCTTTCACACAGGTCATGGCAAAGTTTGCACTATCAAGAAACATTTCGTTTTCATCTCAAGTGTATTCTTGCTCTCTACTTCTTAGTACTTTGAAATCAGAGGATTTCTTAAGCAATTCCATATCTGAATGTGAAGTATACCAAACAATCCTTGATTCCTACCTCTCTGCATTTCCACAAGCTTTTTGAGCTGCCTGCTTCAATAAAGTGGCACCTCAAAAAGGAGCTAGAAGCTACTGAAGTAAAGCTCTTGATCTTAATTTGTGGTTTTGATTTTTCTGATTATGTAATTTCCCCATTTTCATCTGGCACAGATGACAAACTAGAAAAAGACACATGTTCTTTTATCTAGTAGGTACACCAATTTTTTCAACTTTTAGGACAGAGAACAAAGATGTGGAGTAATTTTAGCAACTGAGCATCATATCTGCAGTTTTGTTGGGTGGCTTTTTGAGGCTCCTACTAACTTAAGCTAACATCAGATATTCTCCCACTAAGTGTCTTCTTCAGAAAAACAACGCAGTGATCTGCACAAGGACCTGCACTTTTTGTCACAAGGTCTGAAAGTTATACTATTACTGAATAGTACTGCTTTCTCTTCCCTAAAACAGACTGCCTTACACAGAAGGCCATGTAAAAATCCAAGTGTTTGACATAAAAACATATTCTTAACAGAAAATATGTACAAGGAGTACAAGCCACCAGCAAGTATTCCGGAAAAGCATCAGTACCGATTTCTTTTACTCCTCTTTGACCTTCATAGTAAATTTATGCTGGCAGTGCACTCCTGCTCCTTGTGCTGGAACATGCCTACCTTTGCACAGGTGGGAGTTTTGGTTATTGGTGCTAAAGCTTTCAATAATGTGTATTTTTAGCTACAGGTCTGGTATCATCTGTGTTTGAAGGGCACTTCAACTTCTGTTTGAAAGGCACCTCCTAAGTAAGGTATAGACGTCATTGTAGGATGCTTCAAACACAAACAATTGGAAAGCTCCTAGCAAAGACATGCCAATAGCATGTAAGTTATCTCTTCTAAGGTCACTAAGAGCAGATCAGAGGTTCTTCAGACACCCAGTACTCAACTGGAAGATGGCACTGCTTCCCTACTAACAGCTGTTCTTTGAACTTCACTGACTTGATTTCAACCTGAATAATGCTTAAATAATGCTTAAATAATGCTCCACTAAGATGAGGTATAAATAATTAATTTCCTGAATTAACTGCAGCTGGAAATTATTTAGGAGAGTAGCTGAATGAGAACAGACTGTAGCATCAACAGCAGCTGTGGTTATATTGTTGGTTAGAGTAAGCTACATAGAATTTTCAATCAGTTAAGCTTCAGGGTATGAAATAGGTGCAATGACGTGAACAATTAGGTGCATTACTGGGAAGTTTATGCCTTCCTTTGGAACATCCTGGGTTGGAAGCAATGAGAGATAGGATATGGGCACAGTGGATCTACAAAGTGTTCTGCAAAAGCAATTCTTACAGTCTAGCACATTAAATCAGTTATGCCTCACAGCAGTCAGTTCTTTAGTCATGTAACCACAAGACTGCATTGACAAACTATGTGATTTTTTTTCCCCTTCTGTTTCTAGTAACTCCTTAGAAGCACTTCTTCCTAAAACTATTTTCCTCTCCCCAGAATGCACTACATTGGTACTGTGTTAATAGTTTTTCTCCTGATTGGTGGTGCTGATGGAATATCATACAGCAAGGTGACATGGCGCAAAGCACCACAGCATTTACTTCTTTGGGGAACAAAAGCTTAACAAAGATGAAAAGAGTCTAACTCACATTTTACATCAGGAACATGATATATGGAGCAGAAGATGAATATGAATTTCCAAGCACAAAGGCAGACAGTTTCACAAAAGTAGTATTTGGGATTACCTTTAGCTCCTGAAAAACCCAGTGAATATTCTCGTAAAGCTGGGAACTTGCTTCCTAGCAGCAGATTCATGAATTGATCTCATAATACTATGTTCACACAGAGAAGCTTCCAATTTACTAGTTATTCATAAGCAGCTACTGAATTTGAGAGTTCCCTACAGCTGACTTCCCATTTAGATGGAAAACTCCAACTGACCTCAGTAATATCTGAAAATCTCTGACAAAGAAGGCAACCTTGCACATGCAGATGGTCTGTGGAGCATATGTATACTGCATATGTATAATGTAAATTGTAAAAGTGATGTGTGCATGCTCGACAAACCTCCTGCGTTGACATACCATTCATGCCAGACTTGCTGCACACACATACACTGGCAATAAAAATGCCATTACCTCTGCCCAGCATTTTCTGGACAAGCATTTGGAACACTACATTCTGAGATTGTAGGTGTGATAAACCACTAACACTTACTCTCTCCACAGAGCTGAATTTGGGTCTTCAGCTGTTCTGTGTCACAGGAAAATCGGGCAGACCTGCCCAGCTCTTCATCATATTTCCGTTCACTCACGAAGTGCTGCAGAAATACAGACAAATTAAGGGTAATTTGCATTCTGATCAGAAGGCCAATCAATACTTATCTGAAGTCCACTTTAAGTCTATGCAATCTCTTGACACTGTCCTGTTGGCAGGATCTTTATGCAGAATCAAAAATTTTCACATCCTTACCATACGACACTTCTCACAGCCCAGTGATAGGTGGATCTGTCCCGCATTTTGGAAGTGGGTCACTTTGCTGGGGTGCATGCATTTGATCGACCCAACATGAGGCTATCAGGTTTACTTGTAAACTGGGTCTGATAAATGATACACAAACAGCAAAACTCTCCACTGCTCCGCCTCTAAAGGGATAGCTTACACTTCTCTGATAGCATATCCAGATTGCTCAGAGGGCCTATAATTCTTTAATAAGGTATGACTTCCCCACAGAAAGCTAGTTACCCTTTGGTCCACAGGAGGAATAAGCAGCCTGGACATGTTAGCACGATAGCACTTTCTTCACTTTTGTGCAGACAGATCACACGCTTGAGCAAAAGTGAATGCCTGACCTTAATTTCAGCCCTGAGTTCAGACAGTTGTCCTTCAGCCATCTGACTAGCTAGGTCCGTCAGCCTCTTCAGTTCTTCAGCTTTCTTCTGCCGAGCAGTCAGGATTTCCACTGCCAAATACCAATAGTCAATAATTAATGCTTTGAAGCTGAACTGATCTGTAATTCATTATTCTTTAGGTATTAACACTGTACCACAAGTGAAATACACACACACTCCACACTTCAGCCAAACAGAATATGATGCTGCTTGCACAATCAGTGTATTTAACTGAACTGCCTGACATTTGAAAACGATCTCAAACTGGGATAGCTGTCACAAAATCAAAGTTAAACTAATCCTTCAAAGTTTAGACAAACAGGGCAGAGACATGCTGTTCTGAGTCTTCCAGTGCCTTATTCTTCAGCACGAATTCAGGCGACCTTTCACTTAGACGTTTTCCATTCCCTGAGCCAGCAGCCTGTTTCTAAAGAAATGTTATGTTTTATGTATACAGGGGCTTATAGCTCCCCTAAAAAAACAAAACAAAACAAACAAACCACCTGTTCACATTTGGTTTATGTTCAAATCACTGGCACTGCAATTTTGCTTTCAAGTACAGAATATGCTCAACTGCCACTCCTAGGGCAAAGCAGTATTACAAACACAACCATTTCTAGGGCAAAGCAGTCTTACAAAGGCCAACAATCCTTATGAAAAAATACTAATTATTCACTACTGCCCATATTATATATTTTGAATAAGGAAGTGATGAATATTTACTCTTCTACAGGAAAAGATTAACCAAGAGTCACAATGTAAGTCCACATACACTCAGGATACCGTGACGTATAATAATTTTGGTAGAAAATTGCAAATTCTGCTACCTACACAGTGTCTTAATGTAAAAGACTGATTCATGGCTGGTGGGATCAACATTTACAGCAGAGAGGAAAGACAACATCTACATGTAAAACACTAGCAATCATATCCTTTCCAACTGTAGCCTCCTGTCTACATATAGGGTAAGTGGGCCAGAGATTTCATGACAAATGCTGAGACTTTCCTGCTGACTTCCCTAGAATTCCAGAACAGTCCTGGCAAGTCTCAACCAGCTCATTCTTTATAATGTCATTTTTTGGGGGGAAGAATTTATTTCTCAACCCACTAGCATTTACTTAATTGGATAGCAGCCTCCTCCGGAAGCGCAGAATGGCCCAGCAGGTTCAGGGAAGACAGAGCAGTGGCTGTACATCTGTACGGGAGTAACCACAACATGCAATAGAGGAGCATGTGTCACACAGAGCAAAGATTACAAGGAAGGCATGGGTGGCTACAGCTCCTTTAAAGCTGCTGATAAACCTCTGCCCACGTTACTACTTTTGCTAAGAACAATCATTTATTTGTCTCTCCAGTTGACCTTTAATTTCCTTTCTGTGAAATAGAAACTGCAAGAATGAGAAATTTTTATTGAATTACATGAAGAATTCACTAGCTGTTTTTCTTTGGCCAATAGTTTTACTGTTTATTCTAGGTGATAATACTGTTTCTTGCAAAGGTCAGCTCTGCCTTTGCTGAAGTGACTGCTCAAACCATACGATCTCATTTAACAAACAAAAAAAAAAACATACGACCCAGTTTAACAAAAACTGGAATGATCACGTTTGGAGATTTTCTCAGTACTGTCGGTAAGAGTAAGATTGCCCACATTAAAATAGGCCTCCAGTGCAGCAAAGAAGTGTAAAAATAATAATGTAAATCTTGGAAAGAATGCTATAGTCTTAACAAGAACTTTTTGCCTATATTTTGAGGGCACTTTACAGGCCTACAATGGCCTTGAGAGATAACAGAAACTACAGAGCTACAGAAGCCATCTAACGTCATATAACAATTCAGCATTAAAGCAGGGAAACCAAATATGCCATGCAAGAATACAGTACTTACATGCCTCTAGATAAGAATTACATTTACTTTCCACAAAAATCACTACTGTCCCTCGTCAAAATTAATGAAGCGGCCATCACGATATCATCATCCCCAGACTGAGGATTTCCAAAATATGTTTTTGTTTATGCGGTTGGATCCGCGTCTGCTGACATCAACAGGAATTTTGCCATTGGTTTTCCTGGAACTGAACACATGCTCTGTAGCTGACTATGGCAGTCTCTACAGGTAAAAAGCATGTTTCCATCCACAATTCCTCCACAGGTTATCAGCAGAAAAGTTAGCATACAAAATTCCAAACAAACTAAAGCCAATTGCTGCTGCAGCAACTCATTCTCTTTAGTCTCTGTATGTATAAAACTGTAAGAGGTTTAAAGTAGCAACAGAGGATTTGGAATTTTTTTGATTAACTTAACTGGTATACATTTGTGAGCTCAGTGAGAGTTCTAAATACAAGTGAAACATTAAAGAACACTGCATGCATTTGTTACACCCCTTGAAAGGGATCTAAATTCTTAAATTCACAAACAAATGAAAGGATTATATTCATATATGTCAGAAATATTTTAATCTATTAGGCAAAGCATCATTCTAACAATACTTGGGTTATTCTTTAGTTCCAAACTTAGCTTTCTCTACTGAATCATGTTGCCTTCATTACTTGCCCATGAATACTATGTCCCTGGTGGGTATAAGAAAGATAATATGGCATGCTAATACATGTCAAATTGCTTTTCCCCCCTTCAAACCACATATACGCCTTACTTATGTAAGAAACAGAAATGACATAAAAACCTGGAATCATATCAACTGTCACAGATTATTAAGAAAACAGATTCCAGTAAACATCTCAGTTTTTTTTATTGTTCTAACTCATGAGCTCGATCGCTGCCCCTTAAAGTTAGGCAAAACCAGAATAACTTGTTCCTCTAGCAACTTCCAGCATTGAAACCCATGTACTGTGACAAGCAAGTGAAAACAATGGTTAAGGAATCCAAATGAAGTAGTCAACAAATCACAGAAATGAGGGAAAAAAGAGTGGCAGAAATCTGTGTTAAGTGAGTAGAAGAAGAAAATAATTTTAATCTAACTTCATGCAAATTTTTGGTTTATCCTAATGTCATAATACTGAAGCTTTGATATTCAAAACTTCTAGATAGAAACTACAGAGAAGTTCTCTCAGAACACCTGAGAATATGCATATAAGGAAAGATGTGAGAATGCTGATAATTGAATTGATATATTGTGTGGTTTTCTGTGAAACAAAACAAACACGTGACTATACCATAAGTTCCCTGATGTGTTTTGTACTTACTCGCTTCTTCTTTAACTTTGTCAATTTCTGCCATTAATGACACTTCTTTGTCTATGATGCTGAAGAAAAAGAAAAAAAGAAAGAATACCACCATTTAATCCATGCCAGAATTCTACCAAGATTAAAAGCTAACCACACAAATACTTCAGATCTTAGTTACATGAAGTAATGATATCAAAAAGATGAAGCTGAAGCTAGGCATGTTCACTACAAAAACTGATAATAATCAGTGCATGTTAATTTAACCAGGCAATTCCCTGGTCTGCCTGTGTTCTTGCATAGATGTGAAGGTCACTCTGATTTACCTCTTCTGCATTGCCTGGGCACCAGCAGTCATCAAATGACAAAACAGTCCCTTTTCTAATTAAGCCAGATACACCTCTGCTGCTGCTCAGGTTCATATGGCTTAGCTTTCAGTGCTGTACAGACAACGAAACAGAAATAAAAGCACATGGAAAGAGCTGTTACTCTTCCTAGAGAGATTTGTAAAGTATATTAGAGTGAACACAAAAATAGTTTATGATATGAATAATCCTAAAAGTATTTCTGTGAGAGAAGCCAGTTTCCTCTCCCACAAAAGACTGGGAAGGAATGGTTCCCCTTTTGCAGGGTCTTCTGAAGATCTCACAAGCACTTCCTTTCATAAGCCCCTCATGTTCAATTCCAGACAGCACTTTTAGTCATCAAACTGCAAGCTGATTAGGTGGGTCTACTAAGAGCAGATGAGATCTGGAAAACATTCATATCACCAATCCAGCAACATCATTTGGTGAAGTATCAACCGTTTTCCAGTGGGTACCACACTGGTATGCCCCTCACAGGATTATTGTTAGCCATATTATCCCCTCACAGGATTAATTGTTAGCCACAATTGGAAAGTTTAATAAACAATCCAATTGTTAATGGTTCTGTTTACTGGCTGAGTAAACTCAAGCAACTGCGAAGAAACTGCAAAAAGTTGGTCAAACATCAGGAGTAAGCCCAGGCTCACACACAAAGGAATAGTGGAGTTCTCAGTTCTTTCAGTAAAATAATCCCCGAATGCAAGCTTGTGTACCCACCTGAGATAACAGGACTTCAAGACATTAAATTTGCTTGCTTTCAGAGACAAATTGCACAGTATCTCCAAAACACAACATACTGAAATAATACATAGGCATGGAAGGCAGAGCCAGCCCAAGGTCTCTAAGCAGCTTGTCTCACAGATCTGCTATTCCACACATACTTTCAGCATCTAATCTATATTTCAAGATAGCACACTGTGTACTGGTGAAAATAGAGGGCTTCTTAGGATCAGTGGGATGGATGATGAAGGTTGAAATGTGAGTTGATGGCATTCAGGTGGGAGAAAGGATTGGAATATTTTGAGAAAAAGCTAAACAGCCTTTGGGGTTTTGAAGAGCTGCTCCCATGCAGAGAGTTGCCTCATTTTTTTTTCCTTCCATATGAAATATCTTCCCATCAAAAAAGACATTATAGAAAATTCAGCATCAAAACATTTGTCTAAAACACCCTTAACAAGAATGGAAACATCCTATGGAGTTCAGTGGGCAGCAGTCAAAGACAAAAGACTTATGGAGAGAAGGACACACAGGCTGTTGACTAAAACACAGCAAGATTAAGGAGCAGGAAGTGTAGGTAACACACGGCAGATACACAGCTGACTCAGCCAGAAATTCACCAGACAGATCACCTTCAAATGCTATGCAGCCTTCTTGAACACCTTACCATAAATACACGAAGTTCACGCAGGAGGTTTACAACCAAAGTTCTACAGTCCTACCCTCAGGTTTTACCAATCAACCCTGCCACTTTCACACTGGCTCCCAGAAGCCAACAGAGAAAATACAACAGCATGACCTTTTAAGGTAAAGAAAATTAGTTAAGAAAGTCTTACAACAAAAGCACACATTTATTCCTGTTGGCCGACAGCATTCTCCAGGCATAAGCATTAATCTTGAACTCCAAAGAATCAGGTGATAATTTAGCTCTTTAATCTGAATAGAGATAGCTTTCCAGAATTAATTTGTTTTCAGTTAACCTTCTGTAAATACATGCTACAATAAAGTTCCTTGGCTTCCACAGCAGGTGACTGAAGTGAGCTGTGCAAGTTCTCAATTGGTTTCTAACCTCCACAGAGACTGTTATGGTCTTCAGTTCTTTCCTCTATCTTCAAAAAGTCTGCACATTTTTCTTTTTGCTATTTCTGTTACAAAAGTGTTTCCCTAGTGTACCCCACAGATTATATAAAATTTTGGCTAGAAAAAATATTCAAAGCAGCAAGCTCACAATAGCAGAGCTCATCAGAATTGCATTTTGGCTCAGGTCATTCCCTGACTGTCCTCCCCCTGAGTCCAACAACACATCCTGGCTAAACAGCTTGGCCGCTAACATTTTATTTTGATGCCAAATAAAAACACTTCTAATACCAGAATAAGAACACTGTCATAGCAGCTGTATACTTCTCATATTTTATAGTCAGATCTAATCTGTTACTAGACAGTTTTCCAGTCCTAATGTTTTAGTGTGGCCTCTGAAGAATATTTCAGGAAAGCATCTGGATGTTGCAGAAGTGCAGGCCAAGACTATGACAACTGTGACAGAGCAACAAAGTCTGTAGTTACAAACAGACGTAAAAGAAAACTACAGTGAAAAAGAAATAAAGAGAAAAAAATGAGTATGGCACCTTTGTCAGTATCAGACTTGTTAATGTAATAAATTATGTTTATTTAATGGACAGATCTTCATAGGTTGCCTTCCCTGAAGAAAAGGCAGCTGTACTGACTGATTCCAGCTGAGAACACGCATTCTCTCTCCATATCAGGAATGGAACATGCTAATTCTCATCTGGAAGTGTACAGGTACATTTATCAGCAAGGAAATCAAACTATCACATATCATGGAATAATGGAAAAAATTAACGTTTCCTTTGAAATGTTGTAAGCCAAACCAGCTCTAGGAAATGTCACATTTCTTATTAGTTCACAGAAGGATGAAGGAAGCTGAATAGGAATCAATTTGATTCCTCTTCTATCCACAAAGAGCATCTTGCCAATTGTTCATCACAGGCGAGCATCTGTAGCTTGGAGCACAGGTTCCAGCACCATTTGATTTTAATGACTAGATAATTTTGATGTGAGTTTCAAGAAGGAGACAACACTACTGAAGGAACACAGCAACAAAGAGACTTAACATAGAGAACATTCAAGTGTAGCAAACAGGGCCAGGACACAGGAAGTGAGAATGCTGTAAAGATATGAGATGCTGATGGGAAGATAGGTGAAATGATTCATAGTCACTGCTAAGAGATTCTTAAAGTAAGAGCCTAAGCATCCTCCTCTTTCTTAAATAAATAATAAATTGATTGTGCCTGAGCTTACATAGGTCAAAAGTCACTCTAGCACACCACAGCAAAAGAGCTGAAAAGATAACCTCACTGCACTAAGTTGCCAGTACAGCAATGACAGGGTAAATCATTATGACAGCTGCATCATTACACACACTCAGAAAAAATTCTAAATTCTGACATTAGAGGAAACAAATTAATCTCTCTCCAGGTTACAGCATGAAATTAAGAGCATGTATAGTGGAAGAGACTCACTTGTGAGTTTTCACTCAGCTGCAACGCCACGATTTCAATCATTTTAGTGGAGTTTTAATAGCGTTCCTTCAAAAAATAACTGCTTTAGCTTGCCAGATTTATAACCTTTTGATAAGGATCAGAAGGCTTCACAAAAACCAGAATATTATCTTTCCTGTTGCCTCTTCTAGGCATTATGCTAAACCCTAGTGAGCCTGAAAAGTCAGGAAAATAAAAAGGCCAACCTGGTATGGAGGCAAGCATACTGATGCAACTCATAACAGCAGACAAAGATGAATGAGCTAGCAGTTACTGTTATAGATGCAATTCAAATTATCCTTTCAAAACTCTTTGAAGCCTCAGAAATGTGTCAATTTTGTACTAGAGGTGTTTACTAAGCTCCACTACTTCCTTAAAACAACCAGCACTGTACACAGTTTGAGAATTAATGTTGTTTTGGCGATTGAGAAAGAGTCAGCTGTCACTTTCTGAAAGACTGAAGTAGGGCTCATCTGGAAGGACCCACTGGTGGTCTCAGCAGCTAAGGAGCTCAAATCACAACATACAATTCGAGTTTTCTTTTCATGAGGATGGGAATGTGGCCTGCAACAGCAAATAGGCAGTTAGCTGTGGGACACTACTAGGGACTGATAACTTCAGCTTAAAAAATATAAAAGAAATAAAGGACGCTGTTCTTCAGTGACTTTGCTCTGGCAGTGGGCTTTGGAACAGGCTCCAGGAGCTCTCTAAAGCTGAGCTGGTTAACCACCTGCTGACAACTCAAGCAAGTGGTAAAATAGCATGAGGGAAGTTAGTACTGTCACAGACTCAGCTATATCTAAGCTGAGATTACACAGTGTATTGAAGCTCTACTCAACTCCATCCCGGAGACTTTATTAGCTTATGGTTCACCACTGCCCTTTATTTCATATATCCATTTCCCTTGTAGCAGAACATACCTGATTCATAGGTAGAGAGAAAAGATAACCACAGAAAAAAAAATCTCTATGCAAACTGCATATTTTACAACAGAACTCACACTGCAATCTTCAACCCAGAACTGTGCCTGTGAACTTTAGCACAAAGAACTAGAACAGTGTGATGAGAATGTAAATATAAAACCAATCAGAACCTGTAACAGGTTTTGTAGGATTCCTGAATGGCCACGTTTCATGACTGCAGAAGCAATATTTGAAGTTTCCTCTACAGCATTAAACATTGTATAAAAAGGTATTCTTACTATACATATTTTGCAATGTCTCAGTAAGCAACATTCTTCCAATATTAGCTCAATTGTATGTTAATGTTCACTGTACTTAAAGGTTATTTGATCACTGCATTAGAACAAGCACAATGTTTACACAGCAAACCACATTACACGAATTTTCATTCCAACCACAAATACAATCTCTAAGCAGATAAACAAAAGATAGTAAATCAATTTCACTGGAATCCTTCCTCTCCATAGGGCACAATCTGGTAACAGTAAAAGATCCCCAGTGACTTTCAGTTCTTAAGTTTGTTATACATTGCTCTATATCTATGTATGCTAATATTATTCTCTCCAGCAGCCAGCTAGCACAGTTGTTACTGGTGAAGTCATTATAATTAAATCTCTATTTGCATTTTTCTTTCTAGATCTAATTACAATCAGTTAAGAATTTACTATCATAAAGACTTGCAACTTGTAAAACAACACCCCTAAATTGTATTCATTAACAAATGAAGGCATCACCTTAGAATTCTACCAAGGTTTAACTACTGTTTGAGTTGCACCATGGCTTGTTAGAAACTGGCAAGCTTTTACATAAACTTAGAATGAATTCTTTCTTATCTAAGTCTCAGTTCTGCTCCAGTTACTGCTATCTCAGAATTGTACAGGTTTTATACAGTTAGCCTAAATGCACTCTGGTATGGCAGAAGGTTGTGGTTCCTGCTCTTGTGCTCCTGATATACAAGAGAGGTAACTTCCCAAAAGCATCCTGAAAACTCACGAAGAAGGGAGAGGAGTTTGGCTCTTGGAATCTATTAACATTTTTGAGATGATTCCATTTATTTGTTTTATTAAGTCAGATTTCTCCTTAACAAGACACTGAGACCAGAAAGGGCATATTCACTTTTTTTTTTCCCCAAAAAATAACATGTACAAAAGCAAAAATGTGTGCACATCCCAAAAAAACATGCTTGCATTTTGCTGAAGGTAAGAAACACTCCTACAAAAGACTAGGAAATAAAAGGGAAGATATGAGGCCATGCAGTATGAATAGGCCATGAGACAGGAGAATCTATCTTCCCAAGCTTAGTAAAAAAAAATATGTATGAGAATTAAGCAAGCATTTGTAAAACACTAAGAAGGCAGGAGGGGGACTATGAATCTCCCTGTTTCAAAAGATCCCCCTCAGCTTCATGAGATCCATCTGTTCCCTCCACTAATAGTAAGCCAAAGAAAGTAATCCCAAACTCCTGGAGACAGCAAGAAGAGAGCAAGCACAAGCTCCAGCTGCTATAGCTCTGCAGGCATGTGGCCAGCCTCATATCAGAACTACTCTCTTCAGTCCTTCCAGATCCCCCAGATAGCATGAGCAAGGCTAGGTGGGGGGGGCTAAGGTAGAGGCACTGATCTTAGGAGGTACCTGAAAATAAAGCTGGGCTCCAGGAAACCTAAACTTTAGGTAGAACATTCTTCCTCTCTGCTGACAAGGTTATGGACTGGATTGCACGACTGATGAGCAAACAATTACTAGAGCAAACAGCAAGTGGATGCGAAAATCTCTTTAGACACATAAGGACTACAAAACGCCAGCTGGTAGACATGTAGACAGAAAGCTAACAAGGACTGCCTGGAAATGCAGAGAGTAGCGCAGAAACACTACTCAATGTAAAGCAGTACCAGCCCTGGTCTTCCCAGGCATCAGCCCTCATCAGCCCTTACTCTGTAAACTACTACAGCTCTAATAAGGAAAGTTCTACATCCAGTGCCATTGAAGCTGGACTACAGGAAACAGAAAACCATAATCTAGTTCACCAAGTAAGGACCCCAGTAAGAGGATGACACTTCTGCAGTTGTGGGAACTAACAGTACTGCCTATCACTTAGCACTGAATTACTATGTCCTTTTAAATGGCACATTCCCCCATTTAACTGCTACTCTGCTTTTATTTTAAATTAGATGGCAATTAAAAACTTGCTTTATCTTCCCCACAAACAGTATATGCTTCCCTGAATATATCTGAATGTATTTTTAAGTTGTTAGTGTCAAAGCCCATTTTTCTTTTCCAGTATTATGTCAGAGATAATTTTTTACCCAGACTATGGCAAAGCTTTCAAGTGCTTTTTGTCCTCTCTTGGTGCTGATTTCCATGCTTTTTATAAAGCGTTAGACATAGCAAAGAGTTTGAGATGCAACTAGAAGAATAAGCTTGTCTTTCTTTGGTCAGGTTCTGCACAGAGAGTAATTATATCTGTCCCTCACTGATACAGAGTGCTTTCCTTTTGTGGCTAAAAGGATCTGCAACATGTCCATACTGTCTGTTTCTTTTCAGTCCTACATATGACTGTCTGAATGCACAATAACGTGCAAATGATTTGATGCAAGTGGTGCTATGAGGAACCATGTCTCCCCATTTGTGCTTTACTCATTTCACTCAGACTTCCTAGGGCTCTCTTTTTATCCCCAAGGTGACTATTCAATCTCTGTAGAAGAGTGAGGACACAATTACAGCATATGAGTTTGAACCTTGGCAACAAACACCTCATAGAATCACAGAATCGCCAAGGTTGGAAAAGACCCACAGGATCACCCAGACCAACCATCCACCCATCACCAATAGTCCTCACTAAACTCCTCTCTCACTCACAAAGCTTTATTGACCCTACCCCTGCAACTTAAACAGTTTGTTGTTCTTCTCTTCCTTGTCCTACCCTACTGTATGATGTGGCTGTGCTGTAACTTATTTTGCTTCCAAGCAGCCACTGGAGCAGCTTATGTTCTCACTCATACAGAGGTGCACCAGATGCCCATGCCCCACAGACTGATGCAAGAAGCAGAAACACTGACTCAGGCAGATCTGAAGTTAGATGAGGATCTTCTTAGCTTCCAGGTACACAAACAGGTATAAGAAAGAGTGCCCATTCAAGTTGCTCTGCCTAGCTCTCTAGTCTTGGGAAAAGCAATACCACAGCTGTCTTTGCAAAGAACAGCAGAGAAAAGAGTGCCAGGTCACAACAATATGTGACATGCTGGAAACAGTTCTTCCCACATTTTTCAGAGATTTGTTTCACAAGGTCACATTAAATATCCAATAACTTTTTAATTTTACCAAAAGTTAATTAACACATTTTGCTGCTTAAACCAATTTTCCTCTTCATATGTTTGAAGAAAAACTTGAATACTAGTCTTCTGAGCTGATTAAATCAATAAAGTCCACACTGAAATTTCCATAAGCATGTCCTGACATTACATTCTCCTTGTTGTACGTATTGTTGTACTACACACATAAAATGACTGTAAGGCCTGAATATGGAGCACAGGTCTGTCACATTCTAGAGCTTCTGACAGACTCCACTCTAGCCGTTTAAGTACTAGATCTGGTAGGAGGTGGAACTCAATGAAGTTTATTCAAACATTTTTCTGGTTATTTTTCATCATTCTGAATTAACTTGGATTTACACGGTCCTTTCAGATCATTCTGTCTTCCTCTATTAAGGTAACATTTTAGTATTAGGCAATGTGTTTTAATATTTTTTTCAGGCTAAAACATGAATGTAAACAAAATGAGTAATTTCAGTTCTGAATCTAATAGTATTATCCACTCCCCAAACATTCTTAGATCAGGATAGTATCTATTCCACCACTGGAATAACTATTATTTAAAGCTACAATTAACTGTGACTACATGCAAATAAGACTAGACATACGACATGCTATGATTTTAACACTGTTGCAAAAAAATTGAGGGCAAGAGAAACTACACAGCTAGTGAGACCCAACTATCAGTTTACTCAGAAAACACGTCAGAGCCATCTGAGCATAAGCAGTAAATATAAAAGTTTTGTAAGATCCTGAGAGAACACATCTAAACACATCTACCACAAAAAAAAAAAAAAAAGAAAAAGACAATGAAATTCTCTTAATTTTTTTTGTGTTAACAGTGTAATTTGGAGCACTCCTGACAACACTAGCCTGTTTTGTACAACTGCCAATCATGGCCCATGCTCATTTTGTTCAGAGACAGGAACAAAAGTTCTTTCTGCTAGAAAATGAAGTACACCACCAGCTTGGTGCAACAGAATCTTTTTCAGAGAACCAGCTCAGTAATGCACTAACTTTCCACCCATACAGAATCAATGGCCCAATAGCACTTAAGTCTCTCAGGATGAATCACTGAAGACAATAAATAATAACTCAGTGCTTAAGGTGTGTAATTTTCTGCCACTACTACCATACATTCCTAAGAGCTGCTTGTAAAACTACTGATAAATGTTGTGGATGCATTGAGGACTAAAGGTTTTGTATAGTTCTTTGATTTGTATGTGAACCATATACATTTTTTTCTGTTTGCTGGGACACCATATAAAACGTAGGTTTTATATGGCATTTACAGTTAGCTAAAAGGTAGTTGATTAAATAAAAGCTAGTTAAGTAAAACCTAAAACCAAAAATATATTTTAAAGACTTTAAGCTCTTTAAAAGTTACATACTTTTTTTTTTTTTTAATGTCGTATACATCAACATGGAACAACTGAAGCAATCATGGCAGCTACTCATTTTCAAAGGGACAGGACATGTATGCTGAAGATTAGGAAAGAGCGAAATAACAATGAAAAATTAAAAAAGAATAGGAGATAAAAGCATGAAGAAAAAGAATGAATTAGAGATGAGATCTAGAAATGAAGTGAGAAGAAACAAAGAGGAGGAAAAAAAAAGAATTGTAGAATAAGAAGCAAAAAGTATGGGAAACGAAGAGAGAACAAAGGACTAGCTGCCAAAGAAAGTGAGCTTGCATAAGATGTGGAGAAAGAAGAGATTCACAGAAGAAAAGAGAAACTATTGAAAATGCTACAGGCAGAATTTTGGGGAGAGCTTTCATTCGCTCAGTTTGCTGCTGCTGAACTTGATGTAAAAGAAATAGACCAAGACAGATCATTCTGAAAAAAGAAATCTCACTAGGTTTTATTTTCTAAGCACTACAGTTTTGTTCCCCTTTATATAAGTATGTAAACAAGCAAATGTGCATGTATTACTTTCCTTATTGCTGAGGTGTTCTTAATTGCATGTCTTTTTTAACAAGA
This sequence comes from Cyrtonyx montezumae, assembly GCF_038088225.1. Lineage (NCBI taxonomy): Eukaryota > Metazoa > Chordata > Aves > Galliformes > Odontophoridae > Cyrtonyx > Cyrtonyx montezumae. Next base: position 10,615,100 of record NW_027072078.1, on the reverse strand, counting down.
AAAAATAGAGCGCAAGACCACCAATGCCAGTGGCCTGCATGAGCCCCTTATTTTTAGGTGTTGAACAGTGATCTTCAGCTGAATTACCTACCAGCTGTGTAATTCTGCAAAAGCAGCTTTGATCTTCTTCACTGAATTATCTACTTCCTCTTTGATCATCATACGATATCTAGTTAGAGAAACGGTGCAACGCTGTAAGTCTTTTACTGATTTTTCAATGTTTGGCCCTAAAACAAAACAAACAGCACAGACATCAGAAAGCTGGTTTTGGTTTTTCTGAATGAGGGAGCAGACAGAATTCAACATACTATTTGCCCACTGAAATCCACAAGCCCTTATTTTCCATAGTTCTATGATATTTTCCAATTCCTAAATGTGCAGTCAAATTAATTCCTCAAATGAGATAATTGTCAAAGTAGCTGTAATAATTCAAATGATTCATTTCAAATTTAATATCATTTTAAATCAACTATAAAATGTTCTGCTCATTTTCATTAGACTGAATGTGATTTTACTCCCACTTTCCACCACACCTCTTCTTCACATATTTGTTCTTTCTCACAGAGGAACCATATTTCTGATCATTTTATTTCACAGCAACCACATTAAGGGACTTGCTTTACCTCTTTTTTTCACTGAATCATCTGTTTTTGTTTCAAGTTGGGTCGTAGCATTGGATGATCTAACTGAGGAGGATTTTGTCTTTGGCTTGCCTAGGTTACCCTGGAATTGAACTGATGACTGAAGGGGCTCATGCTGCTCTACTCCATTCACAGTCTTTGGGCTTAATTCCACAGACACTCTCTGATGCTCACGTTCTTTGCCTGCAAGAAAACATTAAGGTACAAGACATGGAGTTTCTAGCTGGTCTCGACTTCTTGCAGGAAACAATTACACACAAAAAAAGCATGCTAAAGACTTCTAATACAAAGAGAGACAGACTAACAGCAAAAAACAGGCATACCTAAATTAAATGCAATATCCACAGACTCTCTCGTATCACACTGTGGCACATTACAGGGAAGCACCAGACTTACTTTACTCTCTTGCACCTGGAGACCCTTCCAGGCAGCCAAGCTTTTATGGCTCTGAAGGACCTAATCTCACAGACTGTGAGATGGTACAAGCAAGGCTTCAGCCTGCTGTTCCTCATGGGGAGGAAAACATAAGGAGCTGTCAGCAGGCACCTGTGATACTTCCATGGTGTCAGTAAAATGCCTACAGTAACATTAAATTGATAGGAAAGAAACAAAACCAAACAAGACTGACTATGACAAAACATAAGGGATTGCAACACCAAAGGGAAAAATCTGAGACGAGTGTTCTTTGGACTTGCTTCAGCTTTTCAAATGTTTTTAACACAGCCTGTTTGACTTGCTAAAAACCATGAAGGCACAGTTTCTGAACCAAAAGATTCTGTTCACCCTTCTCTTCTGTTTAGTTCCACATAATTCAGTGCACATTTAGTAATACCTTTGTGTTTTTTGACCTCAATAAAGTAGCTACTAAACTGCCTGCAAGATTACAATTCTAGTGCATCTGGTAGTGTTGAAGAATCTCCTAACTCTGCTATATTACTCAAGTTAGCAGGAATTTATCTATGTAAGGTAAACTTCTAATACTTAAGTTCAGCTTTCTTTTCTCTCCATTTCCTTTCCATTCTCTCCTCCCACCTCCCTCTTCTTTTACCGTCCCCTCCTTTTTTAGCAAGGCCAGTTTCTGGGTCAGGACATGCCTAAAAGTTTATAAAAATCTTAAAGCTATGGTAATATGCATCATCCTTGCCATTTGTAAAAACAAGAAAAAATCTGAGATCTTTCTTGCCCTTAATATGTACAGGTCTAAACTGCATCACATCAAAGAGGAAAAAGTCACATAGAAAGATCACTTCCACCACAGCTAGCTGAGTTCCTGAATTCAGGTTTGTTGCCTGCTGGAAAACACTTCAGGGTCAATTCAAATTTGACAAGACAGCTTGATTATACATTTGTACCATGCAATTTGGAGGAAAAGAACAAACAAATGTACACATGTTGCAGAATTGGTAGTAAAGCCTTCTAGTATCATGGAACTGCAGAATTTTCTGGCTTATGGCATATTCTATCCAAAATAAGTAGGAGTCTTCAGCAACAGCAAGCAGTATCTCTGGCCTACCACATAATTCTTCAGACAAAATGCTTTGATAAGTAGTTCTGCTATTTGGCTGCTATGCACTGCAGAGCTTTTATTTAACTGACCAAAGACTGGCACTCCCTGAAGTCTCCTGGAAGCAGCAGTCAATTCATTTCAGGACAATTATCAATTTAGGACATTACCTTACCTTAAAATAAGTTTCAAGATTTATAGTTGCCATCATTGAAAAAGAGATTACAATAAAAGTTCTTCTAACAGTCTTATGTACTGCTAAAGACACAGAAAGGGAATAATAACAGCAGCCATAGCCTAGGGCTGCCAGAAGTTTCAAATGTGAAGAGATGAAACACCATTACAACTACTGACAGCATTAAAAAATGAGTTCTATCAAAGGACAATTGAAAGCAAAAGCTTTCACAGAGCTTCTGCAGAGGTTTGTTTTCATTGGGGTACAACTATGGACAATAATTCTATACCTACTAGAACTCAACAAGGAAGAATTTTGTGTTACTGTTCCCCAGAGCTTCAGATTCAGTATCCAGACCAAAGCAGAAATGCATGTGCACTAAGCAACTATCACACCACTCTCCTTCAACACTAAGGCCCTCCTTCTCCTATTAGGGAGGATGAGTGGGGATCCACTTTGATTAGACTATTCAGGGGAGATGAAGAAAAAAAATGAACTAGTCTGGACTAGGCAATAATGACATTTTACAATATCTAGCAGGCCCATACTGCCTAAATTACTTTGTCCCAGGTGAAGGACTTGATTACTTCTGTCACCACCTTACACTGAAGCCATTTTCAAACCTTGTATTCTTCTGTATTTATATCTGTCATACTCTGCATCAGCTCGGCCTCTCTGATTAGAGTCTGAACTTCTGGCTCTAAAGAAAAAAAGATATTTTGCAAGGATACTTGTTGCAAGACAAACTATGCCCAGACACAGATCTACTTGCACAGTTTTAACAGATACGTACATTTTGCATAATCTCTCTCATTTCTTTTTACTATATTCTACTTAACGGCAGTAAAAACTATGATCTTTATGTAAATAGGCTTGTCTACTGTCAATTAAAATGTGCCTTGTCCCAGATGAACTGACCTGTGGTTTCTGAACGGGCTGGTGCTGATGCTACAGATTGTGAGCTTTTGCTCTCCAGAGAAGTGGCATCCAGTTTCTCGTCGGCAGAATCACTGCAACGGTTGTCCTTTGAGCATCCATTCAGATGGCAGCCGTATATTCTCTGGGGCTCTTGAGATGCCTTCTCAGGCCCATCATTCTTATTTTTAGCATCCTTGTTGCCTTGGTGTTGTTTAGATTTGCTTCTTTTTCTCCTATTATTCTAAATAGAGAAATATTGCAAGAACAGACATTACTCAGAGCGGCTCAAACTCAATATATAACAAAGACCATATAAATATAAAATGGTCAATACTCTTAAAATGACATTTAAGTTGCATTCACTATAGTGCAGCTTACATACAGTGTATTACACAGCACACCATGATACCCGTTCAGCTGAAAATACAGTTTCAAATACAAACAGATGACCCATGCAGTTTTTCCTCTTCCTTCTAAACAGAACAGTTACACTGCAAAATGGTAACAGAGCCTGGGCTTCATTACTGCTCAAAATGTTCCCAACCATAATGGGGACAGCCAATAACTAACATGGACAACCCCTGAAGGCATCACAGAGGACAGAGCTTAGGCACTGCTGCTGCAATTCTCCAACCCATAAAGTGGAGCCTCCAGGACAGTGTCTCCCTGGGCTGCCACTTAGCACACAGTATATGTATACGCATCCTAAACATATTCTTGAAGTGTCTGACTTGGGAGCATCCCTAGTACACACTCCTAATTGATGACTCCTATGCATATGTTATTCCTACACCCAGGAGCAGAACTTCTAGCACCAAGTGGCTGTGACCCTCCAGGACACAACTGCATATTAAAAGCGGGCTGTTTGGGAATTTATTCTAGACCTGTCTAGAGCCTGGCTTCCACAAACACAAACGTGTCAGAACTCTGCACTAGAGAAACAGCAACAGATGAACAAGATAAAAACAACACTACTTTTCCTTCAGGTATTCTGAACAGAGGCATAAACGAAGTTACCTGTGTTAGCGAAGGCGGAAGTAGTACTGGCCAAAATGAAACTATTACATTCAGTGGCAGACAGCTGATAAATGGTCTTAATGCTCAGATTTTCCAGAGCAACTACTTACCTTCTTTTTCCCTGTCATATTCCATTCTTTTAGAACCTGAGTTGCACTACCTACAGAAAGAAGAGAGGAAACATTTCAACAAGAGTTCAGCCATGAAAAAGAAAATTTGTATTTGGGAACAGCTTCCAGTTTCCTAGCCCGGAAGCACTTCTATTTGTTTCTGTGAGCTTTCTCATGTTGGGAAAACAAAAGGAGAACTGCTGCCTCCCTCCTTTTTACTTTGTAGCTTTAGCTGGTTATGCTGTGGATGAGCTATTTGGCACTCCAGCTGTTTATGCTCTTTCTTGCATGAAGTAATTAGGGGGTGCCTAACTTAATGAATAAGCATAAGTTTCAGAAAATAAACAATAATTTTAAAAAAGAAAACCAATGCTAAAATATTTTGGCTGAAAGAAAAGCATCTCAGTACCCCCACATAACACTGTATAAACTAGGTTCTTCACTATGTTTCTTCATATTGTTTTTTTTTTTTTTTTGGAATTTTGACATAAGTTTCCTGTATATTATCTGCCACACTGCAAAAACCTAAGAGCATAAAACTGAAGACTTAAAAACCATAATTTTGTAGACAACTGCAAAAACTCTGCATCAATTTCAACATTCTAAAGTTAAAAACATGCTCAAGTAAGCATGCACTGTTAGGAGCAGTATCTGCCACAGAAATCTTCTTAATCACAACCAAATAGGAACTATTCTGTGTGAATTTGAGAATCAGTTCTCCCTTCTTCTAGTAAATACTTATTTACTATCCTGTGCAAATGACTTTAAATTCTGCTGTTCCTTTGCTCGTTTCAGGCGACATCAGTGTTAAGTACTGCCCCTTTAAGACTACAGTGAGTAGTCAACTTGTATTCAGACAAAAGCACACAAGGTGTTCAAATATACCAAAATTATTTTTCTATTCAAATAATCTAGATGTGAGATTGTTTGGTGACTCTCTTGTGCATATGGGAAGCAATTACATCCATTTGCAACAGTGGTAAGCCTTATTTGTTAAATTGTGAACAACCACCTATTGAATCCAAAGCCGTACTTTGTTTCTCAGATGACACAACATTGAAGAGAGAAGGTTAAGAAAGTTTCCATTGTATGTATAGTTATTTGTTTATATTTTGTTTTATATATATATATACACACACACACAGTATATAAACATACACAATCCCCCTACCTCTTTCTTAAAAGTATGCTATCTTTGACAGAAGCTGTTTCACTATGATGAAATAAAACCACACACTTGCTGCCCACTTAAGTGGTGAAAACGTACAATTTCACCTGACAGCTTTGTCAGCTATCTACACAGCAGCATCCAATGCTTTTTACATTGGATGGCATCACCTTAACTCTACTCCCCTCGGTTGCCCCGTGCACAGTTTGCATTACTGCAGGGATCTCTCCCTGTTGCAAATGTACTATCTGTGCAAGTTCAGAAACCTTTATCACAACACATAAGAATAATTTTCTTGAATACACCTACAAAGGAGCTGTACAGAACTTCTGTATTATATGCTCATTTAGGTAAATGCTAACACAGCAAAGAAAACACGTTAACTGCTGTTTTACAACTCACATTTCAAATAAATGCACAAATTCATAATATATAATATACGTATCTCACTTCAGATACAAAGAAAGATAGGAGCGTCCCCATGTTTTATGCTGCATGTAGCAGTAGGTTCTCTGTGATTGTGAGATATTTAAATCTTGGCAATTTTTGTCATCCACAAGAAAATATCACTTAAAGCTCTATTTATATTCATTCTATTCACAGTAGCAGCTGAATGGACACACTCCCCTGGTGCCACTTCATGCTTGAACTCCAGACTTCTGGTTTTTTTAGTTTTTCTTTTTTTAAAAAAAGCACCGTTTCCAATGGGTGGCAAATACTGGCTGTTTTCAAATGCTCAATTTGAAAAGACTTCTTGACTCAAGGCATAAAGATTATCAACTAACCAAATTCAAAGGAAGGCCATTTGGGCCATTTGGTGATGGGTTACATCACCTTGGTAGTTCAAGTTTGTTTTGTTTTTGAACTCTCTTACAAGGCTTACTTTTACCACTTGTTCCTCAGAGCTAGACAATGCGTGGATAGGAATGCACTTATTTTCCCCCAGTACATGAAAGATATTTGCTGTTGCTAAACAAGGGAGAAATATGTGGGTCACTCCAAATGTAATGCCTCCTAGTTATTTCCACAAAAAACACAACAGCTACAAGGAGTACAATAACATTATTTGATAGAGCAAATTTTCAGCTAAAAAAAGTTATTTTTCTACAGTCACAGCTTTCATTTATGTGTTTTCACCAGTGACAAACGAGAGCCTGTCATGCTCATAAAAATCTATACCACCAGAGGTGACCTACTGTTTCACAACTGCTATGACAGCATCATTGCTAGGAAAACATTTCTCATGTAATCCAACATTTACTGTGCTCGTATCCACTGTTCGGTCTCCATAAAAATTCAGCAAGCATCAATGAATGTCACTGGATGCCATTTTCACCACATGGAAGAAATCAATGACACACCTTTGCTCCATCTGCATTTCCACATCAGACACCATTTTGACAGACTGCCCCTCTGCTGCCGCCCACCACAACGGCAGCAACATGTAATAGGATATTGGTGGGAAGGTTCATCCTCTATTGTCATATCACCAATCTTTGACTCTGATGTTGTGGGCCAACGCAGTACAATAGGAGCCGTTACTTTCGGAGTAGAATTTTGATGCATTTGTGACTAGTTTGCTCACATTTCTGCATCTTTGTCTGTAATTCTTAGTACACGATGACACTTTCTGACAGCTGTTTCAGTACATTAACACAAACTATTATCAAAACTATTCTGAAATAAAATAGCTATGGAATAAGCCCCTTAGAGAATCATTATGAATTATCTAATGTTTCCGTATCACTGGGCTATATTAAAAGCCTCATAATGTTGATTTATTTTTTTTTTTTACAATATACTGGGCTTCTGAAACACTGAGTTTCTAGTATCTTTGAAGCATCCATCCTCAAGTCACAAAATTTTGAGAGGATTTCCTCATATTTTGCCAGTATTCCTACACAATGTTTCTCACAGACTTCAGGGAAAGTTCAAAATTCTTGCCATTATGTATTTATCAGAAAAGTGCTATTTAAATGCAAGTGACCTTTCACAAGAGATGGCCACATGATGCAAAATACAAAGCCAGATATAGATTTAGAACATCTCAAAGCTTCAATGGAGTCTTGGTTCAGCCATTATAAATATCAAAGCTATTTACAAAATTTAGATTGAGGTTTAAATGTCAATGTATGCATCAAGTTCAGGGGTTTGTGGGCCCAGTTATCCGCTTCAGAAGTATTCCCAATTTCCATTAGTAGTCTGTCTCCAGCAGCGAATCATATTATAACATACTTTAAAGAGCATTAGTTTTCAAGAGAAAAAGGTCTGCAACAAGAATTGAGCTAAAAAAACCAAAAAACCTCAGGGAGAATAGATCAACAGCCAGGTAAAGTTCACACTGTGAAGAAACAAAGATAACAGCAGGATCAACTATAAGAAATGAATGGCAGTGTCATAACCATCTGAATTTCAGAAGAACAGAACACATACACTACAGGCAACGAATACTTTAGGATGTAGTTAAATCCCTCATGCCTTAGTGGAAAAAAAGTATTGTACTTACCATCTATGAAAGCTTGGACAGCTTTATCTACATTGTTATCAAACTGCTGCAGCACCAGAACTATTTCATTATTGCTTTTGTTTGGAACAACTGATCGGATTGCATTGATCTGGAAGGAAAAGAAGGAAGATAAAGAATGTGATAAAGCTATGTATTATTAAGAAAACAAAGTACTGTGCAAATGTCCATTTATATAAACGCTAACAATATACAACGATGACATTGCTTTATACAGGTACGATGTCCTCACCTGCCTCATGCAACAAAAGGAAGCAACTTCTTCAAGAGATCAAAACAGAGAACTAGTAGTCAGCATACTTGGAACCAAATCCTACCCTTAACTATATCTGTAGAACCTGAGCTTATAGTATTTGCCCTTAGGTTTCTTTCTTAAATGGTCTGTTTGCTATCATGTGACTTAACCCACAACACCTTTGAGTATATAGCTACTTCAACAAGGTTGTTGTGATGCTTTACTGAACTGAAGTTATAATGACTGGTGTCTTTTTGACATTTGGAAAGTAATTGTGTGTGCAAAAAAAGTCACAGGCTAAGGGGAAGCAGTATCACTTTTAAAAGTTCTAGTACCTGGCCAGTATAATATTGGCTTGCTGTTCCACGTATATCTGAGCAGAAAGCTTGTGCACCAGATCTCTTAAAAAAAAGGACAAGCACTTCCTTCAGGATACTTTATGAGTCATCTGTTACAGCCATCAACAATTCTGACACTGTAATGCAATTCCATAGAATTTCCTATTCTTGTATTGTCTTTGTTACTCTCATACCAAATTGTCATTCAATCCACTACTTTCTTTTAATATACTACTGCTGGAATCACACTGACCATTAACTTTCTCAAGTAATTACTTGAAAGTAAATGAAACTGAATGATTATATTGTTTTAATGCTTGGTTATACAAGTATCTTGCAAAAAAAAAACCCAAAACTTAAAGCCTACCACAGCAGTTTGTAAAAATACAAGAATCAGTGCCCAAATCAGTAAAGTTGCTCCAAATTATCTGAGCTACTCTTCTCCAACTATCCAGCACACATATACTATTACAAACTATTTTCTGCAATGCAGAAATTCAACTGCTTTCTTTGCCCCTATCTGAAGAAATACACTCTTGTGTACTTTAATTATCAAATCAAAATGTCATTGTGCTAATTTCTGTTTGATGAACACTGTTGGTCTTTTCACAATGCCATGAAAATACTGAATTGTGAAAATATAAACACATGAAGATATGCCTGTTTGTGTAATAGAGATAGGTGAGAGTATTCACATCACCTTGACTTAGCTGTCCAGTTAAATGCTGAAGAAAGACCAATCTAGATACACATTATCACATCTTTACCAGTGGAGGCACCAGAAGGCAACTCAGACTAATAATCATATTTATTACTAAAATGTTATTTAGATGCTTTACATCAACTTCCATCTTCAGTCATACTGTTTCCTGCGTACTAACATAAGCCACAACTTATTTCAACTTCTGTTAACAGGCAGTGACTAAAGGCTCCGATTCATGATGCCTGCTAGATTTTGCCTCAGCACAGCAGATGGTAGGTACTTGCTTCAGGTCCATCCACGCAGGAACCAGTTTTCTGGATAAGTTAACCTAGAAGGCCATTTCTGACTTCAGCAGACAAATTTAGTGACTCTGCTTTGTCAGAATTGACTTTTCTCCTGTTCACCACCCTATCGCTCATCTCCCTGCAGCTTCAAATTTGTCCACAACATAACAAACTCAGCCTTGGACAACTCAGGCCATAACTATCATTTATATAGTTTCAAAATTAGCAACTAGAGCATGGTACAAGAGTCAAGTTGCTTGTCTCATATTCAAGGACCCTTCCCAAAGGCCCATCTAATCATGTGTCTACTGTGCTTGCCTCATGGCTTAGCAAGATTTGCCCACAAGCTAGGGTCCCAGCCCAACAGCTAGCTGCACTGGAAATTCCAGCAAACAAAAATATCATTGTGTTGGAAGTTGAGACAGTCTAAGTGATCAAATGAGCTGCCGGCATCGCCAGGAACTATCTAGAAAAAAATCTGTCTGCTCAAGCTCCTCTCTTCAGTTGGTATGCATTAGTGGGAGGGAGGGAACAAAACAAAGACAAACGACCTAGCAACTGTGAGTACAGCTCTTTATGCACTGCAGGCATTCTAGGTAAAAACCATCTCAAATTAATAGAATGCACTAAGAAAACCCAAGAAAAATGTGTTTTATTCATTCCCTAATTGTGGCACCAGCACTTGTGGCAACTGCTAACAGAAAAAATAGCAAAAAAAATTTAGTCTATTCCTGCCATTCCCATAAGCATGGAAATTTCACATGGCTGCTAGGTCCTTCCTCACTATGAGAGGTCTGGAAGCCTTAAGAAGCATCTGGAAACTACAAAGTGAGGCCAAGACCACAAGATGAACCAGGCAACTTGCCACACACTGCAGTTTGGAAATTTTTGATTAATAGAAAAATGAAAATTAAAATTAAAAGCTACTCTGTGCTTGATCCCACCCCTCCCCCCCCACCCTCCTAGTATTGCAACCCAAAACTGAAAACGTATGGACATGTTCTAGTTATGGAGATAACCCAAAAAAAGCAAGATGAGGCTCTAAGGGAAGAACATTTGCTAATGCAGAGAAAAGATATTATGCATGTGACCAGTTCTGTAGACACAGTTCTGTTTTATTTGGACCACATAAAAATTCAGTTTAGGGGAGTATTTACATACAGCAGAGCTCTATGGTTTTACTGCAAAAAAAAAATTGCCATTGTTGACTGTTAGAAAAGATACTTTCTGGAGAAAAAAATAACTGTATAAGAATTTTCATGTTAAGATTCTTTAGCAAATGAGTATCAGATTGTACAGTAAAGCATTTTGGACTTTGGGAAAATCCAAACCAGAAGATGATTAACAAACACACTATTAATCAGCTTCCCTTGTGTACATACGGATACCCACTCAGGTATTAGTACTTCTGCTTTCCAGATTTCTGCAGTGACTTATTTAGGATAAGAGAGATGAAGACTAGAATTTCTAACCTGTGGGACAAGTGTTCCAAAACAACAAAAGCAGATATAAAAACAGAACTTCAACAACAGAGAAATCACAAAAGGTTTTTCACCAAAATTAAAATACTTTGCCTTAAAAATTTTTAGGAATAAAATGAAATAAACTAGACATGCTCTCTTTCTCTGGAATTTCAAAGTCAGCCAGATTTGCGTGCGTCAGACATTAACGTCTCCAACATATACACTGACTATTTCATCCAGAATAAACTGGAAATGTTGTATACATACAATGAAAAATGTCAGTGATTTTGGGACTTCAAAAAATAATGGACAAATGCATGCAAGTCGCAAATTCTAACCTAACAGCCTACCTGACAGGAGGACAAGGACACGCTGAGGAAGACAAGGTCATACAACAGTCTTAGCCCAGAAACAGGAACTTCACGGTCCTTAACATTCTATCACTTAGTTCCCTTACTCCAACTTCAAAACCTATGTAGACTTCTACATTAGAACTTGAGGTCTGCTTCTACATGCAAAATGCATCCTATATATTTCTAGAAAGAAACATGGGGATATACAAGAAAACACTGAAGGAAGAGGTGAACAACCTTCCTGAAAGCGTAAGCCTAACATAAATGCACTTACACAGCTGAAGGTCATAAAAGCCTGCCCTTTGCCAGTACAGATACACACCTAAATTGCTTACAAGTCTCCAACTGCTTGAGTGAAGTCCGCCACTCTTCAATCCAGATAGCTGTACATAGCTCATTTTTATTAATGGTTAGGTGGGTCAATATCTCAGGGATGGACATACATCCAAATTATATCTCTCTAAACTTACAGTAATCAAACTTACCAAGAATAGCTATCTTTACAACGCATAAGCAACACAAACTAGAACTGGAATAATCCATTACATTGACTTCTCATCAACAAACAAATTCCTTTTAGAAAAACACATCAACCTCGTGAAAAGGATGATCCAAAGAGCCTCATCCTATCACATGACTGATACTGTGTTAATACCTGACAGTCTGCAAGAACAAAATTTGAACGTTAAATTTATTTCCCTGTGTGTGTGGGAGAACAGACAGAGAGCTTTCTCATACTCACTGAAACCTGACCTTAGAAAGAATAACATTAACAGAGAGACTACAGGGAAGTCAAGTATTCTAACAACTTTGAATCATCATGTCTTTATCTAGCATGGATTCCTAAAGAATTTGGGTCATCATTTTGGGCAGCAGACAAGTGTTCTGGGACATATCTTCTAAATCACAAATAACTGCACAGTTAACACCAGCATTAGCTGAGGTGCTGTCACTGGCAGTAGTCATACTCCTGAGCTTTCCCTTCTGTGGCCTGACCAGAGAATTCACTTCCTTCTTGATTTATCGCTGAGAAGGCTAATTCAACATTCCAGTTTACAAAACTACTCTGAAGCTTCCAGAGATCTAAAATATAAAGCCCTATATCTTGAAAACTACTATGTATGCTCAAGAATGTGGAAAGCAGAACCCTTTGTTCCATTTGGTCAGACATATCTGACTGTTCTTCTGAGGATTACTGCTCAACCACATGAAATCTCACTTGGCATTCATTTGCCTAAAATGAAATAAAAATCAATAATAAGATATTTCTGAGGAGTATGACCCAGAAGAGGACACAAATTTTAACTGCTCATTATCTTACATATCTGAAGTCCTTGTGAACACTTATCTTGTGAGAGATCCCTGATGTATCAAGCTTGAAAAGAAATACAGCCTGCCTCAAAGCTGTGAGAAGGAAGCTGTGACAACAGATCACCTAGTCTGCACCCAGAACCAAGCTGACATTCCTGTGTACTCATCCAAGTCCTTTAGGTTTTCCTTCAAGTTTCAGATAGTTCCCAGGCAACTGTAACAACATGGAATCAAGCATTGCCTGCTTGCTGCTCTACTCCATCTGCTCCCCTTTGGCATCATCTCAAAGAGGATGTTTTTGGTGAATAAGTAATATATCCGGGGCTCAGAGAATTTGTTTAAATATTTGTGACATAGTGACAAATTAAACTACTTTGCTGAAAGCTCACGGCTGTTCTGAAGCCCCTGAACACAGCTGCTCTAATCCCTTTGAAGTGAGTTACGATTATGGTCACATACTCATTTAAAATACTTTTAATCACACTTGGTTACAAACACTAACCCATATCCACCTTCATAGTATGAGCTATTAAGTTCAGCAGATTTCCTCTGAGTAGGAGTTAAATTCATTTTTTAAGTACAGTTATCAAAGAACACACAAACGTTTTCTGATCCTGTTTATTTTTACTGTGTCAGTAGTAGATCTTTATGAGCACACATATAGTGCACATACCCACTACAACTGGGGACAGGTAGCAGTGTAAGCCCTGTATGCCTAGATTACAGTTCCAGCTGGGGCTGACACAAATCCTGGATGAGGACCAGAGAAGGAGAGCTGACTACAGTGCTCCACTGGTTTCTGCAATTTATGAAGTTAGCATTAGCAGAGACCCTGACAACGCCGAGAAGGAAAATGTGTTTTCAGAACATCTCATAGCAGAAATGGATAAGGTTTTGAAAAAAACTCCAACAGGAAATTTTTTCATAAATACAGTTGGAATTTTCTGCATAAACAGCTTATTATTTATGTAGGACCCATTCTTCCAGAAGCTTTGCTAACTAGATTAGTTCATTGTGACACACTGAACATATGCTCTTAACTTGTCCTTTGATCAAAATAACAGCTTTGATCAGGTCTGTACCTCAGTATTTGCAATATGTCCTGTTTATCCCATTTCAGATCACTTACAACTGATAAACACAAAACAAATTCTACTTGCTGCGCTTAACCTAGCTTGGGCAAATATCTTGGATTTACAGTGTTCTGCATCCTCCTCTACTATAACTTTTAAACTAATGAAATGGAAATTGGATTTGTGAAGGCACATATTTATAAGAAATATGTATAAATAAAGAGGGTCTGGCTCAGAAAACCTGTTTCACTTGAATAATGGCAGTAGTATTTAGAAACCTAATTCTGTAATACTCTTAACCAAAGTTAAATAGCTCATCAAACAACAGAAGTTCATTTCAGTCCAAAACCAGCAAAGTTGGTTAAGTCCTTTCACATCAACACATGGATATGAAACAGCTGAGAAGGTCAACCTTAAGGAGACCTAGTGAAATCATAGATTGGAAACTGTCTGCTTTTTGTAATGGGAGTTTTAAGACACTACGTTCCTTCCACAACAAATCCTACTATTTCCTTTTGTATGTTGCCCGTCACTTACGAAAACTACAGTTGTGATATTGAAATTCTCCAAAGTATATCTGAATAGAATTGTCTTGCAGCTAACAGAACAAATGTGCTTGTCTGTTCCTACGGTTCTAATGTTTGAAATGAAAATAAAATGAAGCAGCAAATTTCTCTGTGAAACTGCAGCAAAACTTCACCTCAAAGAGAATCCCAAGAAGAGTATTTTCATTTGACTATTTTGCTTATTTCAGTTGACACCAGATCTTGTTCAAACATGACCAGACAAAAAAAAAAAAAAAAAAAAAGATGGTCCTAACAGCAAGTTCAGAAGTTTGGACCATTCCCAATATTTTGTTGAATCAAAACTCAGAGCCACATGTGAGAACTGAACGATTGTTCTGGGGAATGCCTTGTCTTCACTCCCCTCTTGTTAGACAAAGACATTCTAGTTGCTCCAGGAAATGACAAGCTGTTCATATTCTTCACTCCAATTGCTTCTTATTTGGAGACCCCCATCATTCAGAACCTTGGCACCTTTTCTGGTGGAGTACTTGGTTAGTGCTTGAATAATTCAATTAGTTTTATGAAATTATTTTGAATTTAAGTCAATGAGTTTGACCAATTTCATTCTTTAATCCACATAAAGTTTCAAATTGCATGTGCATGATCTGAGCTATTTATAACTCTGTCTTTAAAGACCTTGATAGCAGGAAAAAAGTCCTCAGATACACGGCATTTTTAGGTACAAAGGAAGATAATCAGGAGCAAGAGAGATAACAGTATAGTCAAGGAAGGGTCACAACAAAAGGAATTATTCTGAGATAGGACCTGATGGTAAACTCCTTGCACTAACTACACTGGCACTGTAACCCTAGCTGCAGCTGCTGAAATGCAGGGCTTATATTATTTCATAAAACCTGTGGATTATCTGCATGAAAATATGGTAATAAGAACTGCCTTGGCTCCACACATAAGCATCACAGCTGCAGAAGTCTCTGCCAACTATGCAAACACTCATTAGGCTGACATCACAGGCCAATATTTACGTTACTTTCTTGGGGAAAAAGAAGGGAAGAAGATAAAATAGAATGCTTAACCTATTGACTTTATGAACTATTTTCAACTGAAATGTTATGAGTAAGTTACACAAGTATCAGTATAATACTAAAATTCTCTTAAGACTCACATTAGGAGTAGGGTTTTCTAAAACCTGCAGATGTGAGTATCCTAATTTCAATGAGTATTACTTGAAATGTCTGCCTCATCCATATGTCACCTTTAAAGCAGTGGCAGAAGTTTTATTTCCCTGAATAACTAGAGGCTGATCACAGAAAGTACATGGGGAGACACTATTTAAACAAGAAAAGCAAACGCAAATCAACCAATCAAACATTATGCCAAAATTTCATGGACCCTCTATGTTATTTGTTACAGAGAAACAACAATGAACTTACAGTGCATTTTGAGTTCCACTCTTGCAAAATAAATAAATAAATAAATAAATAAAAATACACAGCTATCATGTTCCATTTAAGTCCTACCAGGATCAAAATCTTAAGTATACCGTCATTTGCAAGCACTGAGGTAGGAAAGAGGGCAGCTACAGAAGGAATTTTATTTTATTCTGTTCTTTTAAAGAAGAACTGATTATATTTGTACTGATGGTGATGGTTGTGTGGAGCACTGAAAAGTAATTAAATTTATAAATCTCATTTTTGTTTCCCAAAAATATTCAACAAATGATGAATAAAAATAAACATTGAACTAATTCCTCTTATGCTTTGCAGCATGACAACTTTGCCCCATACATAGAAATTATTTAAGTGAAAAAGGGTTCTATCTGATTGCTAGGAAACTATAAATATGTCGTGCACAACACACTAAGACGTGCACAAGGTCCTTATATTTTAGCAGCATATGGGCAAATACAGTTAAAGCCAACTCAAAAAGGCATATCTGTTCACCCCATGCTCGCATTTCTAAGGCACAGCTCAACAATAACATGAACGTAGCTTTAGAAGTCTCTGATAGATGAGCCTCCATATTGTAAACCAACAGCATTTTTGAAATGGATGTTTTATGTCCTGTCATGCCAATCACTCTTTAGAACAAGACAGAATTGTTCAGTTGAAGTGGCAGACTGATCATGCTAGCTCTTCAGCAGATATGTACAATATGAAATTTATGCTGTTCAGTTGCTAAGCCTTTACTCAGTAGCTTATTAGACTGCATTTTTCAAAATAAAACCCAGTGATTTTGCAGCAAGATTTAATTGCTGATAATTTAGATTTTAAATTTGGCATAGGAACTTATTAACATTAAACACTGGTGAAAAATATAGCAATAAAAAGAGAAACTATTATAAATAAGTAGATTTGATTTCGTTATTTACCTGCTTTAAAATGTGCATATTCAAACATTTAATTTTAAGATGCAACCATGAGATATTGGACTTTGCACAGCAAATATCGCACTGTGAACAAAAGTCCTGCTGCAGTTCTGCATTCTAAAACTTGTAAAAGACAAACAGGCAATTTATAAAATCCCACACTTGTAAAACTCACTAAGCTAACAACAGAAATTAAGCTACATATTAAATAAGCATAACTTGAATTGACTTACTAAGTTGCATTTTAAGTTTTACTGTAATTTATTCTGGCACTACAGAATGAGTGCAAAATTTATCATGCTACTCAATATTTAAACCCTAGCTGTTATTAAAGACTATGGAAGATGGTCTTCACCAAAATACAAATACACGTTGGCATGCAAATCCTCAACTACAATGAGTAATTCAGCAGCTCAGAGCAAATATTAGGGGAAAAAGGACTAAAAAAAACAAAAACAAAAACCCAGGTGCCTGGGCCGCACATCAGATAAGGAATCATTTCCCATCAAGGAATATAAAAGCAAAATGGTCTTACAAACTTTTGAAAGTAAAGTGAATACTTAGAGAAAGATGGACACGACAATGTGAACTCATACCCAACTGAACTATTAGTGTCATCATTTGCTATCCTGTTTCCTCAGCAACTTCTCTCCTGTGTCAGCAAACAACACTTTGTAACTTTTCTTTTGGGAAACAATTATCTGAAGCTTAAGGAAAAATTGTTTCAGGATCAGTAATCCTGATCTCTAGAGTTCAGGGCTATGTCTTTGTGACCCTGTGGTGTGCTACATGTTATCTTAATTCTCTATCGCTTATTGCAACTTCGCTAGTCTGGAAAGCCACATTTACAGTATCTTGTGGGTGCTACTCATGTCAAATCACTTTCATAACTATCGGTCCACTTAATAGAGAAACTGCAGTTTTGAATGCAAAACTGAAGTTAGGGAAGTTATCTGCTGAATAATATTATCAGTCAGTTGGGAAAAGAGTTAATACAAAAAAAAAACCTATGCTTTTTTTTTCTTTTCCATTGACAGGTCTACAGAGAGTACTTTTACATACCTGACAACCTGCAGGAGGTGTGCAGGTCTTATGATACAGTGGAAGATGACTATGTTTCTCAATTCCACATTGCCTTCACTTTTCTGTATACCCTTCAAGTAGCATATTTTATGAAACACACCCAATTAACTTTACATCGATACCAGAATAAACTTGGGCTTACTAACAGAATTGGGTTCTGGCCCTTAACATACATCACGCTGCCTTAGAATCTGTCACTTAATTATTTCATAAAGCAATTCAAAGAACCCATTATCTTTTTTTCTGAGCTTCCTAAATGTGAAGGTCCATATCTTCCCAAACGTGAAACAAAACAAAATCTGATTTTATAAACACAAGGATTGCATGAATTTATCAAAATCTTAGCTTCTTTTAAAAAATACATTATCACGTTATACTCCTACACTCCTCCTACTTCTTTCTTCTCCTGTTCTTGACAAATTTCCTTGCTTCCCATCTACACTGGTGAGGAATATAATTGAGGCAGATTATCTCTATACATGCTGCCTGCTGGGAGTTAAAAAAAGGTCAGGAAATCTAGCTGTACTCTACATAGCATATAAGCAAAACTGTTCTAGAAGAACAGAGCTCTTTTTAGATAGTTATGCTGCATATCTGTGGTGGCTACAGTAATGGTGGGGTTTGTGTGAGAATATGTGCCCAGCACTGCAGCATTTCAGATACAAGTGGCCTGAAGAACAGCAGTTCTAAGTGCTTTAGATCCCTCAATGCTTCTGAAAGGCCAAGGAAGGCTGTAGCACTAACCAAGTTATGGAGAGGATATACTCATAAAAATAGAATGCAATTAAAAGCAGAGCTACTCAGGTAGGAAAAAAATTCTCCTATTTTAAGGCTCTGTAACTTTAGGAATTGCCTCTAAGTATTACAACATTTTTGGTTAGAAAATATTGTTTCTTCAAAGGCTGAATTTTGTACCATAGCAACCATCAAAGTGCTATTCTCCATAGCATCAGCAATGCACAGTGACCACAAGAGAATAAAAGAAATATATCTGACAAAAACATGGTCTCCTTACAGAAAAGTTAAACTCATTCCTCATCAGCCAAAATTAATATTCTAATCCAAGCAATACCTGTCTATGTACTTAAGTTCATACACAAAGTTAAATTAAAGTTATGTAAGGGAACAGTCCCTGAAGGAGCAGAGATGAAATGTGTATGTGACATCATTTGTGTTTGCACTGTACTGTTACTTGTGCCTACCTTTTCCTTGATATTTACTGGAGAACTGATTTCTGCCATGTCTCTTCTTATGAGAATACTGTCTGTGAAAAGAATAAAAAAAACACAAGAGATCCATTTTTAATCCCAACCTGACAAGGGTACACAAATACAAATTGTATGTGATTACACATAAGCATTGGAGAAACTTGAGAAAACTTACCTTTCCTGCTCAATCTTGCAAAAACAAAAAATAACAAAAAAAACATAAAACAAACCCTAAACAAGTTCAAATCTCATACTCTTCCCAGATTAGTTGTACACACACATTCTAAAAATGCTTCTGAAGTATGAATTGGGATAGGAGGGGTATCATGCTTCTCCTAGCCATGTTTCTTGGACCCTATTCATTATTACTTGATACACCTTTGAGGTTTAAGGAAGAGGAATACCTTAAATGAATTCAACATCTCCTTGTTCTCCTATTCACCAGAAATAATATTTTTGCAAAAAAAAAAAATCACTTTATTGAAGATCCCATCTTAAAAATAAGTTAAAAGAGCTACTACTGCACAGTTTTGTGGGTTTTTTTTCGAAACTAAACTTAAGGATTTAACCACATGCTTCCTTATTTAAGCTAAAAGGGTCTGAATGGTTAAATCTCCAAGTCTGTTCTGAAAATTTAGTCACATAATGGAATTTGCATGTGATTAAGAAACCCTGCAATATCCTATTTCCAGTTACTCAGCCACATAACTGAGAGATATTACACCACATGATGAAGAATTAACACAGAAGGGAGTCCACTTGCCTAATCCTGATTCCATAAAAACCAATGACCTTAGATTTCAATAAGAAACAAACTTGAATCTTCACATTTTTTAAATTAAGTCACACATGAAGAATTACAGCGAAGACGAAGTCAAATGATATAAAGGCTTGGCTTAGTTGCTAAATTTAACTCCAAACTCCAAATGTTTATATTATACAATTTTCTAATTGATAGAAATATTATTTATTATTTATCTTTTATTCACTTGTTTTCTAAATAAAAATATAAGGTTCAGGGAAGCACGTTTTCAAACTTAAGACTTTGTGGTAAGCAGGAAGAAGATGGTAGGAAAAAGAAATGGGAATGCATTTTTGAGTTTGTCTGATGGTGAGTACACACAACAAAAAGGATGCCAGAAGAAGACAAAAAAACCCCATAAAAGTAACCTTTATTAAAGTATCATTAAAAAATGCCTAAAATGAGTAAGGTTCCTCCTGCCATCTGTTCTACTATGTCATGAACACATTTTATCTGTCTATATAAAGCACATACCTTTCATCTATCTCTACTCAGTGGCTCAACCAGTTTGCAAAGACAGACCCCAAGTCTGGCTATGTATCTGGTAAGATTTCTTCCTGGCAGCTGGGTCACTAATGCCTTACCATCTGCTGAATACAGTATTTCAGATTAGAAGACCCCCACACTTCATTGTTGTTTCTCAAATCGAGGATCAAAGAGCTCGAATTAGTTTCTTTGTCATATCCATCTAATGACAGCAGAATGATAAAATGTCAGGAGAAAGCAGGCAGGAAGACTACATGGAACGTGAACTTGGGACAACTGTCATGGTTTTGTGACTTTTGTTGTTGGTATTCCACATCATAACATCATGTACTGCATTGGGAGTTAAAGACTTAATGCTCCAGTTCTGTGGATCATTGATTGTTACAGGTATACCTGTCTCAGAAGAGAAATATGTACTCCAGAGGACTTAGTGTTGCTTTGCACCTTTTTTTCCCCCATTTTCCACTCAAGAGGGAAAGATAAAAACTATTCATGTGTCACAAAACACAAGCTCTTTCCCTTTTGGAGCAGGTGCTCCTTAGCAGTCTCACCTTCAGCGTTAGCATAAGGCCTTCAGTTTTTGGACACTCTCTCTAATTTTATTTGATTTATTAGCTTCAATTCCAATTATATTTTATTATATTGTGTTATTTTGCCTTCTGCTATGAGTAAGAGACAAAGAGACACAAAAGTAAACCACTGACAGACAACTCGATTTCCAATATTTAACAAGAGAACTTAACACTGTCTCAATCCCTATATAACATTTTTCCTTTTACTTCAGTTGTCTGCTGTTTCTCATGCCAAGGAAGCACAGAGCAGGAGATGGAGGCCACCAAATTTCCACAGAGACAGGAAAACCTAGCTCTAAAAATCACACTACCTCATCACTATCCCTTAAAGCTTTTCAGAAGAACATGCTTTCTATCTATCAACATCAAGCTATGTGTTGTGTTGATATTCTTCTGTTTTAATATTTTAATGGTTATTTTACTTGTTTACCCTCATATCTATTATCTAGCAGCTTCAGCAACATTACAGACAAACAAGTCTGTTCTCTTGCATACACTTATACCAATACATACATTGTAATAAGTTAAAAAAGCACAGTATCAAGAGAAACAACTGAAAAAAAAAAACCCTAGGAAAACTTTGGAACACATCACAGAAAACAAATACAACAAGGTTTGTAGCCAACAAACCCCTGTGATCCTAAAAACTATTAATATATAAAACCAACAAATAATGGGAAAATATGTCACTAAATCTTCAAATTCTGCTTTTTCAGCATACTGTACCAATTTTGAACCAAAACTGTATAGTGTAAAACTACATCTTGTATGAAGTAAATTAATGAATAAATAATGATCTTAGAGAAAAACCCAAACCTGCCAGTTCATGTTAGTTTGAAGACAGTAGCTAAATAATGCACCTAATTTTAAATTTGCTGATTAAACCATGCAACAACAGCACTTAGCCATATTTAATCTTTGTAGCAATGCTCTGACCCACTTTAAAATGAGACACACAACACCTTGCCAGAGTTGACTCGCCTCTCCTTTGCTCCGTGTTCCAGGTCTTACTACAATAATTACTACAATAATAGTTTTCTACTGATGAATGTGATGCTGGTTCAAGCTGGCTTACAATTGCAAGTTGTACCAGGACTGAGCAAGCCACACAAAACAGATCTTCAAAAAAGAGGTACGTTTCTTCTCGTCTTCTTGCCGCCCCCCCCCCACCCCACATCCTCCATGATCCAACCAGATCATGAACTAAGGCAACATCAGTTTTTGTAAATAGAGTCATTCCTCTACAGTTCAGACTTTTCATTAATATGCATATTATGGATGTCAAGATGAAGATGCTAAAATTGAACTGGAGCTATTTTCCTTTCACTCTCTACAAGGGCAGATATTCAAATAACCTGCATCAAACACTTGCTCTTTTATATAACTCACAGTCCAGCACAACTAGCTACATAAAATACAAAATATTCATTGAAATCTCAGTGTATCATCGTTTTTTAAAAATATCCTCTACCACTATATCTAATAGCTAATTGGTTTTCTTATTGCAGCAGATCAATTTATCAATTTATTGAGTTGACTACTTCCCTCAATTTTTTTAAATCCCATTTTGAAAAATTGCCGTATTTCTAAATCCTATGACGAAAGATTATAGCACATGAATAATTTCATGCACAAGAATGGTCCCAATTAAATTTTAAAGCTTTGGCTGAAGGCTTGGATCTAAATTTGAACAGCCTCATTCTGATCTGCAGTACTTCAGAGAAGCTTCTTCATGCCTGAGCTGTGCAACATCAGAATGTGGCCCACAATGGCGTTCTAAAGGTAGTGCAGTGTTCTGTATGTCAGCACCTGCATAAAGACACAGCTGCAGAAAAGCCTGTAGCAGATTTTCTGTAGTGCCTAAATTTTTCAGTTAGCATAAACACTGAACGTATTATGTATAAAACATTCTGTATAAAGGGTTCTCAGGTGCTTTGTCTCTCTGTATCTCTTGCTCAATTTTGTGTTCTTGAAAAGTTAATGTACCATCAACAAGGCTTACATGAGAAGGGAACGACAGATAAGAAATACTAGAGAATCCTATGTTTAGACAAGTTGTTAATTTCTGATTGCAATTTTCAGATGTGTTTCCTGGAATAGGAGCTCGCTCTCAGTTGCTTGTTACATCCTGATCTCAAATACTGATGGAAGCACATTATTTTTTACACCTGTTACATACTTGTGAAGGAGATGGTATACTATGCCTTGTAAACTGAAGTGTCTCAGTGCAACAAGAAAAGAAAAACACAGTAGTGACACTTCAAGGGAGTGCTGCAGAGCAGACTAGATATCAAGTCTGCCAGAGCTTATTTTGCTCCTCTACTAAAATAAGCAACTCACATTGCTCTTTGCAGGTTTAAGCTAAGGTAAAACTTCACTGGGGCTAGCTGAAGTTCTGGCACATTCTGTTCACCTGACTTTACTGCAAGCAGCAACATCCAGCAGGGCAGGCAGTCAGGTATGGCCTTTAACCACTGCAGCACAACATGCCTGAGCTCACCTGTCACAGCCTGCTGGGTACATGGCTGCTTGCCCAGCCTTTACAGCCATTTCTTTTCTGCCCTCAAGCAGCTTCGAAGTCTCACTGTTGCTGTGTTCAGCCTCCAAAGAACATCTGCTATCTTTCAGCTAGTACTACCTCCTGGGATTTGTCACTCACAAAGCACTTCTGCCTAGGCAGGCCTTGGGGTGAAGCTGCCAGACTCCTTTTGTGAAACATTCTGCATAGGTGGGGTTGCCTGCAATTCAAGCATCAGAGAATCAGGAAACAAGAGTATTCGCCCTGCCCTGCTGCATAATCCTGCAATAATCACCTGGTGCATTTAAACTTCAGATTTACAAACAGGATCAGAAAAAGAAAAGACATACTTCTCCCCCCTCCAACAAAACCAAAGGCATCAGCCCACAAATACACAGAAGGGAAATGTGTCAGTGATGCCAGGCAGATAAAATTTGTAAAATCACCCCAGCAGCAAGCTTTACAGAACAGAGTGTGACAGCTGTTCCACCACTTCCAACACTGAAGATGTAACTTATCTTCAGCAATAGAGAAAAGACATCTCCCCACAAAATATCACAGAATAAGCTTGTTTGGGAAGGTTTCCCACATCTACATGTAGAGATGAGCGAAGTCTCCTACACCACCAGAATGATATATGCCCTTATCTGCCCACTGCAAGTGTTTCCTGTTTTAGTGCTACCCCCTATACAACAGGAATCCCAGGCTTCAATGATCTGACTCTTCTACCTGTTTTTGCAGCCATCTGCTGCATCTTGTGCAAACCCACTCCCTTCCCTTCATTATGCTGATTTTCTACAAACATCACATGGTTAACATTTTCCAAGTTCCAATCAGCACCCAAAAAAAACCTCTATCAGTTTTCTTCCTGTACTGTCCTCCTCTCTCCTTCACTAGTCATGCAACAGCACAGCTACATATCCTTTGGGTTCCAGTACAGCAACACAAGGCAGGAGATAACTCTACTGCTGATAAACTTATCAGCCCCACCAAGCACGACTATGCACAATCACTGAGAAAGCTTTAACATGAGCACAGAAATATGTTCATAAGCTCCAGTTTAAGTGACAAAATTGTAAAGTAGATCAATGCAAGAATGTAGATTTTTTATTTATAATTAAGGATCATTTACTTATTTCCAAGTAGTTCAGCTAAAACACCCTAGATCAAAGAAGCTGACATTCTTAGTCATGCCCAAAGCTATGCCAGTGTGGTGCGGGTACTTGCCTCCACTATCTTGAAACAAGCAACAGATATGTTTTTCTAGTTTTTATAGCCTAATTACTAAAGATGAACAGGATTGTTAAAAAATAAACATATTAAGAGCATCTAGAAGACATTAACAAGCATACTCCTGGCTGCTTTTAGCTTTCTGTCCCATTTGAAGTGAAGATATTTAGAAAAAAGAATGAAGTATAATTAACAGAGCTGATATTTTCCCAGTACTGTTTTAAACCTTTCTAAAGTCTCCACCCTGGAACAGCCTATGCATTTATTTTGTATTTCTTACTTCACAGGAGTTTGAGTTTATCCACTTCAGGCTGCTTAAGTGTTTGGGTAAATTCATTATCTGAAGACTTTAGTGTCTCCTCCTTTAAAACTTATATACATAAGTGCAGAGACACTACAGAGGTCGTGCTCCTCTCAACTACAGAATGCAGCAGTTCCCCCTTCTGCTCAGCTAATGCAGCCTGATTGCCTGATGGTTACCACACTGCCTGAAATCCACTGGCTGCAGAGCTGTAAACAGGATGCAGGAAATAAGACGTCTCACTGATTCCACATGTAAGTCTGGATTCCAACAGAAAACAGGTTTGTGCTTCCCCCTGTTCATCACCTCCTCCCTGAGAATTTCTGAGATGTCTAATGCGACAGTCTGCAAAAGGAGCAGATGTCTCAAAGATACAACAGCCTAACAGACTGCTTGCTTGGAAATAGGTAGCAAGACATTAAAGTTCAGAAAGTACGCAAAGGTGTATCAGAAACTCAATTATGTCATTTAACACCATAAAATCTATGGACCTTTCTGTTGTAATAAGAGAGAAAGCACAGAGGTGAGTAGTACTGGAAAGGTATGGATTTGATAGGTGGACTGTTTCATGGACAAGGAACTGGTTGTGAGATTGTACCACGAGAGTGGTGGTCAATGGCCTTTCAATATCTAAATGGGATTAATAAGAAGGAAGGGGACAGACTCTTCAGCAGGGTCTGCTGTGGCAGGACAAGGGGATATGTTTCAAACTAAAAGGAGAGGTTTAGACTGGATATAAATAAGTTCGTTTGTTTTTTTTTTTACAACGAGGCTGGTGAGGCACTGGAGTAGGCTGCCCAGAGACATGATGGAAGCCTCGTTCTTGGAGACATTCAAGGTCAGGCTGAACAGGGCTCTGAGCAAACTGATCTAGCTGCAGACAGCCCTATTCAACGTAGGGAAGTTGAACAAGATGATCATAAGGGCCCCTCCCAACTCAAAAGGCTCTGTCATTCTATGATTCCTTCACATCTGGATCAGCTTCCTTTAAACCCTGTCTCTTACCCTTGCTGAACTTGTTCCAAAAGCAGGAATGGTTCTAAGCAGGCATCACAGCAACACTGGGATGTCCAACCGCTGTCACAACAAGATGTTTAAAGATTAGCAAGTCCTGTGACCTACCACACCAATCTTGCTGGACAGTCTTTGAATACTGAGCCTATTCTATCACAGAATGGCTTATGATGGAGGGAACCTTAAAGACCATCTAGCTCCAACACCCGATTCATGGGTAGGGTTGGCAACCACTAGATTACACTGCCTAGGGCCCTATCCAATCTGGCCTTGAAGGCCTTCAGCAATGGGGCACCCACAACATCTCTGGGCAATCTGTCCCAAAGCCTCACCACTCACTGAAAAAAAAATTTCTTAGTAATATCTAACCTAAGTCACCCCTCTTTTAGTTTAAAGCCATTCCCCCTTGTCCTATCACTATGAGACTATGTAAGAAGTCAGTCCCCTCCTGCTTGTAAGCTCCTTTCAAGTACTGGAAGGCTACAACGAGGTCACTCTGGAGCCTTCTCTTCTTCAAGCTAAAAAAGCTCAAATCCCTCAACCTTTCTTCACAGAAGTGATCCAGCACTTTGTTCATCTTCATGGGTCCCCTCTGGGCCCACTCCAAAAGCTTGGCATCCTGCCTATACTGAAGACCTGAGGCTTGAACACAGTACTCCAAATGGAGCCTCACAAGGGCAGAGTAGACAATCACCTCCCTCACCCTGCTGGCCACTCCTCTTGATGCAGCCCAGGATATTGTTGGCCTTCTGGCTGCGAAAAGCACACAGCTGGTTCATGTTCAGCTTTTGATCCACCAGGACTCCCAAGTTCTTCTCCACAAGGCTGCTTTCAAAGAGTAGGTCTCCCAGCCTGTACTTGTATCTGGTATCGCCTCAACCCAAGTGCTACACCTTAACACTTGGCCTTGTTAAATCTCAATAGATTCTCATGTGCTCACTTTTCAAGATTGTTCAGGTCCCTCTGGATAGTATTCCTCCCTTCTGCTGTGTACCAATCAGCTTGGTGTCATCAGCAAACTTGCCCAGGGCACGCTCAATCTCACTGGGTCACTGATAAAGATGCTGAAGAGCACCAATCCTAAGACAGATCCCTGGGGAACACCACTCGTGAACAGCCTCTACTTTATGTGGACATAGAGCCACTGACAAAAATCCCACCAATGCTATCCATGCTGAGCTCTCCCTTAGCACACATTTCAGTGTGGTTTCCCCAAAATATCAGTGTCACTGCACTAGCTGCAACTAATGCCTCATGACTGACACCACATGATGGTTAGAACTAGAGCTGCCATCCCAGTGATAATGTAGATATAAGAATCTGCTAACTTTGTAAAATGTCTCAAGCTGAAAAGATCTAAATCATCTGCTTATATTTAGATCATTAAAACCACCCTGCATCCGAGCAATAGAAATCAATTTCTTCCAAAAAAAAAAAAAGCTTAACCAACTACAGTACTTTTAGGATCAACCTTTAAACAGCCAGTATTCCATTTGTGAGTAAATACGGTACAGGCAACACTATACCACAGTGAAATCAATCAAAGTGATTCTCATAGCCTCTGGCTCACAAGAGCAGAAAATTAAGGAGAACAGCTGAATTCAGCCAGCTGTAAAATAGATGACTGCATCTGTGGTAACAGTAAAAATATATATATATAAGTGGTAACATTTTGCTGATCTTTCCTTGTACCATTCAAGAAGAAATTTAGTCTAACATATGGTTACTATGCTCTAGAATACCAACCACTAGAAGTTATTTTTCTTCTTTACTGATACTTCAGGCTGAATTCTAAATCCATCTCTTCCATCCATGGCCAAATGCTGGCTTCTGCTCTTACCATTTTAGTAATGAAACAAATGAAAGCTCTGCCATATGAGATATCTGAATCAAAACATTGACAAAAGGTCAACTCTGTATTATTTACACTAAATTATAGGGATGGAGAATCAGGCTGCAGAAAAGGACACATGAAATTCCTGTACAGAGCAACGTAACCATGTTGCAACAGATGCGTATCAGTACAATGACAATATTCTTTAACTTCTGAGATAGGAGAGGAAACAAACACATTCCTAGAAAAGATAATTAAAAAATAATAATTAAATTAAATCACCTGCCAGAATCATCACAGCATCATCATTTGACACCAGCCATCCCCATCTAGCTACCCTCTAATTTGAATAAAACTTTTTTCTTCCTAACAGCACATACATTCTTACACCTACAGTTACCTCCTATACTAAACACAGGGAGTGAACAACCACTCGCTTACATGAGATGCAAACACTGCCCTCCTGATGGCCACGTGCCCTTCATCCATCCAAAAGTGTTCTATTTGTTACCTCACATTCTTTATCTGTGCATTAAAAAAAATGCAGAACACTTTCTTGACACCACTCCATTACCTGAAAAAAAAACACTCACCAGCAGGCTACAATAAGGTACAAACAAAAAGTAAATACTAAAAATGTTAAAATACAGTAAGCTGGGACATCACTCACCAAATTTTTGTTTCAAAGTAGGAAATAATCAATTCATTACAACTGGACCTTCTGAAAGAATGATTCCTGTTCCATAAGTACCTCAGATAAATGTTTATTTGGACAAAGGGAAACACCTCAAATGGAAAAGACTATGAAAACTCAACCCAGCAATTCAGTAATAAAGGAATGTCACCCACCTACAGGTATTGAAGACCTACTGCCTGTTCCAAATCACTCTGCAGTAACACTAGAAGTGTGCTTTAACTCCTAGATTACTCAATAAGAGGAGAAAAGGAATTTACCTATTTTTCATCTTCTCCTCAAACCTACCTACTGGCTTCCTAGCACCAGCCAAGAGCCAGCAAAGGCATTTCCCTGCTCCGAAGCTCCAAAGGAAAGAATTCCAGCAGTACCCTATCAGTAGCAAAACTGTCATGACTGCCCAGGAGGATGCAGCAACTTGCCTGGCTCCTACAGTTCCCCGCTGCAGGGACTGTGCCAAGGGACTCCATTCCCTCCCTGTTCCACAAGTGTGATGTTTGTAACACTGCTGAGAGCCTAAAGCCTGTGTTCTGCTGGCTGGAATCTTAGAGTAGCATCTGAAAAGAAACACTGATCAAGCATAACCTGAACATGTATAAAATTCCTGGACTTACTACATGCACCTCACTAGAGAGACAAGTCTAGTTTTATTTGGGTTCAAATACACAGCCATTAAAATGTTCCTGTCTGATGTGTGGGATAGAGGGATGGGGGAATCTGGAAAGAATTTCAGATTGAGACAATTCACTTTCCACAGCAATGCTTCTCAAAGTAGTTCAACACTGCTAGATGCACAGGGCTGATGCTGAAACACATGTTGGAGCAACTCCTTTAAATTCAAGGATTTATGTATAATTTCATCCGCTGCTTGCACAGCAAATGAAGGACAGCACAGCAGAGCTCATGATCAGAGAAAGATCCTCTAGGGAGAGCACTTGGGATATAGTGGCTGGAGCTGCCCTGGCTGAACATGCAGGGAAGCATGATGACAGCCAGCAAGTTTACAGTGAGCTCTGGGTAAGGAAGAACTTCAGACGTGCTCTGAAAGTACTCCCTAATGTTTTCATGAATTCTGATAAAGACAGATACTCAAAGGGAGGTAAAGAAAGTCCTACAGAAATCTTATGCAGATAGGTGTTGGGTGACTAAAGAATGTTTAAACCATATGTAAACTTTGGAGTTATGCATATGTTTGAAGTACTTATTTGATCTAAATGTGTCAGAGCTGTATAAATCTTGCAAGATTGAATCCTGAAATTAAATGCAGCCTTTCATTTTCATACAGTGTAGGTCCTCTGAAGATGTATTTTCTTAAACACTACTTTAAATTAAATTGTGTACATGCACATTTGAACATACGTATAAGAAATGCTAAAATATCTTTATAAATTACTACAGCAACATGATGCATACATGAAAACAGATCCAGACCCAGCAGCACTACCCTGTTTACAGTACCCAAAATCACACCCTATACTGGAAGCAATATTATTGATATTTTGCTGTTCCTAGACTTAGACACAGCTTTCTCTTCCCTCCCCCACTTTCCTACTCCCAAGGAAAATCTTGATTTCCTATGTTAACAAAAGGTATTCCTAGAAACAGCAACAACAACAAAAGCACTAAATAATCTAACCTATAATTACTTATTGTTCAAACAGGCCCACCACCTAGTTGCTACTGCACACTAAATAAGTGGCTATTAAAGTGTTTACTGGACCTTGAACTGCACCTTTTTTTTTAGTGAAAGAAAAGAAAGAAACCAGTTATTCTTAGTAGTTGAAACCAATGATACCCAGGTATTACTGTTCACAGGTATATCAACATTAATGTAAAAGTCAGTCAATGCAGATTGAGTATCGCCAAAAAAGAAGCCAGGGCACCTTAACCAGTCTCCCCCTGACAATCAGGGAGACAGAGAACCATTCTGCTTCTGAAGGTCAGTATCACATGAGGTGCTCCTGACGTGCACGGACTTAGACCACGATTTAGCCAGGCACAGAAGAGGATTAAAAACAAAAATAAAAATGTAGACTTCTTAATTGGCCAGAGACAACCCTGATGGGCAAATAGCATCAGGCAGATTTTTTTTGTATCTATCCAGAATTTCTAC
Organism: Cyrtonyx montezumae; assembly: GCF_038088225.1. NCBI lineage: Eukaryota > Metazoa > Chordata > Aves > Galliformes > Odontophoridae > Cyrtonyx > Cyrtonyx montezumae. Next base: position 10,584,536 of record NW_027072078.1, on the reverse strand, counting down.
AAAGGAATAATTATAAGACTTTTGTATGATGAAGTAATATATTTGCTTTGTGGGATCTAGCATTCAAAAGCATCAGGTTAAGTTACTGCTTGCAGTTCCCAGCTGTGCCTTATCTGTTGGAACTGTCAAGTGTACTGACAGGTACCATACACAAATTGCCTGTGCAAATGTATATGTACTAGCAGACTTCAGATGAGCAGCACACTGAAACAAATGCCCAATCTGCTACATTTCCACTGCCACTGCTGTTAATTATCAATGCTACTATAGCAATTACAAGCTCTTACATACCTTGTATAGGCACTGTCAAAGAAACAGTGCTAGATCACAGAATTAACTCACTAAGCAAGTTGAATTTTCAGCTTCTCAACTTGCTCTAACCATTCTGTAAGCAGTAAGAACTGGCACGCAATAAACTGAGCTGGCTGGGAATTTTCCAATCAAATGGGGCTTTTGTTGGAAAAAAGTATTACTTCATCACAACTGGAACATTTCTCAGAAACATCTGCTGAACAAAGCTTCTCCAAAAAAGCCATTTGAATTCCCTGTGAGCCAGTTATCCCTCCCCACAGAGTCCATATCACAGTAAAACTTAGGATGAGAGAAGTTCATATCAAAGCAGGAAGTTACTGTGGTTTATGCATTCAAGGAAGAGCCAACAACAGCACAGTCAAGCAAGGCCCTGTATCAGTTATGCCTTCATTCCCCTAGAGTCCCCTCAAGTAGTGACAAAGATGACTCCTGAAGAGCTCTTGTTTTAAATGTCTAACAGTATACATTTTCATGAAGTCTTGCATAAAGCTGGCATCTTCATTTACAAAGGGCAGTCACACTCGTCATTAAGACTGACTTCTTACTGTAGACAAATCATGCAATCAGAACTATGAAATAACACCTCTGATTTAGCTACAGTGAAATGAGCAGAGCTGGCCCTGCAAGCAACTGAAGTGAGCTGCAATTAGATTCTGTGGTTAACAGAGCACTGCTGCTGGCATCCACAGAACCAAGGACTTGGCTAGAGAGTGCTGGCTCTATAGTAACTCAATATTTGGACTCTTCTCTCCAAAAATGAAAATGTGTCCCATATATGAGAAGCAGCTTACACAGGAAGAGAAGTCTAACTCCACCAGATGTCCTCCTTAGAAACACAGAGCTCCCAATAACGATCACCAGGACACGTCCCAGTTTCATCCATCACTATTTTTCTTGGGGGTTCTGGTCATTAGCTGAGACCAGAGAGTCTAACCACCTTGTTCACAATCTGAGCACAGCAAACATGGAATGCTTTGGCTTCTTTTAGACTGGTCTGAACTACACTGTCAGAGGAGAAATACAGTAAGCCTTTCAGCACCTTATCCCCACGTACGCCCTGCTTTTAGACAGGACACAAATCACAGCCTTGGTTCTCAATTCTAGCAGAGCACAGTCTCCATCTCACTGCCCACAAAGGATTTTGTCCTAAGGATTCTTAAAACATTTTTTCTAACTTAGTCAGAGAGCATACTCCAAAGATGGAACAAAAGATGCGAGCTATCTCTGACCCCCCAGAAAAGAAACTACTATCACAAGTATGAATATTTTCAAAACATACTTCCCTGCAGGCTGCTCCTTTATGAACACATTCACTTCTCCTAAGTATTCAGAGAAACTTTCACACAAATCAGTGTTTCAATTAAAAAGGCGAGAGTTTTTGTAGAAACACAGAAAACTCATTGCATGTTGTGCGTTTACCATGTCACCATACAATCTTTACAATTTCACTCAAAAGAGAAATGTGACACGTCCACTAAGAGATTTACGATGGCCACCTTCAACTTTTATATTCATACATGTCACGTACATTTGCCCAGTGCTAGTACCTAATGTCTGAAAAAAAGGAAACATCACTTCCATACTCAAGCAAATGAGAAAGGAAGACCCAGGGAACTACATGCCAGTGAGTGTCACTTCTGTGCCTTTGAAAACAATGGTGCTGAACCTCCTTGAAGAGATGTTAAGGCACATGTGAGATACAGAGGTGATCTGAGACAGCCAGCATAGCTTTACAAAGGGCAGATCCCGCCTAGCCAATCTAGTGGCTTTCTATGAGGGAGTGATGACACCGGTGGAAAAAAAGCAACTACTGTCATCTACCTGCCTTTGACATAGCCTGGAGCACACCTCCCATGAAGAAAGACTGTGGGATTTGGGCTTGTTTAGCTTGGAAAACAAAAAGCTTCAGGTAGACCTCACCGCAGCCTTCTAGTACTCGAAGACAGACCACGAGCAGGAGGAAGACAGACTTCTTACATGGTCTGATAGCAACAGAACAAGGGGGAATGGCTTTGAAGTAAAAAAGGGCAGATTCAGATTAGATATTAGGAAGAATTTTTTCTGTGAGTGATGATGCATTTGGACAGGTTGCTCAGAGTGGTTGTGGATGGCCCACTGCTGAAGGCATCCAAGGCCAGGTTGGATAGGGCCCTAGGCATCCTGATCTAGAGCTTGTCAACCCTGTCCATGGCTGGGTGGTTGGAACTAGATGATCTTTAAGATTCTCTCCAACTTAAGCCATTCTATAATTCTATGATTTTGTGATGCGTTTCACCACCTGTAACAAGTGATTATCCAACGTATTTTTAGCAGAATTGGAATAAAGGGCTTTCAATAACACAGTAATGTACACATCCAAAAAATAAAGAACATCTTCACAAACTCAAGTCTCCTTTAACCTTTATGACTTCCTCATAAAATTCTGTGAAAGCTCAACTGTTTTCAGTCAGACTCTGACCTGAAGTATTGCTTGAACTGTCAGCAAACAGCTACTTGTTATTCTTGACAACAGCATACAAGACCAAAAATAACAGGTTGCAGGGATGCAGCCACTGACAGTACAGTGATTCACTTAAATTTCTTCATCAGATTTGAATTAAGATTCCGCTCTTTCTATCTTTTCTTTTGCATTCTCCTAGCGTAATTACATAACTCTAACTCTTAACGTGTTAACTTTAGAAGCATTTTATGTCAAGCGTCATTATTATCTCAGAAAATAAGAGTTATTTTTAGGCAGAAAATTACATATTGATACAGACAGCGCCAACATGCATCTATAGGCAATTCCATAACTACCTGTTTCTGAGACCGCTTGGCCAGATCTACACCAAAAGTTTCTTCAGAACTGCTCTTGCAGAACACAGCACAGTCAGGTCAAACATGCAGCATCAATTCAGAAAAGCTCTTAAGCGCTCCTGAATTTCATGAAATTTAAATAAATGTTTTCAAACATTCTTCAGAGAAAGATGAACTTAAACACACACTTGTTGAACTGTTTCAGAAGTTCTCGTGATATGAACATGAAATTTCACATCTGTAGATAGATAATTTCAATTATCTATTCTGGACACCTTATAACAGGATTTTTGTTCTTTGGGTAATTACTTAGGACTACATTGCATTAAAAAGTAAGCATACTGAGCTTCACTGGGATGGAGTTAATTTTCTTAACAATAGCCTATACAGTGCTGTGCTTTGGATCTGCAGCTGCAATAGCACTGATAACACACCAGTGTTTGCCTATTGTTGAGCAGTGCCTGCACAGTGTCAAGGCTCTCTTCTTCCTCACCTACACTGTCCCAACTGCAAATATGCTGAGGATAGGCAAGAGTTTGGAAGGAAGGGGTGATCTGCAACGGCTGACCCAGACTGGTCAGAGGGATAATTTCATGCTATGCATCATCAAGCTTAGCAATAAAAACTGGGGTAGAGGCTTTTCCATTGTTTGAACAGCAGCAGCCTTGTAAACGAGATAGGCTGGGCATCAGCCCACACATGGAAAATGGTGAACCAATTGACTTTGCTTTCCTTGCGTTATTTCCCCTCCTCCCCCCAACCTTCCTTTACCTATTATACCATATTTATTTAAAGCCATGAATCTTTTCACTTTCGCTCTTCCTATTTTCTCTCTCTGTCCCACCAGTGTGGGGTGGAAGAGTCATTGATCCACTTAGCGAGTGCTTGGCTGTTGTACAAGGTGAACCTACAGCAAGTCACACAGAAAACCCACATCAGGTTAGTGTGCTATACTCTCCTCAGTTTCTGATGTAAAACCTTCTCCCAGTATTTAGTGTCTGCAAGATCCCATCATTTCTGTAGTTATTTATATGGCACTCTAACTCCAAATAGCTGAGCTGTAAATAGATTAAGAGTATTATTACTAAATTATTTTATTGATGGGTGCTGACATAGAAAGAGACATTTCTACCATGAAAACATTTTCAGAATTGATTAGAAGTGTTGGCCTTATTTCTATAAGGTACATCAACACACACCTGCCATCTTTTAATAGCAACCTGGAGGTTTCTCAGAGCTAGAAAATCAGTCCTTTATTAGCCTGAGGGATATAATGACCTCCTTTATCACTGCGTCTCCAATTACACGATTTGGTTCACTACCTTGGCCCTCCAGTGACTTACCAGCAACAATTTCCCTATTTTCAGAGCCACAGGGCATTATCCTGATTGTGAAAGGCCAAGCACAGCTGAGAAATTACCATCTTTTAATTGAAACCACTGAAAACCTGCTCTGATCTTCTTAAAAATTCCTGTGTTATTTAACATTTCTGACAAGGGAATAGATGCTTCCAAGGTATCCCGGGCTCTATGCAGGTCATCTGCTTCTGGTGTGTTAAGGTCTGGCCAGGACCTGACCCAATGATTCACTTAGCTGTACTAAGTAGTCAGACAAGCAATATTTCAGCACATCCTTGGCCACAGTCAGGACCAGCAGATGTGTGGGAACAACTTTGAGCGCCCACATCTACCCTCCTTTCTTTGAGGAGAAAAAAATGCTCACTGCTCATAGCTACCACATTCCAAGTGCTAAACCTTTACCTAGAAGACAGTCTATTCAGCCACTCCCTCTAAGCCTTCCATCACCAAATGCTTTGTCTGTCATTTTCTCATGTAGAAACTACATTAAAAAAAAGTTTAAAAGAAATTCTTAAGAAAGTAGTTTTGCAGAAATTTGGTATGTGCAGGACATGTAAGGACATGTGCAAATAAGCCCTCCTTCTGCTTATTATAATAACATCTGAGCATTCCATAAACCTCAGTACAAGATCTATTTATGCTCCCAACACCCATGCTCAAGTGCAGAAGAATAGTATTATGTCACTTTACTAATATAAAAATGAAGTATTAGTGATTCACGGAAGATTTCTCAGAAGTTATTGATAAGGAAAAAAATCCAGATGTCCTTAAGGACATTTGATAAACAGAAGGGCAAGGTGACTAGCCCACTTGTCAGGCTCACAACTGCAGCTTTTGCTTTCATAACATGCTGGACAAAGGCACACTGATTACTTTCAAACACAGTATCACTCGATACCCTTAAAGGAAGTGTTTTCTTCAAAACAAGTGTCAAAACGTATTGGATTCAGGCTTCCTTTGAACTGAGGCAATCACAGTCTCAATTTCTTCCCTCCTCCCCTCACCTGCCTTTTTTTCCCCCCTATATCTACAAAGCTGTCTTTTCCTCACTGCTCTCTGAACATGATCTTGGACAGTGTTAAGTGAGAGATCATTTCCAAATATCAATTCAGCAAAACCTTCAGCTGCAAAACATGCTATGTTTTCACAGTACTCAATTTCAAAAGTATGAAGAGAAGCAGTAGGACATAATAGTAAAAGATTATTAACTTAATGACACAGAAAAGGAAGCTAAAGGAAATAATTTTAACTACAGAAGTGAATGATAAGCTCCACAAACAAAATAGGAACCAAAGTGCCTTCTGCCACGTTCAGATAGTCTGCATTCCCATGGTGAAAGCAGTCCCCTAAAGTTCCTGGCTTGTCACTGAACTGATAGAACCTACGAATAAACAAACTTTATATTTACTATTCATCACACAGATGTGCAATGCAAAAGCGAGCATACTTAACCACTAATCTGTATCTCTGTAAGAAGTCAAAGCTACAAAGTAAGGAGTTAAAATATAATTTTTATAACTGTTGCATTTGTCTTTCCTTTCGGTTTCTTCTTCTGACCTTGCTGTGGCATGTTGCACACTGCACTATGATCAGCTTTAGTATAACAATTCAAGAAACCTGATGAACTCAGCTGTAAAGGATAGAGTGTGACACAAGTTTGTGGCACAAGACTAGGCAAGCTTGGTCACAACGATTTGCAAAGAGAAATATGAAAGGTATCTTACCACTACGAATGTCTCCAGTTTCTGTTCTTGTTTTTCTATCTTCTCCAGTGGTCTATACCCTGCAAAGACAGGTGGAAGATAAAAAAAATTATCAACTATTTGTTTACTTTAGCAATCTCTCCTTACAGGAGATGGTTTCCTAGAACAGATTTGTTTTGAGTGTAGCACGTGTGGTCAAGAACGGACCTAATAACAAATCTTAGACAACTGCCTAAGCTTGTACAGTAGTGAGGATAAGGTAAAAACTGGTAAGGACATATGTCAGCATTCACACATGTTGACCAAAGCAGCAAATGAATAATGAATGCTTATTTTTCACACAACAATCTCATATTTAAACTCAGTCTAGCCAGCACACTGGGATGGTACCTTACATTCAAGTACCTGAGTTGTAAATAAACCTTAGATAATGCAAATTGTTCTACCTAGGAGAGCAAGATGAAATAACTCACCAGTGACTAATTCAATCCCTCTGAACAGCACCAGCATAGCATCAGTGTGACCATCCTCTAATAAGCAACATGATTATCTCAAGAGCACTAACTGAGCTGAGACAAAGTGAAGCCCAAAGACCAACACCAGCACTTCACCCACGTGACAAGGCCTTTGCTTTACATATAGATTTTAGAGTAATTATCCCCCAGAGTTAAGAGCATACAGTGATGGGAAGAAACTCACTTCCTCATTTCACAGGTGGGGAAAAAATAAAGGAATAAAATTAATAGCTTAATTTTGTCCTCTCTTCTGCAGCAAGAAGGCAGTCTGCAAATTCAAACATGCATGCAGGATGTTATTTCTAGTTGCCACTCAAGGCAGGCACACTGGTCCTTGTTTGCTAGGGAATAAGATCTGTAAAGCAGTCTCAAGCTAACCACAGAACTATCACATCACAGTTCTGAATATCCCAGTCACTGAAATCAGCCTCTCTTAAGCCAGTACAAATGGTTTCCCTTAGCAAGTTGAGTTCTTCCTTCCGCATTAGAAAATATGTGACTATTTCATTTATGCTTTTTGAAACCACATTTTCCCAAAGATTACAGCAAAGCAAGGAAGTCCTATCAGAATCACAGGTTTTATTTTAAAGCAAGGTAGAAGTTCTTAATTGCTTCTGCATCTGAAAGAGCCAGGTGTTTCCTGAAGAACTTCACCCAGCAAAGCTTCCCAAACATAGGCTCTGACAGCTTAGGTCCTAAAGTTCACTGCAATCTAAACACATATTACTGCATGGCTTGCTGAGTCACAGTTATGTTCAGAATAAAAGAGATGAATGAAGCAATTTAAAATGTGATGCTCCGCTGAAGAAATACAAGTATTCACACATGTAATGACATTGATGAGCAGTTCTGCGTGTCAAATATACACAAGCACAGATGTGAGAGGCAGGAAACCTGGTGACAGAAGCACACTCACTAACATGCTTTTGGCAGAATACCCATCCTATGGGCCCTATTGGCAATTTGTTCTTTGATACAAACAAAGACAAGACTTGAGCCTTATTTCCCTTCAAAGAGACACAAAAAACAATCCCTTTTGCCTAATGAACACTTGAGTCTGTTCTGTAAAAGGTTTGGTAGTTACTGCATTTCTTAGGAAAAACATGGCTCTCTACCTCCTTCCAGTAACATCTGTAGTCTGCAGGTGGTACTTTTAGGGCTTTGAAAGATCAAACCACGTGCATTATTGTACTGAGAAATCTTCCCCCGCCCAGTACACTCCCTGCTAAACTTCAGTTTTGTTCTCCCTCAAGCCATGTTGTGGGAGAGATTCCTTTCCAACGACAGAGGAAAATTAAAATCTGAAAATCAAATGGGAGGAAGCATACAACTTCAAATACATATACATATTTTTTTCTTCCCTGATCAATGACTTCTGACAATTTCTGCCCTCATGAACTTCACAAAACATGAATGACTACAGCAACAGGTAATCACAGAAGTCCACTCTTGATGTGGCCTCAGGTGTGAAATATGGTCACTGGTATGAAATTATTTAAGTTAGAACTGTGCTACTTGTACTTCAAAGGTTGTTATTTTTAAAGATTTTAAGAAGACAAAGGAACACAAGCAAATAATCGAAGTCAAAAGTCTTTGTTTTGAACTACTACACAAAAAAGACAATAAGCTACATAACACATGTAAAATCTTCAAAAAAAAACCAACAACCAAACAACGTTATATTGGATGTTGGAAAGATTCTTTCTTCCCAAATGTTACATCTGTCAAGTTTGACCAAATGAAATCATGAGATGCAATACCTTCAGGGCGGGGGGGAGGAAATCATAAGGAACATTGCTCCATAATTTGCTACTTTCTGATTCACCATTTTGTCCTCATTCTATGTTCCATGACATAATATTAAAAAAAATGTTATGCAGGAAATAATGACTCAAGGGAAATGAAAGGAAATTAAGAGTACACATACAACAGTTAAAAGGAACCTTATTTTCTTTGATACTATATAAGTGAAATACTGTAACTTCAAGTCTGTAAACGTTTAAGACAATTTCTCAACAAAAGGAAAAGGTCAATTCTTGCAATTATAGGTTAAAGCGATTTTTTAATTTCACACACACAAAAAACAACCCTCAAGTAGGAAATGATGCAACTTTGCAGATGAAACAAACACTTCAGGAATAGTATAGCCCATATCTCTTGGTGGCAAATCTATGGCTGATTAAGGCCACGCGTACAGAGAAGACACCATTAAATACCTCCTCAGAACCTTAAATAAAAAAAGACAAAGAAAAAAAATCATGGAAGAAAAAATGTACATATTCAGATATCACATCCCTAGACCTCATATCAGTGAGGAACAAAAGTGCAAAACTAAACATAAGCCAAAAAAAAAAAAGTAGCGGGAATAAGGGTTCATCAGTTTTACAGCCTTGGAGAATATAGAAATGAATCCAAAACTTGAATCTCTTCCACCTTGAACTCTGATCTCTTTAACAGTTGGCTAATCCTAGTTCTAACGTGATGCATTACACACATGAACACCAGAACTACTAATATAAAATTTAGACCAAAACATTGGTTCACAGTGATGTGTGCCTTAATAGTTCTAGAAAACAGACCCCAAAAGTCCACGAGCTTTATAACACTCTGGATAGGAGTCTTCATCCTTGATCAGCTTTCTTTCCACTTTTGAAGTGACAAAAAAAAAACAAAAAACAAACACAAAAACCAACAACCAAAAACCTCTGATCACTTCTGATGCCTAGCTCTGACCCCTTAACCTGAGGTTTCATTATACACATGCCACACAGGAGAGCCTGAACACTGAACACCGCACTCTGCTGATTCCACTGCAGCCCTATAAGCCTTCTGGATGCTAACAGTAAATATAACCTTCAGCACCTCCTTTCCTGAGTAAATAACCTAAATGCAGCTCAAAAGGTGTTAAGTACAGCACGCTGACAAAGGTCAGTGCTGAAGGAACCTGTAGTGTGAAGAGGAATGAGTCCACAAAAGGCAGGGAACCTTCCATGACATGCTGACGTGACAAAGTACAGAGGTTATTTACAGTCTGTTGTTACAAAAAAAAAAACACCAAAAAAAAAAAGCATGACTCAGTTGAGAACCTTGCCATTATGTTTTTTTTTAACATTTCGTGTTTTTAGCTTTTTGGCCTGAGCTTGTACACCAAACACACATTCCTAATTGCCAGTGCTCAATTGTTTAGCACCTGGAAAGCAAACTGTGGTATCCTTCATAATTCACTAAACCTTAAAGACATTTAGTGCCAGCCTCACGCTCAGCACAGACTGCCAGCTCTGACACAGCCAATACAAGCGGTGCTCCTTGTCTGCCACTGCTACACTTCAACACAACTGCAAGACTGCTGTTTTGCACCTCAGTACTCCATCATTTAAAAACATCCCCCAAAGTCAAACTGGCTCCCGTGATGTCTCATTTTGTGTGCTGAAGTTTCTAGCTCCTGCCAGGAATGCAGCCTTAAAGATACTCAGCAGGATCCAGCTGCTGAGGATAATTCATCTCAATGCTTAAAATCTGCGTTTCTTACAAAAACAAAACTCACATACAATTATAACACAGCACAAGCTCCCGAGTAAAATTATCTTCTATCTGGTATTTGCCAAAGACTTTATAGCAAAAAGAATCTGTTGACTTTAGGATTGGGAAACAACCAAATAAAAGCTGGACTGGACCAGTTCCTACACCACATTTCTGTCCAGCGACACAAGCATGATAATAATACCTCAGTAGGGCAAAGGATAGGATCCATGTTCAGCACTGATCCAATCCAGGCAGGAACTACAGTAAATGAAGAGCAGCTGCAACAAGGGAGAAAACCTATTAATGCTGTGTGGTCTTGTTCTTGAAGGCTCTCACAGCAGAAAGCAAGCAATGCAATGCAGAGATACAGCTGGCATGGCTTCAGTTCCAGCCAGTTTGTGATATCACAGTTTAAAAAACAGATGAGCTCTGCTGTTCACTATTAAGTCTTAGAGGACTTGAAGATCAAGAATTCTATCCTTTTTTCCATATGAAACTCTGCCTGGTACTGTAGGAGCTCTGAGATGAACTAAAGCACAGGTGGCTTGCTTTTCAAAAGTAGTCCACATTAAAAACTCTGCAAGTACCTTTATTCCCCTAACTGTGATATGTCATTATTTTAGGCCATTATTCCTACTAACTCAACAGCAGCCAGCATTTTCATCTCAAAGGCCTAACCATTTTCCAACTAACCAAAACGGAACTGGAATGAAACTGGAACACTGAAACATGAGAGCTGCATGACAGCAGAAAAACATCATATAGTTATTACACCTATTATCTCAGTACATGTGAAACCTCTCTTAGAAGTTCCCCTTCAAAAGTACACTATAAACACAAAGCTGTTAGAGGACTGGGTTATAGGAACTGCTAAAGCACCTTCTCTCAGAAAATTTGCGTAAGACAACACTTGGAATTTCTACTGCCTGAACCAATTTCTGCCTGCTTCCTACAGCAGCCATACTTCTGACAGATCCTTCCACAGTTGGGCATATTTATAGAGATGTGGGATCTCCCCCGCTTCTCTTGCTGACTTACAGATGTACCCAGTTATTATTCTTAATTCCCCACTCTCAGAAACAGTAGGAGAGCTTCTGTGACCCACTCTAGGCAAACAGTTGATGACTTCAGCAGATCTACTGAAAGCTCTTTTCATTACTTAGTAGCAAACTCATCTACAGAAAAATTCCCAAAATGAGATTTCTCAGGAAACAACTGCAATAAAAAAGAAAAAGAAGCAAATAAATAAAAAAAAATTAATCAGCAGCATATAATGCCATCTCAGATCTGTAAAATCTTTCAGCCCAAATATGACATTTTTCATTTGACAGATTTTTCCATGGGACAAAGGCAACAAAAGAAAACTACCCATGCACCTATGGTGCATCAAATTCCCAGCATCTATGTGCTTTGTCAGGATCAACTATCTGGACAGGAGATGAGAATCTGCACTGAAACAGATGAGCCCATGCATCAAAATTATAACCCTAGGGGCAGGAAGCTGAAGATACACTCTGAAGGACACAAAATCCTCAGCCAAACCGTCACAAAAGTTCTTTATTATCACTATTACATAAAATAGTCTCTCACACATTCCAAGCTAAGCTTCATCCTTTTTCCCACCCTCAACAGAGGATGTGCATAAAGTATATCTAAAAGGCAGTCTCTTGGCCACAGGTAGCAAGACTGCCCGACAGCACAAGCCATTATTTGCTGTTCCTTACCTTTAGCCAGGATCCTAGTTTCTGAATTTAACGAGTTCACACAGAATCCTAGAAGCAGCCTAATGTACTGAAAAAACATATTTAAAATAGAAAGCCTTTACAAGCAGCCAAACGGAATACTTGAGACAAAAAAAAAAGACCATTAAAGAAGCTACAGAGGATTTACAGTTCTGTTTTGTTTGGATCTGTACAGTAGACCAGTCCATAAACAGAAACTTAAAAAAAAAATACCAACATTTGCTTTGTTTTATTTGAGAGTTGTGGGAATTCTGGTAACTAAGCAACATCACAAAGCTGGAGAACCCTAGTTAAGACAATCACTGATGCCCTGACGAGCCAGGATACATTCAGTGCAGAAAGGGAACTCAATTTCTGTTGACTTCAGCAGACCTGAGAAAACTGAGAGAAAGATTATGCAGTCTGTGGACTCTACAGATCTCCCATGCCTCTGTGCAAAAACCACCTTCTCTTGGCTGAGTTCTGCTGTCACTTGAAGTCCATTGTGAGTTTTACTTGCCAATTTTGCACAATGAGAGGCCAAGCTGTAAGAGTAAGCTTTTCTGGCAAATGCTGTAGAACTCGGGGAAAAAAAAAAAAGAAAAGAAGAAAGTGTCTCGGACAGCTTAAGTGTTGACAAGTTAAAAATAATCACTGCAGATTTATTAGAAAATTTAGCATGGACTTGCCTAAATATACCTATCTTAGCTCACACAAAATTATCTTAGAACTAATTCTAAAAGAAGATAGAAAAAAAATGGAACTACCAAAAAAATAACAATGTCATTTTCTGGGCAGAAACTATCCTCCCATTCACTTCCAGTAAATAAGAACAATTAAGCATTTTACTGCTTCTGCGATTAATGACAGCTGGAATACCTCATTTCCAATTAACGTGCAATCACCACTGTTTTCAAACTGGCACAGCCTCCACATAATCTGTCTTCAGCCTCCCAATAGAAGGACAGAAGCTGTACTTCATACTTCACACACTAAAATGAAATTAGTCACACCCTCTCTGTCAAATATTTTTTACCCAGCACTTGATAAAGGATTTTTTTTTCAGCAAACAAAACCAAACCAGACATTTTCTCAGTAAAGCCATCCATGTATATACATTTCTAGACAGCCATACTCCAACAAAGAATTTTCATGACACTTTGAAAGAAATTGGTGAATTGCTTACCTAGATAAACAGAAGGCAGAGAAAATGTCTAAACACATGTGCTTTTAACTGAGTAAAGTACAATTTTTGGAGACAAAAAGGGTACCTAGTGAACATAATCACTGAGTGGCAGATAATGCATCAAGGCTGTGGATAGCACACAGAGGAAAGCACACAGAGCTCTCTCATAGCTCCAAAAGAGAAGGATCCACGAAACATTAATTTATATGTCAAAGCAGACACTTCATGGGAATGATATACAAATAACAAAATAAGCCCCAAAATTTTGGGGCAAACTTCTCATGTAGGAACTTATTGCTTCTCTAATTATTTAAAGGCCAACTTGGTCTTCAGATAAAATGCTTGTGTCAATGTTGAGTCAAACATCATTTTTTACTAAGATTTTTTTTAATGCATTACAAACATTTTTTTTTAATGAAAAAGGCATTTTACATGGGATGTAGTTGGAGGAGGAGCAATTACTTTAATCCTTCAAGTTTAAAAATGGAAGCAGATTGTAATGTTACAATGGGGTGGAAAGTACTGAGCTAATAGCAAAGTCTTGAGCTACAGCAAATGAGAACAAGCCCAAACAGCAACCACAGATACAGAAATAAAGGAAAAAAGCTGCTTACTTTTCAAAAGCCTCAGGTAGGCAGGGAAGTCCAGTGAGGGATACTCTCACCTCCACTGCCCACCCTTAAGTGAGGTCTGGGAAGGGAGGGGCACCCTGGATCCACCCCTTCTGGTCACTCATTCACCTGAGCTCCTCTGCATTGGCCCTGCCTTCCTACTAGGTGCTCAGTCACTGCTTCAGGCCATGACTTAGCATTTCCGTTACAGACACGAAGGCAAAACTGTTGTTCTTCATTGTGTTAAGCCTTTTAAAGAGAAAACCAGCCCTGGTTCTCAACAATCAATGTTAGAACCTCCAGAAAAATTCAAAGTGCGGGCTTTTGGTTGTAATCGACCTGTTGCTCCCTGCCCTTGAAAACAAATATGCTGTAAATGCAAAAGAGAAATATGAGCTATGAAAGAGCATGATACATAACACTGGCCCATTAAGGAAAAAAATGTGAAGCTGCTGATATATTCTCCTTCAGCACTGACGCCTTATGGTTAAGTAATAGAAATTTAAAGACCATCAAGTTTTAGATATATCTGAATATAATAGTTACTTACAAAAATAATCTTAAAAAAAGCTTAAAAATAAGAAAAATTAACATTCTAATAGAATATAAATTCCAAAATATTGCCAGAAATACCAATAGCAAGTCCTTCTCACACACCTGGCATTTAAATAAGAAAACTTCTGGAAACGTAACCTTTCCTTAGGATAATGCTTTGACCTAAATTTGACTACTGTACTATCAAGGAGAGTAAGGGATAGAGCCACTGAAGAATAAAACAAACCCCAAGCTCCCAAAACCAAAAAACAATGATTCCAAACGCCAATTCAGAAAGTGACCAAGGCAAAGTGCCAGATGAAAGGCAATGCAGCCAGGGCTGGAGAGGACCTGCATGCTAGGTTGCTTAACAAGCAGTACTCAAACCACAGAGAGCTGATCTAGGCGTTGCTCTGCTCCTACCACTTACAGGCACATTGCCTGTGACATGGAATTGCACAGACATTTTTGTAACATGAAAGACACTCTGTACAATTAGTTCTTTTTTGGTAGCAAGACCTTTGGAGACTCAGTGTTGCTTGTTTCTCACAGAAGAACGTTCACATTTGTCAGTGATCGCACAAGTGTTATCAGTTGGCTGCTAACGTGTAATGGATAGGGCCCTGTGAGCAGCCATCTTCTTGGCTTCTCCTTTCAAGAAATTCTGTCAACTTATTTCTTCACGTATCTTCAAATCAAGTCTTCTACACAAATTATCAGTTTGGATTAATTAATCTCTTTGAGTCCAACATAGTAACTTCAAAGTTAAAAAAAAAAAAAAAGGGCAGAAATCTTTAATTCTAAAAAGCAGCAACAGCAAACAAGCCCTAAATCTCAGCAAATGCCCCAAGTATGGAAACAGCACTCCAAGCAATACAGGAAGACAGGAACGTGCCAAATTTTGTGTCCCATTTCCTCTTACATTGATCCTGATGTAAGATGAAGCTGTGGGACAATAAATCTGGTCGACCCTTCCAGGGAGGAAGCCACACAAAAACTTAAAACTGTGATGTAAAAAAAGCGTTCAGTGTTAGACTGGAGTAAATGATATAATCTCTTTACATCCTGATGCATGACAAGACTGAAGGATACACACTTCCCAGAATTCCTTATAGCACATATACTGAAAATCTTACCTAGCAGAATCCAGGTAGTGCTGAACACGAGTGGCTGGTACATTTCCACCCTGCTCCCATCATCTGACGGCTCTGCAGACACTTTCTTAAACTACACACAATTTGTACACTTGGTTTTGTTGGGTTGTACGTCCGTGGTTCTGTGTGTTTGTTTTAAAACAAACCAACCAATCAACTTCCACTCCTGGACAAGTATCTTTCTACACCCCTATTAATGTGGTGGCTTGACAATTTATGTCCTATACCTTGAGTCATCCATCTTCTGTTCAAGAGCCTACGTGTCCCTACCTCTTCCATTTCAAATTGACAGCGTAATCCTTCCTAAAGTTCTTGTGTCAGTGCTGCAATCTGAACATGTCCAAAAAATGCAGTGAAGACCCTTCCTAAAGATCCTCAACTAGCAAAAGTTCATTCCTTTGATGGAGTTTGGAACATTTTTTTTTCTTAGTTAAAAAAGTAAATCATCACACTCAACAGGAAGGATCCTAAAGCATGCCGGCTGCCAGCTGGCACCAGCTCCAGTGGTTTCCCCATGCCGTCCATAGCGCTGGCAGAAGAAACGCGGTCTGCAAGAGCACTGCTCTAACATATGACCTTAGAGTCCTACCTTAAGAGTTCAAGATTTCAACATGAGCTGTCATCTCTAGGACTTCTGGTACTGCAGGAAATGGCACTGTCTATGATGCTGTTTGACCATTTCCCTTTGTGACATCATTTTGGAAGAGTAGGTCTCTAAATTCTCTGGCAGTTCATTGAGGATACAAAGCGTGATGGGCAGAGCTCAGCTCAGACTAAGCATTATAACGTGACACAAAACATCCTTTTTTTTTTTGGCATAAGTAAAGGTAATCTGCAGGTTTGTGGTTTTTTCTAGTCAACAGAAACTTTGAGTCTTAGCATGTGTCTAAAGAAGACTCATTTTCAATTTCAAGAGAGCTCAACTAAAATAGTGAATGTTTTAAGAGTGTGATATTCAGTGTAATTAATAATTGCATTTACTTTGCTTTGTTCCTTTGATATGATTCAGTATAGTAATTACTAACCTTTACACTGCAACTACAAGATGATCTCTCTTCTGTTTAACAAATGCCTTGCAATAGCTTAATTAATCTGGTTTTACTCTTTGGCAACTCATTAAAAAGCATCAGAAGATACCATTCACCTGCAGTCTGATCTTCAGAGTTCCTGACTGCATGCAATTCCAATTAAAACTTTCTGTACTCATTACCTCTGAAAACCCAGCATGAGGATGGCAACGAGAAGTTTCCCACCTTTCCTCATTTGCAGGATAACATGCAGAGAATAAAAGTGGTTAGGGCCAGATACGATGTAACTTGAGAAGGAAATCATATTAAAACACTAACATGGGAACATCAGCTCAGCCTATGAGCCATGAGAAGGGGAACTCATCATTCTTTGTCAATGAATGGCAGTGCAATGGATGAATTTACATCCATGACCATCTGTTGCCAGATTAGGCAACAGCAGAGTGACTTTCCAGAGTGCCTGTCTGCTCTTGCTCAGAATTTCCTTATTTTTGTAGGCTTAGCCTATTTGTTAAAAAAATAAACTAAAATGCTTCACATTACTGAGCACTATTCAACTCACTCAGTGGACTGTGAGCAATCTCAGAGCTGCCAGGAGTTTCAGGACCGTGCACTACAGAAGCACCAGAGCACTCCAGTGAAAGACAGCACACTGCTCCACAGCTGCCTCCCATGCGGTATTCCCACACAGAGCCAAACTCCCACTCACATCAGAAGCACTGCAAAGCTGCTAACATAGCTAAAGCACTGACGAGGCCTTAGAGGGAAACATCCCTTCCTCAGGAACTGAGCTGCAGAGGACCAAGACTTTATTTATTTCAGATGTACAAAGGGCTTACACCTCTGAGAGGAAATAACTACAAGGTCACGCATTGCACTGTGATGCAGACTCAATGTCACATCACTGACTCTTCAATGGTTACAGACACCTTGTACCAAAAATAGCAATACAACAAAGAGAGAGCAGAATTTAATTGAAATATTAAAAAGATCATGACAAGATACAGAAGTAACACCAGTATCACAAATGTACAACTTCACTAATGCTGATGGTTTCCCATATGAAGCATGCGCCAGATAACATACGACACCATCCATAGCCCCTTTTTAGACAAAGATAAATACCAGAGAGTAGATCTTCTGCTACAAAGCTCACTGCCTGCTCAGCAAAAGATTTCCCCCCCATCACCACCAAGCCCTGATCTTGCATTACCATCACACAGAGGAGCCATTTGCTGTAATCCCCCCCATGTTTTCCACCACCTCACAAGCTCCCATCCCCATTGGAGTACCTCAACATAGTTGAGAACCTAGTGCCCTCTGGCTGACAGCATATCTTCCAGTCCCTGGGAGCTTTCACTCTCACTACAGGTCTTTCCAACCACCAGGCAACTCTCTTTCCACAGCCACAGCAGCTGCTCTAGTTCATTTGTATTTGCCTCACTTTGCAGATGTACTCAGGTACCACTGGAAAGCGTACTGAGCTGAAGCATGGTAAGACAAGATATGCATCTGATACGAGGGACGATATTCCAAACCCGTTCTGCAGATCTTGTCTTCACGTTCCTGATCTGACTGCCTCTCTGTTTGCCTGATGCATCATGCCACACTTTCTGGCTTCCACCATGCTTGTACACAATGTAATTTGGCTGTGGAGGAAAAAGCTCAGAAATTCTTTGGGGATTTCCATGAGAAATAGATTTCCTTTGTCCAGAGCAGTAGCAAAGCAGCTCCAGTACATGGAAAGCCGCAGGAGTTGTGAAAGACTCTCCATTTGAGTGCTGTGCAAGCACACTGGCTTCGCGCTATCACTTCCCTCATCAGCTCCACAGCAAGGAATGCAAGTTCTGATCATAACAGTGAAGCACAAATTCACGCCAACAGCTTACACTAGCCAGCTCAAAACAATTTACAGTCAGCACTAAGTTATTATTGGAAAGCAGCATTACAAAAAAGGCAACACTTTATTCAGACCAAGTCAGAAAGTCCTAAATCAAATTCCATAAAGACTAGTATGAACGCATAAAGTAGTTATTCTCCCCATCAATACAGTGTGACAGGTCCCAGCGATGGCATTTTGACTCTTGTAGGTTTTTCCTCGGCTATTACAAAGCACAGTCTCTGAACACATTCCCAATTTGCTTGAGTGCCACAATACCCAGATGGCCATGTAAAGCTTTTAGTGCACTTAATTGTGCACCAACCGTCACACACAAACTTCATTTAAATATTAAAAGTGGATAGTTCAAAAGAAATAGAAAGCACACACATGGGATACATATGTAAACCACTGCAATCTTAAAAACGTTATTTACACGTTCTGAAGAAGCAATTCAGTCTGAAATGACCACCTGAGATTATGCATGAACTGACAGTCACCTGAAGCCCAGATACGCCTTATTGGTAGTTGCATCTACACTCAGAAGGCCGCAAGTCCAGTCTCCTACACCATTAGCTCTGCCAGCACGCATCAGCCCTCAGCAGCAATATAAGCTTTGTGCTTCCCTACACTATGGAGAGCACTCACACAGACATGTCGTTGCTGAAGCACAAGTTCTGCACATATTTCTAACAAAAATCAACCAGTTACCATCACTGAGAAAAACTCACAGCACAAATACTACCTTTTGGTGCTGTCCCAGGCAAAGTTCAGTAAACACTGTGAATCCACGCACAAGACTCTGTACGAGGCCGGGGTAAGGGCCACCCACCCTGGAGCAGAGGGTATTCATTCTGAAGCACTGCCAGGCAGACAGGACTCACCAGCACCAAAGGATAACAGCGCAGTGAGACTGCATTACTGACGCGACACTAGTAGCAGCTCCTTTAGTGCTAACTCAGAACACAGCCCCAACTTTACAGATCGGTAGTGTCTTTAGGAAATCATACTCGCTGTCTGCTCAGACACCTGTGCACAATCAGATAAGACTGCTTGCCACCACACCAGCCAGCTTACAGGAACATAGTTCATGGAAATAACAGGTTTAAGTTACCTACCAGTTAATTAAAAAAAAATAAAAATAATTTAAAAAATCCCACAAAAACAGAACAAAACTAAATAGACTTTTAGCCAACGAGCATAAAAATAAATAAAACTACACCAGCTTATACAGACCGAAATCTATCTCCAGATCTGAGCAGCATCACACTGGTATTCACACATGGGTAAAGCTTATTTTTGCCCTTTCACTTCTTATCCTTTTCAATACTTGGAAGATCAGATCCACCAGTAATTTAAAGTCTGGATATTAGTCTGGATACAGTACCCAGCCATAGGCATCTTTTCAGCCAGCAAGCCACTAGAAAGGGTGCTGAAAGGCCTATTATGAAGGCCAATCACCATCCTTTTCTTGAATGACCACATGAAAAATCAGTAACCATTCCATAATACATTGAAAGGGCCTTTTGTTTGAAGAAAAATGACTAGAAGTCACAAAGTATCGCAGATTCATTTGTAACTCATGCTTTTAAAAGAAACTGTATAGCTTCACTTAAGAGAAGCCAAAAGCAGAATAAGCTTCAAAAATGTTACGCCACAAACCTTTCCGAGTATGAGTGTACCAAGTGTATTTTTGGATCAATCTCTCTGCATTCCCAAAACATGGACAGGCATTCTATAGTAGATGTTTTACAAGATGAGTTGAAAATAAACACAGAACTTGGACTTTATTCCAGAATCCTATTTAGGATCTGCAGCACTAGTTGCCTCATCTAAATAGAGAAATCATTGGAAGCATTTTAAGCACAACAACCGGGAAAAGTATAATTACACCAGGATAATAACTGAAAGTACTGTGACTGCTGCTTAATAGTCACTTGGTAATAGAGCAAATTTCCTATGGTGGCCTCCTCATTAAAAAAAGATTTTTCCTAACTGAGAAACCAGCATTTGACTCTTAACTAATTCTGATGTCTGTTTCTGAAGTCTATCACAAAAATGGGTCAGTTATGCTTGATGGCTTTGCACAAGTATGGAAATGTTCACTTCCCCCTCCGCCCCAATCACACTGCAGTTCTGAGGCGGCCGTACATGCAAATGCATGCACACCCAAGATGGAATTCACATGTATGATCTCACTACAGTTTCAAAACAAGTCTCACACAGACAAACTTTCAGCGGGAAATACATTGGAGGCTCATAAGCAAAAACAGATTTCTTCTAATCCATATGCAGAACTAGGGGAATTACTGCACTTCTACTCCGACCCAGAAGTCACAGCTGTTAGACCTGCCCTCTTCACCCACCCATTCCACCCACATGCTGTGAAAGGAAATGGTCAGAAATTTTGGTTTACACTCCACAGCATCCCAGATTTCACATTCCTCATGCTCTCACAACCCCTCCTGAAACTAATCAATATGTTTTGTGCACACTACTGATGAAGACGTCAGGTGTGAGATGGACGCAGCTTTCCCTACCATCCTATCAACTCACACCGAGAGGAGCTGGGCTTTGCTGCAGTACCATACAGCACCACCAAGGCCAAAGGCTTGGCTGCAAGAATGCCACACAATGGCACTTTCAAACATCAAATGGAATGGCTTAGCTGGAAGGAACCTCCCAAGATCATCTAGTCCAACTGTGAAGTATATGTACACTGGCAACAGAAGTCCTGGCATACCAAATAAACCTGCAAGTGATGTACATCACTGTTTATCATCCCCAGGACGGCAAATGCAGAGACAGAACAATGCTGCGCCGTCTTTCTGAAGCTCAAGGTACTCAGAAACAAACAGGTGGGATTCTGCAGCCCCCTGCAAATCTCAGTGAAGTTCAGGGTCAAGTTCTTTTATATAATAATTCTTGCAAATAACTATTAGCAGGAGGAAGGTGGCAGACCTTCCCATCTGAAGTCCAGACTAAAATAAAGCCACTTTGCTACTGAAGTTCACCATCTCACATCTTTTGCACAGGAAGGAGAAAACAAAGAGAAAACTGGTGAAGCACCTGAGAAAAGCAGAAAAGGCAGGAGGGTGGAGAAGCAACAAGGATGGGAACAGCACAAAACCATGGAGGATGGAGGAGACAACGGCAACAGCTATGGTGAAGCATGCTTCCACAGAGCAGCACAGACAAACCTTTAATATTATCTAAAGGTTAATTACAATCAACAACTAGTTGTTTTTCTCCCCTTGATCTCAGCACAAAGACTCACCACCTTCTGCTCCAAACTGTTATACATTTTTCTTTTAAAACCCTCCATTTCAGGGTGAAAAGTGAAGCTTGGTCTCTTCACCACTTCAGATTGTTTTTAGGCAACGCCTGAGCATTTCTTTATACCCTGGATGACTAACATTGTTTAACAATGTTCTAAGACCTCTAAGGCCTGGGCCCTGAAAACACACAATTAGCAATACAGGGCCTAGAATGACAACAGAAACAATGCATAGGTGAAATGGAACACAAATACAACGTGGGGGAATTAATAGCTATAGCTACTGACAGGCCCGATGGCTTTGCTAATTCTAGTATTGATACAAAAGAGCTCAAAGAACGTGTGAAATGAAGTTTTAAGGCATTGTAATCTTGCATTCTCTCTTAAAAACAGATCCAAACCATAAGGTTAGTTTCGGGGTAAAAATTTCCTTAACATTTGAGAAAGGGTCACAGCCTTGTTACCATTTCCTTGAGAAAGACTAGGAAAGAAAAAATGACCCAGATCGAAAACCAAACCTTCTCCAACACAGACAGTACTAAAAGTCACACAACACAAAGACCCTCACGCACACATTCCTTCTTCGGTTAAATTAAGTTCAGAACAGCTGCTGTGGTCGTGGCTTTGGAAGCAGACCCTTTGGGTAGGGGCAGTCCTGAAAACATTTTGAAGGGTATTTAATTTCCTTCATCCTAATCACAACACTTTCTTAAGCAATAAGTTTTCCAGAGTAGTGACCTTGCCCCATTATATGTTTATACAGCACCTGACACAGTACAATCGTTATCTTGATTGGCATCTCCTTACATTTAACAGAGCTTGCTGTTCTCCTAAAGGGCCAAATTTTTTCAGCTCCTGTACCGCAGTGTGTGGGACAACACTCACCCTAGTAGCAGCGTTCAGCTCCAGCAGGCTGCAATGGAGCCTCACAAAGCTCAACCTGCTCCAACCTGGAAACCATTCCATGTTTACATGCTTTGACCACATCCACAGAAAGAAGTGTGACCAGGGCGCAGTGCCCTGCTCAGGGCAGCTGGAAGGCTCCATCCAGCTAGCAGCATTCAACAGGTCACTGCTTACACAGCTGCGCTCATGACCAGCACAGATCCATCCCTGGTTAGCCTTGACATTTAGTATACAACATTCTTCCACGTCTGTATTTATCAAGTTTTCAGTTTAGCCCCCTTGAATAATTGCATTTTGAAGAAAAGGGAGATAAACGCTTCAAAACGTACACAGGGAATTCAAATCAAAAAGTTACTGGAAAAGAATTCTCACAAAAGGACGACAGCTCCCTCAAAGCACAAAAAGCTTCACGCGTTTCCGAGCCAGAATCAATCAAACCGATCCAGGGAACGTAGCCTGGAATGAAACGGACAGATTCCAGCGGCAGCTCTCAGCTCTCCCAAGGAAAGCAGCCTGCTAGTGATTCACAGCGCAGGGCGGTGGGGCAGAGGGTGAGAAGAGGCGTAAGCTGCTGGCTTACAGCTGAGCCAAGGCAGCGCTGCACTGTGCCAGAGGGTAACACGCAGCCAGCTCTCCTGCTACCAGCAAACCGCACACCTAACACCCGAGTAGTGTGGGCACCGTGAGGAAGGCACCAGGTGTTAAAGAACAACCTCAGGACGGGAGTCGACAATCGAAACCCTTCAGCATTCGCGCAGGGACAGCAACGAGGGCGCAGCGACCTCGGTCCGTCCATCGCCGCGTCAGCCGCCGCCGCAGCGCTCCCCAGCGCGTGCGAAAGCGCGAGGCAGCGCTTCAGGAGCGACCGCGGCGCCGCGACGAGACAGCCGGGGCTGAAGGCTGCGGCCGGCAGGAGCCAGCACCGCGCGCCCGAGAGCGGTTAATCATTGACGGCCGGAACGGAACGGCGTACGACGCCCAACGGGACCGCGGGAGGGAGGGCGGCTGTGGGCAGAGCGGGCCGAGCCCCGCCGTGTCCCCGTGCCGCCGGCCGAGCGGCCCCGGAATGCTCGCCTCCCCGGCCCGGCGGCAAGAAACTCCGGGCGGGCCTCCTCGGCGCCTCTCCCGAGTCCCGCCGCGCAGGTGCCGAGAGGAGAGCGGGGCACCGTCTTACCTCGCCGCGGCCGGGCCGTAGAGCGGGAGGAAAGGACGCTGCGGTGGTGCGGCCGCCCGCCGGGATACGCCTCGCGCCCCTCCCCTCACGCGCGCGCCGCCCCGGGCCCGCCCCGATAACGGCCGCCGCCCCCTGCAACAGCCGCGTGCCTCGGCCCGCGGGTGTGCGGTGGGCAGGTGGTGCCGCGGCCTTCTCGCCGCCCGAGCGCGCCCCTCTGGCACCGCACGTGCGCTCCAGAAGAGCCCGAGCGCTTCTCGCCGAGCGGAGCGAAGCGCGCGACGTAAATCAGTGCCGGCGCGTGGCCCTTCGTGTCCGCCAGCGCTCCCGGGGAGCGTCGGGACGTGAGAGCGCACCTCAAGTTTTTCACTTAGCGACAGTCCTTACCTCCTTCTTGCTGCCTCCGCCGAGTGGGCTCCCTGGGCCGTAACACGGCCCCGCTTCCCCCCCTGCACTCAGCAAAACGGCCCGCTGGTGCCCACCAGCAAAGCTCACAGGCAGCACCGGGCCCTCGCTGCTTTCAGCCAACCACCCCAGACCACACTGTGGAAATGCCACGGGGTGGGATCTCCCTCTTGGCTCTGGGTGCCCCAGCGGACCACCCTCAGTCCCTCCTGCCCTACTCGGCTGCAAAGCAGTGTTAGTGCTAAGATGCAACAAGCTCAGAATTTACATTCCTTTGGGAATCACAGCCTCAGAACTATTCAGATATTTGGTAAAGGTTAATTTGTTTTAAACACCATTTTAAGCATCATTTTGAATTTCCAGGCTTGCATTTGCACTCCAAAAGTGCTCCTGCTCGTACTGCTGACACCTATCTACTAACCAAGCTCCATGAATTTTGCCTGGGAGTTCTGGAACTGATTTTGAAGTTCAAGAGAGCAGAGTGTTATGTTCATAAATCAAGGATGCTGCCGAACTTCCTGCACGGGAGAACAGATGTGAAGCATGGGCCTGAGACTCATCTAAAGGAATGCAGTGGAAACACACAGGATGGAAGGCTCTGAGGGCTTTACAAATTACATTTGGATGGGGGAGAGCAGGGAGAAAGAGAATGTGGGAAAAAGAAGAGTGAAAAGGGATCCTGCTGTTTAGCTCATGCATAAACTGTGTGCTCAGCCAAAGGTCACTCCTTTTATTTTCTCATTAATTTCAATGACAGTGAATGGTATATGAAGAATGACCTAAAAATGAGAACTGCCAGAAATAGCTCAGGTTTTTCTGTGACAATGCGGAGGAAGAAAAACCTGTGTGACAACTTCATTTCGTATCTTAAAAAGTAGTGGCTGAAAGGAAGTTAATTATTTGAGATGAACCATAAGTTTATTTAGGAAAGTTAAATAAAAACTCAGTCATCCACTTTTTATGTATTTGCCCGTAAAGGTTTTATACCCTCTATGCATTGAAATCACTTCATTCCTATTTTTCTTTTTTGTAATCCAAGAACTAGTATTGTGTTCTGAGGGTGAGCGTCGAGGTACTAAACACAAGCGGGAGGAAAAAGAAAAGGGAAAGGAAGGAACAAAAGCTTTGGGAAGCCCACAGATGTCCAAAAGCTGGCGTGAGGAAACTGCCCCTATGGGCAACCTCAGGGAAACCATCAGGAAAGAGTGTAACTGGCACCTGGTGATGCTTTATAATAAATGCATATTCAAATGCCCTGTGCTGGTTCCAGAGGCTCAGCTACAGACAAAACAGCCCCACTGAGTGCCAAACATGAGGCAGTCAGAGAATGTTCTGCTGCCTCTGCACAAACACATTTGAGGAGGAGGAGACAGGCAGGAGATGCAAGAGACTCCGGGACAGCAGGGGTGAGAACAGGAGAAGCTCTAAGGACAACAAACACCACGCACTGACCTTGGTCTCCCACACTGCCCATTGCCTCACTGAAAGGACCAGGTGTCACGTGCTGTGGGGGAATGGAGAGCAGGAAGGGGAGAGGAGAGGTGCCCGGAGGTATGTCTACAAGGGAGAATGTGTTCGGTTTTTTTTCAATACTCGAATCGGTAATTCAAAGTTTTTTAATTGGGAATAAATTAAATCAGTTTGAATTCCCCTGGCACACAACCGTTCCTGGCTTGCAACAAGGAGAAACTGATTCAACACAGAAATTTGCAAACAAACTGGTGCAGTCACAGTGGTCTGGCAAAGGATCTAAGGGCGAAGATAGGCAAAACAGCAAATTATGTTGCTCGTGTTGTAAGACAGTTGCTAATCTGGGGTATAAAAGTAACATGGGTCTTTTAAGCCAGGAGAAGGGCTGATAATAACATTTTATCCTGGCATTTGTTAACTGCAGTGAAAAACTGCAACGTAAGTGGAAAAAAAGTTCAAAGAGAGCACCAGAAGTGATGAACAGAGATACGTCTTCAGGAGATAGATGTTTACATGCTCTGCTTAGGAGGGTGCTGCCAAGCAGAAAAGGCAGAAGGTCCTTTCAAGGACCTGTGTGGATCATAAGGAGCATTTATGGAGTAACAGCATGGGAAGAAAGAGACGATTTATGACAGCTACAGAAAATTCTGACAGGCAGTCAGAACAGACCAAAAACTAGAGAGGCTGCTTTTCTGCATGGTATCAGCAGGTGATAGTTACATTCAATATTCAGAAGAAGAACAAAGTATATATATAAATAGAAAAGCTCTTGCATTTGAATGTGTGAAAGCAAAAAAAAAAAAAAAAAAAGTTTTGGCTCCCAAAGCTTTGGGTCAAATTTAGAAAGGGTAATTCACAAGTCACAGTGGCCATTCATTTACTCAGACAAGGCCTAAATTTGACTAAATGGTTATGAGCACATAGACTGTACACTATGGAAACAAAAATCTGTTCTGAAGTGAGATTATTTACATCACAGATAATTAAAACTGCTGCTCTGAGGTCTCACATTTGCTTGAAAATACAACGTCCTCAAATGAGTGTGACAGTTGAAGAACAATTCCTAAGGGTTTTTTTTTTTTGTTTTGTTTTTTGAAGATTGGGAAACAGTCCATTAAAATCTTCACAGAAACATGAAGATGAAAAAAGAACCTAACACACAAGCATTTTCTGCTCCCAGAAACCATGCTACTGTATCTTGTGGTGTTTGGTGTTTCAGAGTGAGTGTACTTGAGTGGGGTGGTAAACACTTAAGAATGACTGAAGTTCAAAAACAAACAAAAAGAAGCCTTGAGCTCACTCTGGTATTAAATGGGAAAGAAGTGAGGGAAGGCTTGGCAAAAATCAGCATAATAGTAGCTTCATTGTTGGATCTGAAAGCTTCATTTTCCAACAGTGTCCCTTTTCTGAGAAGCTGCAGAACCACTCTGAAAGCACTTTCTATAGAGAAGATAAATCTGTGGTGGAGATTTATGCACATTCAGATTAAGTCAGGAAATCAGTCATGAAAAGGATAATTAAATAGGGAAGGACAAAAACCTCGAAGAAAAATTACCAGAACCCCCCAAAACAAACACAGCTAACAATGCACTATGATGCATCAGGTCCTGGGATTGTGACTTTGACTTTGGCACCTATTGCTTGAGCAATGCACAGGGAGAGCAATCTCAGCTTGTTCCTGACTGCGGTTCCCAGGGCTCCAGAGAGAGGCACTCTGCACAGCAACAGCTTCTGGGCTGGAGCAGTGTGTGAACAGATTGGGCTTGGTATCTTTCGTCCTTTCTTATTTATTTATTTTGCACAAGCTCTTAATGCATTGTAACAGTGAAAGGCATAAGAAGAAAAGCTGTTCCATAGCTATATATGGAATTGCTTGAGATCACAGTCTCAAACTGTGTTCATACGCTGGATGAGAGCTCTTGAACACTACAGTCACCATTTTAGAGCAAACAGCTCAGTCTGCCCAGGCACTAATCACTAAGGTGCTGTGAAAGAGAGCTGGCTGTTCTGACACAGAGGTGACTTTTTCTCCTTTCAGCTTTACAAGATGTGCAGCTGATTCAGAGCATTAATGGTAAATCAAACACATTTGACTGAAGAAAATTTAGTAAAAAAAAAAAAAAAAAAAAAAGCCCTTTAGTTTTGCATCACTGCAATTCTAAAACATGCAAACTCAGTACTGTATCACAGTCCACTGAGCAAACTACTCTAGGTTTTGAAGACAGGGTATATAAACACTGCAGTTCTGTGAAAACCTCTAATTTGTGTACCATGACTTTTAAATTAATGCATTTATTTATTAAATCTTGTCCTACTTCTCTAAAGTGGATTCAGTCTTGGAGTCTGATTGGCCCCTTGTGGGAGCTCAGGACAGAAGAAATTAACACAGACCACAGAGACAAGGGGAAACAAGGTTTGATCTATTAAAAACAACGTATGTAAGCACAATGATCATGACAGAAATTGTCAGCAGCGTGATCCAGAAATGACTAAGGTCATTTAAGGTTTAATTCAGAATGATGCCAAGCACATATTGAGGAAGCTTGAGCAAAGCTCAACATGGTCAATAAAAATTCCTCAAAAGCAAAAGGAAAGCATCTCCACGACTCCAAGCAATATGTAAGAGCAACGCTACTTAACTACACACACATACAGTAGAAAAAATAAAATTTTGGGGTCATTCTTGTACAAGAGTCCTACTTCACGTAACAGGATTCAGGTAATATTTCTGTAGTCATGTTCAACAAACCTTCTAGAAGGTAATGAACACGTCCTCTATTTATGACACATCTCATTGCACAAATATATAATTCTTTATTAATTAAAATGCATAGGCTGACTTCAAAATTTTAGTAGAAAGACATTCTTACTATACACGAGACTATTTCCCCCTAAAGGATATGTGAGGAGTAAACTCAGATGTACACACTACATCAGCACTTCATCGCCATTACTGCTGCAGAGATAGCAAGGTGAAGACAATTTTGTTCTGCTGCATCCTTTCATCTGCCAGCAGAATGTCAGTCAGCTTCCAAAGTCACAATCTTATTAGATACCAATGTTTAAGGCCAAATTTTGTATTGTGTCCTGCAAGCTGAATCTGATATTAAACGAAACGGAAATGAAAGGCAGAAAACACACTTCATTTGTAAGGCTACCTGAACATTAAGATTATGCTATCAGCATGCAATATGTACCAAAAAAATCAAACATGACTCAGAACAAGCATTTTCTGGAGCAAAACATGGCTAGAGCAAAGCAGAGATGTCTCACCTGGGGTAAGTCAGCCCCAAAGAATATTCATGTCATTTGGAGGAAAAAGGAACTTGTAACATTGCCTGAGTTTACCCTACTGAGTTCACCACACCACAACAAACTACTTTGCATTCTGTCCATTATGTCACAAACACTAGATACGCTGAGCTAGTCTACAACAAAGTAAGAGTTAATTACCCAGCAGAAACAGAGGGAGACAGAGAAAGGAAAGCCAGGAGGAGACCCAAAGGAAGCTGCAAGCTATGCTATTCAATTCTCAGCTTTAAAAACACCACTTGAATTGAAACAGGTTTTTTTTTGTGTGTGTGTGCTTGTGTGTTAAAATCACTGCTTTTTAATATGCATCAGTGCTCATGTTTCCAAAAATGACTGCTTTTCAACTCTATATGTTCAGTATTGGAAAAAAAGACAGCAGAAAATGTGTGTGCAGTCCTCCAACACCCCCATGCTGCACTCAACACTCATTGACTACAACAGTAATAAGCATTTCAGTAACAGCTGACATTGTTTTGTAGACACTATTCAGAAATCTTATCTTGATCTCTATGAACCACAGGCCCAGTGGTACAACTCCACAACTGACAAGTCTGAATTAACTATGGAAAAAAACCGTACTGTTTTTGTGAATTTCATTTGTCAACAAGATCTTCAAGAGACACAGAAGAGAATATGCCATTGTGAACAAATAAACACTGGGGATGTAAAACTGAGTTTCAAAGGACTCTCCTTTCTTCTGCCTCCTACACCTCACAGAATTAGACTAAAAATACCAAGCAGAAGTACAAATAACTTCCTCACCAGAAAGTAAGTTTGCATAAATTCCATACTAGGGACACCTGAGGAAATTTGGCAGCTTTGCCAAACAAACTCACCTAGTCTATTATTTTGTTAAAAAAAAAAAAAAAAAAAAAAAAAGGAAATCGAAGAAGAGAGGGCAGGGCATTTTTAAACTGACCTCTCACAAGGATGAGTAATGTACATAGAGAACAAAGAAAGTACTTCATTCAACTTTTCTACCGTGTAAATCTTGCTTCAGTATTTAAAGGGTTCACCCTTGCTGCTTATGAGAACTCCAGAACTCTTTGTACATTTGTTAAATCTCTGTCAGAATTGCCAAAGTTTTATCTTCCAAATGATAAATAAGAGGTCTGTGTGTACCATACATTAACAAATGATGAAGAGGACCTCACAAAATGCCTGCTGTGCACTTGTGTTTCTGTAAACAACAGCTATAAATTACAGATTGCAAACTTGACTTAGTGGGATATGAAGCTCTAAGTTCAGAAGTACTGAGCTGTAATGAAACACGCTAGAAAGCAGTTGTTAATTTTAACTGAATGATATAACGGAATAAGCTGCTTTGTCAAGAACAAAACCCCAAACTGCAAAGACAATGAAAAAAGGTCAGGTTTATACTTATTTGTCCCGTCGTAAAGCTATTTATTTATTTTTTAAGAAAACAGCAGAATTAGAATAAAATCTAAGGTAGAACTGCATTTTACTGTGCCTTGAAATCCTGATATTGTTCCAGAGATACCAACAATTGGGTACAATCACCTTATCAAAGTGTTGTGATTAACAAGATAGAAAGCTGCATAGTGATGAAGTAAGATGAAATGCTAGCAGTTTGCCAGAGTGTGGGTTCAGGAAGATATCACTTGTCACACTCAGCATCCCTATTGCAAAGCTGCCCTGAGATCAAAATCCTGATGGTAATCCATCAAAATCATAACAGCAGTGAGTTGAATGCCTGAGCAATTGTGATGACACAGCTGGTTGCTCCTAGGAATTAATAAGTGAAGCTGCTATCAGTGCATACATATCTCCTAGATGAAGGGAAAAGCAGCATGATTGCTGCTAATAATGATAACACAGGAATGACATCAAAAGAGATATTAAAAGCAAACCCAATTGTGTCACACTGATTTTTGAAGGAGAAATATTTGGGCTTTCTGTTTACAAATTAAACAAGAGATGTATGGGACTCTGCACATCTCTTCAACTGGTAGGGGCGGAAAGATAAAGTCCTGTTCCCAGCCCATACAGAGCAATGTGAGTGATTTCCCATCACTGCTCCAGACATTTCTTTGGTAGGAACTACCAACCAGCAGCTACAGCCACAAGCTGATTTTTAGGACAAGAGTGCTGGGCAGAAGAGTCAGGGTGCTGGAAAATTCCAATGAACTGAAAACTGCTTTCATAGATGGACAGCAAGAATACCACTGTCACGCACAATTGATTTTACTGGGGGGCACTGCCAGCTCTGTGGCTTCATCTCACCTACAAGATGTGGTGCATGAGAACTACCCAAACTGTTTGTGTAAAAACATCTGGTACTTTTACCTCCACTCATTAAACTCTAACCAAACCCTGCTTAATTGAGCCCCAGCAAGTCACCTCAGAGAAGCCTTCAGTGTGACAGAAATCCAAAATCAGTATTCCCTTCTTTGGTTTCAACTTCCTCTTCCTTTGTTATCTTGATCCTTCATCTCCACCCCGTGAGATTCTTACTCTAGTGCACCTTTTTTTTCCCCATCTAAATATAGCAGCTCTTTGTCCTTTTTGTTTCCCTCCCACAACTGTAGCTGCCTTTAATGGATCCTGAAGGAAATTAGGCCTAGTTTCCATTCTAATCAACTTCAGAGACATATGCTTTTAATTAGTCCTTTAATATTCCTCCTGTTTGCATAGACAGTGCATTCTAAAGAGCCTTTCCTAAGTCTCACTGTAGTTTCAACTAGAGAGGCAAAACCATGGTATTTTTAACAAGTGGAAACATAAGCAATTTATGATAAGCCATTATGATTTTATTTTCTCCAGCTGGAGCAGCAGATGTGTCAGTATATTTTTCCAATTGAAAAAGTACCATGCCATTTTTTATTCCATGAGGAGTAAAGGTCCAATAAGTCCCATATTTGGGCTCTGCCTCAATGGGATACTCAATGTAATGTAAATTGCCAAATTTCAGTAAACCCTCTCCAAAACCACACTGGGCCCCTGAGTGCCTTGCAAGCGAAGATTTAACGGGTTAATTGAGCAAATTATGCTCACTTCAATAGCCCCTTTGTATTCAAGAAGAGCTCTGGTAGTTTAAAGCACAACATAAGTGGTAAGTATTACTGGGTCACATTTTGAGGTTCAGGATCAGTTGTTACTTACCGTTTATTCAGGCAAACTTCCACTGAAATAGAGCACTGAATTTAAAAAAAAAATATATATATAACTTGAAATTTCATCCATTATTAATGATTTGAAGTATCAATTAAACATAGCATTTTGATATTTTTTTACTCTTAGCTGATTAAGTATCATTCCAAATAAAAGACATTCAACTCTCACTTAAGAGGTGTGATTTATTGCCAGCCAACCTGCTCGTCTGTAGTGACTTTCTGTGAGGGTTCTTGAAACTATTTTTCATTACAGTTCCAATTACTGACAGTTCTTGACTGTATTTAACAATAATTACAACGATAACTCTAGAAATGAACTCTGAAAAAAAAAAAATGCTAACAACTTTAACAGTGCATATACCAGCAGTATTTCTAAGATGTCACTGAGATCCTTCTCCATCATACCAGACATGGTAATGCCATTAAATGTATTCACAAGTGGTTCAGAGCAATGGGAGGTTTTTTAGTACTGATGAATGGTTCTCTTAGTATTTCACATCTCCTACATAATTTGTTTTATTAATGTATTTGTTTCCCTCATGTTATTCAAAATAGATGAGCTTGGAGACAAGCAGGGCTCTAAAATTTTGAACCTATCTAGAACACTTTGTTCCATGAAAATAATACAGATAAATCCATAGGCCAATGGGTGTCAGTCAGTACCACCAGGATTTCACCCTGTGCCTAGGGAACCGGGCAGTTTGCCACACCAGCACTAAACGTGCAGTTTTCAACCTTGTGGTTTACAGAAATCATTTGCTTGGTAAATGAAAACATGACATATACTCATTTCTAGAAATTAAAGATGAAACGAGTTGACTCCTGTCATCTGAGGAAGTGACATTTCAGAGAGAAGAGAGCACCTGAAGGTTTTAACATCAGTGTACAGAGTCAGATCACAGGTCTATCTCTCACACACAGTCACTGACGCTTAGGAAAGTGCAAGACAAGAGAGCAAGTGTGCAGCA
Source organism: Cyrtonyx montezumae (assembly GCF_038088225.1). NCBI lineage: Eukaryota > Metazoa > Chordata > Aves > Galliformes > Odontophoridae > Cyrtonyx > Cyrtonyx montezumae. The sequence continues at coordinate 10,551,574 of NW_027072078.1, read as the reverse complement.
ATGCTTCTCCACCAAACCCTTCTAGTTTCCAGACATTTTCATCTTGGGCTCCTTTCTTTCTCAATGTTCAGTATCTTAATATTTTGTTCAAAACCCTGAAACAAGTGTCAAACTGTACCTGAGTGTTTAACCTTATAAAAGGTAACAACTCCCTAAGTCCAAACAACTGCCTTGTCAAAGGGTAGACCCCTATACCCCTGACAGAAAAGAAATATTACAGCCTGGGAGACAAATGAAAATGGAGTAGGGGGCTATTTTTTTTATTTTTTTTAAACCTTGGCTGATTTTGCTCTGAGTTTGTGAGAGTTTGAAAGAAAGTTTGAAAGAAAGCAGACCTACGTTGCATTAAGTTCTCACTGTTTACAAAAGCCTTCTTACCAAACAGTGCATTATGGATAAATACTAAGCTAGACTCTGCAGAACTTATTCATTCCACTTCTGCAAACTTCAGAGGAACTTTAACAAGATTTTATGCAGGTTTTTCAGCCAAAGGGAAATAAAACATACAGGGAAAACTTATTCTCTCCAATCCTGGGAAAGGAAACAATCCAGCTCAGATCAAATCTATCTCCCTTGAAGGTAACTGACTTTTTAACAGGGGAGAATTTTATCCCCAGGTGCTGAACACATTAAGTATTTAATAATTAGCAAAAACTTCTGTTGGATTGTTTGTTAGAATGCAAGTTTGAGGGACGAGATGCCTGGTGTTCAGAACTTCCTACACACAGGAAAATATACATTTTTAAAACCACCAGTAAAACAAATCAGAAAAATTACTGCCCTGTGTGTGACAAATGAAGGGAAGAGACATTACTTTAATTTTCTATATAAACTCAAAATATGTATACACAAAATGAAAGGGAAAAAAAATTATGACTACTATGTATTCAGAATTTAGGGAAAGAGCCGAGTATGTCAGGTTTGGCTTTTCCTCACATGCAGGACAGAAATAAAACATTCTAACGTAATATAACGTTCCTAATGTTTCACAATTCATATATAAAATATGGTATTTTTTCCACTTTTCTTTCCCTTAAAATGCAACCTCAACACAGCAGGTATGGTTCTAATGCACTTCTGCTATTTATCCACTCAGAATGCTCCTTAGAAGGAACAGTATGCTGAACAATATTCTGCTAAGCAAACACAGTCCAACTTAAAAAGTCAAATGATGTAAATCAAATACAGAGCAGCTTTCAGCAAGATCAGTTACCCAGAGATTTCAGTGAAAGCAACTTGTATCAGTATAAAGTTCTTTCCATTTACCAAATCCTTCTCTGGAGAATCTTTTGTTTTGCTGTAACAAGAGCTGGCACATTTGCCATTTGCACAAGCTACTAAATTTCCTGTTTGTTGCATAGGAGCTGAAACATGGAATCACATAAATGCCTATCAGCTCTGCTTGTCTGAAACACTGGGAAACACATCAGAATAACTTAGCACAGCCTAAACAGGCTCAGCATTGTGTACCTCAAAAAATCATGATGTAGGCAAAATCAAAACTGGGAGACTGCCTTCAAGCTGTAGTATCTTTACAAAATAATTTGCTTACTTTTGACTTCCATTTACTGAACCAACCTGTAAGCCACTGACAGCAGTACCATCACAATGGATAGAAATATTACTTTAGGAAAATCAGAAGCAATATTTTCACTTTATCTTATTCCGCCAGGCTCCAAAATATGAAAAAAAAAAAAATTCCATAAAAGTCAAAATAAATTTTGAAAGAAACAGACATACTGATTTCAGGAAAAGCTCACCTGAATAACAACAGAAGACCCACAAAAGCATTACTAAACTAAGCACCCAAACAATTAGAAAAAGAAATAGGGAAATTAGGAAAGCAGAAGTTACATGCTGTTACTTATTTGAACAAAAATGGTTAAGAATCAGCTTTCCGTGAGAGCAAAAACTGGGTTAGCTTTGTCTACAGTGCAGTATTACAAGTCATGTTTGCACAAGAAGAGAATAACCAAGGCCTCAGAGGGATGAGAGACAAAACAGCCTCAGAACAAATCTGCTCTATCCTGGCAGGTGCCTGCCCAGCAGCTCTGAGGGAAGTTCTTCAGCCTCTCTGAATACTCCAGCTTTTTGAAGCCTGAATAATTAGAAGATCTTTTCTCATTCCAAAATTCCATTTTCCTTCCTGTCACTTAAGCATATTCCCCCACATCTGGCAGACAAGGACTATTTATCACTGCTCTCCTTAGATCTATTTTAATATTTTAAATTTTATCTTCACTGAGCTTTCTCTTTTCCGGACTAAAAAGTCCCCTTCTTTCCACTTATTTCATAAGCAGTATTTTTTTTTTTTGCTTTCATTATTATCTCAGCTTCTGCAAGCTCAAGTTCTCTACAGAGTTCTCACAAAAACTTGTGACCTGTCTTATACTTACATTAACTTGACAGTCAACAGTCTCATCATCACTAAAAGATACATGATCTCTCCCCACAGTTGTTTTCCCATCCATTAATACTTTTCCAATTGAATTTGGGTAAGAACATTTTGAAGAACTTAGGTCTGTTCTGTAACGCACCTTCCATACTTCAGACTGCACACAAAAGATCACACAGGATCAATAGCAGTTTTGGATTTTAAACATTTAGAAGTGAATGAAATGTTTCATTTTCTCATAAAGGTGATGAAATTATGAACAAACGTTTTCTCCTCAGAGAGAATCTAGGGAGTAGCTAAAAAAAATTACAGGTGCTAAGGAAAGGCAAACATTGAGAACTGCCTTTTTGCAAATCCACTGAGTACAGTGTGAAGGTTAAAGGTACACATTGTATGACTAATTTCAATCACATAAAATGGAACATAAATCTTTTAAACCTAAAACTACGAAAAGAAAGTGAAAGGCAGAAAAGCTGCAGAAGAGCTTGTAACTGACCCAAGAAAAATAAATGATCCTTTTTTCCAAGAGTGACAAAGAAATGTGAAGCTGGGCAAGGAGAACCAGGCAAAGCAGTAGGTATGAGTGGGCCAGTGCAAGGCTGCGGTTGTTCCCACAAGCAAATAAGACTACTTGGTATTGAGAATTAGAGAGTGAAATTGGTATCCAGTTGTGCAAACCAGTAAGCTGAAGCAAATGCTGTGCATAGAAGTTGGCTGCTTATTTTAATACAGACATTGAGAAACTGTAGGAATTAAGTGGGTTCCAGCATGACGAAATATGACAGTAAAGGCAAAAGTAAGTTGCTCACAAACATCTCAAGAAAAACTTGAAGGATATGCAAACCATACAATGAAATGAAGTCTAGAACTAGATATTACACATGCAAACCCAAATAAAGACACACCTTGTCTGGTAGAAAACTGGAATGGTGAAGCAGGATAGCCATGGAACACCACAATGATGACTTTGACTTCTTACCACAGCAAGAGCATATTCTCTAAGTCCATTATCTGCCAAGAGATAGGTCGGAGTCTGACTTAAAGGAGATCATCATTTGTAGATGCTGGACAGATAAGCAATCACAAAGGAAAGAGGGACATTTGGAGTCTGAATAAATCTAAGGGAAGTACAAATAAACTTCTTCACTGGCCTCAAATGAATACCTTTGAAGCAAGTGAGAAGAGCTAACACGTACATCAAGAGGGAGGCAAGCCAGACTGAGCAAAAAAGATTTTGTGCTTTTTCTCATTAGTACTTAGCTTTGAGTTCACCTAGACTTAAAAACAAATAAATAAAACCACAGCGTTTATTTACTCCAATGACAGTCTTGCAACCACTACTCTATGCAGATGGGAACTTCTGTATTAATTTTTCTTCACCTATTTCCAAAAATCCTTTAACATCCAACACTTGTTAGTTCACTTCCTACTTCACCTACACATATGCCTGTTATAAAACCATATTTAAAAACATAAATCAGCAAAAAACATTCTCAATAATCCTATCCTCTGTAAAAGGAGTGAACATATCACTCATGTAGAACGAAATTGTGAGAACTCACACAGAAAGACTAATAAAATATCTCAACAACTTCGCTCGCATCATTGACATGCAATCATTAAAATTCTTTATAATGACCCAGTTGAAGAAATAAGACTTAGAACCATGATAACACGATATTGCATGGTTGAGAGCCATTAGGGATGCTTTATTTTGTCCTGAAAAGGAAGAAATGCAGTGTTTATACACTAAACAGATAAATATTTGACAATGGAAAGGGGACAACGTGGAAGATTTAAAGATGGGAGGGATACTCACTAAACATTAATAAATCCTTTAAATGGTATGAGACTGAGAAGTAGCATGTGTTTCACAATTTTCATATATATATATATGTGTGTGTGGCATGCTCTGAAAATAATGTCTCCTATTTTATTACATCAGCAGCACATGTTGGTGGTGTGGCAGTAGAGGCTGAACCTTCTCACCAACATTCTGTTCTGTTTTGTTGCCGTGCAACAGATGACGGCAGAGGGGCAGTCTGACAAAACAGCATCTGACATGGAAGTACAGGTGAATCAAAGGTGTGGAATTGAATTCTTCCCTGTAGGAAAAAATGGCAGCTACTGATTCATTGATGCTTGCTGAATGTTTATGGAGACCAGAGAGTGGATGTGAGCACAGCGAGGCAATAGGTGGTATGCTTCAGCAGTGGCAACAGCTGGTCACCTCCACTAGTGCAGCTTTTTAGAAGCACAGCATACAGGCTCTTGTTCATCACTGACAAAAATAACTGTGGTGACTGCTGAGAAACAGTGTTTAGTAGCTGAGAGTTTGCTCTATCAGACAGTGTTATTGTGCTCTTTGTAGCTGTTGTAGTTTCCATGGAAATGTCTCCATGGAAGCATTACTTTTGGAGTACCTACATCTTACTCTTAAAGAAATCCAAGTGGAAAAAAAAAAAAAACAATCTATACCTTAGATTCTATTCCAGCAAACGCCCTCACACTGCTAATATAGGTCACATAGATGTAGGCTGACCCATGGAGCGAAGACTATGTGCCAACACAGTCAACTGAGGTTGTTGTTTAGTTCTGCAGCACATTAGAGAACATATTTCCATATTCAGATTGTAAACTCCTGAAGCAGAAACCAAGTTCTGCCATTTCTAGTACATTTAGCTAGCAGTTGTTTTTACTGAAAACCTGATAGATGAGACTTTTTCTCATATCCTCCAGGTATGGGATTCAGGACTATAAAGTCTAATCTTAAAAAGCTTACATAACAGTTCTAATGACTCTTAAATCTCATTAACCTCTGGGACTTAAACTGAGAGAACTCACTGCTAAAGGATATACAATATACAGGAGCATACTTACTTTCAAGGTTGAAAATAAATGTTCATCTCATTTATAGTTCTGTTCTTTTAGTTTAAACAAAAAGTTAAATATCTAAAAATAAGATTTAAAAGTCCAGTAGCATGCAGATTTTCATGGCATTGTGAAAAATTCCAATATTACCTTAGGCTCTGTCCAGAGCAGAAGGAAAGTGCTTGTATTTGCAATCCAGCCATGCCTTCTTCTGGCACACTGAATTTCAATTTCATTTCCAAGTAAGTTAAACTGCAGAGCTGAGCAAACTACGTACATCAGGGTCTTAGCTTGATCGACCCTTTTCAAGATGTTATTTCTGCAGAGTGGTCAAATCAAATATACAAGTGAGATGTAATCTATTACTCAAATATAAACTTTAATGCAACAGAATTTCTCACTGAAGTAGTGACTGCTGTCTAAGTATCCTAACAAAGAAAAATTAAAAATAATTCATATTTCTGCTAAATACAGTAGAGCTTCTGGCTTGATATTGATGTACTTTTCAGGAGAACAAGGTTTGTGATATCTGAAAGAGTTGGCATGATACTATGCATTTATAACACAGTGGTGTAGTTGTTACTATTTTCCTTTACTTTCAAAGGTTCCTCTCTCACCTGACCTGACATTTAAAGTTATATTTTGAATACATGGAACTGAGAACAGATCTGATTAGGAGAGGATGCAGGACTGCGTAGGCATTAGTCTGCCTCTGGGAGGTGGTGAACTATGTCCCTTGACTCACTTATTAACCCTTTTCACTTGATAAGCTGTTTTTATCTCAATCCAAATTTTCTTGGATTTCTTCTTCCTGTTTTCACTGCCCACCCCTAAAAGGTTAAACGGACTGAATGAATGAGCAGCTGTGTGGGTGCTTGGCCAACCAACTGGCTGAATAAACCATTATGTGTGCTTGTTTTTCAATCATACCTCATGAAAGGATAAAAGCAAGAGATTTAGCAACATCTCCTCCTAGAGATCCTCTGTTAATTTTTATTATCAATTCACGAAGTCTGGTATTGTTCAACCTGATTTTTTTCTTCTCCTTGTTTAGAAGTTAGAGCATAATTACTTGCATTATGCCACTTGTGACAGTGTGAGCTGATTAGCTTGCAAAGCTCTGATTAGTTTGAGGTTATCTTAGTGGAAGGCTATGAATTAAGGAGGTATATTCAGATATGCCTAGAGAGGCACTTATGACATGAACCAAATGAATTGTATATATTAAGAAACATTCAAAATGAAAATATTTCATAATTGCAGATAGAAATACATGACTCTACAAATGATTATGGAAATCTTCTCCTATCCAAACAACTCACATCATTTCATAGCCATAACATATTTCCATTTCACAGTACAGTAACTTGCTTCTCACAAAAAGGTCACTCTGCATGCTCCTTCTCCTAGTGATGGATTCACTACATATCTGGCTGATGGGAGAACAGCATCGTGTTTGTAAACATCTCAGCAGAACTGCTTACCAGTGGATTACTTTACAGCATGCACATTCTGCCTGTCGACATGGATCAAACTCAGAACAGAAAAGTTTTGCTTTTTATAGCTGACTGCTCTGCTCACTGAACCACTGGTGCTCCCAGGCCAGGGCACAATGGGTGGGCTAACTGCAGCTCAGTGGGATATTTTCTACAAGTCCTATTGGATAATGAGATTTTGAAACAGAAAACATAGTTGTTACAAATGTTCTTAACTCCTTTTCAGCAAAATTAATACTCTGTTGCAGTACTTCGGTATGTAATTGTGGCTTGTTTGTTTTGACTGTTGCAACATGGCACATAATGTGCAGGTGGGAAAAGAGCATACATGATTTTTAGCCTCACATCACAAAGTCCCTCAAGGTTAATTTTAAGTGATCAAAGTGATTAAAAAAATGTGATTAAAAAAATCAGTAGTTCGGAGCACAGCTTGGGCAATAGAAACTAAAGTATACTTTGAAATTTCTCAGTGAAAAATTGCCAGAAAGGAATCAGCTTCAAAAGAAGTCAAAGAACTCTTCACCTGAGTGAGGTCTGTTGTTTAAAGACCCAAAATTGCTGCCACTACATTAGAGCAAAGAGCTCTGAACCCCATTCAAAAAGATTCAGGGCTGCTTATACAGACAAAGCTCTCTTTGATGTCAGAATCAGGAGTACTTTGACTAAAGATTAAAAAATCCATTGCTCAATGTTTCTCAAATTCCCAGAAACTCCTGCTTCAGATATCAGACTCAGATTCACAGACTGCAGTTTGTAATATTGTAAGACACTTAGTACTCCAAGTAGAATTGCATGTTACTTCACATGAATGAGAAATAACTTTACACTCTGCATAATCCTGGTAGAACAGGAATACACAGTACCTGAATGATGTTACTCCATGATTCCCACAGCACAGATTGAGATTATTCACAGTAAAACAGGGCAAAAAAAAATCAGAAAGAAGGGGGAGCTCACTGGGGAAAGTCTGTCTCATCAGTAAGCCAAACATTCTCCTATTATTATACCTGAAATGAGTAAAAGCTGATGTCAGAGAAAAGTCCAAAGGGCTCTGTAAAACCACCAAACCGTACCTCTGATGTACCACCAGCCAGATCCTACAGTGTGACAATGGATTTTGTCTCCATGGAAAAATGTAGGAAACCACATGACCTCTATAGCATAAACAGGTCACGAGAATTAACCAAACTGAACTTAAGGAGTTACACTGACTGAGGGAGTCCAGTTCTGTTTTCTTGAAAGTTAAGCACCTTTTTTTTCTTTTTGGATGGCCTGACAAACTATCAAGTTGCAGAATTCAGTTCTTTTCACACAGGTATCCAAAAATGAACATAAAAATCTACTGCTAAGTGTCCATTTTGGCAGTGATCTATTTCTTTCTGGTTAAACAAACTCCTTTTACAGAATGTGATCCAACTGTTTTTTAATGTCTGCTCCCCTTCATAAATTGACTTACATACTTTTGCTATTAGCTTTAAGATAAGAGGATACAATATCCTCTGAGTGTCAGAGTGTGCAAAAGAATGTAGGCCCACTGACTGTTGAAGAACATGGTGGATTTACAGCAGCTGAACAACTTACTGTACTCCAGCAGAACTGTTGCAAAGGTCACAGCCACACGTATCCAGTACAGCATCAAACAATGCTTGTATTTCTATTTTAAGCTAGATTCCTCATAGCTGCTAAATTCACACTAATTCATATTGCATTGTGTAGCACAGATTACTACGAATCAAGTGCCTATGCGCACACACATGGCATAACCTTGATTACGTTACTACTGAATCTGACTTTTAACTGAGCCTAAGATTAGGTTACAAACTGAAGTTGAAAAACGTGTCACGAGATGGCCAGTTTATGCTTAGAGACATTCAATTTGTTTTAGTTGTCCTTTCCAACTATAGCTCACAATGTGGAACAGGAACGATAAACTTCTAAGTTGTTCTCCATCCACTATTTTTCATCAAAAGTATCTTCTTTACATTTAATAGCCATTAAATTATCTTAAGAATTGTCTTACTCTCTAAACACGTGAATGGCACTTCTCCTCTGGAAAATATTTAGTAATATGTAATGACTATGAAGTATTATGGATTTAGAAATTAATGTGTAATCTTTTTCCCTCCCCCACATGAGCAAACCAATGAGATCAGTTTTCAGCTCTGCTGGAAAAATCTACTACTCCACGAGAAACTCTGTACAAAAAGCAGTATACTGATCCTCTATAAATTTAAGTTGCTTACTCTGGGATCTGATACTAATCACCAGTTTGAATTCATTAGACTCTGGATGACCAACTCTGTTTAGACTTCTACCAACTTATGCTCTATTTCACGTGAAATTTTTGCCACTAAAACACATCCACACAGAAACAAATGGATTGCTTTTGCAGGACTACATTGCATAGAGTTCTAAAAGAGATTTCATAGAATAATGCAATCATAGAATTGCTCAGGTTGGAAAAGACCAACCACAAGCAAACTGGACTACCCTAATTCTAACAACCCACCACTAAATCATGTCCCTGAGCACCACATCCAAATGTATTTTAACCACATTCAGGGATAGTGACTCAACCACCTCCATATAGAGCCTATTCCAGTGCTTAACAACCTTTTCTGTAAATAAGTTTTTCCTGATATCCAACCTAAACCTCTCCTGGTGCAACTTGAGGCCATTTCCCCTTGTCCTGTCACCAATGAGAAGAGACCAACCCAACTGCAATCACCTTTCAGGTATTTGAAGAGAGTAATAAGGTCTCCCCTCAGCCTCCTCTTCCCCAGTGTGAACAGCCCCAGCTCTTTCAGTCACTCCTCAAATTCTATGACTAGAATTAGAATCACGTGATAACCATTTGGGCATAATAAGTCAGCCTCTGTCAGCACAACTAGCTCTGTTTCAAAGCAGAAATTCCTTCTATTTTCTTATAAGCTCCAATGAATTCCTGCTAAATGCCTTCCATTTTTGTTTCCTTAAATGGAAAAATATTTTTCTTGCTATACTCAATAACATAATACTCACAGCAGAGTAAGCTTTGTTTTCTTTAAGAATATATATATAATAAAAAAAAGTTCTTCATTTAAAATCCTTGAAACACCTTAAACACTAAAAGAACACTTTTGTGAAACACAGCATTTGGAGGAAAACAATAGTTTTCGGGATGGAGGAAGAAAGGTTGAGGCTTGATGGCCCTAATTTTTCAGTAAATTCCCTTATGGCCAGAGAGGCAGCCAACAGCTCTGAAGGAGCTTCAATCTATTTTACTTCGTCACAAGGAATTTTGTGTGATGGACAAATTAAAATATACACTCAAGAGAAAAGTACAGTATATAAATCAGGAGGAAGACAAAATAAACAAGTATCCTACAGAGCCCTTCAGCTCAGAGCAGTGGAAGCAGCTACAGCGGAAAGTATTATCCACGGAATTCAATACTTCAGCCTTGGTATGCTAAAGAGCCCTTTGTCCTTCAGCAAGTTTTGAAGGTTATCTGAAGAATACATTCTTCTCCTGTACTTTTAAGAATCCTATACTAGTTTACCACATAACATCTGTACCAGGAAGCACTTGCAAATACAACCCCATACTACACAGAACACACTAAGCCTTATAGTTAAACAGATATAAGCTAATTTTGTAAAAAAATGCATATTACTGCCAGGGGAAATGGTCCCAGTGAAGTTCTTTCTCAACTGTGTGTAGCTAATTTTGGCATGCTTCTATTGTCATCATTATGCTCTTATATTTACTTGCAACAACACCCATGCTTATCATCTCAGCATATACCTAGGACAACAGAAAGAGGAATAAGTACTGACCTGTACTCCTATTTGTTCCCATAAGCCTCATTTCTTATACTTAAAAAGAAATCACATCAATTTGGGGCCAAAACAAAGAAGAGTTCAAACAAAGATACCATGATGTAAGCAACAAGGTCTGCATGTGCAGACAATTTGTGAATTACCAGAAAAGAAGCCAGACGTTTTGGAAACATTCACAAAAACCACGTGTACTGGGGTTGCATGGTTTACGTCCCCTGGGCATTGCATAATGCATGGAATAAACCACCACTACAGCACAGGGTCAGGCTCTGGTACCTCACCCCCTAATTTCTGTTGAAAGCAGGCAAAGATCATGACTATTTTCTTACTGCGATATTTTCCACTTAATCCATATTACTCTTTTACAGTGTTTCATAGCTTATTTCCTTATCTGCTTAGTCTTATCCATTTTCATATCCATTTTCTGCACAGTCCCTCTCATGTCCTGCAATTTAACCTAAAAGCTGCAGCAATCACATAGCACATTTTTACAGAAAAGAAACCTCTGCCAGGTCCCTGGAACCACAATCGCCAAATTACTTGACAGCCCTGAGCGAGAGCAGGATAGCTGGAAATGTTTTGTGCTCCTCAGCCTTAGGAACAGAGCCGTCATCACTAGAGCTCAGAAAACACCGGTATGATTCACTCTAATTTGAAAGCCATGCCTCCTCTGGCAGGAAGACACAAAGTCCATTCAGCGTCATACTGAAATTTTCTTCCCTAAAGGCTGCTTAACAAGAAGACCATCAAGACTCCCTGACCTATTTTCTGCTAGACTCACCACCTAAGCAGGGCTTTGTAAAGGCATCCCTGCCCAACTCAGAAAAGCTGGGTCTATATATGCTCCAGTTACACCATATCAGGGGATCTCACATCAGTACCATTCCTTCCAGGGTTTCAGATTTATGAATTTGCCATACCTTGGCTGGGCAGAACCCTCAAACAAGCTATCCATTTATTTGCTTTATGCTACTCACGATACTTAGAAAAAGATTTATTTATTTATTCTAAGTCTCAGCTTTTCCCCCCTCCATTCTCCTTGTACACGTGACTTCTGAAGCACTGCGTGCTGGTCTGTTTTCACTTATTTAAAAAAAAAGTGTCATACACAGTACAGAATCAGAGCAGTTATGGTTTACATCTGTGAACATATGTGACTACATTCTTTTGCTTTAAGTAAACAGTGAGCAGCAGTATAGTTCACGACCTTCTGGAAAAACGAAGTCACCACTGGAAAAAATTAGCTAGTAGATAGCTTCACGTGATTGTGGCTACAATTCATTATGTCAACCAGGGGGTAAAAATAAATAAATAAATAAAAAAGAAGAGCTGAAAGGAACACCCAGGAATTATCACACATTCACATACGCTCCTAAAATAATCTGAGTCTAGCTTCTGGAAACGGAGGTGGTAAACTCAAATTAAGGTTGAATCCCTGGACAAAGTCCATCTCTGATGTAACTCACTGGAGGCCTCTGAAACTGCCAGAGTCTGCTAAGCAGAGCAGCCTGAAAAGCAGCACACGTGGAAGATGTGGCTCTGTGGCCAGGTGCAGTCAGCACTATGCACAGCACCTCACAGCTGAGACAAATCCAACACTGAAATGAAGACGAGCTTTTGAGTAGCTGTATACTGAAAAATCTGCAACTATCTTCCAATCTATGCAAGATTCTAGGGCACTGACTAAGCAGAATAAGGCACAGCTGCAGACACTGGCTGGCAGCCTCATATCCAAATTCCTTTTTTTGTAATAGGATTTAAATCAAAAGGTAAGCTCCTCTCTCAGTTAAGGCTTTGACAGAATTTCCACTGTTTTGCTTGGAGTTACAATTTTGCCCATCAAGACAGGAGATTTATCAAATGTTAATTCCACCATTTTCTCTCAGCAGTCTCTTTCAGATATTTCTAAAATGGAAGGAAAACTCAGGCCAGTATCCATTTAAGGTATCCTTCTCCACATTTATGAATTTTCTAGGAAGGAAACCAGACACACCCTTGCCAAGGTTCTACTTGCCTACACAAGGAAGCTGCACAGAAATAGAGCACAAATTTTCAAGTTTCCTTTGAAACTACAGACAAAGGAGCTTGTATACCTCCCCTTCCCTAGGGCACACAAGATCTGCCCTTTTGAACATTAAGCACATTGAAAATCCATCCTTCAGCTTGTATTGCTCATTTCCCTGCACAGAAAAGTTAGGAGATTAAAGTTAAGCTGACAGGCACAAAAGAGCTGTTGGAAATGTTACTGGGATGTGTCAGCACACCAGGTAAGTACCGCATGTGAAGGTTCTCATATTTTGTTGGTGATAAAAGTGACAGCACCTTCCATTCTGCCATGGAAAGTCTAATGGATGGAGACAGTTCTCAGCCAGCTGACACTTTCATCCAAGGAAAATGCTTTGATAGGGAAAACAGCTGCTAACATGGATTTCTGCAGCATTCATTGTACCAAGTACAGTGTCAACAGTGAGAGTTGAAAGGACTACTTTGAATGCAAAACTATACAATTCTTCCTCTTCCCTTTTCTTTTTCCTTGATGCTTTCCTTGCAGGTGTGGAGAAGTAGTGAAGGAAATCACAGTTCTGCCATCACACTGCCAATGCCAGCTCGCAGGACGGCAGAGAAGAGCTGCTGTGGCTCAGTGACACATTTCAGTTGCAAACTCATGCAGGTCCTGTGCTCTTCTGGGAAAGCAGAATGGTTTTGCCATTGCTGTTATATGGCCCTGGCTTCTTCTCTGATAGTTACTTAAGAGATAACGAAGACACATACATTTTATCAACAAGTCCATCAAAGAAGCTAGGTGTGCAATGATAGTCAGTGCTTACCCAGAGAGGGGAGAGGGCTTGTTCTCCTGTCACCTCTGTAAGCAAACGCAAAAAACATTTATAGAATTATTTTCTTGACACCTATAATCTCATCCAGATGCCTCGATGTTGTCATACAGAGATGGTATATCAACTCACTATATCTGAGAAAACTGGAAAAACTAACATACAAAAAAGATGAAAATGAAACCTATAAGCATTCCAGAAAACAAGTAAATAAATAGAAATCTGACATCTGCAAACAATTGTCACTTAAATGTGACAATTTTCAATTTGGCAGGTATTCCATTTCCAGCATTCTTTTCCTGTATTTATGCAGCCTTTTTATCTCTAAACCCCAACAACTTTCCCTCCTCTCATTCAACAGTGCTGCATGCTGTGGAACCCATCAGACTTGCCCTATTTTTCTAAAATTTTTTATTTTTCAAATTTTCTGCCCAGGCAACAGGCAGCCCAGCCTCCAGTCCCTGCTTTCTGGCCTGCCCACAGCCCCACACACTCCTCCTTTCTCACAGCTGCTCCAGGTACCTCTGGCCATGCATGTTTATAATCTAGCAGCTCTGCTACAGACAGTCCATGTGGCTGCAGCCTTCACAGCACAGCCTGCAGGTCTGCCTTATTTTAGAGGCAGCTCCCTCCCATAGATCGCTCTGATCCTTGGCAGCCACTGACACTTCCAAGTTTGCTCCTGTCAGCCTCTAAAACATGAGCACAGCAGTACAGCTATCCACTGAAGTGGAAGGAGAAAGCCAGCACAAGCTACTTTTCTTGATTACCACATCTACCTTCTCAAGGAGATGACAGAAGATTAATATTATATCCCATCAAAAGCTAAGCACAAGGATAATGCTTTTGGTATAGGGAACTCCTGACATGCAAACAGCTGGAGGATGGGGGAAGATACGGGAGATCAGTGCTTTGCTTGCCTTGTTTTCCCTCTATTGCTACAGATCACTGACAGGTCTCAGTGCACAGGACAGAAGTAGCAAGGCTGTAGGCCACAGCCAAGCTCCACAGAACTATTCAGTAGCAAGTCCTCACAGCAAAGACCTGTCAGGAAGATGAACAGGATTGACAGTCACAGCCAATAATAACAGGCAGTACATGCTTTCTGTTAGATGCAGCACTGACACAAAGACTGTTCTGCTTTGCTCTGAGGCCTCTAGACCTTCCCTGTTACAAAGATTAGCAGGAAATCTGGTGATGTCTTACTCTCTGTTCAGTGCATTTGTGACTTTTTAGTTCCTATTGAAGTTTTGTTGTATCAAAACATTTCTGGGCCTTGAACTTCAGCAAGGAAACAATCCAAAGGACTAAAACAAATCTGAGCTCATTTACTGCACAGCTAGTGTCAGTTGCAGACACCCATCCTTGCAAAGCATCACTGCAGCAAGACAGTCATGCCTACTACTTCTTCCCAGCACCCGATGAATAAATTATTGGCTGTAACTTGAATTTCAGTGATTAATGAAACTTTGTTTTACTGAATGACTTCTCTACTGCAACACTTCCTAAGGCAAAATGCTTTTCAAGTTATTTACTTGACTTTCAGAAAAGAAAGGTCTGAATATCATTTTGACATGTGTGAGATAGCTGACATTCTTAATAAAAAAAAGTAACTTATCAGCCTAAGGATATTTCTGATATTTCCATTATACAGACTTTCTACAAACAGTGAATTTCTGGAGGTAAGGTATCTGACCCTCTGCGTCTTTCCCTTTTGAACTGTGACCCAGGTTGTCATTGGCAGAACCTGGCAGGAAGAATACGCAAGATACTGAAAGCTAAAATTAAAATCAGTGAATCCTCCATTTAAATTAAAATTAAAACCTAAATAAAATAAATACAGTGTTGTTAACTCTAAAGGTCAGAATGTGGTTTCATGAGATTTTGCTCAATGCAACAGGAACTGCATGTGTAAGCACTTTCCTTTCCCTGCATGCCTTTAACTTCCCAGTGCAGAAAACCCCTTCTGTTCCAGGCAGCTGACACGACACTTGAAAACACAGTGGTAGAAATATTGTAGGAATAAAATTAATCGGTGACTGTTTGCCAGAAGACAATCTTCATTCAAAAGTAAAGCTGAGCCCAGCAGATAGGACTACATTAGAAATCACAAACTCAGGACAGGAACACACATCAGCTCTTCATTTTGCTAGCCAACAGATGTTACTTTTAAAAGTTGTAACCTGTAAACAGCCAGACTTTTAAAGGGATAGGGATGCATGTGAGTACACATGGAGTTTTTCAAAAGCAAGAGCATGCACAATTCCAATGGATGTCAACAGGAAGTAAGCAGTTTGCAAGAAGTGGCAGTGAAGGATTTACCTGCTACTTCTCAGTGTTCGTCTGTCTTTGAAACATCAACATCCTCCTTGGTGAAAACAGTTTTGCAGAACGGACTTTGGGTTGTGAACCATACTTCAGTTACAGAGCACATCAGAAATCAAAGTTAGTCACACAGAAATAGAGGAATTGATGATAAATGCTTCACAGAGTGGGATTTGTACAAGCTAGGATGCTGATGTGTTGCCTGAGCCTCATCTTTAGCTGAAGTAAGACAGCACCTGTTGGACCTCTACAAAGTCTGATTTTATACCTAAATCTGATAAAATTGAACCAAAAAGGAACAAAATTTGGAATTCATATTCTAATAACAATGTTATATAACATGAGGCTTGGAGGATTCATTTTTCTCTTAAAACCCACTGATGGAGACAGTGGAAACAAATGCTCTTTTTAGAGTTCAAGTAGCGGCACTTTCTGCTGAACGTTAACCTTCAAGCTAGATACTATTCTTTCCAAGAACACTCAGCATCACAACTGCACAAGATGTACAACCTTCAGTGCTTGATTCTGTTGAAAACTGCCCAAGTGGACTGACCTCCAGCACTGTCCCAAAAGGTGCTGTTTGATCAGGCAGTGGTTTTTCACTAATTAAAATTAGATGAAGCTGTGGTGCCAGTCTGGAAATTAAAGGAACTATAAAAAAGATTTAAATAAATTACATCACTTATGACAATTTAATGCAAACATCTTTTCAATCCAACTTTACCAATTGCTTGAAATCCTCTGGTAATTTGAAACAGGAATCTTTTTTCACTCATGGACATCCCAGCTCCCAGTCTTTAACTGAGACAGGACAGCTAAGTGCGCTGAAAAAGCTGAAATGACCACAAGTTCAGGCAGAATCTGGGACATTCTCTGGCAAGACTTGACTTTAAAGATCATAAAATACCTACAATTTTTTATTTTTTATTTTTTTTCCAGTCAGGAGCAGCATGTACATATTATATTTTTCAGAGTATTTCCGGTGACTTCACGTCTGAATGAATTCATCATGAAATTATGAGTGTCATTAACATTCACACCAAGCAAAAGAACAGCTTTGAGAGCATCCATACACATTTGTTCCACTCCAGCCACAGTTCACTACATCGCATACTCATTCAACCAGACTGTTTGGTCCTGGTAAACACCAGACAAGTTTTCCTGGCTCCAGTAGTTACTAAAGCAAAGGAACATTTTCCTGACAAGTGTGTAGCTGGTGTATTTCAGAACACTAGAAAGCATTCACAGGCTTTATCTTTGAAAAAGTCTCTTTCATACATGATCATAAACCAGGCCTGTACACTAAGAAATAGAACTTTAAACTCAACAGAGCCTTCCAATAAACCAGGGAAGCGTTCTGATGATGGGAAATGTGAAGCTCTGAGAACTTCTCAAAAGCTACACAGCCCACAGTGTACAATGAAATTCTACTTTCTACTGTCACCTTACATCCATACCTTACCTACATGGCTGATGCATCATTTCAAACAAAAAAACCGCACCCACCCAGATGTATAATTGAGAGATACTTTAATGAAACTAAGTCCAGTGTGCCCACTTTTACCCACACATCAAGCTAATTTTGATTCCATCCAAATACAGCAAGAAATCTGTTCTGCACTGAGTGCAGATCCCTCCAGACACTTCTCTCCACAAAATGTAATGTCAATAGCATACAAATTAATTCCATATGCAAATGAGCAGCTCAGTGAAGAGTGACAAAAAGTCCTGTTATTCCTGTTCTGCAACTCAAGAAAAAAAACAGGCAAGCCTCAGTACAAATATGTTACCTTTTATTTAAAACCTATATTAAATGTTTAGTTGCTAGATCCAGAATAAAGCATGTACATGTCCTCGTCTATGAGCTGACTTACTAGAAAGGTAGGATCTGTTACTCTTGTGGCAACTAAAGGTGGAAAAAGTTGGTTCCTAAAGGAATTAAAATGAAGCTGGATGGATACTAATAATTCAGTTTCTTCCTCCTATATAAAACAGGAATAAGCTTTCTATGATTTTAGCTGGGGTACTCAAATCACAGTTCCTCCTTTTCTCCCCTACCTGCTAAGCAGGTCAATACTTCTGGCCCCAGTTATCTCCACAGATTTTCCCCACAAATCTACAATCAGAAGCCAGGAAAAATCTGTACTGATCTCTTTTCCCCACACTTCTTTCCATATCAGACCTGCACTATGGAAGATCAGTCACAGCCCACACATTAAACAATATAAGGCAAAGCTCTAAATATTTTATGACATACCCCATTTTAAGTTAATACTTTATGCACTTGTACAAAAAGCGTATTGCACAGTAGAAGCAAGAGGAGCAGTCTCGGATGACTGCATTGATGAATAATTTTAACTTCCACTGCATAAATGTGAATAAAGAGGCTGTACCAAGAGACAACAGATTCATCACCTTCTAACGGAAGCTACTATCAACCCTGAACTATGAAGATCTCAAATGTGAAACTACTCTGCATAAGAGTTTAAAACTACTAGCAATTTGCTTCAAGATTCTTTCCCAGAAAGGTAAAAATCCACCTTTACAACAACAGGATTGCATACTTCAACATCGTGGTATTAGACCTCTAAGCAGTTTAATTGTATGGATTTTCAGAGCTCATTTCACTAGCTGCTCATTTTACAAAGCTATACCACAGCACACTGCAAAAATTCAGATGCACTGCATAAATCCATGCAAGAGAATTTCCCCCTGTGAAGTTTTCACAGGAAACAGCAGTTTATTGAGTGACCAGTTCAGCATATCTTATGACCTAGCAACTACCTGCCAATTTCAACAGCACTTCAGATGCTTCAAACTTACCATAGTTCTCAAATCAGGAAAATTATGGCTATGTTTGAAGCAGTTTTAATCAATTTGGTTATATTCACTCCTAGCTGTTGTCAGTACCAGCATTTTTGTTTTTATTGTACTCGATTAAATCCTAGGAACTTGATATTGTAATACTACCTTAAAAGTACAATTTGCATGTGAAAAATAATCTTTTTCTCTATCTGAATCTAAACTAGTTACTAAAACTTTAACCATTTTCACATCCTGGTGTTGCCTGTATAAAACAACCAACATTTACTAGGTAAAACACATCAGAGTTCACTGCACAACTGACATTAAGATGTTCAAAGGTAGTCCCAGCTACCTTAAGCTTCAAAAACAACACTTACTGTATTTTAAGACAACTGCATGCAAAAGTTACGCTAAAAATCTCACTAATCGTTAGACTTCAACCTACATTTCTCATGAGAATTAAGTCATACTACTTAAGGCAATACTATATGAAGAAAATCATATATGGGAAAATGCAGATAAACATTGATTCAAAAAGCATCAGTCTGATTTGCTTCCTGCATTAATAAGTTGCTATGGTCTCAAGACACAACCTGCTACATTATTCCAGCAAAAGTAAATACAGAGGCTGATGAGATTCAACTTCAAGAAATCCCTTGCCGTTATCACTGAGAGGTTCCAGGAAAAGTGAGCATTGATTTCAAAATAAGTGAGTTTATGGATCCAAGTGCTTTTGCTCCCTTTACTCAACTCTATTTTGAAGGTTAGAGGTTAATTTCAACACAAGCACAAACCCGCAGCAGACAAAGTACGCAGCCATAGTTCCATCTCAGGATCATACTTACTAGATTAGATTTGAGAAGATTTGAGAACGTCGCCCATTTCCTCTCAACTTTTGCTACATAGGGCAATATACTCCTAGGGCATTTGATGGACACGATACAGTGACACTGCACAGCTCTTCTGTGCCTGCATCCACATCACAGTCACATCAACAAATGCAGGTATGCTAGGGAAGCAGTCTGCTGGATGGATGTAGATCCCTGCGGTAGCAGCACTGTTGGAGCTATGCATCTCCTGACCATCATCAACAGATTTCTATCCCAGTTTCATCAGGTGATGAGTACCCTCTTCTAAAGAATTGCCCAGCAGGTATTTATGGCTGTTTGACCTTTCATTTAGGAGTAGGACACCAACAACAGTCTCAGCTAGAGCTAAGTCTGAAGTATCCCAGCACCCCAGGGTACACTGATGCATTCACCTCCACACAGCACTGTGCAAAAGCAGAAAATCTCTCGTGCATAAGCAGAGCTCTGCTATCAACAGAGTGCTGACAGTGCCCCTCACTGAGGAAAACACTTTGTAGAACAAAACTGAAAGCACCATGTGCATGACCTTGGGAGAGCCTGCTGTCCCTGGGGACACAGCAGCAGCACATCTTCCACAGAGCCTACAATGAAAGATAGTTCAAACTCTAAACAGAACCTGACGTGAAGACATTATAATGCATTTCTTGTTTGCAGCTAACAGCAACTTGCTTCTATCTCTGAGGTCTCATGGCTCTGTTCTGTCGGCCTTGCAGAATGCCTAGGAACACTTTCTTAAATTACAAGAAATGCAGCAGGAGCAAGCAAGCTAAACTGAAAGAGGGTTTTGATAAGAACATTTTGTTAATCATTTCTCCACCACATTAAACGTTTAAAGAAAGCTTCATAGAAGAGATGAGTTTTAGGGAACATTGTTGGCCTTTGATGTTTGTCATCAGAAAAGGTTTTATTCTTCCAAGTTGTATATTGATGCTAATTTTGTTACCTTCAGCTTCAGAAACACAATCATGTAGTATAAAACAATAGAGGTTATAAATAAATAATAAGGAATTAAAAGTGCACTTAAAAATTGTTTTATAAGTGCAGTATTCAGTATCACATAGCCAACAAATACATTTGGAAAAGGTGCCATGACAACTCTGGAATAAATCCTTTCCACCTTGTACACCTTTGTTGATTCCAATCTATCCTTCCTAAGATGATTGTGGCACTTAAAAAAAAGTTGTGTTTTGCACTATAACTAAATAAGAATACGATAGTCCCTCTAGACTATAGACCGCAGAAATGGACTTCAGCTGAGGGAAGATGGAGCAATTCCCAAAGTTATCCCATTAAAATGAAAGGATATGTTAGGGTGGGAACTGACCTGTGCAAATAAAGGTTCTTGCTAACAGATAAATGTTTGCCCAGAGCAGTGATGTATGCCCTGTCCTTGGAAACTTTCAAGGTCAGGCTGGGTGGGACTCTGAGCAACCTTATCTAGATGTCCCTGTTCATTGCAAGTGAGTTGGACTAGATGGCCTGTAGGGTCACTTTCAACTCAATCTGTGATTGTATGCTATATAATCAACTCTGTTGCTATTGTCCTTACACAAAGAAAACAACAACTCTCATAGAAGCAGTCATACACACACACACCTATTTTTCAGACAAGTAAATATCAACAACCATAGGATCAGATGTATCCTGTGCTTGACAATCTTAGTCTCTGGATATTTTAATATAATATTACCCATGGGATATGTTATAACTGGTATAACATAGCTCATGCTAGAAGGGGAATAAAGCCACCAAATGAGGACGTCTTGACAGTTCTACTATTAAAAATAAAGCAAATCCGGCTCTGTTTCATTGTAAAATGCACCATCATGTAACAGTTTTAGATAATAAGCATAAAAAAGGTCTTTAAAGGCAGATATAAGTCTGTTACAAGCTTTTTACAAGCTTTGTCAGAAACATTTACATCCTGGCAGATGCTGTGAATAGAGCATTAATTGCGTACTAAGCTGAGATTAAACACTCAGTCAAAGCACCTTACACTAAGCCTATGTAGGGTAGGGTGATCTGGTGATGCCACCTTGCAAGTTCCCTTCTGTTACTGACCTATGGAGTAGACCCAATGATGGACTGACTTGGACTGACCATGGTGAGTGTACACTGACACGTCTATAAATTCAGTGTCCAAGTTTCAGCAGCAATTCTCCTTTTTCTGCCACTTAAAAAGACACGGAGTTATCAACTTTAGGGATAGTATATTTGAATATTCAAACATTTAGGTATATAGACTATGACTATCCATGAATATATATACTTTTAATTCAGGGATTGAAGTGCAAATGTGAGTAAGGAAGATATTTAGTAGTAGTCCATCAAGAGGACAGCTTAAAAAAATCCCACCAAATATTCAATATCAAACATAAGTTCCAGCTTAAAGTCACACACAGCTGTCATTGATGCAAAAAAATCAGAGCACACTCTCTAAAGTGTTAACTGTGTAGTTCTGTTTAAAATTGTTCAGCTCACATTAGTGAGGACTACAAGGCAAGGGCTGTTCTCGTTGCAATGCTGACTGTGACACTATGACAGATGTTTCTCATCCTAAAGGCTCCATTAGCCCTTCTCAAAATTTGTGTTTCTAGACAGCACTGGTTAATAGGTTCTAATCCTTTTCATTTATGCTATAGCCTCTGCACCAGGTCAGCTCATATACCTCCAAATCAGCTCATGGAATCTTCAAACGATCGTTTCTGTACAGCCAGTACTGACCACTTCAGTAACACAGCCATCAGATAGTCAGTCCTCATGTGGCCTCTCCTTTCTGCTACACTGTTTGATCCCCCATCAGTCTCTACTTAAAGAGCACACAACATTCCCCTTGCTTGCATGAATTTGCTGCATAAAGATTTTGGTCTCGGTCACTGATTATATCAGTCATTGTATCATCAGGAACAAATGCATAAAAATTCATGCATCCTGGAAGTCTTACACTTTTTGCGAGATACCTACTCTTCCCTTCTTTTAATTTTTTTTTCCACTCACATGTTCAAAAATCCTTCTAAAACTAAAAAAAAATTGAAAAGATGTTTTATACTATTAATATGTGCTTCAAAAGCAAAACAGCTGATTTTAAAGATTTCCTCTAACAGCGTGCCAGTCCAAGTCCCTGATTAAGCTAAGGCCATCTAGAAGAATTTAAACAATCTGAATTCTTTAGGCTTTAAATTACCTTTGATTTCAGAAGGAAGAAACTAAAAGAAGACAGTAACATAGAAGTACTCTGGAAACAATTTGCTTGCGAGAGATACCCAAATCTCTTTTCTTCCCTAATGGGAAAACAAAATTGCACTAGAGGACCGAGCTCTTCCCTGAGCCCTGCTCTAAGCCCCAGGCCCCCTCAGGCACTCACAGCAATCTTCAGCAGCTAAAGTGGAAATCAGACATAGAACTTCTTGCTGTAAGGGACACAGTCATGTAATGTCCTAGAGGGAAGGTCTTGGACATCAGCTAGCCCTAGCGCACACCTTGACTTTTTCATTTACTTTAGACTGGGGATTGGGATATGCTCTGAACTTGGAAATCTAAAACTTCTGAAAGCTAAATGACTGCTGGTTTTGGCAGAGACTGAGATCAAATGAGGTATCAGTAGAGGGCAATGCAACGTTTTCTAGAACTATGACTTTCAACAACATGACTAACCTTGTCAGAAAAGTTCCCCAATACATTTTACAGTGTTACTTTAAAATAGCAAATCTCTAACTGTCAAAACATTAACATTACAGATTCTTTAACTTTTGTACAGAAATCTACGACTTTTTTTTCCCCTATGAGTTGCAGATCTGGTTTGAAGAGCTTTCTCTATTTGGCAAATTATCCTTATCTCAAGATCTCCATACTTTCAGATCTCTGCTGCTCGCTTCAGTTTTTCCTATTTTCCAGCTCCATTTTACAAATGCACTCTTGGAATTGTCACCAGGAGGGAGGATTGAGGAAAGAAGAAAAAAACATAACTAAGTGTTGAGCTCACTTTACCATATGTGAAATTGCAACTAGAAGCCAAGGCTTTTTTTTTTTAAACTAAACTATTGAAGAAAATGGAGGAGCCGAGGACTTATCAGGTAGCGGGCCAATACGCGTGCACTGAAGGTCTATTCCAGCTGTCAGCAAAACCACTGGAAACCCTGGATCAAGGCCTACAGCTTTTTAAATCTGAAGCTGAAAGTCTCCCCGTGACAAAAAAAATCTAGTTTGCACTACACCATAATCAACACTAACAGTAACCTTTTTGAATTACTCCCAATGTAAACAGTGTCTCAAGACAGTCATACTTGGTACAAATAGACAACAGTTGTGACAAACAGATAAGGCCTAAAAATATGAAACAACTATGTGCATGCACACTACAGCCATCAGCTCACACAAGATCATTAAAAATCTACTAGAAGTAGGTTGAAAATTGAAAAAAAAAAAAAGACCAGGGAAGTTAGCTATCAGCAAATGCTCCAGAAGAAAACTCTAAAAGAATTATCTACCTACAGGCTGAGTTAGATATCGCAGGCTTGTATAGGTCAGAGAGTGAACAGCAGCCAATGAGGATATACACAGAGGATAACAGTCCGCAGAACACTGCTCCTTCCACACTGAAAAAGCATCTGCTAGAATCCTCTGCTTGTTTTTTCATCTTTATTCCCCCCTTTCTTTACTCCATCTATATTCTCAACTTTCACAAGAGTTAGAGTACTATTTGGGAAATCTAGTTTGGAATCCTAGATACTTCATTTCTGAAGATAATAATATGCAAAGGAATTTGATCTAACTTTCACAGCTAAAACACTGTGATACATACCTGAATTTGTCTAGCTTTAGTTTCCAGCCATCAGATCGTACATGTCACCCTCAACTGAACTTAAGGCTGCCAGAAGTACTTATTCAATGACATAACTTTTAGTAGAAAAACATTCTCTCAAGACTAAAACAATCTTAAAGCCTTCAAGTTGTCTTTTCTAGTTCTCACACCATTTTCTTTCTAAATGTGTTCCAAACGTCTAACATGCTTCTGAATGCATGGACATCAAAGACCCACACAAACTATTCATAGAATGGTTTTGCTATTGCAAGATTTCCGTCAGGTAATCACCCATTCTTAGGAACAGTTTGTTTTCTTCTGCAGCATAGGTTCTCTCCATGGATGTAATTAACACAAGTGAATGCAAGTCTTCAGTTAAGTTTG
This sequence comes from Cyrtonyx montezumae, assembly GCF_038088225.1. Taxonomy (NCBI): domain Eukaryota; kingdom Metazoa; phylum Chordata; class Aves; order Galliformes; family Odontophoridae; genus Cyrtonyx; species Cyrtonyx montezumae. Next base: position 10,526,975 of record NW_027072078.1, on the reverse strand, counting down.
ACAATATGGCAAACATATTTATTAGTTTTCTAGGCTCATTCTGCATTGCTCTATACATATGTGCTAAGCTGAAGTTTTAAATGTCTCAGTATTTCTTTTTTGTTCCCCTCCTGTTCCCAAAATGTCAGTGGACTCAATCTGCCTCAACGTGTGGCTTTTTACTTCTAGATGCTGAAGCTGTGCATCTTAAGACTATCAACCACAACAGCTGTAGACCTACACTCCCCTTGACTGAGCTGGTGAAAATGGATGAACTCTCAAGGCTTACACATCTGGAAGCAGGAAGGAAAGCAGAACCAGGACCCTTCTTACCCTTCCAAAGGCCACCGAGCCTGGACTAGTACACACTGCAGTACCTGATCTGCTGCTATACAATTAAACAAAAGGACAGAAGCTTTCCACTTAAAAAAAATGAAAGCTGTGATTCTATTAACAGAAAGATGAGCTAAAAAGCATGAGCAGAAAATCCACGTGCTGGCTGCTGCCCACACCTGTCAGCACCACCACAGTAACATTTGTTTCACACATGCCTAGTTTGGCAGGCACCTGATTTACATTTTCACACTTTGTATCAGCTTTCTACACACTTGCTCTCTAGCATATCGTTCATACATTAGATACCACAGTATTGTTTTCCAGAGCTAAGTGACATAACTAAGTTATTACACAAGACAGAGATCTTCCTCTAAAGTCACCTGCATCAAAACAGTGACCTTGAGACAACATATGAATTAATGATATGACAATTTTAAAAAGCCATTAGCTTGTTAATAACTATTAACCTGTTGCATTTCCAGATTTATTCTTGCTGCGCCATTTTCTGAGATGCCAAGGTAGGAAAGACCTGTATTAAAACCCTCTTTTTAGTAAATTATCTTACTGAGAGCTGGCCTCCATTTCCAAGTTACCAAAACTATTATTCCAAGGCACGTGCTTACACCCTGAAGGAAGCAGAAGTAGAGGGATGCTTTGCATCTTTTGCAGTGATGATAAGAATGATGAACTGACAAAAAGGCAATCATTCTTCTGGCTAGTCTCTTAACTGATGAAGTTAACTTTGATTTTCTGACACCAGTATAGATACATCACTGAAGGACTGCCAGTAAGCACTAACAGACTTGTGCTTGCTTGTAAAGATGCTGAAAAAGTACTATTTAACTGCATTATGGCAGGTAAAACCAGCTAACACATAGCATGGGACCACGTTCCTCAAAAAGATGGCAATCTTAGCAGACAAAATGTAAAAGGAAAAATAAAATTAGGGAAGCAAAATGGTGTATAAGTCCCTTGCAGAGTATGCAATGGAACCTAGGTGTTCAGCTCTTGCTCCACTGTGTGAGTTCACACTTTTCTCCAGAACTACAAGTTTTACACTACAGCAAAGCAAGGCAGAGATTTTACAACTTTCCAGAGGCATCTGTCTAGTGCTATGAAAAGGACTTTCCCATGTAACATTTAAGCTATAAATTAAGATAGCAAGAACCAATTTACTATAACTGATAAAACAACACAGGACTACCAGATACCAAAATACTTTTGCAAGAATTCCTTTCTTTGCCAACTATTTCCCAGCAGTGGATGCTCCTGCCTGCACAGGGGTGGCCTGCGGCTGCAGCTGAGCAGCACAGGGATGCAAAAGATCACAGAAGCAGCAGCTGCTACGTGACTTAAGCGTAAAAACCCTGATGACCTCCCATAAATGAAAAGATACAGAAAAGATTGTTGAATAACATCCAGATATGCTCCCCAAGCATGACGTAGGCAGAAAATTCCAGAAGATCTTCAGCTGCAGGAAGTTCTGCAGATCAGATAGTTAACTGGCACACACAGATGCAGCAGCAGACAAGTCCCTGGCTTCAGCAAGCAGCCTGAGCTCAGCTTTAGGGAAGCACTCTGGGGAGAGCTTATTACTGACCACTGAAAGCAATGCCTCCCAACAGCAGGACATCTGTCAGGATTAGCAGGGAAACGTTTCTCACATGTTTCTGCCCACATGCAACAAAAGATCTGGAAATTCAGAGAGAGCTGGCACTACTGTGAATTCACATCTCCAGCACAAGGAATAGCCCAGAAGGTTAAGACATTTGTGCGGAGGTTTGTAGTAGATGTTTATAACAGATTTTGCTGCTTTCAGCTTTCCTGTCTGAGGTTATAGCTGAGGCATTTTTGTGGAGAAAGCAGAATAATTTCAACTAGGAGAGAAATGAGGGAGATGCCTATTGTGCCATTTTCACAAGTTAGTGGAGCCAGATTTTTAGCAAAGGACTGTTTGTGCTCACTGCAGACACCTTTAAAAAGATGTATAGTCATACCTTAATCATTAGCCCTCTCATTTTGTTACAGTGATGGAGATCTATGAATGAAGAAAGAAAGAAGGGGATGAGTACACAGTGGGAAATAGAGAGGGAAAAAGAGATTCAGCTTGATGGACGAGCAGGCAGAAAAGCTTAGAGTCCATGTCCCTCCAGAGGAACAGAACCAGTAGTGCAGAGCAGAAGCTGGATGGCTATCTCACAAGCCTCACTCACTACAGAGGAGGAATTTATATGTGCCTTTCTAGGAAGGTGTACACTAGCGAATTCAGCACGGTTTGCAAGTTAATACTTTATATCTTCCTCTGTGACAATGAAACCAACAGACCCTCACTTGGATTTAACTGACAAATGCTTGCAACCTTCACAGGTCTTCAAATTACAAGCAAGATCTTCTAGCAACAGTAGAGAAGTTTTAAAAATACCTTGGCTAGGGAGATAACTGTTATTTGAGAACAAGACAAAAAGCTACGAAAACAGTGATATGAGCGTATATCCACCCACAGTGAGGTGGGAGGAATGGCCTGGCAGACTCTGAAGGTCACCTTCAAGTCCTGTTTTCTCATGACTCAGCTACAGGGGATACAATTCTGTTTCCACATCAGGCACACCATCACACAACTCAATCCTCAGAGGAAAAAAAGAAAAAGAAAAAAAAGAAAAAAGATTGACTTGACTCAGTCATTGAATTGGTATGAGACAGCATTCATTTGTCAAACACCATGACAAGGTTTTACCCACTGGACTACGCAGCACCTCCTGGTAACTCAGAGTTCTCTGCTGGTTGCCTAGGGAATGAGACTGTGATGGTCACAGTGTTTTTGTACACATTAGGTCACATCCTGCGTAGCTTGCAGATTTGTAAGCAAATTTCAAATCCAGTTGACAGAGGGATGGAGAATTCAAATAATGAAAACAGAAGATGCAGTTAGGTGGAAAATACTGCTGTCTTCAGGATTTGGCTATGAGGAAGGCTTTTTCAGAGAATGTAGCTGGAAGGCACCTCTTATAAAGTTTGCCACTGCAGAAAAGTTGAAGTTTGCATATATCATGAAGTAGAAATATACAGAAATCACAATTTGTTACTAATTCACTTGCTCATTTTGTCCTGCTAGAAGAAAGAAATTCAAGGCTTTTTTTGATGGGATACTATTCCCATATTTGTTTATCGGGGTACACAAATCCTCTTACTGTATCATAGCACACACAATACATGGAACTAAATGCTTGCTGACTGCATGACTGAACAGCAAGCAACAAACAGAGCTGCATACTTGGTAACAGTTTCCCTCTCCCTTGTCTGTTTTCACTATCTTAGCCCTTTTCAATCTCATGTAAATTCATTTACTTAATAGAAACAAGGCAGAGCATTTTCTTTGCTGACTCAGTAATGAAATGTGTCAGCTTTTGCTTGCCATGAGACACACACGTGTCACTAACAAAGGAGTTTGGTGCCAGCATGACAGCTGATGTCATTATCAGTATAAGTAGAATCATGTTCCATAAATGTGTGACCCTGGACTACTCAAAGGCATTTAATTAGAACAGAGTGATTCGTGTTTTAGAGAAATAAAGTTCTACAAGCAAGAGGAAAACAGCATTTCACAGAGAGCTGGGCAAAGGTTATTTTATTGATCTGCACTTGACACTGTGCATTTTCAGAGCAGAAACTTCCTTGTAACCTTCAGATTAGAAGAATTGCAAGCTAAGGCTGGCAGAAAACGTGTCAGAACCCTGTAGCTGCTGTCTGACTGAGGTGCTCAGGGTGTTGTGGTGTAACAAATAATCTTTCCTTCGTAGGACACATGGGAGACTGTTGTCCTACATTTATTCTCTGTCATTCGTATAATCTTTCAGTGTTGTAATAAAAATATTAAGGAAAAACTTCCAGGTTGCAAACTAGAGTATATGGATCTGATGCACACTTCACTGTCACTCCTTCAGCATCACAGTAAAGCCTTTAAATAATGCTTAAAAAGTGTACATATTATGCTCTCTCCTAGTAATCATAGCTCTCCACTTTCCTAAGTCAAATGTCAATCACAACCTCCACCTACAAAGTCACAGTGGAAAATTTCCAGAGAGGAACGAATGTCAGGAGGATACTGAATGCAAAGGTCCAGATATGACAGTTTTCACAGAATCTGTGTTCTTCAGTTAATAAGATGGAGTTGTACAAACAGTAATGCAGGTCACTAGAGAAAACAAAAACACTTTCTCACCAAGACATCTGAGCTGCGATGTGTTTCCACTAGACACTTCTGAATCAAACATCTGTTGCTTCTCTTCTTCCAAAGATCTGATGAATCCAAAACAGCCACATATTACACACTCCTTTTCTAATTAAATTCTTTTAAGAAAGTCTCATGAAGCAGATTTTCTGTAGAAAAAGAGAATGCTTTGATACAGGTGAAGAGAAGATGGAGCACAGGTAGGTAAACTGTTCATGCACTTGACTGATGTTCTTTGTTGTGGGGGAAAAAATGAGACAGAAGGTGGGACAAAGAGAGAGAAGGATTTTTTAACATTTTATTTCTCATCTGATTCAGCCTACAGGGATTTTTGCTGCTGGTACTACAAGTATCCCCAGGTAACATAAAAGAATACCCTGCATTTAAAAACATTTACACTACCTTATGAAAATGATGCATGGCATCAGAAGAGAGAAGCACTTCTGGAGGCCAAGTCACAGCGGGAACTTCACAGAACCCAATCTGTAAGCCACCTAGAAAGAAGAGTTCACAAAGTTAGGTGAAGGTCCTTAAGCATCTTTTGGTGAGACTGCCCTAAGATGCTCATGCTTCCAAAGAAACAAATCAGACCCAAAGCAGCAATGTCACAATAGTAGCACGTATTGTAAACCTACCTGCTACTTAAATAAGAAAGACAAAGCCTAAGTGAGAACTGGCAGTCTGACTGAACTAAATAACACAAGGAGAGAAAGGCAAACCATCTCCTTGAAAGCCTTATGGCAAGCAGCAAACAAACCAAGACTGAAGCCCGCATATGATATATCTCTCTTCAGTGGGTGAGAGATCAAAAAAGGAGAAACACCCTGTGAGCACCTAACACTAGGAAAGCACACCATTAGCTCAAAAGCAAGCAACTTTTCAATGCTACATTACTACACTCTGGTAGAACTTCTGACACAGCACACATCAGCAATAGACAAATACCTGCCCTGAACAACAGACCAGCATAGTAAAGAGTCAGGCTCAAGACTCAGGTATCACAAGTGAATTGCAGCAGATCAACAAGCACAAAAAGGAAGAGCACTTAATGCTGCCCTTAGTGGTCTACAAACCAACAACTTTTTGAGTCCAGTTCCATTTGCTGTAGCTAAACCGGTACAGAGTGACTTGGTGGTATCTAAACTTTAACTGTAATCCAGTTTCAGCCCTGTAGCAGCCCTGTAGCACTCTCACTGTAAATGCCAAGGAAGTGGTAGAACAGCACTTGGTTTACATGCAGAAAATTTAGGTTCATTTGCTATTGATGAAGTGACAGGCACTATTCAGAATTCAAATACTGATTTTTTTAAACAGTACAGATGGAAAAAGGACATATGGTATTCTGGGTTCCATTTGCATATGTTTATCCCAGGAAGCAGTGAAACTGCTTCTAATAAGTTCTTTGGGATACCAGGCAAAGTATCATTGGGATTACCACTAACCACATACAGGAACACTGTTGATGAGGGTCTCTAGAAAAACCCTTCCCAGGAAGCAGCCTTCATCCAAGAAACATCCTCCCTTTGGAGGCTAGCCCTTAAATGAGCCAAGGGAGGGGGGGTAGACCCTGAGTCTATCCTTTCCAGCCACTTGGGAAGCACAGGTAAATGGTTTGCATTTGTTCTTCCTGGGCCAGCCACCCGCTTCATCAGGTGCTCGATCATCAGCTTAGGCCATGACATAACAGTTCCCCTACTTCACAACAGTATAAATAAAATGGAATAAAAATGCCTCATGACACACAGCCTTTACTGTGTTGACTGGAATAGACACATGAACTCTCCACAGTTCTCCAGTACTGCCAGGCAGAATCATCCCTAGAAAAACACAGCCATTATTCCACTTTAACCAGTGACTTAGAAGAAACTCTAATTCTTACTTTGCAGGGAATGATGTATATTTAAACAAGAGTGGAGTGGATAGTTAGAGGCTGCACAGGAAAAAAATCTGTATTTTTCAAGATGAAAATAATTTGAAATTCCACAGCAGTTATATTCAAGTGTCTTAGCATCTGTACAATACATAATGTTTCTTGCCTAATGATTTCCATCTAGTTTGACTTTTTGAACTGACATGACTGTTTTAGCCTGTATATATGAATTTTTGAAGAATATTATCTTGCTATTAAATTCTTTAAAAATGCTTTGAAAGCTATCTAAACATAATTATCCTAATGTTGTACAAAGGATAGTAGAAACATTGACCTTTTTGCTTCAACAAGGAATTACAATCAGCATCTGGCCTGCAGTTTCATCTCCTAAATTAATATTTCTTCGCCATGCCTTTTAACTTACATGTTGGAGCTAATTGAACTTCTTCCTGATCTGCTATGCAGATAATTACCTCAAACAATTCACAGCCAGACTATATATGTTCCCTGTTTTATGCTAAGTTGTACCACCATTATTTGCATCACTGTAATGTTTAAATGTCCCAAACGTCACTGTTTTTTTATCTTCTGGATGCTGCACCGATGTATAGTTAGCACTTTCGTATCAATAAAACCATTTTAATGTTTAAGTGCACACAAAGCATTGGATGAAAAGCAGAATAGCCAATCCTTACTGATTAGATGAAGAAGGAACATAAAATTGAACCAATTTTATCCAAGATCACATACAACATCAAAGGAAAGAACCGAATCACGAGTGTTCTGAACCAGGGCTGCAGCCTCACAACTTGCTCATAACTTTCAAGCATACATGCCACAAGTCTAGACTAGGAAAACCTTAAGAGAGTTGTGATAGCACAACTAGCATATCTAAATTGCACAGTCCAATAAGGGAGAGAAAAATAAGGTCCTGGTTTCCAAATCAACTTGAAAAAAATTCCTCTCTGAACAGAAATGAAGACGAGGAAGACAGACAACTGAAAATAGCAACATGGTAAGAACATGCTGTGTTTATACAAAGCTTTTTCATTTAAATAACTGATCAAGAGAAAGGCAGGTAACCAGCAGAATCATTTGTTTTCACACCAGTAATGGGCACAGTAAAGTGTATCGAGATTCCGAAAGAAGCTCTCATAGCTGAAACATCTACTTGAAACAGTTTTTACATCTCCCTGTAGAAGCACAAAGGTGAATTACAAAATATGAGGAACTACACAACATTACTGAAAAACAGAATAGCTTGAATTTTAATATTGTCTGAGAAAAAAAATCAAAACAAACAAAAAAACAATCCTTTCAGGTACAGTCATTAAAATAATTAAATGGAATCAGGATTCAAGCTCGTGAGCACATTTTTCCCAGTGAGCAGGGAAATCCTTAAAAAGGAAACAAAACAAAAAATCTGCTATTTTGAGGAACTTCAAAGTAATACAAACTAGAGATGCTAAGTGATCAGGACTCTGAAATAGATGTTGATGACCTATTAAAAGGAAACAGATTCAACAATATGTACCAAGCCAGGCTGTGACCTTATCTGCAGGAAGCAGGTCACATCAATTAGTGCTTAAATCATCACCATCTTTCTTCAATTAGCTCAGGAAGTTTTCATCAACACTTCTCTGAATCCCCCATTATTCCTCAGTAATGATACAAGTGATCTCAAGTGAAAGGGCTGCTCAAGGAGAGGAGATCTCTGCTTGTTCATTATCCCATCACCACAGCAACTTGTAAACATAACCTTTTCAGGCAAGACTTTCTTCATAGCCACTACCTTCTCTCTCCACTCTCCTTCCTAGCTTCATACCACCTACAAACCTACAACTCATGCAATACCAGTGCACAGAAATCTGGAAATTTTGCAAGTGATTTGTTGATTGGCACAGATGAACACTTTTTAAAGAAGAACTTCTTGAGTAACTGGACTGTGGTAGTCAAACCATGTTCTCATTTACTTGTACCTGTTGATCTGTCAATAAATGAGCAACAATGACATTATTTCCTGTTTGCCCATGGTTAACAATTCTAGAATTGGCCACAGCTATCCTAGGTACTTCATGTTCAAATATCGCCACACTATGAAGTAGTGCTTTAAGATAAAATTTACTGATATCTACTCCTAATGTACAGCCAACTCAAAGGATTTTCTGCCTGTAAACTTATAAAATTAATAACATTATTCTCATGTAGTTTCAGTAGACCACAGCTCTGCTGCCAATTCATAAAGTGGCTTCAAGGTCTGTTCACGCTGGAAGATATTCAAGAAGTAAGGAAAAGAAAATACTCACTTAAGTTTAAGGTCAATAATACACCACATTAAATATATACCAAAATGCATCAACTGTACCACATTAAATACCCCAGGAAACTTTGCTGATTATGGTCAATTTCTATACACATATACCATATATACACACACACACTTCACACATACATTCCCCCCCAAAATATACTTCAATCTTCTGGCAATATAACTGTAAAATCATTAGGATACTGTATGTGCCTCATTCTTGAGCCTGATTGGTATCACATGAACTTTGAAAGAAACAGGCTCATGGTTCTAATTAATAAAGACATAAAAGTGTTTACGTAGCAGGAAAACCTAGAGATCTTATCATACGCAGTGCTGTTCAGAGCCAATGTGGTTTTGTCATGTGTATGTTAAACTGGCATGGCCATGTTTGGTTACAGACCAGCACAGCATCTGCAAACCATTTACATACCTTTAAATGTCACAGATAAATACGCACAGCTCTGTGACAATCTGAGGGTTATGTCTGAAAATGAATGAAAAGAAAGCATTCACAAATGAGTAGGTCTATTTATGAATGCAACCATTATAGAATTCTCTAGACTGAAATTATGGAGGGGTAGGAATAGAAGAAGCCTAAGATGTATTTCTAAGGGCTTGAGCAGAAATTATATTTTGCCCTCCTTACTATCTCAGAAGTATCCCTGACACATGCTTACTGGTGCCACGTGTACTGTTCAGATATTACTGCTTTTCCACGGAAATATATGCTTTGCTTTGAAGGTAAGAATCTCTCATCTTACTTGAGATCTCCCCCCAAAGTAGCAAGAAAAATATCCACTCCTGGATCTACATCCACACACTGTGGCCAACTCCAATGAAGAGTCCTAATAGTAGAATTACAATGTAAGGTCTTTCGGAGAAAGTTTAGAGTACTACTAGCCTCTAATCTGCTTTTGTACATGCATATAAGCTCTAGGAAGGGACTAAAAGGATGTGGTGTAATTTATAAGGAATGTGTTTGGACAAGCACTCTGCATTATGCACTTCTTGGCTATTGTCAGCTTCTTTATATTATTTTTAATGAGCAGAATATTCAGTGCATATAAAAATACAGCAACAGTCTCCTTTGAAATAGAAAAATACATATACTTGGAAGAAAAATGTTAATCTGTCAGGCTATGAGTTATACTGATATTTCTGACTTCCACATCAATGGTAACTGTAAGCTGACTTCATTGGTGACATCCCTTGCAAAGACAGTCAAGCTATCTCTGGACAGTTTCTATTTACTCAAAAGTTACAAGCATATTTTTAGATTTGGATTTACAGAGCCTACACTCTTCAGTTCAAAGAATCTCCAGTGAGACCCAAAAGAGAAAAGTCAACCGTAACCAGAGTTGCAGCCCATACAGCTGGGCAGCAACTGTACCTTCAAACCAACCTCAGACCTGTTCTAATTTAGACTGAAAGAAGTAGGGATGAGAGAAAGCCTTGTCCAGCTTGAAGATTACGTGAACAAAAACAGCTCCAACTTCTTGCCACAAAATCTTCAGCAATTGCAGGCTTTAGGCTTGGCCTAAATGTTGCAGGCCAACCATGATAAATGGCATGCACTGCCTTCATGCTTTTTTATCATGAGACTGGAAAAAGCAAAGGTATCATTTTTGTTCCGTCTGCTCTCTCATCTCTTTTTTAATAGCCAGGCATTTCTATAAATTGAATATCATGGTGAGTTGGAACGTAGGCCCTGCTTTCAACATTTTTCTCACATCTTAAAGGAGATTAAAATCTATCTGAACACAGTTTGCTGAAATGCTTCTGGGTACAAAGTGTCTGGAAGAAAAAAGAGCAACATTAACAGCAATAAAGAAGGTTGAATATTGCACATATGAGCAATATGTGGATAAGCAATATGAATTAACATCTCCCTTGATGTCATGCAAATTAAAACTACTCGTTCTCCCAGATGACAAACTTCTGGGCACTTGGCCATATGACTGAATACAGGGATGAGTCAATCAAGCCTAGAGTTCATGGAGCTAAGCAACCAAGGAATTTATGTGTTAGTGAACACTGATAAACACATCCAAGAATCATCTATATTTGTCACATATGTATAGGAATTTTGACAATTCATCAAGGCAAATTGAAAGAGGATCTTGAACTGTAACTTATCTCCCTGTTAGAAGTAAAAACTCAGCTGTAAAGTCAAAACAAACAGAGCCCTTAGACCAAGAGGGTCAGAACTGAATTCAGAACATGCATGTAATTTCCCTGTTCTAGTGCACGTCCGTAATGTGCTCCACTATCAGACTTGAGCCACCATTACTAACTTCTGCTTTGTTTAATTGCTTATAATGGATTGGAAGGGAAAACCTCCCAGCAGACATGTACACTAATTTACTGAAAACCTGCAGGGACTAAGTAAAAACTGCAATACAATAAAGCATACCCTGGAGTTTTCAGAAGATTAGCAGGACTTGATAGAAAACAGGTACTCCCAAGCCACTACTGTTTCTCTTTGCAGACACTCAAGCACTGTGGAAAAAAAGCAACGTTCTCATTTGTGAAGTGGATCCAATTTTTTAACTGGGCTGCTATCCAAAGTCACATAACTTCCTCAATTAATTTCCCCATTTCAGCTTTGTGGAAGTGGATTCTCTCCGCTGACCAAATTTGTTGTTTTGGTTATTCACCATTTCCAAAAGTAACAAAACAATATTCACTTACATGGTGGGGGCTTTAAACCATGTTTCTTCACAACACTGAGTTTAATTCTTGCAACTGATAATTTTTTTTCAGCAATGTGGAATTTTGCTCAGTTCTCAGTTCACTATTATGCAGTAATGGTTAAATTAATCATTGATGTGAACTTGACAGCCCCAGATTTTATTTTTAAAAAGCTGTTCCCAGCTGCAGTCAATTCAGCTTTTTGCAAACAGCATGATGATGCATCTTAAACATGGCAGAATTCAGACAGCAGTTTAAGTCATTATTTCATATAGAGTCCCTCAATCCTCTCTGTTACGCTTCTTGGACCAGATAGACTTCCTGGGCAACCATTAGGTATGTAAAACCAATGTCAGTCACTGTCAAGAACTGAAATAATTAAGCTAGATGATATACATAGATCACTTTCAAAATCAAGCAAAGCTTAAAAGTATTATTTTTGCTGAGAATAGAAAATATAGCCTGACACGTTCTGTGGCATTTTAAAGCTACTGCAGCATTTACAGAACTGACATAATGAACCTAAGACTTCAACTACACAATACTAAAGTACTGAAAACCAGCATAGCAGCTCTCAATCAACTTTTCATAAAAGGTTAAGCTATTTGCCACTTTACGAGAGCTACACATTGAGGTCTCAGATAACAACATCATTTAAAGATGAGAATAACACTGCATTATTTCATACTTTTAAAGATACATTAATAGAGATATAGAATGCATAAACATAACTGGAACAAGCTTGCTTGCACCTCTAAATTCTTTTTGGATCTTAAATTGGAAGATTCTTTCCTGTTTTAAGCACATCTCTGCTTTTCATGAGGTAGGGGCTCTCTGCTGCTTGAGGAGGTTTATAGAAATTTGAACAATGAGTTTGGAAAAGTTCTGGCTGATAATAGCTTACACATGGTGTTATAGAGGAGTCTATTTTAAGTATCTTTCTTCTCTGAGAAGGGTTTTTAAAGAGGTGCCATGTGTTCCAAACTTGCTAGCAATGTGTTGAGCTTTCTCAGAGCCTTTGGATCTTGCTCTTGAACTTGCTGTGGAAACATATGAGTCCACCCTAACCCTTACTAATGTTCCAAGAGCAGTGGAAGTACATTTTATCTCCAACACATGAGGTTTGGAGAGTGCCACAGTACTGGTGCATAACGAGGAATTTAAAAGGGGAATACTAAAAAATATTTGTTATATCCATATTTGTATATGGATAATAGAGTACACTAGATAAATTTCATTCACATGAAAGTATAAATAACAAAACTATCATCATTTCTGTCTACTGCCCTCCTGAGCGTAGGAGTTTTTAAGACATACTTATCATACATTATTGCAAGGAAATAGCAATTAGCTAGAGGCCTTCTGAAAAGAATTACATCAATTATCAGGGAAAAGAAGGAGCATGAAACCTTTTTATTAAGATGAGTCTTCATGTCTTCCTCATTTCTCATCAAGACCTAATCTAAAAGATAAATTTAAAAGTATTATACTAAAACATTGCCTTTCTGATAAGAAGTTCACGTTTCTGAACATCACCTAGGATTCCAGGAATTATTCTCTCAGCAAATAACAGGCAGGGACGACAAAGTAACCTTGCAACATTTCAGCCTTCATGGAGCTATCTGCCAACATAAATTTCACCTGTGATTTCTTAGATGTTGAAACATTTCTATTTAATTTCCTTTTTTAAAGAGTTGCACTAAATTAATGAAACTGTTTCTAATTTTAGCTACGCAGAAAGGTGAAATAAACCCTACCAATTTAAGCGACTACAGAAATTTCCAAGATCAAGGTAAGATTATCCTTATCAAATTTTGTAAGAAAAGAAGCATTCGTTTGTAGTCCTTTATAAATGCCTTTGCAAACATCTACAGCTATGACAAGTTACTTGAAACAAAAAAGCATGCAGATGATTTTTCTGTTTATAAATTATCTCCAAAGTAAATGTTTTCAGCAAATACATTACCAACACTGTTCACATACAAAATTAAGTTTTCACAATAACAGGACCACTAACAACTATCTGTCATACGTGACCGATCACTCTACAAAACAGACAATAGCATTCCTATTTTCTGTGCATCTGCAACGTTGGTAAAGGAAGCAATCTAAAGGAGTTCAAAGTGGCTGCAGTGGGGAGGAAACAATGATCCAGTCTATCTTTCTTTAATCATAAACCAGATTCTTAGCTTTCACATATTGAGAAACAAAAATACACACAATAATTCTAAAACATTATCTGATTGACATTTTTCCTCAGTAGACACATATGCTGATAACTTTTTTGTAGTATTTACTCACTTGTAAGTCATCTATTTGCTTTACTTACCCCACAGGGCTTTTGACATCATGATCAAACATCAGAGTTTCATTAGACAATTCTTCACTGTGAAGGAAAAAGATGGTGGTCATCAAAACAGTGAACTATGCAAGAAACCCTTTTTTTTTTTTTTTAAATTACTTCAGTCTTTGCATACTTTTTCCAAACATCAACCATGAATGAACTACAGGCTAATTCTCTAAATATACCAGGCCAGAGTTATCTCTAAGATAAATTAAATCCACCTGAACTTTAATGCATAATGAAAAAGTCATGTGCCTATCTATCCCAAGTTGAATATTTCTGAAACTTCAGGTCAAAGGTAGCACTGTATCAGACAGAAGGCACCACCAAATAAATGTTTTATTAAGGAATTTAACATCTGTGAACTCTTAACACCAGTAAGCAAACAAATGAACAAACCCTAGCAATTTAGCACTGGACAACTCAATGTTAGCATCACTGTATGCATTTATCACTACAGAAAATCATGCCCCTCAGTCTTTTACGCGATGGGTGACTGTACTGCATTCATAGCAATAGCTTGCACCAAGAGCATCAAAACCCCTAGTTTAGGCAAGAACTTTGGTAGAAGAGTAGACACGAGCTTTACATCATGATCATGACATTATGAAGGACAAACATCTCAGTACCTCACTGCTACATCCATTCTATGTTTTATAAATAAGTATTTTTACATTGTGATATTTTCCATAAACTGGTGGGAGCTCTTGCCTGCTTCTCAGTAAAACTTCCATTTTTATCTCCTGAACAAGAATGCCCGTGGAATTCTTTCTAGGCGTGTGGCACAATGGCATTTTGCAGAATTGAGAAATATCAAAGAGCCCACCCACTAACTCCTTTTCCCTGATACTTCCATCTCCAGGAATTATGTTTACGAAAAAGGCCATTAATTTCTCTGGAAGAAAGCAGGGACTGGATAAATGTTACCACCAGGGAGCATTTCATATTCCTAAACAACCAATTCAAACTAGTGCATTCAGACTCACAAAATTAACTGCTATGCTAAGGAAAAGCATATGCCTTCCATACAGAAACAATAAAAACATTCCAAAACTGTCTTTCAAGATTCTTTCTTTTCCATTTTGGAGAATCATGTAGAACATGCCTGCCCCAACTGGTGCTGCACTGTTCCTTGCAGCACTTCAAAGCAGCACCCTTTTCAGAGAACTATGCTCATTTCACCCTATCCCTCTTTTCTTTCCCAGGAAACGCTCCCTAATCCACAAAGTGTTTATCTGAAACATCATTACACTGTTCCTTGTTCCTGCTGCCCCACCACACATATACAAACACTTCAGGTAGCAGTCACATACCACATTTGCCCCAGTCCCCTTTATTACAAACCAGACAAGCTCACAGCCCAGCTGATTCACATCAGAAGATACTTGGGATCTTGCACAGCTGGAAATATTACACCTCAAAACCCAGCACAGCAACTGATTATCTTCAAAACAACAACATCCCTCCGCTAAACATCAGAAACAGACAATGCTGAAACTAGTGTTTGGGAAAATCTGTGACTGCCAATCAGATGGCTTTTGAAGAATGAGCAAATGGATTTACCACCAGAAAGTTGATTTGTAATTAAAATGACCATGCATGGATCTCCATATATGGATGCTTACATATGAAGGTGGGAGTATAGCCTGTAATAATGCCAATCTGTGCAACCTGGTCTAGGGAGCTGCTTTAGCAGGGGGTTGGACTCAATGATTTCTAGAAGTTCCTTCCAACCCCTCCAATTCTGTGATTACAAAAATTACCTGTAACATTCTACACAGAGGAATACAAACTGAGCAATTTAAACACAAAGGCATCCATCCTGATCTTGTTTCTACACAAGAAAATGTTATGCATTCTGACCTTCCGAAAGATATAATTTTAGTACCTTGTGAGGAGTTTTGTGAATAGTTGTACATCCATTTAAAATAAAATACATATTGAAGTGGAATACTGAGAGACTGCCAGTGATCCCAGCGCATTCAAATTTTCCTGGGTTGGAAGGAGAAATATTAGCCCTTTCTGAAAGAACTGAAGAAGGCTCCAATGTTTGACTCCTTATAGTACTTTAAAATCTTCCTTACCCTCAGAAGAGAGAAAAGAGTAAGCCTCAGGTGACAGCAACAGGCACAATTACATTTAAAAGGTTTTGATTTATGAAGTACAGTTTGGGCAAGGCTGCTACCCACTTCTAAGTAGTGTACATGGCCCTGATGGAAAAGCACATCTCAACTGCCAACACAGATGGAAAGATATAAAGTCCTTTCTTTTTTCCACATGGAGGGTCAGCTAGCTCAGGCACGTATATCATTTCCATCTGCAAGCAAGACTTAGTGATGTTATTGAATCCTGTTACCAATTGTTATGCCTCACATGACTTTGAAAACCCCCATTTCCTAGAAGCACGTGAATTAGTCTCAGTGGCACTGGATAACACATGCACTTAAACCCCAAAATCACAGAAAACCTTCAAAAAGATGCCTTCAATGAGAGCTCAAATTGGAAGTAAGAATAACACAGAACAGTTTGCAGAGCTTAGTTTGTCTTTTTTTTTTTTCAAATATCAAGTCACTTTCACAATTTTTCACTGTGTAAGATAATTTCTTGCACTTCCCAAAGCCAACAACTGCTGGGCCAGGTCACTATGTGAGCAAAGGACCCAAATACTTTTAAATAGTCCATACTCCTTTTGTGAGTATCACAAAAGACATCACGTCTAAGATGTGCTCTTTTAAATAAACAGATATAGCAGAGGGAATAGGTAGTCAGGAAAAAAGGAGATGAGTGCTTCTTACTTTACCCTCAATTAGCTTGTTTCTGGAATGGAACAGTAAGCAGCACTGCGCTAACTACTGCCACATGCAGATTCTGAGAAGCAGCACATCCTGCAGCAGTACTCCAATCACAAGGATGAGCACAGAGAGTTTTTGTCACCACTGGCTATTTTCTGTTTTCTGTAAAAGAGGAACAGGGCTCTTTTGTTAACCAGAGACATATATGAAGCTGCAAGTATCTTCTGCTTTCCTTTTCAAATGGTTCAGGAACAGTTAATGAGAAGGTTGGGTTATAGCCTATATGATGAAGCTTTGAGGTAAACTAACAAAGAGGAGAGCTTACAAGAGGTACCAGAGCTGCATTTCTCCTGTTTTGGCAAGAAGTACAGCACTCAAATCTCTAAACCAAAATGCTATGTGCTGCACTATTTCAAAGTCTGCCACTTCATATCAGTGTCCTGCAGAGACCCTTTTTTCTTCTCTCATCTTGACTGCCAAAAAATCTGAATTTGGCCCTTTGCACATCCCAGAGGACTGATAAATAGGAAAAAGAACTATAGCGCAGAAAAACAGGCCACTGATACTTAAGTCTTAAGTCAATATTAGAAAAGGAAGCCTTAGTCTGGTATATAGGTCAGTACAGTATTTGAAGCACAAACATAGGGCAATTTGATTCATGGAGAGGGCTGGCTCAGAGCGTACAGCTGTGCTCAATGAACTGCAGCACACAGCTGCTCTGAGCAGCCAGGCTGCTCTCCACATAACACCTTAGAGCCACTTTACTGTTCCAGAGCTGTGCAAGGGTAGAACAGGTCTGGTTCCACAGCAAGAAGAACTTTGAGCTGCATCCAGTGACGAGAGATAAGTCATTGCTCCTGTTCTGACACAAAGGAACACACACCGTAAGACTCAAGCATGCTCCAAGCAGTTCTTAAAACACACCAAACTGGGGAACAGACTCAGATGTACAAAAGGAATCTAAAACTAGAGGCATAAAGCCTGCAGTGAGATAGGTCCTTCAGTCATGATTCTGAAGAAAAAGAGATACCCTATCTGCAAAACATCATCAGCTAAACTATGCAATCACAGTACTTCTACTGAATATCTGTAAGGGCACCTTGTATCATGGAGAGCCCAGCTCCATTCTGAAGGCTGTTCTAAAGCACAATGAAATCAAAGCCAGTCACTTACAAGACTCTGAATGGGGTTTGAGTCATGTCCTGTGTGAGCCAACTTGAGCAGCACAACTGCCTAATACCACTCAGTAAGTCACTGAAAACCCTGTGTTCAGTCCTGTGGAGAAAGTCAAATGGCTTTGTGTTTTCTTTCAAAAGGAAAAACCAAGGGTAATATTTTTGAAAGCAACTGATAAATCTGAAGTACCTTCTTTTACACACCTAATTTCTATATACATGCTTTCAAAAACTGGAATTTATTTTGTGATAATGCTATAAAAAATGTAGCTTATGTCCAACAGAAAAATTTTGAGACTTCTTAAAAATGAAAATTAAGATTTTCATCTGTGTTGCCATGCATACTGAAAGTACAAGAGACAGGTGAAAAATCATGAGAAGACATAACTGAGTCTGACCAGAGTTTCACTGTGAGCAGCACATAGTGCTTTCTGGAAAACAACATATTTTAATTCATTTCAACCCTGTACAAGCGCTGTCTGAAATTGTATCTGTTCTAGTGCATAACCATGACTGTGCTCTGCAGAAACACACGGGATATTTTTCACCGTTACTCACAATGGCACACAGCTTTCTCTTTTATCACCACACTTATCTTCATCAAAACCAGAAAACAATGCTCTGAAAGCCTAGCTCAAGAGGGAGAGCGCACATTAAGACCTGAAACAGCTCAAAGAGCTCTGTCTGTATTGCAGTGTCAACATCAGTCTTCAAACATGACTGACACCGTGGTATAACAATTTACAAGTAAATTGCATTGCCTTTCCCCCAGGAGGTGCTATGTGATTCAGGGTTTCAGTTTGTTGCATCTTGTTTATATCACATATTTGAATCCTTCACGGAAGGAAGTCAGCTAGGAATGCTCAACTTGAATGCATTTATTCAGGTATAGCTGAGATTTGTTTGCTTGATTAGGACTGAATCCCACCTATGAAGTACACCTGGCATTCATTAAATTAAAAAAACAAAACCCTCTCCTTCAGCACATACCAGCACCTCCCCACAGCCTACTGCATTTGAGCAGCTGACTAGATGAGCCCTTTGAGTCTAAGAATGTCAAGTACATTGGAAAAAAAATAGCTATTTACAATGATTGCCTTTTCTGCAGTACAACCTATCAAACTACTTACCAGGAACCGCGGAGTTATTCTGAAAAAATTCTTACATGGGATTCTTTACTATGTGTAATCTCAACCACAGTATTAAGTGAAAATCACAGGAAAAGGGTTAGTTAGAGCTTCATTAGATGACATAGAGCAACCAAAAAAGCCAAATACATGCCTTGAAAGCATGTACCAAGGCAGTACCAATACTGGAGGCAGACTGTAGTCGGACAGAAAATATGAAGCAGTGAAGCAATCACAATGAAATACAGCTGTTCTTTCAGAATTTCACTACATCTGCAAATTAAGCATGAGGAAGGTAGGCAAAGTGAAACAATGCTTTAAAGGGTAGGATTATTTTTGCCATGTATCACGTATTTGCACATGCCTTCTGACATTTCTGAAGAATTTATGCTTTACAAAAACCTGCATAAGGATGCCTGCACACAGCTTTACAGTGCAATTAAAAGAATTCCAGCAGGTCCATCTCAGTATAATATCAATCACTCAGTAGCTTGCACGCTGTCTGAAGAAACTTTGTGCATCACACTCTACTGTTGCCTTGTAGGACAAAAAAAAAGGAAGAATTATAAATCCAAATCTCTCTCTAATACTCTCTTCCCAAAGACAATACTTCTCTTTCTTTCAGACTTGGTGTCACTCTCACTTGCATTGGTGAAAGTCACCATTAAAAATACAGGGATGGAATAAGGCACTGAGAATCTCTGATCTGCTTTGAGGGCCAAACATTCAAATATCCACTGAAAATGGAAAAGCATAGAACACAGAAGTTAAAACAACAACAAAAAAAACAAGCAAAGAAGCATAAGAAATTAACTGCAATCAATCTGCTATAGAAACCACAGGACTAATGTGCAAATGCATGTGTTTGATGCATACCAGAGATCCCCAAATAAGAAAAGCCACGCGATCAAAACATGACTCAAAACTTCATGCTAAAATGACAGGATAGGTGTGACTTCAACCCTGTGAATACCAACCACAAAGCACCACAACACTTTGGACACTGACAGCAGAAGTTACAAGTTTATACACTTATTTACTTGGTGAAGTATGTTGGATGCAGCATTTAGAAAAAAATATAGGAAAAGATTTCTAGATATCTTCACCAATAACCAGGACTATCAGCTTCAGAACACTTGAAGTGACACAAGTCACTTCCCTTCAACACCCATACGCTGTAATTACCATGCATTCAGTCAAGGCATATTGCAATATGATGTTAAGACTTCATGAAGAAATGCAACAGAAACACAGGCAAGGAAAATGCAAATACGTGGAGATGCATGTGTGGATTTCAAACTAGTCCTGTACAGGACCAACTAAGGAACATGCAGATCTGACACACAACTGGGAGAGGGATAAATAATCTGGATAAAATCTCCAAAATAGTTCTTCAAATCTATCAAGAAGAAATTGAAAGTGGCAAAACAATTCCATATGGTGCTGGTCACAAAGAAAAGAGGAAATACAGTCCACTAGAGTAAAATACAAAAGACTACAAGAACAGGCAGCCTGTTGTGAATACAAACAAGAATTTAAAGGAGATGAGAAAAAGTTTACAAATTCTCCCACACTATCTCTTACAAACCACAGAGTGCAGCAAACCAGCTAGAGAAAGCAAGCAACAAATCTAATATAGTCCTTGGCTTCATATCTTATTCTGCACCAAAATGGTACAGGCAAGGTTAAGAAGACAAAAAGCTCAAAGAAAATTTAGCAATAAGGAAAAATCAAATTACAGGGGTATCACCTTCATAAAGCAGCAGAGAAGCTAAAAAAATATTAAGCATTCGTGCTCACACAATTGGCTAGATTAGTGTCTTTGAATGGACAGAAATCTTACATAACAGACCTTAAATTAGCCACTGCACAAATCTGATTGCAAACTGAATATAGCACTCTCATGAGAAAGCACTGACTGTGGCTAAAAAGAAAGAACAAAGGTTTTGCATCACAGATTCCTGTTGTTTACTTAGTTTGTAAGTTATTTCAACTAATAGATAGATCAAATAACTTCTGATATGATTTCTCACATGAGGTGGTATCCAAACAAGTACAACACTGAAATTTTGGACAAAATTTAATATTTAAATGACTTTTTGTCAGGAAATAACATCCAGTCAGAACATGGAGGGTCTCCATGATTTTATTTTGCTCAGTTTTTCAAAACAGACTTCCACCTCTGGGCTGTTACAGCTTCTGGTCTGAAAAGTCAGTTTCTTCTTCACTTGAATCTCACATTAACAACAACCCTTGGTCCCCCTCCTCTATTTCTGCTATTAGAATTTCTATTTTTGCCAGAAGCCATTAGATGAATTAAGGGTAAACACAGTAAAACACAAGGACTAAGTTTCATCCAGCTGTCCCTGCTTGAAACTCACACGCTTCAGTGAGAGAAAAGCAAGAAGCTGCACAATGCAGGAGACCCTGAGGTACAAGCTAAGCCCACTGTACTAGAAGAAAGCTGACTGGGAAAGACACACTGACAATTTCATGAGCAAATGAGAGCCTTCACTGCAGAGAAAGAGAATGAACCTGATCAAGTTGGTATTCAGAAGAAACCTCCTTTACAATTCAGAAACTGGACCTACAGTCCAAAACACATGAGAGTGACTTATCAGAAACAATCTGTTTTTTTTCCTCAGAAGTCTATAATACCAACAGTGGAAAAACTTCTCCATCCCTAACTCTTGAAGTTAGGGAAGATGTTTAGGGAAGAATAAAAACAAAGAAGCAAACAAAAAAGAACACCACAATGTGAAGGATAACAAAAGAAGCTCCCTTGAAACAGAAATCACGATACCAAAGGTTTTATCATAATTACTGCTTTAATGCAGAGCTCTATGTTGAAATAAAGATGAAGGCTTATATTAATTTGGACTTAAAATACCACCCGTTAATTTGCTTCTAAAATTGCACTACAGTGTGACATTTTAAGCACACTCCCAATGTAACAGTTTGGAATCCAAGCCACAGTGAGTTTGCCATCTTTACAAGTACTTGTACAAATGTTTTACTCTCCTCTGAGATCAAGAGCTGGAACATGATAGCAGGAGTGCAGTCACGCAGCTTAATTCTCTCAATGCTGTCTCGCACCATGCTTGAGTGACAGCAGCAGGAATTATGTCTTTTGAAAGTACTTCTCAGCAGAAGTCCAACAGAACTCCTAACCCTTGCCAACAAACACTGCACACTACTCCCAGAAGATTAGTGATCTCTTACGGGTTTCTAAGGCAGAAGCTGCGGGGGCAAAAAACAGGAAAAAAGGTAAAAAAAATGTTGTTCTACCTATGAAAATACATACCTACCTCAAAAAACAGCTAGCTTAACACTAATGACAAAAGCATAGGGAGCAAGATATCGGTTCAAAGGGTTCTGCTACAGGGGTTTTAGGCTCAAGTGGAGATAGAAGTTGCACCAATAGTAATTTAAAAGCACAAAGTGCCTGCCTGAGCTCATTACAGATTTTAATAATATATGTACTTTCAACATAAAAGTAATGAGAGATTTCAAGCAACTGCCAATCTAGGACAGACCACTATATGACTCAATTTTCACCCTCATCAAACAAGCAGTGACTAGATGTTTACTTGGTCAATGCCTTGCATGACGTGAGTTACAGGCCACACAAATTCATTTCCATTAACTTGTTCTTCATTTTATACTGCAGTTCCTCAAAAAATAAATAAAAATCCATTCTCAATTTGTAAGACCATATAAACATAAAAAAAACCCATCAGAAATACTGACTTAGCTGTACAGTGGGTAGGAAGGTAGAAGATCCCAATTCAGCATAACACCAGAGAGCACAAACTGCCATGCTAACAGACCCATGGGCATTAACAAGAATACCCATATGCTCAAATTGCACCACTGAAGCTTCAGGTCTCCAGACTGAGCAGCTGGTACTTCAGCTATGGACGTTCCACTTGCCAAGTGCTTTCAGAAAATTCAAAAGAGGGATTATAGAGGCATTCCCTCTTTTCCTCACAACCTTTTTCATTTCTGATTTTTAAGGATGTGCAGCTCCTAATTATTGTAAGGCAGAGACAGCCTGCAGATGCTGATTTACTGTAGCTTTACCAAACATACTGTGAAATCTATGCAACCTTACATTTGGACTTCAGTTTCTATCTTGGAAACTCAGACAGTTCCCTCATGCACGAATCAGCGTACAATTACAGCTTATTATGTAAACTGTTACTGCCAAATGCAACATACAATCTAGGCAAACATTAAAGTCAACACTTACCTCTTAAACATACTAAATCTCATTCTTGAGGCAAACAGCTACATCCTTGCTGAAACACCATTTCCTCTGCCAGGTGCAACGGTTTGCAGATCAGAGACAGAAAATTTCCAATATCAAAACAGTAGATTTGTCCATGCAGACAAACTTGACCTGGCAGCCTGACACCTCTGTGATCTGACCTTGCTTACATGTGCATGTTGCTTGCTTGTCCTGGTCATACCACTCAGTTCCTGAACACTGTAAAACAAAGCTCACTATGAAGAGTCCTCTTCTGTGATAGCAGAGGAGGGAGAAAATGGCACACAACA
Source organism: Cyrtonyx montezumae (assembly GCF_038088225.1). NCBI lineage: Eukaryota > Metazoa > Chordata > Aves > Galliformes > Odontophoridae > Cyrtonyx > Cyrtonyx montezumae. The sequence goes on along the minus strand of NW_027072078.1, from coordinate 10,503,562 downwards.
GAAACTACAACATCTAATTTTAACTCTCCTGTATTTCTCTTGTTTTTTTTCTAACATCTAAATGCCTTTTCCTGTGCCTGGTGCAGTGCTTATAAACCAAGGCTTCAGATCCATGTGCGAAAGAGGAACAAAGACAGAAACACTCCTTTAACTTATCATTCAAGCCAGAGACACGATGTGGACACAGACTGCAAAGAATCTCAAAGGCCTTCACCTGCAGCCGATGTGGCTGGAGCACATAGGAGAAAAAACAAGTTCAACCACAACACAACTAAAAGGAAATACTGGACTCAGTCAGTTTTGAAGGGCAAACAATTGATTTTTACTTCTGAACAATTTTGCAGTGATAAGACTTGAAAATAATTAAGTATAACCTTAAATAAAGGTAAGGTTACACTTGAACATACCTTAAAAAATGAAGAAAGTCAAACATTGACTCCAAATTAATCAGGACCAAACTGAGAAAATAACCACAATCAACATGATAAACATACTTTAAAACGTGAATAGAAAACTAAGGTTTGCTGCGTCAGACACTAAGGCGCCTGAACGTATTCACGTGTACGACTCAACTTTCACACTGTGAAATTGCCACTTTCAATGGGTTGGCACCACACACAGAGATGATGCTATGGTTGACTCAGGATGAACAGTAAGAACATCACAACTAATGTTCTTAAATCTAAATGACTTAAACAGCACTCGAATGGGAATAAGCACCTCTACCATTTTATCCTTTATCCCTCTTACATTCATTAAGATTAGCCACTTCCCAGCTGTGTAACCAAGGCCATCTACTGGTCAGTGGCGTGCACAAATCAAGATGGTTTTCTTGGCCAGTGTCAATTGATGCTCATCAAAACTTAGTTGGATACAGGAATCGAAAATGTACCAAGCAGCTGTTTACAATTAAGCAATGACAATAACAGGAGACATGACCATAGTTTCTGATGAATGTACAGTCTTCCCAAATTCCATATGAACCTAAAGAAGCAAGATTTTACCCAGTGAGAAGGACGTGGTTATTTTATGACTCACACGGTTCAGTCCTAGTCCAGACACCTTGCAACCTCAATGCTCTGTGTAAAACGAATCAGCAGAGTCAGCCTGGCTAACAGGTATGGACTTTACCCTAAAACACACTCATAAACCTAGTAACATTGTTTTCAAGAATTACCACAGCCTGTGTGAAAAAGTCTACAAACATCCTAAATTTGTATGATAGGATGTATATAGACTGTAAGCCATAACTACAACTGTCCATGACTTACAGCAGCAAAAGTAGAAGTCAGAAAAGGAGATGGAAGGCAAATAAAACACACTCAAATCCATACTTTTCTAAAGTGAAGTCTAAGACAAAACAGCAAGAGAATTTAGGAGCAAGCACGCATGCTGTGACACAGAACCCCACAATGTTCTGGTGATTCCTGTCCTGCACTTTTGTGGCAGTAAATTAATTCTTCAATGTATGTGTATTCTTTTTAAGTCAGAAACTAACCCTGGATTACTTTTCTTTTTCCTTTTTTTTTTTCTCCTTACTTTTGGCAGGAAGCATAGCAAAGCCCCACACAGCGTGGTACATGTGCTACTATTGAATATCTACTGCTTATTTCTGAATCAGGAAGATGTCTGTAACAGAGCACCTTCTTTTACTCTTTTTACAGTTCTGTAATACAAGTTACTTGTATGAATTTTGGGCAAGGTGTTTGAATGGCAACACTGGAAATCTCTAAAGCAAAGGACAATGTTCTCCAACTTTTTCAGCAAGTCTTGGATCAGAATTAAACGAACAACCCCATACTCCTTTCTGCCATGAGAACTCAGGACAATCTTTATAGTATATAGCAATGTATTCAACTAGGAGTTAGCTTGAATACACTACATCTACTTCATACTTCACAGTGGTTAGAGTAGCTACATTTGGCTGGCAACACAAAAACAGAAGTTGTTTGTTTGTTTAACCTTGAACAACATCAAAGAAGTATTTTCACACAACCCTATTAATAATACTAGTTTAAGTCTTGCAATTCACATGCTCTTATCAGAGATTTTCAGACAAGGAGAAAAAAATGTAGCAGTTTAAGATAACCGCAGTATTGGAGACCAATGTTCAAATTACTAGAGATAATGTTAAAGCATGTTTCAAAGCCAGCTACAGTTACAAGAGTGGAAAAAGTCTCCATAGACAACTAAAAGAATTAAAGACCACTGGCACCCTGCCTGTCACATTATCACAGATCTCTATCTCAATTTTGATTAGGAAGAAATGTAAAAACTTGGTATAGTTACAATATTCACTGATGCATGTTCTACCCAGAACCAACATTCTTAACACGTAACTCACGCAATTCATGATAACTCAGGCAATAATAAGTGTTAAAGTCTAGAGAAGTTTTAGCAGAGTACTAAGGCCTTACCGTTGTAGTTGTAACATTGACTAATTCATTCTTTAAAGATGAATATTCACTTCAGGAATGAGAGCAATGGAACAGAGACTACAGTAAATGTGACTTGCTTTACAAACTCATCCTGCATCATTTTGATTCATCCTGTAAGAAATACTCATCTTGCTTGACCTTAGCTATGATCTATGACAAAAGTACATTCATTAAATCCTCAGTCCCTTCAAATGTACTCCAATTAAATCCCATGTCCACAGGAAAATCTGTTCCTGACAACATACCAAGAAGCAGCTATTCTTTGTTATGCCAAAACATGGAGGAAGTCTTAGAAAAAGAGTATCACACTACAGTAATATTTCCCTAATTCTGAAAACCATTCTTGCCATAAGCTAAGTAGGGTCAGGAAATCCAGTTCTTATGAATAAAATGGCATGACAGACATCATCAGATCCCTGTGGGTGCAATCAATAACTGTTATGACCCTACCAATCAGCAAAAAGGAAACAAGCTTTCTAAGGTGTTGCGGGTTTCTGGACAATGCACATTCCGGATTACAGTCTGACTGTAAATCTGTTTTACGAAGTGACCCAGAAAAATGATTTTACATAAGGCCCTGAGCAACAATAAGCCCTTGAACAAATTAAACAGGAGATGGTTCATTCAGTAGCTCTAGAGTCAGCCTACACAAGATGAGATGTAAAAAATGTGCTGTACACCACAGCCATGGAGAAAGGCCCTACCTGGAGCTTCTGGCAGAAAAAGCCTATAGAGTTTTGGGGCTGGGGCCCAATACACGCTAACTGAAGAGATATTGGCAGCATATGAAGGGGTTTGAACTGCTTCAGAGGTGGCTGGTACTGAAGTACAGCTCCCCTCGGCAACCCAACCATCTGTCTGCACTTGTGCCCACTACTGTCTAACAACTGAATGAGAAGTTTAAAAGGGATTTCAGATTTTATCTTCATATAATGATTTGCTTATTTCTTCTACAAACAGTTCCAATGGAGTATTTCATTTAGCTACTTTAACAGGACCTCTTAAATTCAAATTTTAGACTGATCATTCTAACACAAACTTCTGAACTTGGAATTATCTGCAAGTTACCAAATTGAAAGGAACATTGTTTTTATTATAAAAAAGTCTACAATCCATTTTCGCAGTGCAACGTTAAAGATCTTTTTTTATTCCAACCTTGCACAAAACATTAATAATGGTTCTAAGTCTCCTAATCTCAAATACATTCAATAATGACATTACCTCAAAATGAACTGTTGAAGCTAGACAATCTAAGAAGTCCTTCTACTGCTATTTCATCTTGCATATTATTCAGTTACATATTATACAGTCCCTAGGGAAAAAAAACACATAAATAAGATAATTTAGAAGGGTCAGAAGCCATGAAAGTGTTGTAGTACTATTTCTTTCTTCTCAGAACACAAAAAGTCAGCATCCCCATAGTAGTGGCCCTTGTGAAAGTGTGCCATCTAAACACCTTGGATGAGCACTATTACCAATTAAACCTGTACCAACCTGTTCCATTAAAAAGGCTTTATTGCAGAATTTCAGCATAGTGGAAACAATTTTGGGGAAATCAAATATACAAAGTTCTTCCCTCCTTTTGGAAAAGAAGAAAAAAATAGACCAAAATGTCTGATATTTGTAACAACAGAACAACTATAATGTAAAGACACCACAGAAGGTATTTATTCTAATAGATTTGGATGTTCAATTCGTGTAATTGTCCAGTCTGGTTTTGCTCCTTCTGTAAATTCCCTTTGGAATCTAGAAAAGGGAAAGTAAGCAAAGAGTTATTAAAATTTACTCTACCCTTAAAGAGCTACTAATATCAACAAAGAAGAAATTCAGGAAATAAATATTTTACTTCTGTATTATTCCTTTGAAAGCTCATAGAACAATGCTCATGCACCAAAGAGGAAGATATAAATTAACTCTTTACAAACTTTAAACACTTAATACATGTTCTGCACTGACACAGTGTGTATGTTTCAGTTGCCAGACTAGTTACCACACAGATAGCTGATGGACACAGTAGGGGCAAGGAAACTTACTCATAGTTTGCTATTAAGAGATGTCTTTTTTCCTTTGTGCTTTCATCTCCAAACACAATCTGGAAGACTTTTGTTTCACCTGGTACTTCTTCAGGTAAGTTAGCACCATTTAGATACCAGAAGCGCATCAGGATACTAACAAACTTCCTTCCTGTTGGAAAGGAAGCAAAATGTAGAATTCATGTTTCTCATTTGTCAGATGTTCCTGATCTGCTATTTAGCCCAGCTTCTACTGAGACCCAGGAAAGGTAGTTAACTTCAGCCAGAAACACTACAACAGAATAATTAACAATAAAGCTTTTAAAGCAGTTTTCATGTTGTTAAGCAGTAACAAAAATACAATCAGGAGAAAGGTATGCAAATTTAGGAGCTCGACCTCCTACCTCATGAAAACACATACAATCTAACTGTATAAAAAAGTTGGTTATCACAAAATCCAAGCATTCATACTACAAAAGAAAGTAGAGAAGATAAATCTCAGGACCAAACAGGAAAAAAAATCTCTACCTCCAAAGACCAGAAAAAAAGCTCACTTGGTTTGAGAATTTGAAATTCTGATTCCAAGACCCAACTCAACTGTGTTTGACAGGGCATGCAATATTGGTATTTAAACAAAAGAAAACTTGTTTGAGCTTAAGAAAAAGTGTTCTGTTACTACTATTCTGCTTTCATAGGATATAGTTAAGACAGTAAAACATCTTTCATCACCCAGCTCTCACTATTATTCCTGGAACTTATGTATTTACATTGCTAAATTGATGAGCTTTCTGCATGTAGAAAAGCCACTGCTTGACTGCTTAGAGATTAAGGGCTAACTACAAAAAAACAAAATTACAAAAGAAGAATGAACGAAACCTACACAGAAATCAAAAAAGTACTGTAACTTACTAACAGTAAGGGTTCTGGTTTAAAAAGAAATTAAGGAGCTATATACTGATGAAGTACAAACAGAAGAACAAGGAATGAAAAAAACAAAAACTACGCCTTTAAAGAGATCAAAGCCAGGAAAAAGACTACCTATTGCTGAAACATTTTAGATTTCTAACATACCATCATCGTCATAGTAAATGCGAACATCTCCTTCTGTTGTGTACATAATAGCATCCATGTCAGCTGCTAAAGCATCCCTGTGGTTCTCAGAGAGTGAAGAAATCTTTTCCTTCAACATCTGAAGTACCTAAATTTAGAAAAATTCGTGCTTAGGTTTTCACTAGGAAGCTGAAGTAGCAACCTCATCTGTAACTGTTAATAAAATGGGCTATACTGCTAAAACACTTGTCTAGCATTGTAAAACACTTAGCAGAAATAAATAAAGCACTGGGTACTCTCAAGCCCTAGTTAATCATATTAAACAAGACCCATTTAATATTCAATTTGATGACAAATGTTTAAAAACTGTACTGTCAAAGCAGAAGCTGTAAGACCAGAAAACACCAGTAAAGTTTGCTTCCACAATTATACTTACACTCTGCCTTTACACTGCTGACTTCACTATATGCATATTCTTTAGGTTTTGATTCAATCATTTTTCAGTTCTCACCAATTTCTTTGTAAATCAGTTCCATTACCATTAAGTTTGTCATTCCAGGATCCACATTCCCACTGGAAAACGTTTAGACATTTGCCAATCAGTAAAGAGTGGAAAACCATTCCTTTACAACTTAACTAACAGATCCCACTCACTGCCACAGCTTTTGAGCATCCTAATATATACACAGCTGTGTTACTTAGAAAGGGTGTGATGCACTAGCTGAACAGCACCACAAAAGGTGATATCACAAGTCAGGAAGAAATTTTGCAGCACATCTTTAACTCATATTCAATTCTTAATCCTAACTTGAATTGCCACTTTTAAAAAACAGAAACTCAGAGGCTGATGGAAGTGCATCTTCACCAGAAGACACTGGCTTGCTACCTCTGTCCCCTGGGAAGGCCAAGGCAACTTCAGCAGTTTAGAATTCATAAGCGATAGGTACACCAGAAATCCTTTTGGCAACTGGTCCCTAAACTTAATGGCAAGAACATTTTTTTCTATACATCAACTGAAAAGCATTGTTTTCTATTCATCAACAAGTTTCACACCTTGAAATTAAACATAAAAAGCTGGGAGAGAAACAACTACTCTATTGAGTTTTACGCTGTTCTCCCCAAATTAACCAAACAGGCAACAGAGATAGATGCCCACAGGCTGAATGCACATTACTTCATACTGGACAATATAATTGGCAGAATTAGAGATGGAAGCACTTACCTCTGCTGAAACCAGACCCTCCAGCAGGTCAAGTTTACGCTGAGACAACAGCTGTGAAACAACAGAAAAAGCCTACAGAAATAAAAAAAAAGTACAAATAAATAATTAAGTTCACTTATTCTTCAGGCAAATACATTGTTAAAGGACAAGTTAACTAAACATTGCATGACTTAAGAGTTCAACATTTGCAGAGTATATCACCATTGGAATGAAACTCTTCCAGCATTAAAAAAGTGATTCTATTAACTGATAAAAGCCTAAGAGATCTTTCCAGGCTCATTTAAAGCACAACAGTTTTGGCAACAGGCAAACAAGAACCTTTCTGTGAAAACATCACAACAGGCTACAGCTGCTTTTACCCTTTTTTTTTTTTTTTTTTTAGTAATTCAAACAATCTGTGCCTTTCCAGTCAATGTTCTCCTCCCTCCCTGGCTGCCCCTTGTCCAGCCCCTTCCCAAGCCACCTCCCAGTCCCAGTCAAAACAGATGCTCGGGACTAAAAAGAAATTGTTTTATGAATTGACTGTATTCCCTAAACCTCAGAGGCATGCAGCTTCCCATCTCTCTAAGTTCTGAGGACAGCGCATAGGGTGAATAGCCCAAAAGAATATTAAGAGAAAATAGTGAGGAAGATGGTATATTTTGCTAGACTTATCTGGAGGGTAAACAGGCAATCAGTAAATAAAGAGAGGCTCACCTTTTGCAGATGGTTGAGATTCACTGATAACTGCACAGGGGAAGGATCTCTGAGAAGAGATCCTTCCCTAGTGGTGGTCAGCCCTTAAATGAGGTCTGGGAGAGGTGGAGCCAGACTCCACCCCTTCCCATCACACAGGTGAATTGCCTTCACCTGTGCCCCTGCAGCTGACTCAGTGCTTGCCTCAAGTGATCCATCAGTGGTTTAGGCCATGATTCAACAGTTCCCATACACAGCGTCACATGCGGTAGCGCCTCAGTGCGTTGACACGGTGTAGGCGCGAAACGCTGTTAGCACGCTTCGGGCTTTACCGCAGGTAAAAATTGACAAGAAAAGGGCACAGAACCAGCGTTCCGCACACGACGCGAGCAGCACGGCGCACTTCGTGCGGCTTTATCTCACGTTCCCAGGCACTTTAACACCACCCCCGCTGTCCGCTGCTGCTCAACCAACCGCAGAGCCCCCGGCCGCCGCGCTGGGCCCCACCTGCTTGGCGCCGCGCGTGAACTCCTCGATGCTGAACTCCGGGTCGAAGTAGAGGCGGATGAGCAGGTAATAGAAGCGGGTGCGGAGCCACGCCAGGGGGTTGGTGATGCGCACCACCACCACCCGCCGCCGCGCCCCCTCTCCCTCCGGCCCGCCACTGGCGAATCGCACGGCGGGGAGGGCTAGGAGGCATCCCGGCGGCGGCGGGACCGGGAGCCGCGCCGTGAGCGGGGCAGCACGGGCCGTCCCCGGCGCCAGGAGCGCGCGCCCCAGCCACCAGGCGCGCCGGGGAGCAGCCCGCAGCGCCATCATGGCGGCGGTGCGCACCGGCACGTCCGTCCGGGCGCCGCTCCGCCGGAAACGCAGCCCGCACCTCCGGTTCCGCTTTGCAGTCTCCTCGCAGAGCCGGACTCCCGGCCCCCACCCGGCGGCAGGAAGTGCGGAACGCTTCCGCTCGGATTTCCTTTCCCGGAGCGGCGGACATGGAGCGGCGCGAGCAGCCCGTGGTGCGGGTGCCGAGTCTGGACGGCGTGACGCGGGAGCGCTTCCTGCGGGACATCTACCCCCGGGTACGGGTACGCTGAAGCGGGGTGCCGGGGCTGCGGCGGGTTCCAGTGGGTTAGAACTCGGCTCCTGCAGAGCATGACACACCGTTGGTGGCTGAATTTCACTTATCGCTGGTTATAAACTGTGCGATTGCTTTCTGTTACTTTGTCACCTCGAGTCTCCAGTCCAGTCATTGTTCTCTGCTATTGATTTTTTTCTCTCCTTCCTTAGAGAGAGCCAGTTGTGCTGAAAGGAATGGAGCTGGGCTCTTGCACAACCAAATGGACAGTAGATTACCTGAGCCAAGCCGAAGGATCTAAGGAAGTAAAGATCCATGTCTCTCCAGTACCGCAGATGGATTTCCTCAGTAAGAATTTTGTGTATAGGTACTTTCATCCAAAACCTTTTGTATTTGGAGGTACATATTTGTCACATACAGAAGTACAGTGCATCTGCATGAAGGTGAGGGTGAGAATGTGAAGCTAGCTTGTGAGAACTTGAAATAACATACTTAGTGTTGTCCTTGGTTCCCCCTCTTCATTCAACTTACAAAAATCTCAACACCATGAATAATGACAAATGGTCCTGAAAGTGATGGCGTGGAGAAATGGTGCAGAGAGATTTTGACAGCGCTCTTTTAGGAAATTTTAACTTGGTATTTGCTAGTGTTGATATTAGATGACATGCTAGTTTGTTTTAATTGTATGATGCAAACAAGCCTAGAATGTTTAGAAAAGACACTGAAGTTGCACTTTCAGTTACAGTAGATATGGTGAGAAAGTTTATGATTTTAAGCCTTGCATTTAGATCATGCGTTATGTTATTGTATTAATTTCCATGTTTATATTTCAGAACTCTGCCTTTTGATGTATTTGTACGAAGGGCAGCTGAAGTCAAACACAAAGAGTACTTCCTTTCTGAGGTAACTTCTTTAGTGTCACAGTTTTGTATTTGGAGGGGAAAAATAATTGTAAATTCAACTCAGTCCACTAAAGCGCTAGATTTTAGAGTTTATGTGGCTTGGAGCCAAGGGAAAAACGTGAGGGATAATAATTATTTAAATGGAAATTGTTTTGTATGTACAATATTGTTAACCTCAGTGGTCCTGTTTCTGCTATCAAGATCTAACTTACATCAGCAAAAGTTCCAGCAAAAAATTGAGAAATTTAACCTCGTTCTAAAATACATGTGTACTTCAGGTGTTTTATAAGAAAATGTCATGAAGATATTTTAGAGTTTGATTACATTTGCTATCAACATACAAAAACAGATTTATTGTGATAAATTTGAGTAGCAAACCTATGGCAATCTTTATGCAACAATGTTCAACTTGGATTTTTCAGATAATTACAATTAGCAAGCAAACAGTTCTAAACGCAAATGTGTTTTTCACTGTTTATGCTACATAGGATACCATATGATTTGAAGGCAGTTGAAATAGCTTCCCACATCAGTGTTCTGAAGCATATAAGTTAGAATGTGCATTTCCTTTGAATTTAGTAAAAGCAATGCTGAAGCAGCTAACAAGTCTTCCACTTGACTCCTCACTTCATTTACATTTCCCATTTGTTGAGATGAACAGCAGGGAGCAGTAAAGTACAACTGTGGGGTAAATAACCCCCAAGGATAGTACTTCACAACAAAATAGTATAGATGATGGTATGTTTTAAGTAGTTCTATATAGATAGGATACAAATAATACAAAAGAGAAGATGGCTTACCTTCAGGATGTCAAGGCACACAGGGGACTCAACATGGGAGGGATCTCCGAGAAGAGATCCTTCCCAGGTGGTGGTCAGCCCTTTAATGGGGTTTGGGAGAGGTGGAGCCAGGCTCCACCCCTTCCAATCACACAGGTATATCACCTCCACCTGTGGGCCCATGGCTGATTTGGTGCTCACCTCAGGTGACCAATCAGTGGTTCAGGCCGTGATTCAGCAGTTTCCATACAACAACAAAGTAGCTGAATTTGTAAATCTATCTGTATAATATTTAAATACATACCTACGTTAGATTAATGAGAAAATGCAAGGTCTTAAGTGTATTTCAAACTGATATTAAAAGCAATGCAATTGTCTTTGTATATTATCTACAGGATGAGAAGTACTATTTGCGAACAGTGGGTGAAGATGTTAGGAAGGTGAGTTACTTGAGACTGCAGTTCCAATATTGTGAAGCAGCAATTTTTGTTGTCATCTGGCTGTGTGGTATAGGTATAAAACTCGTTTGTGGCTATTTAGTCTAGGAATCTGAGTGGAATATTTAAACCTAGGTGTCTAAAATAGTTGCTGTTATAAGAAGTTGGCTGATCACTTTAGAGTATATCCTTTATGTTCTATTCTCTAGCCGTTCCTGTAATCTAATATAAAAGAATTTCTGATGGTCACTTCTACAGTGTGATTTCTAGCAGTCATGGTTCACAGCAGCTCTGTTTTTGTTACCGTCGGTGACCAAGTCTGAGCTGAAAGAATGACAACTGAAAAGCATTGTTTTCTGAAGTTATTTACTAATGCTGAATGAAGTTCTGGCCCCGTGTTCCTAATGATGGGAAGCGATACTACAGTGCCACTTTATTTTAGCATGCATAGATGATTCTCTGAGAGTTTTGTCCTCTTTTATTCAGGATATTGCAGATATCAGAAAACAGTTTCCTGTTTTGGCAGAAGATGTTCAGATTCCAGAGTATTTTGAGAAGGAACAGTTTTTCTCTAGTGTCTTCCGCATCAGCTCAGCAGGATTACAGCTATGGACTCATTATGATGTAAGTAATAATATGTTTAGCATCAAACATTGCAGATGGCATTGTGGGGTTGGGACATTAAGTTACAAATCTCTGTTGACAAGGTTCTGTTAATGACAAACTTATCATACGTAATTGTACAGTGATTTGGGCAGTCTGTTGCTGCAGTGTGGTAGATTCCAAACAAGATGTCTTCTGACATCATACACTGCAATTCTGAATAAATGTATTTGTAAGAAAAATAGTTTTTTGCATTGCAAATAAGACTTAAAAAAACCTATCAGTAGAAACTTGGCAAAATGTGGTAGAGGTAATACTGAAAAATGAGTCAAAATATATTTTGCATTACATTTTGCTGCTTTATGTATCTAAAGAGTGGTGTGCCTTGTGTTTTAAGATGGAAGAACTTGACTCCTGTACAAGGGAAAAATGTAAAGTTACTGGAAAGCAACGTCTTTTAGATTAACTACGCGGAAACTTTTAGCTAGTTCTTAATATATGAGGGATCTAATGCTCTTTTTTTGTACTGATGCTGGTTTAGATTGTTTGCAGAATATGTATTTACTCTTAACTTTAGGCTGACATCTCTTACTATGCTCATTTCAGGTAATGGATAACTTCTTAATCCAAGTAACAGGTAGAAAAAGAGTTGTTCTGTACAGTCCTCGAGATGTACCATATTTATATTTATCAGGTATGTATACCATGTACATCTCATTCAGAGTTTGGTGATCTTCGCTGCCCTTCCAGGTCTGAAGTGCTTCACTCTGGGAAAACAATCTGTAACTGATGACTTTAATTGTAGGAGGTGATTGGTTCCTCTGACTTAGTTTGCTTTGATCAGAGCAAAGAATTTTAGTGATGCAAGTTAGGTAATTAGCAGATGGACACTGTGACTTTGCTTGGTTCTGTTTTCAACACTTAATTGTGTAGTACCGTGCTGTGTCCAGTTTTAAAATGTTATATGTGCCAGTGGAAGTGACTTTCAGTGTTAATAAGGTTGCGTGTGGTTGGAGGAGAAATACATGCAACAAGAGAATATTTGTCTTCAGTACATGAGGAGCGCCATCAGATTTGCCTGGTTTTTAGACAAGTTTCAGTACAATAAAAAATACTAAACTGGATTCAAGAACTGCCATTTCCAGCAGTGTATTAATGCTTTGTTTCTGTTTATTTATTACTTCTGAAAACTTCCCTAGGTACTAAATCAGAGGTTCTAGATGTTGATAACCCAGACTTTGAGAAATACCCACTTTTTGTGAAAGCCAAGCGCTATCAGTGTTATCTGGAAGCAGGAGATGTGTTATTTATTCCAGGTAAGTAACAAATAGTTCCCGGCTGTAGTACAATAAATACAATAGTTGAGGCTTTTCCTCGGGTAGAATTAGTTTAATATAATAAGGATAATTCTGACACTTGCCATGAGTCACAGGGAAGTTTTAGATTGCAATTTTTATTTTAGACATCTTTCTTTCACAGCTATGTGGTTCCACAATGTAATTTCTGAGGAGTTCGGAGTGGCACTGAATGTCTTCTGGAAACACCTTCCTGCTGAATGCTATGATAAGACTGACACTTACGGAAATAAAGATCCGACAGCAGCTTCTAGAGCTATTCAGATCTTGGACAGGGCCTTGAAAACACTTGAAGAACTACCTGAAGAGTACAGGGATTTCTATGCTCGAAGAATGGTTTTACGGATCCAAGAAAAAGCCTATAGGAATGATTATGGATAAAACAATGCATTGTAAGTCACAGGCTCCTGTGAAAATTCTATATGTAAAAGAACTATATATAAAGACAGAAACTGTATGGCTAAAAAGCAGTGTTGATAAACTTTGTTATACATAACTGTTGACCTTGTAGGATGTTTTGTTTTTCCTCATGTGATGTGCACAATCTCTTCTATACAATGAGGCATGTATCTGCACTGCTGGCACTTTTAAATCTACTTGTTTTGGAGTTATTTACATAGGGTTTTTTTTTTCCTGAAATAAAGTTTTGATCTAGACAGATCTAGCAGAATGTATGCTTAGAGATAACCACACATCTTCCTGACTGCCTCCTTGTTTATACTAAAGTTTAGAAAAGCTGTAGAAATTTCTGTGCAGTCCAATAGAGCCGTTGGTGGTAATGGTGATGGTAGTGGCCTGGGATTATGCGCGGGGAGCTATTGCTCCCTCTTGTGGTGAAACTCCAGAGCACAATTAAAGGCTGAGCTGGCAGTAGTGCCGCAGCTTGACCACAAGGTAGGTGATGTATCCTTTTCCTAGCTGAATGAGGCATTATGCAGGAAACTCCCTTGCAACCACAGTCGCTGCCTCAGTGTATTTAGGCAGTACTTCTGCTTCTGCAGCTGTAAAATTCTTGCAACTAACTTTCTCACATGTCAGTCCCTCTATAGCAGGATAATCTGAAATGAAGATCATAGTGCTGAAGGAGGTATAGGATCTGAGGTATAGGATCAGTATCTGAGATGCATTATGTTACCATATGGAAGGAAGCTGCCATTTATTTGCTGGTGATATTTGTGGCAGCCTGTGGTGCTTACAGAAACCATGTAAAATGAAAGTAGACGTGTCACAGAAAGGGTTTCCACTGCCCCTTTGAAATCTGTTTCTTGTGCAGTTTGAGGGGGATATAGTATTTATCTCACATCCACGTCAGGCAGTGGGGCTGTTTTTTGTAGGATGGTATCTTTTCAAAACCTCTTAGACTAGATATGTAGGGCTAATAATGCACTGGAAAAAAACTCTCCAGAGTAGCAGGGGCTTGCTACACTGTGCCCATTATTTCTCTAAACCTATTCTTCTTGGCAGTTTAACACAGTGAAAATAGCTTGCTGCCATGTGAATGGGCACCCAGCCCGGAATGAATAGACATGAATTGACCCAGTCAAGCGATTCTGATGGGCATCATTGTGCACTCTGTGTGTAGAATTTAAATCTATGATCACAAACAGATCTCTCAGAATTTCTTCTGCAGTTGAAGGATTGCTTGTGCAATACTGCTTAGATGGAACCTGTGTCTGTTAGGCTGGGAAAGTCTCTTGATTTGGCAAAGTTGTAATGGCAAGGGCAACATGTGAATTGTTATTGTATGCTAGGAGTAAATGGAAAGGCAGAAAAAGCCTGCAGGATACAGAAAGCTGTTCCAGCATTGTGCCTTTGCATCTCTGTTAACTTTAATGGTCAGCAGCTTCTCATTATGCTGGTACAGAGGAAGTACTGTGCTGATCCCTCATTCTACCGCTTCTTGATTCTCTGCTGTCAAAGAGAGGCACAAACTAGGCTGGGGTTCTCAGGCCCTCTCAACACTCAGGTATAAATAAGGAATCTCTGTGTTCTTCAAATGTAGTTTCTAGTGTGGAGGTAGCCCAGCAGGAAAGCTGCAACAATTCATTTGTTGGGCTGGTGTGAAGTTTGGATTGGAAAATACATATCTGGCTAGGCAGAGATAGCCATGAATTAAATGTCAGCCAAGAGCTATAGGAAGTGCAACTACTTAAGCTTCACGTTACCAACTTTGTTTTTATTATTATAAAAATAAAAACCAACTTTGTTTTTATTTTTATATGACAGCAAATGAGATCATCTCACTGTGACAATCAGCTGGCAGTAACCTAGCCCTGCTCATGCTTCTTTTCCAGTGTTCTCTGAGAAATGTGGGTGAGGAAGGGTCCTGGGGAGGGAAAAAACCTGTCTTGTTTTCACATCTCTGAGAAGACAGTCAGTAAACCCCTAGTGATGTAAGCACATATTTGAGAAAGAGGAACAAATAATACTTCATGAGGATCAGTGAGAAGACCAGCACAGCAGTTATTCTGTCAGTATTTTTTCCACTTTGAACCAGTTTCTTCAATTTCTTAAATAACCGATATGAAACACATTGTTCTGAAATCCTATTAAATTAGAAACCAAGCAGTTTAAAAGTGTATTTTCTTAACCCGAGCATAATGTGTCTGGTGACAAAAATATTGAAGTTAGTGTTCAAAAATAAAATATTAAAAAACAGAACAAAAAAAGCATTGGTGCTTTCTAACTGCTGTGGTACATGTTGTGAAGCAGTACTGCTGAATGAATGGTGGAAGTATTAACGAAATAACTGAGCTAACACTGAGAAAATACATGTAGCTACACTAAAAATCGATGACTAAAATAAGACATTAGAGCCACGAATATTCTGTGGAAGTTCATCCTTTAGGGTGCTACATCAAAATGGGATTGTTCCCCAATAAAACACATGAAGTTGTGGCAATTATAAATGCTGACAATATTAGACATGGAAAACAGTCACTGCCAGCAGTGTATGTAACAGGCTAGTTAGCTGATGCAGGCTGCTCTGGACAAAATATAGACTGTATCTGCAGTCAGTGGTAACCAGATTTTTAGAGTAAAGTTTGAACTGATGCTTTTAAAATGTAATCAACTTCATTGCAACAAAATAGCTGGGGAAAAACAAACAAACAACCTTATCCTTGACTGTATGAAGTATAAGGGATGACACACTACTTCAGAAGAAACACTTATGCATTTTTCTTAATGTTTCCTATAGTGAAAATCAAATGCCAAAACTGATGTCAAAATATTCTTTTAAACGTGTTTCTCTCCAAGAGTGATAATAGGGTCTATCTTAAATGTTTAATAAAAAAAGACTAGGATTGATCACAAAGCATCAGAAATATTTGCAATTGCTTTCAGATATGCAGGATGAAACTCTCTGCCTCATTCACATAGTCTCACAGTGAGTCTATTAACTTGACAAAGGCAAGGATGATTTTACCATAGTAAAGGTTATATTGTGTATATGATCCCAATATGTATTACTTTACAGCTTCAAAAGATTCTTATCTTCTCTGGCCAAAATGTATCTTTACATATCTGGGATATTTAGATGTTTCTATGCAGACAGTATAGGTGCTGAGGATGTACACTCAAAGACAGTAACTTTTACAAGAAATTCTCTATAATCTAATATCGTTCCATAACCAAAGACCTTAGTGTTACTAAAAGAATTATGTATTTATTTTTGACATTTTTTCTTTCAATTATTTTATCTGGGCTCGAGTCAGACTGTAGGAACTGATTCTAAACTCTGTAGGTATTAAATTCTGAGAGCAGTTATCTCTTTATTTGGTGATTGCTATGAGAACCAAGAACAAACTGGAAAGATTAAAAGAACTGCTCAGCCATGTTAAAATGAGCAGCTTCACATGTGATGTTTGGCCAAAAATGCTCAGAAGATACTGCTTGTGGTAGATCACAGCAACATACAGTTTTTGCAGTGAAAGCACCTACATTTCAGATGTCAAGCAGTACATGAGTTGCTGAAAACTTCCATTACAAAACTCAGTGTAGTTCTAAGGAAGGCAAATGAGAATGAAATACACAGATGTGATGCAAGAGTTTCACCTGACATCAGGCTATGGAATATTCTTCGCCAGCTGAAGACCGCTGTTTTGCACATCAGCAGTGCTGCATTTCTTGACAGTGTTCTGTCTTGCGGCAGTGTTTTCATTAGAAACAACTCAGCTCTGAAATGCCAAGTCTAACAGAGGAAACAAACAATGCTGACTAAAAGCGATCTCTGAAAGCCTACTGAAAAGGGAAAACCGTATAAAAATGTAGACTGAAAATTGAAGTAAGAGCATTCTGCTGCTTTTTAAATACATTAGATGTTTATACACATTTAGAAAAAATATTTTTCCCTTTCTCTAGCAGATGTTTTTCTGATCATTTCCTTAAAAAGAATCTGGCACTTCCTGAGTCGCTTAAGAAACAAGCATAATGAAACCCTAGGGACAGGAAACTACAGTAGAGCCGTCGCTATCTTAGAAGGCACAGTACTCTAAGCAAAATGCCTGCCTTAATCAGTTTTTTCACAGTGGACCTTAGTGGTGTGAAACAGCCAGTACTGTGTAATTTTTTGTTGTTTTTGTCAGCAGGAAGAGTGAAATACGCAATGCTAATACTGCTAAAATGAGCTCAGTCAGGACGGCCTGACTGGCATTGGGAAAAGCAGTATCTGTCTCCTCCACACAGGTGTATGTGATCTTAGACTACTGGCTTAGTTACTTCATATTATTTTATTTGAGTTGAGAACAGACATCTTGGACCTTAACAGGGTTAAGAGATAGTAAGATCAATGGAAAGCCAGCTTTGATCTCAAGGATGTCATGAGCAATATTTACATGTGCCTGAATATCTATCAAGTTGTGAACACTGTAAGTAAGGTGTGTGGTTTTTTTTCTCCTTCAATCTACCTTTACAAAAATGAAATTAGATTTCAATACAAGATTGCAAAGATTTTGAAGAAATAACTCCAAAGCGTGATTTGAAGGGGCTGCCTCCCGTAGATTGCAATCTGAGACATGGGCTTTTGCTTTTTGCATTGCACAGGGACACCCTGCACAAAATTTACATCTATAGATTCTGCTAGGCAGTATCTAAAAGTATGGCTCACAAGAGAGCACAGAGATTAGTAGCTACGTTGCTGCATGAAGGGCTGTGAGGCTCTTGGCATCTATGGTACAAAGAATCCAAAGCACTGCTCAGTGCAGGTTTTATGCTAAAGCAACTACAAAAGCAAAGGTTCACCAAGGTTGGAAAAGACCTCTGAGATCATCCAGGTCAGCCATCCACCTGTCACCAACATTTCCCACTAAACCATGTCCCTCAGTATAGAACATCTATGCTGGTTGCTACACGATGTAGCTTATCAGCTACAGAGTACACTGTCATATGTCTTGTATTACAACACACACAGCACTATAGATTATTTCAGTGTTATTTAGAAACAGTGGAACAAAAACCTCAAGCTAGTCAAGATTAATGTATTATATATACAGTAATACCAGTACCATATGTAAACTCACTAAAACAATGCAAAACCAGCTGAGCCATCCATCACTTTTCATGAAACACGTCCTTTAACTTTCCAATATATTTTTTTATCATAGTTATTGCAGAATCACATTTACAAAACAGCTCAAGTTACCTGGACAGAGAATATTATACAAGTCCAAAGTATTCTTATAATTTAACGAATTATTTGAAAGAGACCAGAGAAGAGTTGTCTTCAGAAGTACAAAATTCAAAAACAAGACCACTTGACAGGTGAGAGACAGACATCAACAAAGGCAAGAAGAGGAAAAATAATCTACTTCTGATAAAGTTTAAAGATATTTTGGAGCGTTTGATTTTACCCACATCTTTCCTGTTGTGGTTCCATGTGATATCAAATAAGTCAATTCAGTCAGGCAGATTGTTTTCAAACAGATCGTGTTCAGTTATTTTGCTCATTTGACAGACACCTGCTTTGAGACTCTAGAAGAAGATCTCAAAAAACAGTGAATATATACCAACCCACTGTTATGCTGAGCATATATGAAAAAGAAGACCCTAGTATAATTTCAGATATGTGCTCAAAGTAAATGGATGGGTATGGTCTAAACTCAATAATTCGACTTACAGACCCTAAGACAGGATAAATACCTCCACTCCACACAAATAGCAAAGTAACTGTCAGCTGAGAGAGAACAACATTGTTGCAAACACCGTAAGAGGAAGAAAAAAAGGTGACTTTTCTTTCTGCAAACAGCTCAAAAGGACTCTTTTGGGAAAACTTAAGTGCATGATCATATGCAATCACTTTTATCCAAGAATATCCAGTCATAACGTTCTAATTCCTGAAGTGACTTTGCAACCTTAATTTCAATAATATTTAAATACAGGGCACTCCTATTAGTTCTCTCTGTATCAGCAATAATGTGAATTAAGCAAGCTAGAGCAGCTTACTACGAAGTGCTAGTGCTAACTTACACAAGGAGGCAGAAGGATGTTATCACTGGGAGAACAAAAGATTCCAGTAACATTTTAAGACTCGGACCCTCAATCACCTTTCAAAATGTCAGGTCCAATTTATTACAGAAGCATCTACAGAAATACAACTAAATTAGTCCTAGACAGGAAAAAAGTTAGCTAAGTTTCTAGTATTTAAGATGCACTCAGAATAATTTAGGTTACCTGTAATCTGGACAGTTTCACAGAGCTGAACACTGTTTTAAAGGGATTTTTAACAGCTGTGGCTTAAAATGTTAGTATTTCTCAAAATCTGAACAATGTCTTTCCTTATGTGCAAGAAACAAGTAATATAAAGAATAGCAGCTATTACACACCTGGTTGCACTAAGGACAGTGTAATGTTTCCTTACTCCACTCAAAAATATAAGTGTAAGCAAGAATGAAACCCACTTGAGGCATTTACATCTAAGTATACTGAAAAACTGCCATTACAGTTTACATCAAGAAACAAGCATATACAAACTATGACCCATTTCATCCTAACATAGAAATGTTCACACCTTTGGGTACTTCAAAACAGCTTTCATAGGGATGCAAGTTTCCAGTAAGCTCTTCTGGAATTATGGATGCCAACTATGCTAATACAAAGCCTGCCCTGCAAAAACACACTTTCAAATAATTTGTTTTTTAAACTAGGTCACCACAAACTGCTGACAAAGCATAATGCACAGAATTCAACTGTTTAATCATTTTACACTCACAATGAAGTGTTTCCACCCATTATAAACAGTTTATTTTCTACATTCTTTGCACATCAGTTTTGCATGCATTATAATGAATGAGGCACATCCAACGAAGTACTACAACTGTTAGAGACTAATTTAAAAAAACCCAAAACAGTCAGGTTTCCCTCCATAACATTAAGTCTCAAAATAAGATTAGCTTTTTAACAAAGTGCTTATTCTTCAATCTAATACAGCAACTCTTGAGCTGATTTTGCTTAACAAACTGTTGTAAGCCACCTCTACCAAACAAGTTAGTGTTAGGACAGCAGTTCAGGAACTTCTGAAGATGATGCCAATATTTTAATAGCTGTTTTCAGAAGCTTTCATCAATCTATTCCTGCTGTTTCGGCTGGCACTGAGTTGTTCAGAAATTGGTCTGCGATCTGCACTGCTACTGGATAGGGCAAGTCTCAGCATATCTAAATTAGTCTGCTTACTTTTGAAAACAGCAAAGCTGAACTGATAGGAAGGAAGATCAGTGGTATATTTATTTATTTCAATTTAAATGTGGATAATCAACAATATTTCAAGCAATCTGCAAGCATGTGTAGGCCATTAAAACCATTTTTAAGGTGATCCACATTTCCTTTAAAGAGTCCTGACATACGCTACAAGGGTTATCAAAAAGACAACAGTTCCTCTTTAGTACAGATAAGTATTTAGAATCTCATTAAAATGATAATTGATAAAGAGTGGGCAACTTTGCAAGAGATGTCAGAATACTGTCTCCAATGAAAGCTGTATATTCAAAATATTCCAGTAAAGGAAAGGTGACCCAGGTCTTTCCTTCCCCAGTTTAATAGTAATAGGAAGCAAGAAGCAGGGGAAGGGTACACTAAGCAATCCAACATGGGAGCAAATATAAAAATAAAAAAATAAATTTTTTTTTCTCAGAATTGAGCCTCATTTGTTTCTATAATTTTCACTTTCTTCTGTACTTCCACCCTTCACGAAATCCAAAGCCATTTTAAGCCACGGGTTCACTGTTAAAAGCTGCAGCTGTATTTAAGAAGGATTCCCTAAGATATTAGAAGAAGTTGCTTACAACAGTAGAAAAAAATGCATTGCATCCGTCTTTCATGTTGAAAAATACTCAGGTTTGAGGCAAGAGCAAGATTTGTTCAGCTTGGTTTTGTGCTGGTTTTGTTGCTTTGTTTTTAAATGTCCTGTTTAGAACACTATGCTCTGAATATAGAATTTTGAGTGGCTGTCCAAGCAACCACCGAATTACATGTAAAGGAGAGAATAGTTGTACAAGCAGAACTATGAAATGGCTACAGGCAACAGCCTAAAATTTTTTAATGTGACTTCTCATATACTGTGTACTTATGCCTTTGATTCAGATGAATGCTAATGCTGCCCTTTGTAAGAAAAATGTCATCATTCCAAGATCAGAAGAGCTAAATACCCCTTGAGCTGAAAATGCAGATATTACTGCTGGTCCTTAGAGAAGTTAGTCAAAACAATAGCAAGGTATGTTGAAACAGCAATAAACTATGCCCTTGCAAACATTCTTGGTCACTCAACATAGCTATGTTTAAATTTTTAAGCTCCCCAGGCAAAATGCCTATTCACAAGCAGATGCTGTGCAATGGGTTAAGGAAACACTGCAGTCACAGTAAAGGCAAGGAGCTCAGAAAGAAAAGCAGATTGGCACTATTGTTCCAAAGAAAAATACTCATGACTTTTTTTTTCCATTAGGAGAAATGTTACAAAACTGGAAGATTTAGTTAACTAAAGGAAAAAATCTTCAGCAAAATACAGAACTAAGATTGCTCTAACAATCCTTACACCAAAAAACTAATGCTGTATCTCCTATTGACAGACCAAAGTTTTTAGCCCTGGAAGCTACTAAATTGATGCATCCAGACACGTGAAAGTCTTGAGTACTTCAAACTCCCATTGAAGGCAGCATATGACTTCAGACCGACGACTAAAAATTCCGTCAATAATTTGACGATAAGCATTCACACAACACAAAACTTTTATAGAATAACTCTTCATAACAGTCTTTTTTTCTTTTTTTTTCTTTTCAGGAATCAAATGATGACGTCTTGCAGATGTCCTCCTTTTGAAGCTACTTGAAATGCATATATGGCAGCCACTAGTAACTCAGTACTGATGTAGTATTCTCTTCAGAAAGCATCTGCTCAAAGCTGTAAATCTAGAGAACAGGATTTACCTGTGTCAAAAGTGCTTTAGCAATGAATATACTATTTAGATACAGTCTCAAAATACTTCATGAACTCGGAAATGGTTATCTAAGGAGGGAACTTCATCAGCAAAATGTAGTTGATCATTTATTTCCACGCCCAATTCTTCAAGTATCTGTACAAATTTCTCATGCTCTCTCCCAATCCATGACCTCATTGTGTCAAACACTTGATAC
This sequence comes from Cyrtonyx montezumae, assembly GCF_038088225.1. Lineage (NCBI taxonomy): Eukaryota > Metazoa > Chordata > Aves > Galliformes > Odontophoridae > Cyrtonyx > Cyrtonyx montezumae. The sequence goes on along the minus strand of NW_027072078.1, from coordinate 10,481,397 downwards.
GGTGTAACATGAGAATGAACTTCAATTCCTGTCTGTGCAAGTTCTTTCAGCACTTCCGGATAAGTAACCCAAGTATTGCTTCCTCCCGAGTGACCACCATCCAACCAGTAAATGGCTTTTATGTTTTTTAGGAAGGCGTCCATATTTTTGTCTTTCTTAGCTTCTTTCAGCTCATAAAGCAGCTGGTTCAAAACCACACAACCTTTACTGAAGCCAATCAAAGTAAATGACACTGCACCTACAGCAGATGGTATAACGAAGTTCATGGCGGAATTATTAGAGCATTCACAATCTTTCTCTCTTTCTGTGGATGAGCAGCCATTTGCTGTAGGAACAGACTGTGGCTCTGATTTATGAGCAGATATTTTTGCATCCTTGCTGAAACCACATGCGGTTTTCTGAGACTGCAGAATATTCTGAGAGAGTCTGAATGCATTAACTAGCAATGCGTGGAGATGCTTGAAAGCTCCAAAGTCCGTGCTGTGCTCTGGTGCTCCAAACATGTTGCTAGCCACAAAGTTGTCATAACAACTGAATTTGTGCAAGTGCATTCGAGAACACTTTATGACCCAAATAAAACTATTAGGGAATCGGCGAGCAAGTATGGTAGCAACGTTTTCGAAACTCCAGTGCTCCCACTGAAAGTTTTCTGGGTGGCAAGACATGATGTCATAATAGTTCTGAAAAATTAAAAAATAGAGAAGACGCATTACTACACTGCAAAAATAGCTCAGCTCCACTTAGTACATTCACAAGGGATCACGAGCAAGAGAACTGTTTTGTACTGCAAAGATGCTCTCTTGCTGGGCTCTGAGAATAAGAAAAATGTTAAAGAAACTGTTACATTTAAATTCACCTATTCTACTTTAATATTTTTACCACACATTTTTATATCCCAAAAAACAACATAATATTAATACCTTGAAGTACACATCATATCTATAGAACTCAATCCAAAAGAAGAATAAAGTATTATTCATTTTAGTATGACACAGAATCATAGAATGGCTTAGGTTGGAAGGAACCTCAAAGCTCATCCAGTTCCAACCCTCTGCCAAGGGCAGGGTTGATAACCACTAGATCAGTCTGCCCAGGGCCCCATCCAACCTGGCCTTGAGTGCCTGCAGAGATGAGACACCCACAGCTTCTCTGGGCAGCCTGTGCCAGCACCTCACCACTCCGAGTAAATATTGCATCATAACACCTAAATCTCCCCTCTTTTAGTATAAAGCCATTCCCTCATTATCCTGTCACTATCGGACTGTAAAAAGCCAGACCCCTCCTGCATGTAATCTCCCTTCAAGTACTGGAAGACCACAACAAGGCCTCCCTGGAGCCTTCTTTTCTCCAAGCTAAACAAGCCCAGCTTCTTTAAACTTTCTTCACAGAAGAGGTACTCCAAAACACATAATTATAATGTATTTACTCCATTTTCAGAAATATTGGTTGTCCTATTAGAGGCAAACAACAGACTCAGATCTTCAGAATAGGTTTTCTCATGCATGATCCTCACCCCTGAACTTCTAACAGCAGAGAACATGGATCAGTTACATGTACTGAGGACAACACAAGCTCTGAACAAGGCGCAAACAACAGTGGCAACCCAAAGGGTTTTCTTAGACCATCCTGATCCTCAAAATGGGAGTTATGTACTACCAAGTGCGTACAGTTACCGTGTGCCTTTTGATGTCTTCTCTATATCTATCGGAAGGGAGGTTGTGGTGAGCTGGGGGTCAGCTAGAGATTAAAGACTAGAGGGAATGGCCTCAAGCTGTGCCAGGGGAAATTCAGACTAGATGTTAGGAAATGTTTCTTCTCCAAAAGAGCTGTCAGGCACTGGAATGGGCTGCCAGGGATGTGGTGGAGACATTCAAGGAACCCTTAGATGTACTGTTGAGGAACATGGTTTAGTGAGAGCTACTGGTGATAGGCGGACGGTTGGACTGGACAGTGTTGTAGGTCATTTCCAACCTCGGTGATTTCCTGATTCTATGATGAATGTCACCTTAGAGACAACATCTGCATCCTTACAGGCACGATCTCGGCTTTAGCACCTAGAAAGCACCCCGGTGACTGCACTACCCACAAATCTGCTCTGGAAAGCTCCCAGCTTGCCAATTCCCTCTTCTTCTCTCCAAAGACAAGCTCTGACACAGCTCCAGACGCCGCCGCCGCCGCCGCCGTCAGAAACGACGCCCGGAGCACTATTTACAGACGCTTTCCCTCAGCGCAGCCCCACGCGGCGGGCAGGGCCGGCTCCCTCAGCCGCAGGGTCCCCGCTCCCGGCCCCGCACCTCGCCCCGTACCTGCACGTCCCCCGGGAAGTACACGACGTGATGCTGAGACGCGGCCGAGCCGCGCGGGGCCGGCGGCAGCAGCAGAAGCAACTCGTTGGCCCGCTGCGGTTCCGCGCCTTCCACCTCCGGCAGCCGCAGCCACGGCGGGCTCAGCCGCGCTGAAGAGTAGCCGCCGCCGCCACTCGCGGGCCCCGCCGCACAGGCGGCCGGCGTCCCGCAAAGGCTCATGCTCCCGCCCAGGCCGAGGGTTGCGGGACCAAAGAGTCCCCACAGCAGCGAAGCTGCGCCCGCCCGGCAGCGCCCGCTCATGGGGCCGCCGCCTCCAGCCCGCAGCCCAGCCCACAGCGCGCCTGCGCACCACCCCCGCGGCCCACACGGACTTCCCCCAGGGGGCGGTGCACGTGCGCTCGTAACGGCCGCCCGCCTCGCGGTGACGTCACGGAGCTTTAAAAAAGAGCGGGAAAGGGCGTGAGGAGCGGCTGCGCGGCGGCCCTGACAGGGCGGGGCTCTGTGGCGAGGACTTGCTGCGATGCCACGCTGATGGCTCCTTGGCCTCGTCCTGCCCTTGTTAAGCCATATTGAGATGGCAGTGCCCGGCATGTGTTTGGTCTGTGTGGCCTTGCTTGAAAATAGTGCTGGTCTAAAAAATGCAGAGGAAAAATAGGGCAGTGTTTGCCTGTGAGTTTGTTGCTGTGTTCCAGGAGCCCCTGTAAGTGTGCTGCTGTGGTGTATATTCAGCACTATGGGGCACCGTGGGCTCTGCACAGAGCAGTTCATTTCAAAGCAGGTATGTGGGCCCTTACCTTTCCTAAGAGGACTGTTGCATTTTTCAAAGCAATTTAGATGTGTCTATTTCATTTCCCTTATGCTAGCTTGTATAAGGGATGACAGACATAGGAGGAAAGGCTTTTTGGTGTCTTCTGTATTGAGAAAGTGCACAATTCATGGCAAATAAGGAAAAGTGAGCCTTTCTATCCTCCATAGGCGTCCCTGAGGGTGCTAACAATTTTCTTGTTTTTTGTATATTCATTTCTTTGTAATTTCTACTTTGAGCAATACTTTTTTTCATTTGTTTTTGTTTTTATACACTGAAATCAGAAACAAGATTGATGCCTGGTTCTTTTGCTGATGGAGTTTGGCCCTTCATCAAAGGGTTATGGTGCTTCAATGCTTTAAATAGCATTTTTTTTCTGCTTTGCATTTCTAGGAGAAACAGGGTTTTAAAACTTTTTCTGTGATTTTTAGAATTTTAAATCTTAAATAATTTTAAAACTCATCTTTACTGTTTCTCACATAGAAATTACGCTTGATAGAGTTTTTTCAGATATTAAAATTGACAAAAAAAAAAAAGAAAACGGCACTTTTCCATTTCGCCAGGAGATGGTGCTATGCAACGCGAAAGCACTGCAGCAGCCTCTGGTTGTACCCGCTGCCGAGACCTGCGGGGTGTTTCAGCACTAGCTAGTGCTCTTACAGTAGAGCCAGTTGTCATTTCCAAAGTCTGCTTTTAGAGCTGGAGTCCCTCTAGAAACTCAAGTTACTTATCCTGATGTGCTCCCAGGAATTCAAAGCTCTGAGCAATTTAGAGCTGTGGAATTGTTATGACTGGAAGATGGCTACTCAGGTTGTTTAGCCAACCCATCTGCTCAAATCAGTCAGCAAGAAAAGGTTGTTCAGGATCTTGTCGGTCTGTGTTCTGGAAAACATCCAATTTTGGAGACTTCACAACCTCTCTGGATGATGTGTTTTAGTGTTTGATTATGTTCTGAAGAAATCAAGTTGTTTTAAGGGTAGAACAAAATTTTCTGTTTCAATGTTTGCCCAGATGCTCCTGTCCCTTAATCATGTTGTCACCTTTCCACTGGGCTTGCTTGGGTACTTCAGTACCTGGTGAAAAATCCAGAACTGAACCCAACTCAGCAGGCAGATGTGGTCTCACCAGTGCTGAAAAAATGGAAAGACCACCTCTCTTAATCTACAAGTGAAATTTTTCCTAATTCCACCCATAATGTTGCTGCCCTTTGCTGTGATGGTACCCTGTATGTTGTGAATGGTGTGTTTTTCAATTACGTTGCATTTTTGTCATACAAATGTGCATGTTGCGTATTTATCATTACCCTGCTGCACATATTATCTGGAAATTTCCAGTGTTTAAACTGTTCATGTTTCCAGCATGGTAACAGTTTATGAATATCCTGTTAGAAGAATCATGGAATAAGTCAGGTATGAAAACTTACAGAGCTTTTTGATGAAATTCTAGGTCTGTTTAAAAAGTAGAAGTCAGTGCCTATATTAGCTCCTAAACTTAGGCATGTAAGCCAGAGTTTGATTTTCCAAAGAAGTTGTGACTGAGTCACTTAACACACCATCCATAAATTAATACTTCTAATGAAATGAAGCTGCAAATGTCCAAATCTGTCACATAATCTGTCACATACTTGGAAAGAAGCTTGACTTTCCTATATTGAACAGCAGTACTAAAGTTAGATAATAGACATCAAATAAATGTTTGCAATTGTTGAACCTTATTTCACCCTTGCTTCTGTGTGGACTATGCAGCAGCATTGTTTCAGGGAGGTGGGGTTACACTAGGATTAGTGGGGCTCTGTACAGACAAAGATTTGTTTAGGATGAGGGATTACACCTCAGTTTCCTAAAAGTTTTACATGATACCTGTGAATGTTAGGAGAAATTATTGTGCCTAGGGCCAGCTAGAAATATTCAGGTGTTTACTTTGGAATTTCACCAAGTAAATCCCTATTTTCATTACTTTTTTTTTTTTTTAAGTTTAAGGGATTAGTTATAGAATGTTTTTTAGATTTTCCCTGTGAGCATGCCCAAGGGTTAGGATCTTAAAATGAAAACTTTCAGAACCTCTGCTGGAGAAGCAAAATTGTGATGGGGAAAAAAACTTCTAGATCTTATTGTATAATTGATATTTGCAGTTCATGCGGGCAATTTTTCATAATCCAATTAGGGCAGTTCTGGTCTGCGCTGACATAAATTTTTAATTTACAGAACTAATAAAATGTTGTCACTTCTATGTTTCATTAGGTACTGTGCTAAGGAAATACTAAGTAAGACCTATACAATATATGAGAGCATGAAAGCACACAAATGTTTTGGTTTTCTCATGGATACATTTGTAAAGTTGACCAATTGATCAAATAGCGACTATGATACTGTTGTGTCTAGTTGTTTGGGTTTTGATTGTTAATTGTTTACACAAGCAGAGCTCTGACTACTGAATTATGACTACTGAAATTCCATGAAGTAGTAAGGATCCATCTAAGAGAACAGGCTAGGGGAGTGGGAGATTCCATTTTAGTAATTAAGTAATATGAAAGATTATTATCAGTAGCACAAAAAATCTGTGATCTTGGCCACATCTTATGTTGTTTTTTCCAAATGTGTGTTAATTATTCCTACATTTCTTTGCAGACATTATTAACATTTTAATGAATGTTACACTAACTAAAGGTGGTAGTGGTACTTCTGCCTGTAAAGCACTGATATGTTTATATCCTTTATAGGAAATGATGGTCTATATGACCCATTCACACTTAAAATGGGAAACACCAACCTGTTCGTAAACTTAAGAAGATGAAAGCAATTTCACTTGCATGCCATAAGATACATTCTAGTCAGTGATCACTCTGTTTACTTTGCATGTTAGTGATGTTGCTTTTGCAATACACAAGTATCTTCAATGAATCTCAGTATAATTCCTCAGTGTAAGGCACAGAGGTGGTGATTTATGCATCTTTGGTTCCTTAGTTGTTAAATTTATTAGATGTATATTGATTAAAAAGTAGAAAATAGGCACAAATGTGAGGCTAGAAGATGGAACTCTTTTTTTGAGTGCAAGTGTCTTTGCAAGGAGTTGATTTTGATTTATCCATGTGTTTATGAAGTATTTCAAAAGCCAGAAAAAAAGATGCTGAGTAAATATGATGATAATTGTAAGGATATTAGACTATTAAGTGACAGCACTTCATGTGGTGCTACATAGAGTAGGGGCTCTTTTGTTTCATAGGCAGGTTAGAATAATTGTTTTCTGTTACTCCTTGCTGTTGTCTGTTTCTTTCTCTCATGTTCTTTCTTTCCAATTCCTCCCAGTATTTCTGCAGAAGTATCCAAGCCTACTATTGTACTTGTTTTTTCTTATGAGATGTACATATACACATGATCATCTTTGTATTATATTTTATTTTCAGACTGTTTTCAGCTGCAAATGTGTTCAGATTGCTAATTTTTGGATTGGTAGAGGACTGGAAGAGCTGTGAAAATACCTGTTAAATACTGATAGGAAACTCCTTTTTAGATGACATGCAGCTGTGTCTTTCACTGTGAAGAAAATGTATCAGATGTAGCTTATCATTCTTTTCAGGTGTAGTAACGCTTAGAGATACATAACTCTGTCCTCTGTGGTGAAGTATGTGCAGAACAATTCCCAGCAGCTACATAGTGATGGATGGTGAGGTCTTGACTCACAGTTTTATTACTGTGTTAGTGGCAACAGTTCAAATGAAATTACATCTATTATGTTCTGTTACAAGCACTAAAAATTCTGCTGAAATTCCTACTGACAACTATGCCTGCCAACAGCCATCTTTTGTGTAAGGTTGTTCAGGAGAGCATGGGGGAAATTACACTCTCAACAATTTATTGAGTTTTATGAATGTGGGAGTAAAAGCTTTTCAGGATGAAAAATAAATCCCTGGTCTTTTTCTGTCGGAGATCTTTTGGGAACCTACTAAAATAGCAGGATATATGATCTCATCTGAGTATAAAAAATTAAAAACTACAGATGCTGTTTCTCTTGTGCTATTTTTCTGTAGAAATTTATTATCTTTAACTGCTCTGTCTGTACTACAGTTTATCTACATGTCAGTCCTTCCCTTTTGCCCTCTTGGCCATTTTAAATGAGGAATAAGAATTTTAGAGTAAATAACCTGTGACTATTGGGAAAGCTGCTAAATGAATAGATGAGGATGATTCAAATGTATGCCTTTGCTGAGGCAAAGCTGGGAATAAAGTTGGCATTTTTACTTCATGTTTGGGAGCAACTGGCTGAAAATTCTGCCCATGCTGGCTTCAAGTGTGCTGTCTGTTGTCTGCTCTGGTTCTTAGAGGGTGTGGTGCATAGAAAGGGCTGAAATTATTTAATAGAGAAGTTTAGGACAAAGGGCATGAGTATTTAAAAACCAAACCTAAAGCTGTGGTACTTCTGCTATTCTTGGAATGCTTAGTTAAATAACAAGCAAAGAGCTTGTGTTGCAATTTGTCTAAGATATAAGAACAGCTTGTGGCTTAAAGGAACTGTAAACTGTCTGGTATTAATCAATATAAATTGGAAATCTGGTTGGGATAAAAATGAGCACACAGTGGCCCTGGAATTGGAAATGGAAGGAGGTTTTTATTGTTAAAAAAAAAAAATAAACTGGGCCAAAGCTCAGCCCCTAACAATTCCTGTGGTCTGAGATGAGTCTGGCAGAGAAACTATGAAAATCTGGCTTGTACATGTCTGCATCTCAATTTTCCTTCTCTCACTCTTAGTTTAGCTACTGCAAGTACCAGCCTTTTATATCAGATTTCAACTATATTCACTATAGCTTTAAGTTTTTTAATCTATCCTGGATACCTTTGAGTTAGCTCATAGTTCTACAGAGCTGACTAGAGTTTTCCTGAATAAATCAGGAGTTGGAAGTCCACACTCTGATCATTTTCTAAGTTTTCTCATGAGTTTTAATGAGAGTGAATACTATTTAAAGATGACATGAAATCTGCTAGAAGATGTTGAAGTGGTGAGATTTGAACATCTTCCAGCAGAAAGTAGCTAATTCATACGTAGTGCTTGAATGCTACCAGTAAGGTGTTGAGGTGGCCATCTCACTAAAAAGACACTTATAGGCTGATGTTAGTCCACCAAACATTTTTCTTGGTTAATGGAAGTAACTGGGAGTAAGAGAATGCATGCCTCTTACTGGGGTTGTCTGAGACTGATACTGTTGTAAAGCTAGAAAATAAATTTCTTGATAGCTTCTGATTTAGTCTTAGATATTTATATAATCAATAGGCTGATGCTTTCCCAGTCTTTAGAATACTGATATCTAAGCATCTATTCAAAAAGAAAAATTGTCTGGATCTTATACTGAGGTGTTTAGACACGTGGAAGAGAGCATTGTAAATCTGGCTTCAGATACTCAGTTCTTTTGTTAGATGACACGCCAAAGAGGTGCAAAGATAAGTGGAATTAAGTTGAAATTCTTTTTGTAGCAATTTATTATTCTCTGTGAATATAGTACTTATGGAGAAAATGTAAAACATTTTTCCTTGCTATTATTGTTAAAATACTTGAGTCTTGCAAGTAATCTAAATACATTTTCATTGTGTACCAACTCTGACTACTGATAGAGAAATAAGACTTGTCTTTTTCCCCTTTAAATGGCACTATGTTACTATTTTAATGTGTAGTTAAGGGGAATTGATATTTATGCAATATGTGAATGCCACAAACCATCAAATATTAACATTAAGCGTCCAGAAGGAGTTTTTACTGAGCTTTGCTCACCAGCAAAAACAGCAGAATAAAATGTTAATTGTGCTTTGAAAACATTTTATTTCATCCCAAAACTTTGAGTACCATTCTTAGTATATTGTGGGTTTTCTTATAATAAGCCCAATTATTAGAGTTATAAAACCTCATAAATTTCTTATCCAAATTGGCTTGGAGGATAAGGATCAAGCTATTGATGAGAGTGAATTAAAGGGATAGTACTTCATATATGGAGGAAGAACATCCTGATTTCAATTTTGTGGTCTTTCTAGGAAGCTTGCTTCTAAATGAGTTGTCTAAAATTGACTTCCCTGTTTATGCGGCCATTTGAGAAGTGGTATTATTCTACCCAGGTCTTAGTGATTTGTTTAAATTCTCTGAATGTCCCCATTTGTATTTAGTGACTGCCGTTTCTGCCTGCATTGACTTTCAAATCAATTTATATGGTGATGCAGGCGGGAGTCTATCCTTATGTTGTGGCTTTGGCTTTAATTCCAATTCATTTGCTCTTGACTAATGTGGGGTATGGAGGAATGAAAAGGTAGTTTGGAAATGTGTAAATTGAGACCTTGAACAGACATTTAAAATTTAATATTTAATACAGAAGTAAATTCCACAGATAGCTTGGCATTGTGATAGCTGTGATACCTGCTTGTATTGCACCTGATATTATTTACCTGCTAATACAGGAATTTCAGTCCTACCTATGAATTTTGTTATCCATTTATAAGAAACAGGTGATATCAACTTTCAGACTCCTAATGCCTTTCAATATCGTATTTGTGAATGGACTATTGATAACAGTCCTTTAAACTGGAATGGCTTTGAAGGTATGAGATCAAAATATTACTTGCTGGTGGATAAAAGTGATATTGTTTTGAAATTATACACAATTAAGTTGATTAGCCTGGTCAAAATGTACTTGCTAGTCTTGGCTTGTCAAGATGTACTAGCAAGGTGTCAGCGTTTAAGTTTTTTGAGTCATGGTCCCTCTTACATCATTACTTTCCAGATCAGCTTCCAGAATGGTGCTCTCACCAGTGGCTGGGGTAGTAAACTAATGAAATATTGTGGATAATTTTTTCCTACACAGAGCTTTCTTCTTACAAATAGCATAACTATTTGGGATTTCTTTTGTTCTGAGGTTTTAAGAAAAGAGGAAAAAGAAATTAATTGAAGGGTGAAGAAGGAATTGAGTTAAATCTGTGAGGGAACTTCAAAATATCTCTTGATTAATACTTATGGTTCAGGAGGAAATTTTTATCACTACGATTAATAAAATGAAATCCTGTAAAAGAATTATTATTCCAAAATTAAGCTGTCAAAAAAACCAACAGAAACACCTCAGAGAGGTGACTGTAAAGTAAAACTTCAGAATTCAAAATTTGAGGCAAATATACTTTCTGAGAACATAGTATTTTAAATCTCTAATGAAATTGCTTGTTAGAAAAGCATTACCTTTAACAGTGACATGCAACTTTGTGTACTTCGTGGTTTTCATCTTGGTGTTTCAGAGCTTTCAATTGCCAGACAAGCTGACACTGATGAACAAAAGCTGTTGTCTTTTTTATTTTTTTGACAGCTTTGGCTGAAGCAAATGAAAAGCAGCATAATTCATCTGAATAACTTACACAGAGACTTCAAGTGATTTGCAGTTGTTACAAACAGCTGATCTCAGACTCGTATTATCCTAACTGTAAGAGTTTGCTGCTTTCTGTCAGACCTCATTCTAGAAATAACATACATGTTAGCAAAGTTTTCTGAAGATGTGAAATTAAAGAGGAAAAAATGGGAGCTGCTTCTATGTGAATATTTGTAATGCTTGCCTCTTGATGACTAATCCAATGCAATTTCTTGAAGTGCCAATACTTTGTCAGTGCTGGAGTTTATGAAGCTTAATTTCATGGATGAAATTATCCCATTTGCAGATCTTAATATCAGTAATGTTTCAATGTAATACTTTCAGCATTACTCTGTAGTTGCTATTAACTTGATCTTCTAAACAAACTAACTTGATTGAGAGCATAATAACTGTAGTGTCCTGAACACTAGCGCTTTTCTGCCATCTTAGAAGAGAAGCACTGTGTGGCTTTTACTCTCTTGTTCTCTAGTGTAAGCAGATATACAAAAGCAATACACTTCAGGTGGACAGCTCACTTTGTGGAGTAACTTTTCCCAGTACTCCCTCAAGCTGCATTACCAGAGTACAAGTCTCCAAAAATTCCTTGTGCTTTTGCAGTTTGTACTGCAGGATGTGGTTCCAAACAGTACATGCCTGTATTCCTATTTTGTGTTACCCTTTCCTAACAGTTTCTGCCATTTCTGTGATGCTGGCCTGAGTTTATTTTCCCCAGGACTAGCCACTTCTCTATGTTTCCAATGTGCTTCTCCATTACTGCAGAGTGTGAGCACATTGCTTGGAATGGAATGCGTGGGTCAGCAGCAAGTACAGTTAGGTTTGAACAGATAAAGGACCTTTCTCCTCAAGATGTGCTAAATGAATGACAATAAGAAACTGTTTCCTATCAGTTGCAGGGTGCTATGGCTCAAACTTTATAGCAAACTTTATTCAAATTTTATAGCAGCATATTTCTAATTCACTGAAAAGGACTCCTGAATAAATTTAGTTAGCAATTAAGACTTTCCAAATTCTGTTCAATGAAAAGTAAAAAGAACAGCATGCAAGATACACAGATGGCAAAGAGGCAATTTGGAGCAAGCAATTGAGATTTTCTCTTTCCACAGAGAACAATCTGATTTTTTTTTCTCTAGCTTACTCATTATTCAGATAACTGTGGGCATTTGTTTATGGTATATTTTTGCAGCCAATTGATTGACTGCATATATTTGACAACTCAAATTGTTATATAATACTTTTAATTGGATGCTTAGGTCACACAATGTTTCCTTTCTCTGACTTAATGACGTTTATTGCTAACAAGGCTTCCCAAATAAATGTTCAGTACTTAAATTAGCTGCAAATAATTGCTTGCTACTTGTAAAGTTCCCTGTTCTCGTCATTTCTGCTGATGACTTGGGTACTGTAGTATATGCAAATAATGGGTGTGACCTGAGTTTTAAACAAAAATTCAAGTGAATATTCTGGGGCAAAAACATGAAATCATTTTCCAGTTCTGTTTCCATCAGAATTTGAGAATTAATATAGATTGGTGAGCATGGAGCAGGGCATCATATTTGTGCCATTCTAGAATATCCTTTCTGTCTTTAAAAAAAAAAAGTAAAAAATAATTTTATGTTTAGAGAGGTGTTTGTACTGTTAAATCTAAATGTTTCCTGAAAAAAGAAACACTTTCTTTGTGTTGAGCTTGTTGCAGTCCTGCAAAATGTTCTTAGGCAAGCCGTATGTCTGCCTTTACTGAACAGTTTTCTGTCCATGAGGTACTTGTAAACTAGAATGAATTCATCTGAATGTGTAATATCAAAATACCTTCGCAGGATATGGTTCAAATGTTGCAGTTGTGCAACCTGTCATGTGCACGATGTCTGTGCTCTTCATATCTTCCCATGTAGACTTCTCTGCAAAAGTACCAAGCTCAGATATGAAAAGTGAGGAATATCCCCAGTCCAAGCACTCGTGCTTTTGTAGAGCACTAGTCAATGGAAAGTGCCTTGCAAATCCCTCATCATTCCATGGCTAGTTGAAAGTTGCTACTGTTTAACTGATTTTATAGGCTTTAAAATTTCAGCAAAGCATATGATGATCATGCGTTGTCTTTCTCAAAACAGCCATCTTGGTTTATATAGAGCTCTATATCATAGGTCAGTGGGGTAAATAATCTTTTATATCAGTGCCAAAGTGAGTTGCTTGAGACTATGGCAAAGTGCTAGAGATTCTTATTTGCTGTCATATATAAAAACAAACACTCATTTAGATATGGTACTTGATTTTTGCTTTAAGTGTTACTGTATTTCAAAACTGAACTGCATGTTTTGCTACTGCTTGCATGGCTAAGGTGGCTTAATGAGGAAATGTTTCCAGTGGCAAGATGAACATTTAAACTAGAGAAGCTTAGCAAAAAATTTTTTTTTTCTTAACCTTTAAGGTTTTTGTCACTCATGTTTTCATTTACCTGTCTTTGTTTCATTCATATGAATGAACTGACTTGATTTCCTACTGAAATATCTCTGTACAAATGAATGTTTTGTCAGCCTTTGGTTTATTTTTAAGTATGTCAGACTTTTCTGAGATCTTGGAAATCGGAATCTGCTATTTTTCATTTTGATCAGTCGCTATTGCTTCCTCTCTAGCGCTAAGTAACCTTGTCGTTGTTTTGGACTTCCAAGGAACTTTTGATTTTTCACTGCTGCGTTAGAGGGCAGCAGCAGGCTAATAATGCAGGAACTCACAGAGCGTTCTTTCTTTTTGCTGTCATCTTGCCACCTGGTGGCAGAATGTGGAAGGCTGTAGCGTGTGAAAAGCAAAGTCTTAATGCTTTCAGAGGGAGCCTTTCTTCTGCTTATATTCGCGCGATGGACTAAGTCCGGGCTGTTTCCCCTCAAATCTGAGTTCTTTGTATTCAAGTGAATAACTTTATTTCGAGTAACCATAATTTCAAACAAATCCAGAGTTGAGCACTCCTCTTGAAAGAGGGAGGAGAAAAAGACTTTCTTAGCCCTCTTTCTCAATATAAGCTTAAAATGCTTGTCCTTATACTCTGTCTTAAAAGGTCAAGCCTAACTCTGCTTTTGCTGAAGTAAACAGTAAAACTTCTATTGACTAAAGCTTTATACATGTGTGTATTAGAAGTGTAATTTGCTCACTTGTAGTTGGTGTCTTCAGTGTTGTTTCGAAGTGGTTACATTCAATCTTTTTTGTTTTAAACAGTTACCACACAGTAGCAACTGTAACACTGGAAGAGTTTCTGCAAACTGAAGGAGACAACAGCTCCTGAGTACTGAGTAGCACGTGGTGAGTTTGCTGAGTTTTCTTTTTAAATGGTTGCCACTGTAATTATTTGTATATGATCATATTGCTGCTGGAATGGGCTGCCCAGGGAGGTGGTGGAGTCACCAACCCTGGAGACATTCAAGGAATATTTTGACATTCTGATGGGGAACATGGTTTAGTGAGAACGATTGGTGATAGATGGACAGTTGGACTGGATGATCTTGTAGTTTTTCTCCAGCCTTGGTGACTCTATGATGCTATAGCTGCTCTCTTAAAATAGAACTTTCTGTTCTTTAAAATGTAGTCAATTAGTCTCATCAAAATTGATAGATAAAAGCTGATACAGAGTTGATGACAAGAATTCTCTTAAGTGTAGGAGAACTCTTCCAGATACTCCTGTGACCTTTATTTAAAAAAAAAAAAAAAAAAATACAAGGAAACCCTTAATGTTTGCAATGTTTTATTCTTTAGCTTTTTTAGATATCATTTCTATAGGATCCTATTTTTATTTAATTTTCAGCAGTTACTTAACCAGAAAAATAAGATGTATATGTATAGGGAGAGAGATGTCCTCTCAGTTTTAGAAAGCTTCTTAATGCATTTCTATTTGAGTAATTGCAAGCCTTATCCCTTCCCTGTGGACACTATTACTAAGGCAGTTGTCTTACAAGTTTTAAAGATTTTAAAGTATATAAAATATATGTTACAATTATAAAATATTATGTAGATTTTTCTAATATTTTCATAAACAATGTAGTATCTTCAAAATTGTACTGAAATGAAATACTTCATGAAATAGTTGTTGAACTGTTATTTCTATGTATAAATATAAAGCATATGGACATACATGCAAATATTCAAATATGCATTCTTCAGTGAAAATGATTACTTCACCGTATGCTCAAAAATGCTGCTTTCAGTTAATGCTGTTTTGCTGTTGGTTCTGCTGTGATGCTTAATTTTTAATGAAATTAAAATGTAGTTCTTCCCTGATTCTTGGACTGTTTCACATTCAATTCCTCAAGGAACAGTGCAAGGGCAACATTAGGTTTGCATTAGTGTTATTTTTCAGATCATGCACATTTTGCAGTCATTGAGGGTTCAAAGCCCATGACGGTTTAAAGGAGGTGGGCTATTTAAATTGTAGACCTGAAAGCTTTTCAATTTTTAATGTTTGTTCTCTGAATAAGATGATGCTGGTATAATTTAGGGTACTATATTGAATGGAACACAGTGACCTGTTCATGATGAAGTAAGCTTACCGAGGTAGCCTTGGCAGTGGTTTAATGCTGCAATTTCTTGATGTTGGTATGGTAAGTCAGTGCCCATGCATTAAGCTCTGCCACCTAAATAGTCTAATTACTCCTCACTAGCAAGACATTATTTCTTTACCTCTCCAATGAACAAAAGCAAATATTTTTTATTTCTTTAAGGAGCATGTATGTACATAGGTTGCTCAGAAAGTAGTGCCTCCAATTTTTTTTCTGTGGAAACTACTGCAGATAGAAATAAAACAGTACCACTATTTGATAGAGCAAATTCTCATCTACTAAACATTGTTTTTCAACATAGTCACCACCATCATGTATGCATTCTTGCCAGCTATGAACAAAAGACCTTGCATACTGTATTTGTAAAAATCTTTTCCAGCAGAAGTGACCCTCTGTTGCCACGGCTGAAAAGCACCAACCACCAGCTGTGTTCACATCTACTGCTTGGTCTCTGTAAATGCTGAGCAAGTGTCGATGAATGACAATGGGTGTCATTTTTTCCACATGAAGGAATTCTGTGACACACATCTTCTTCATCCACATTTCCATGTCAAACACCTTTTTGTCAGACTGCACCTCTGCTGCCATTTGTTGCACATCAATAATGTGTAATGAGTACTGGTAGGAAGGTTCAGCCTTTACTGCCATATCACCACCATCTTCCTCTGACAGTGTGAGCAAACAAAATAAAATAGAAGACATTACTTTAGTGGAGCCATTGTATAAATGTTCATGCTATACTGCAAGCACTGCTTGCTGTTGCTTCATTGGCCATATTTTTCCAGTATCCTAAGCAATTCAAGATTTCACATACCTAATGTGTCAAAACTACTGAGTTCAATAGAACCCACTGAAATGAGTATCTGTTAAGGGAATAACTCTGCTATTCATTGTCACTTCTATTAACCGAAAATGATTGTGACTTTTTGGATGTTAATACTAATTGCCAGCTGCTATTTCAAACTAAGTCATAATTTCCTGTACTAAACTGGTCTAAATTATTCCTTATATGTACATACAAGCATCTCATTTTTATGGTTATCCATGTAATTTCAATGCAACTGATGGACATTTGTCTCAACAAAAGGAAGAAAATACTCATAAGACTATACTTTCTTGTTTAATTCACACTTTTCTATGCTTTTAGACAAACCCATTCCTTCAGAATGTAATGTGTATATACTAGTGTATATATGTGTGTAAATATATAAATATACACTGAAATGTTATTTACTACTTTTAGCCTAGCAAAGTGAAAGCAGGATGCGACAGTATTCAATATTGAGGAACTAGAGGTAGAATAAATACACAAGCAGGAAAAGTTGTTCAAACTGAAGGAAGATATAGACAGAGATAAATAAAAGAAAACAAATAGAAGCTTAATGGAAGGCTTCAAAACATCATTTACTGATATTTCAGAATAATGTTTCGTTAGAGTAATGGGAACAAGAAAGCCTCTCTAGTTTTAATTTAGATCCTGATAAATTTGAGTGGAATTAAAAATTATATCAGTCATACTGGATCTGTAACCTAGCAGGTTCCCCCTCAGTTCTGTATTGCCAAACAAGTAATTTTGAGTGCTATAGTATTATAGTATGACACAAATAAAATATAAAATTTCAAATTAAATGCAATTACAACTCTTAAATATGTTAATACAGCACATTAAATGGCCAGTTCTTTAAATTTTAGTTTAACATATTTGTTTTGATAGTACATAAGAGAACTGTTAGAACCACTATGTAAAATTGCTTTACGAGTTGCCATAGTGATTGCATTGCAGGGTTCAACAGTGATCTTTTCCTTCTTATTTCTCTTGTATATTTAGAAAAAAACAAGCCAATATTTCACCTTTTTTTTCTAGAAGAAAGTCTAAAGAGAAAGGGAAGTCTAAACAGATAAAATTGTTTTGAATTTTGATTTGTGCTCCTTGTCTTGACTGTGCTTAACTATTACATGTTTTAGTGTTCTCATAACTTGGATTCTTTCTGCTTTGTTTGCTCATGCAGGATGCAGGCCATATAGGGTGAAGTCAGTTTCATGAGATCTCTGATGACCTGTGTATTTGTTCTTGTGTGTTATGCATTCTCTCTCTGTGCAACTTCTTTCACATAATCACAAGTGTTGCCAACCCCTACAATTTTCTAAACTATATATCTGCTTAATAATTGGAGGGTCTTTCTTTCCCAATCTGCTTTGATGTTAATTTTTACAATTATGAACTCAGAACTTAATAAGGAAGCTATATTTAGACTCTCTTCTTATTTTAGTTCCTTCCAGAGGCCATCAATTAGCGCATGCTAATGGATAGCTGCTGAAATGAAGTGCTACCAAATTGGACATGTAAGACCGAGGGAGGGAGAATAGTGATTAACAGTTGTCTAACAGAGGACAGGGAGCCAAAACACCAAGGGTGGTATTCAATAACTATGCTATAGTGACCAAGGTGAAGGGCTTTTTCTCAGTTCAAACTTCCTTCTGCACTGTTTGCTGCACTCTTGTCCATGGAGATACGTTGAACTGGAGAGAGTCACTGTGGTATGAGTTATCCATATATATATATGAGGACATAAGCTATTTTAATGAAAAATCTCCACTGAGCAAAGAATAACTTCCGCCTAAACTTTATTTCTGTACAGATCTTAAATACACCTGAAGAGCACAGATAACATTTAACAACCAAGCACTATTTCACATGCAGAGCATACTGTATGTATACATGCCAGGGAGATTATCATCCCCCTGTACTCAGCTCCGGTGAGGCCACACTTTGAGTACTGTGTTCAGATTTGGCCCTCACTACAAGAAAGACATTGAGGCCCTGGAGAGTGCCCAGAGAAGGGCAACAAACCTGGTGAAGGATCTGGAACACAAGTCTTTTGAGGAGTAGTTGAGGGAACTGGGATTGTTCAGTATGGAGGAGGGGGCTCAGTGAAGACCTTATCGCTCTCTACCTGAAAGGAGGTTGTGGTGAAAGAGGAGGTCAGCTTCTTCTCCCAGGTAACTAGCAAGAAAACAACAGGGAATGGCCTCAAACTGTTCCAAGGGGGATTCAGGTTAGATACTAAGAAAAAATTCCTTCTCAGAGTGGTTAGGCATTGGAGCAGGTTGCCTAAGAAAGTAGTAGAGTCACTGTCCCTGAAGATGTTGTCCTTAGGCATGTGGTTTAGTAGGCAATAGTGGTGGTAAGTAGACAATTGGCCTAGATGATCTTAGTGATCTTTTCCAAACTTTGATTCTATATATTTATATACTTATGAGCGTCTATATACGTATGCGTACTCATGATGACATAAATAATGTGTATGTATTTATGAATCGTCTCAATCTGTTTTCCCAGGCTTTTTCTGGGAAGGAGTGAGAACTGGGTATGATTCTGAGACTGATGGCTTGGGGAAGCCATCTGTTGGCTCAGATCCAGTTTGTAAACCCTTTTGTATTATATCTCTGCCAAATGTAAAGCATGTGTTAAACTGACAATCAGTGCATTTGCACTAAGTACATTCTTCTGCATAAGTGCTGCTTAATGTTTAATTTTGAAGCAAACAGTGCATCTATGGATACCCAATATCCTTTTATTAATCCAAATCAGAAACCTTATATGTCACTATTTATGTGAGCTATGAAAGTTCAGCTGATGCTATAGTACAAAGCTGGTGGAGCTGAGACATGTTAAGTTGGACGAAGATCATATCATGTTCTCAGAAGAGCTCAATATCATGTCAAATGCTTGAGCTCTTTATTCACAAAATAGTTTTTATGCATAGTTTCAAATTCTAATAACTTTTTCAGATTAATAATGTAACTGTTCTGAAGTATTTTTTAAATAACTGGCAAGCATTTAGAAGTACTTAAGAGCCTACATTATTTGTATTCAAGTCACAATATAAAGAGGGAGTTCAGTATAATATGCTACCTCCTCTCCTTCTCAGCACTGTGCAGAAAATATCAATGTTCAGAGCCTTGGAAATGACAACGAACGCTTAATCACTTGCATAAAACTCTTCCATTGACTAAGTAGATAATGAAAATACTCTGAAAGTGGAAAAAAAAATCACCGTATTCTCTTCCAAGGTAAACAAAAGTCCTGCTTTCTAGGGTGAAGGAGTTGGCAAATAACAGGTAACAATTTCCAAGCTCAAACCCTCTTTCAGGTACTACTTGAAGTTTTTTTATTTTTCTGGATTGTGAAACTAGTGGTTTTCTGAGACTGTACCTTAGAGTTTTCTCTTCTTCCTTCCTTGGTGCTTTACTTATCCCACACATTTGTCTGCAGTCAGAATGGCACTTGCTGTTTCTGAATGCAGGCAGTAATTTTGCTGACCAGGATATAGTGTTGATTTAGTAGTGAAATCTATCACTTTTTTCTATTCCATAGTGACTTCAGTTCTATTATTCACATCTGTTTTTTTCACGTGACCTGGAATACCTAAAGAAAAAAATGAGAACTTCAGATTCACTTTCTTTATAGTTGCTTATAACTCATTTTCATGCCACCTCTGATGCAGCCTTCCAGGGCATTTTCCCATGGCTGCTCCCAGCATTGGGCAAGCTGGAGAGTCAGCAGTGATATACTACTAGAGGCAATGCAGCTTTCAGGACATCATGCCTCTGAAGTGCCTGCTTGTTAGACTGGATCATCATCTCCATCAAAATGCTGTCTGTGATTGACATTTACCATTTGAGACGTTATTCAACTGAATCCTACAAAACGTGTATTTTTATATTGGATTAGCAAATCTAAAGCAAAGTTGTCATGGCAGATTTAGTAATTTTTCTCCCAGTGAAACTTGTGCTGTTTCAGTGTCTAAAGATGTAGAATCTATGAATGAGTGATGAATTTTGTAAGGCAATGATCTTGTATCTTGTATCTCAAACACACTGGTTACCCTGTGGAAAAGCTGGTGTGTGGTGTGATGCTGTACTCTACAAAACAGGCTTTTAGACTCATTCACAGCTGGCTTCAGGAAGGACTGAGGCAATATCAAAGGGCTGATGTGACACTTCTCAATAAGTGAGGAAACAAACAGTTGTTTTACACATTGGGCCTAAGAATGTCCTAATTTCTGTCATTCTGTAAGAGAAAAACTGTCTCAATGACAAGTTTTTATTTTCAGAGTGCTTTACTCAATATTTTTAAAGCCTAGATGAGCAAACCAATCAACGCAGTTACAGTCCTAAGTGCTAATAACTGAAGTTACTAAATAAAGATGGCATTCTTTTTAAAGGCTATTATTTTCAAATGCAGTTTCCCAGTTCAGGTTATTCTCCCTCCCCCCCAACCCCAAAGAAGGCACACCTAATAATTTTTCATTGCAGTATTTTTGTCAAATCTGCAAAGCCAGACAACTTTAAAGAATGCCTTTTCTGTGAAGCTAGGAAAGGGATTGACATCATGAAGCTTACTGTTTGTGTGATTCAAGATTTCCAAAGCTGACTAGCATGTGGGAGGGTCACTGTAGGGAGCCCATTTGTTCTGTCTTGTGTGATAACATTCAGGCCTGACCTCTCCTAGTGGCTTACCCCACCAGTGACTATTTGTTTCCTTTTTCACTTGCAAATTTAGATTGTGACCTACATCTTTTCCATTATTTTGCATTAAGAATAGCAGAACTTCAGCAGACTGGATCTGATCAGGATCATTATACAATTTATGCTGAAGTGCTAGAATCCTAAACGAGTTTATGGAATGTAACTTAGACAATGAATAAGGCTGGACTTCCCAATTCGTGTATTTGGATTATGTAGGACTTAATTGTGATCAGGAGCAGCATAACTTTTTTCAGTACATGAGTAAATTTCAACATCTAAGCACTCTGAGTAAAAGTTGCTTTGGACTTGGTGGGTCCCTAAATATCTTTATAAGTCACTTTGATATAGGCATGTTTGCATTGAGTTATATTATAAATAATGCAAACTTAATGTCCATCTGGACAGTAGGTTTTTGCTGTCTCCTAGCACCAGCTGCAAAATTCACTGACAACAAGCTATGTAGCTGTATTATACGTTCAGTGCCAAGAAGGAGCATATTGCTAATTCACCTTCAAGTGCTTGGGCTGGTAAATGGTATGGGAAACTTTCAAGCAGGGTATGAACCTTTGTTTTAAGTCAGTCACTTGGAGAAAACACTTAAATTGAATCACCTTGCCTTAGGTTGGCATTGGCCCTCAGGACTTGTGTTATCTTGTCTTCTAGTCCATTGTAATGCAAGTTGCGATTTTTAAGGTGACACATACTAATAAGAGATACATAACTGCACACAATCTCTACATCTGAATGCTTCAGTTTGTCACATCACTCTGGCTTCTCGACTTCTTATCTGAATAAAACAGCAGATCACCTTCTATAGTGCGATCTCAGTGTTTCCTGGATGTTTTGTCTGCCATGGTTTTGAATCCACTTGTCAGTCTTTAAACATTAGGGATCTTCTTAATTTCTTTAGGCAACCAATCTACTTTATTTCTCATTCAGGATTTTGTTGATGCTTTTGAGTGCTCACTGTCTTGGAAATGCATGTCCCGGAAGACCTGAGGATGCTGTTGAGGAGCCTAGGGCTAACACTTGGTAAATTGAAACTGAGAGCTCAGAGCAAAGGCAATTGAAACTGATGATGGAGGTAAATACGAGACCTAAATTGGAGATGGATATAAGTTTATTGCAAGTTGTTTTTTTTTTTTTCATTTAGAGGGCATTATTTCCCTTCAAGGAGAGATCCATGCTTTTTGGCTGTTTGTATTTATTAGCTAATATATTTAGATCTCTCTAAGCATAAAGCCTATGCTTTGGGCATGCACTTGTATGCATTAGCTATATAAAGCAATGCTCAGTTATAAAGGAATATTGCTTCCTAACAAGGACTACAGCTGAACAAAAGTGTTTACCTTAAACTGAAAGTATCAAATATTTAGCCATGTCCTCCAGCAGCTGACTTAAGGCTGGCAAAAATCAATGTCAGCTTTCTGAATGTGTTGGGAACTATGTAGGTTAACACAAGCTGAGAAGACAGATATTACTTTGTCTTGGCATGTGCGTGTCTGGTTGATTATGCTGTTCTGTTCATGTTGTTTGCCAATGTTAGAGCAGCACTTTGGGAGGTATCAAGATATTTTTTTGTCATCTTTCACACTGCAGTGGATGATCTGGTGGGAATTAGTCTTCTCTACTTCAAAGAATGGTATCATTGCACCTTACTGGAGAGACATACACAAATGCTTAACAGCTATGAAATGTGTAACTACCTTTTTCAGCAATAAACATTTTAAAAGTCCTGCTTTGGGGAGGTTGGTGTGTTGTTGGTAAGTAACTCAGAATGTACTTAATGTCGGTCACATTGCCCTTCATGAAAAAGGCATTTCAACTTTCATGCAATAAAAGAGCAAAATAATTTCCCCCACCCTCATATCCAAAGTAAGATTCTGAACTGATTGTGTTTATCTGCTATGACACTAACTATCTTTGGGTTTAAAGTTCAGGATGTGTTTTCCTGCTGTGCTGAATGAGTGCTATGGTTCTGTCATGCAGTCCCAACTTCAGTATATTGACCATTTGTGTAAGCTCACTGAGATGTTATAAGGCATAATCTGGATAATACAAAACATGTCAAAATGGAAACCACTATATACAAGTAGAAATCATCCCTTGATATTTAAAACCATGGGTTATAGAGCCATTGAGATGCAAAGTAATTGACCTCTGATAGTCTCCTGCTCAAAACCTTACTGAAAAGCAGGGTGAGCTTCAAACACAAAATCACCTGCAGATGCTACAGCATTTCCTGGCTACTGCGAAGGCACTCACTGGGTTTTTACCTGATAGAGGGGTCTGAAATGAGATTTTTTTTACTGTTATTTTACTATGAAAGTATTTGACAGAGTATTTTGGAAAATGGGACTGTGAGCTTTTTACATTTTTATTAAGCAAGCCCTGTGCAGCACCACAGTGAAGCTTGCCTTTCCCTATTCCCCACATTAGCATCTCTGGGGTTGCTATGCTGTGCACAGGCTGTCCTGTTCTGAGAAGGGACATGCTGGAAAGATTAGAAATAAATATACTATGAGGCAATTAGAGCTGGAAACCAGTGGTATGGCTTGCCAGATCTTGGAGCACGTGTATGTCTGATGCTTTCTAGTCCTTGCTCTACTCTCCTCTTCTGCTAAGTGCACTCAATGTTCCCTTTTGAGGCAGCCTATTAAAGGATGTCAGATTGACTCTAAAAATGCTTTGATGGTTGAATCGGTATTCAGCAGGAAAGGAAGCTGTTAATGTGGCTTCCCCCTCCCAGACATTGACTCCTGGAAAAAACGTTGCATGGAAATTAGAAGATTTCAAAACAGAACACATTCTGGGGAAGTATTTATCTCAAGTCCTGCATACTAGAGCTACCTACTTTTAATTTAAGGCTCAGAACTTCAGCTACCTTCAGTATTCTGGCTTTCATGTTTAGCTTTCCAATCTATATGTAGGCTGAACAGTGGTTTGGGATGGCCATTCTAGTAGCTTGTTTTCAGTAATTTTGATGGTGGATTTCAGTACACTACTATCTGTTCACAGGACATTTTATAAAGCCTCCATGTGTTTCTGATGGACTCAGCCAACTCTCAAAAATAAACTTACGCAGACACATTTGAATTGGCCTCATTTGTATGAAAGTTCATTTTGTGATAACAGGTGCTACTATCAGCTTATTACCAGGAAAAGCTAATGAACCAGAGTCATCTGTCATGATGACAGAGTGGGTGTTGATGTCTAATAATGAATTTTATGTTTGGTGTACTGCTTACTGCCAAAATGTGCCATAGTAAGTCTCCTGGAAGAATTTACTGTAGCATTAAAATATAACTTATAAATATGAAACATTTCTAAGTATTTACAATTAGTGAAAGATCACTTTTGAAGAATATATGGCAGAATAGAGCAGCTAATTGAGCAAATATAAGCCATAAACACCTTAGGAGAACTCTTAAATAAAGGACTCTTCTAAAGCTAATTTAGGAATCTGCTGGCTTTGGTGTTTGCTTTGTTGTTTTGTTTTTGTATTCCTTTTTGTTTTTGTATTCCTGACTCTAGCAACACTTCTTCCAAAGTCTGACTTGCACTACGGAGACTGGAGATAGTGGTTTGCTTCCATGAAAGGAAGTGGTGGATTCCTATCAATATATGTTAGCAGTCTACCTTTATAAAACAAGGAGCTAGAGAGAACTGACAGACACTGATTCGGTAGAAATTAGCTTATAGCTCACCTGAGGAGATTTCCTTTCTATGTTTTCTTTAAGTTAAGAGAAAAAAATTAGTATGCATTATTTATCACTGCTCAGTTTTGGATCTGGGTTTATGTGACAATAGGAACGAAGATGATCATGAGATTAATATACAAATTTGAGGAAATCCTGGTTATAGTACAGCCAGGGCAAAGTCTACGTAGGACTAAGGCTTCTAGTTCACGCAGGCTGTGTTTGTACCTTATGTCAAATGATTTAATCTCTAACTGTGTAACCTGCAAAATGGAACAATATGTAGCTCCCAGAAAGCAGTTACTGTTGCAAAGTTCTCTGCAGGCTGGAGATGTTATGTAGATTGAAGACATCTTGTTTCCATTTGTGAGTTTCTGTCAAGATCCAAATGGACTGTTAATGCATTTGGTGAACACAAAAGCTGCTCAGAATTTTCCACTCTTTTCCTCAGACTTTCTATTCATCCGTGTATGTTTAAAGAAGTGAAAAGTGTCCAACGTGTATGTGTTTTAAGAACTTCAAGTTAACTTCATTCTTTCTAAATAATGCTTGCTCAAATATTGTACTCTTTTCAGTTGGTTATTTCTTTAAAGTTTGTTAGTCATATGTTTATTACTGTAGGAATTTAACATGTATTTCAAATTTATTTAAAAACTACTCTGGGGTTTTTTACTCTGAAAATGCTGACCAGTACCGTTCTTAATGAAAATCCTGTTCACTGTAGTGTGTTTAATTAGTTACTTGGCCCTAGCTTATTTTGACTTGGTTAGTGTAGCTCCTCACAGGCACTTTACATCATGACTTTCCTTGCTGAAGCAATTACTTTGACAATGATTGTGATACCTCTTAAGGTTGGGAGATCTGTAAATCTCCCAATCTGAATTCTTACAGTCTTTGCTTAGTACAGGAATGCAAGGAAGGTTTCCGTGGAAATCATTATTCACACTCCAACAGCTGCCATAGACATATTCAGAACATAAGTAGAAGTTTTTGAAGCCCTGTGATGTGCTTGCTCTGGTATGGTGGTTAAATAATTCACCATCAGATTAAGGAGCTGATATGACAGACTTGAGCAGCTATAGGGAATTGCTGAGATATTACCAGTGTAATTTTACCCATAGAGGAGGATTAAGTCCTAGTTAAGCTCCCTTTGGAGACAACAGAAGTTTCAGATGTGCCCAAAATGGGACTAGAGTGGGGGATGAAGGTTCAAATGCTACTCAAAGTATTTGGTAATTCATCAAACACTGTAGGTGATTTGCAAACAAGTTTTGAATTTTAACAGTGATCTCTTTTAAGTCTTACTGAGATATCTAGTAGGTGATAGAAATAAACAGGAGCTCTGACCTGAGTCTGGCTTTTTTGCAAAGACAGACTTTGCCAGAAGACGTGCAAATTTGCAGGCATATTCACGTATTCAGGCTAATGGGTCAGGCTTTTTGATTTCCTGTGCTGTACTGTCTTTATTACAAAATTACTGATTGGGTAAGGATCTTAATATATTAATATTGGTGCCTTAGGTGAGGTATCAGGCAGCTTTTGAGATGACTAATTTTGTGGTCCCACATTTAAAATCATGGATACAGCAGTTGAGAAAATACTGTTATCCTCATTTATTTTTCATATCACACAGCCAAACAAACATCTTATTTTTTAGATCTGTCCCATCTTTTTTGCTAAGCAATTCCATTCTTTATTATTTCAACAAATAAGATCTTAAGATATTTTCTGGCCACAGATGGTTAACTATTTGCATATGGTCGATTCTGTTGTTATTTACAAAAGTGATTGTGGTTATTCTTTATTTTCTTTTTTTTTATTCAGTATAATAAGCGCCTCACAAGCAACTCAGCACTGTTTGATTGTTAGTGCTTGTTAACAACTGAATGCATTTAAAGTTTTGCTTCAATTATCACTATATATATTGTATCTTTGAATTTGTATCTTTGAAGAAAGCAGGTAATGTCTCATTTTAAAGTAATATTTAATTTAAATAAGCAGGAAACAAAGATGGAAGTGTTCTGTATAGTACTAAACAGAAGTAAGACCTGATTTATTTCATTACATTCCTCAAGAACAAGTTGTGTGGTGTTGGGGCAAACAAAGGACATTAAAACATTTAACATAATACTTAGTTTAGTACTAGTAAAATAAGACTTGTGGGAGAGTCTCATTTGTCTTTGGGAGAAGAGTCTAGTTCTCAAAGTAAACCAAATCAATCCTGAAAGTTTACACAACACTCAGATGAATAAAGGAAACTCTTTTATCATTGTTATGAATCTATTGATTTGGATGATCAGACTTACGATGCTTGAATTTTTGGTGTAGGCAGTAAAGTACTCCCTGGTTCTTTGTATCTTTCTTGAGACGCACACACCACTAATTCACACCAGACCCTGGAAGAAAAGATTAGCTCACTGACTGATAGAAAACTGAGATAAAAGCTAAATGATTTCCTAAAGTGCTGGTGCCCAGACAATGGAAGCAGAATTTAGTGGCCAGCTGAGAATTTTGGTTATTCTAGGTTCGAGATAAGTTGTTTCTTAGCAGTAAGAAATTTTCCTCCTCTTCTTCATCTGATTTTCAGGATTTGAATCAGTCTGCCTCTCTTCTCTCTAGGCATATTTGTGCTTTCCCTTCTTTATGACATAAGGAATTCCTTTGAAATATCCTTTAGCCTAAAAAGAATCCCAACACTTAAGCACGAGGAAGTATTTATAGCTCTCAAAATATGTTTAAATTCTTTAAAGTCTCTGAAACTTTGCTAGAAGTGCTGAGCTCCTGATCACTTCAGCTGACTTTGAGAACTGCACTTAACTATTCTTTTACTGCTCTAAAAATACTCCTCTAATGCTGGCTGTTTAGAGGTGTGCTCTCTATGTGCTCTTTATGAAGCAAGTGTTAGCTCTGAACAGGTTAGTAAGCATCAAGACTGTGTGGAACAGATGAAGATGAGTCCACGAAAAAAGGAAACTTCTGTGTACTTTATGAATAGCCCCCATGCTAATATGGTCAAAGGCACAACAAACTCAGTGGTTTGGGCTGATTATCAGTTTATTTGAATGTGAAATTCAAAGCAAATCTTAGGCAGTGTAAACATAGATGTGATCTAAGGCCGGAAGAACCAAGAGAAATGAGACTTACTTTTTGTACCGCTTTCATCTGAAAGTAAAATGCATCAAGAAGTAAATCCTCTATGCCACCATTTTCATGAAGGAAGATGCAGATATTTTTAGACTTCTAGAAATATGATTATCTGCTTTGAGTGGTCTGCGTGATCACTACAGAAGAAATAGAAATCAAGCTTGGGGACAGGGAGAGTGAGAGGCTCAAGTTTCTACTCAGACTTCTACTGGACTGCTGCAGTTTGATTTCTTGCTCTGGATAAGAAATTCAGGTTCTGAATGTTCCAGAGATTGGCATTCCAACCAGAAACTGGATTCAGTCATCCTTAATTAACAGAAGAAGAGTCAATTTCTATCAACCTACCTCACTAATTTTTATTTTATTTTAATTTTATTTTTTTAAGAAGGGAATGTTATCTTTCCCTGTTTTTTTTTTGTTTGTTTGTTTTTTGTTTTTTGTTTTTTTCCCATTTGTATTTATTAAATCTCCAAACGTTTAGGACCAGATTGCAAACTTTAGTGGAGATGGATGTGTATTAGTCATATGAGGAATGAATAAGCCTATCCAGGTGAGCTTATAATTTACCACACAAGATTCACAAAATATGCCTATAGCAATTTAATTGTCAAAGATATTAATCTGTGACTGGCATAATTTCAATTTGGTACAAGTCTAATAGTTGCATTATAACAACAAAGAATCTCTAGTGAAGAACATAGTGTACTAATTGTTGATTACAATCAGAAAAAAAGATTTCCTGCTCCAAAAGGTATATAGTCAGTGTATAAACATCAGCATGCAGGCAGGAAAGCAGAATACAGTACTGAACACCTGTATCTCAGAGGAATTTCAGCAGAGTATGAAGTGATGTGGAAGAGAACAGTGAAATAGTTTAAAAGTTATCTCGTGTCGTTTGCAAAAGGCCACATGAGACAAAGAAGGCTTCTCTGAAACTGTAACAAGTAGGTAATGAATACTGGTATTACTTGTAGAATAAGGAGCAGAAAGCTGTCATGACAGTACATTAAATGAACCGAGTAGAGCAAGATTTGTCCCTGAGGGCTTTGAAATAAAAATGTCTTACTCCTTTCTAATAAAAGCAGATAAAAGTTGAAGAGCTATGTGAGGTTGAAAAGAAAATATTCCTTTTTCTTATTTGGTGATTACTCTTTACACTAATTGCCTCTCTTGAGTGACCTGCAATGCCTGTGAAGTGGATGTCATAATACAATACGCTCAGAAGAGGGCAGCATCAGCCTGAACAAGTGGGGAAAGAGAATGTTGAGGATTTCAGTCTAGCTGGGAGAGATTGCAAAACTTAGCACAAATGCAATTGTTAACTTTGTTAAGATCAGAATCTAGGCCTGTATTCTGACACTAAAACGAATTAAATCCATAATTCAAAATTACAGGAGTATTATAGCTACTCTGTTATGATAAGGGGATGCTTTGTTATCCTGCAATAGCAACGCATTCCTAAGAGTACTGGTTACAGGACCTTATGGCTGTGATACCTACAGCCCTCTAGTTATGGGTCTTTTGAAATGTAAAAATGAAAACAACATGAGAAAAGAACCAAATCCTATGTATTCAATGATGAAATGCTACTGAAATCACAGTCAAGCTAATGTAAACCAGGTATCAATACAGGTAGCAATATTTCCACTGGTCCTGAAGAAAGCTGTCAAGTACTACAGTTTGGCTTGGGACCAGGAATTGAATTAGATTTAGACTAAAGAATGCAACGCTCATGTAGTTATGTTATGGTTTTAGTCTGAAGTGAACTTGCTAGAAGTTTTTATTGAACAAGTACTGGACTGAATCCAGTGTTACTTGGTTAGCCATTATCTTCTAGCTTCTGATGACAAAAAATATTTTATGCAATGGGTTACATTCTGTTTCTATTCAAAGAGCCACTATAAGAATAACAGATTTTACTTTAACAAAGCAGTTAGAAATATGGTCAAGTCATACTGAAGTCAGTGACGTTTACATATGTGTGCTTCTGAGAGGACTCCAAAACAAATTCCAGATCCTTAGGTCTTCAGTATAGCAAGACTGTCAGCCTGCGTAGTGGCAATAGGTGACTTGTGAATAAGTGTGGAAGCTTTTGTTGTAAGAGCTGTCTAGCTATATTCTCAATCAGGATACAGGGAGATAGCAATGTACATTGAGAACTCCTGCTGGCTTTGTTTCTGAAGCATTTAGTTAATTACAGATATTTTGCTGAATGTACTTAAGAGTCCTCTGGCTGAGGAAGATGCATCATGTTTCACTTGGTTCCTTCCTTATAAGCTAAAAGAACTGGAACATGCAAGCTGTTCTTTTTTTCCAAATCTCAGGGTAGGTTATTTAACCTTGCATTGTGAGTCAAAATCCCATTTCAGTAGAAAGACTGCATGTGTATGCACTTAATGAACAAGACCCTAGAGGTTTGTAAAGCACCTAAGTTTATATGTTCCATTAAATATGATCTTCACAGGCTAATTAGTTAGAAATTTCACCCTTGCTTATAGTATAAGTTGTTTTATGGTCAATAACACTAAAATCTGTGTAAACCATGCTCTTTATTAATAAACATTATATGCTTCTGGCTTTCAAATAAGGAAATGGATTACTTGTTTTTTCTCTTGTGTCTGGACTGCTGGCACTGTAAAATTCATGGAATTAGAATTATAGATTGACCACTTCATGTGAGATACAAAAGCAGTACAGATAATTTAGTTTTATAAAAGCAAGACCTCTAGTAAGGACACTAGTACAGTAAAGTAAGCTTACATCAGCAGTATCCAATTTAGCATGCTTCTGGAAGGGCATGAAGTCTCTGGGGATTGGGACAGAATAGCGTGATTCTCTCAATACTACAGGTTTGGATTCAACCGAGATTGGTACTTGCTAAAACTGATTGTTAGCTACTTCTTGTTGGATAGCTTCTGTTCAGTTCCTAGCATATAACACATGTAACTCTAAAACCTCCTCCATATATGGCACTGTTGGCATTCTAACTGGAAATGGAATGATTCTGGATGTGCACCACCCTCCCCATCCCTGCAGAGGCCTCTGTGGGTTAGCATATGAAACAAAATGGTGAAATAAAGGATCTCTGTGGAGCTGTAAACTTACATGATAAACTTCTGTTCTGCCAAGACATACAGACATGTTCATTCTTCCAGTCCAAGGGGTCTCCAGATGATACATACTTGGGGATACATATATAAACAATCAACTAATTTTAGCTTGTCAACTAATAGGATTTCCTGTTTACGACAGCAGAAAATACCAGTGACCTAATGTTTTTAATCCGTACTTCCCCAGAAAGTGACATTATTGAAACAAAATGTCCACTCATCCTAGAATGACAGATTTGCTATGTACAGTTAGCCATACATGCGTATATGAAGATCTAAAATGTATGGCAGCCCAAATATATTTATTAAGTATCTCTTGTGGTAGTGCTCTCTTCCTTAGTCACATTTTATAAACAGATGCTGAAATATTTTCAAGATTTAATTAGAAAAATCAACCTAGTAGTTACTGTGGCAATGAATAAGAATTTAGATTGCCTTTGTATTTTGCAAATGCAGCTGTTTAGCAGCAAAGACAGACTTTGGACTTAATCAAGACCAATTTTTGTTCTGTCTGAAGTAAACAATATTCATCTGATTATGAATATGATTTTGTTTAAACAGTAATACTGTCACATACTGCATCTGCCCTGTCCCTCCAAAGATGTTTCCTGAACTAGTAACATAGATTTGAGATGCATGGAGAAGCATGTGAACCAATATCCATGGGAGAACAACTCACCTCGTTGAGAAAAATAGCTGTTAGATATCTATAGGGGAACTGCTGAGTCACAGCCTGAACCACTGAATGAGCACCTGAAGGAAAGACCTAGTCAGCCCTGGGAGCACAGGTGAAGGCGATTCACCTTTACCACCTTTTAGACCTCATTTAAGGGCTGACTGCCACCAAGGAAGGATCTGTTGTTGGAGACCTTTCCTTTTTGGAGTTCCTTCCCTATGAGCCTTTACCTTTGGAGATGGGTGAGTGCTGTTTTCCTTCTTTTTCTAACACCTCCTTGTTCACACTGGTCTTTTTGCCTTTAGGACCCTTACAAAGCCTAACGTAGACTTCCCTTCAACTTGTATATTCTGTTCTTTCATTTCTTTTTTTTTTACCAAGTACAAAGTATGTTTAGAAGTACTCCATTTAGAAGAAATACGTTTAGAAGTGTTTCCTAACTTTTTCTGTCCTACAATAATTCCTCTCAAAACATGATGTTAAATTAAATTTATGGATCACAGTTATTGCTGAGTTCAGAATCCTAGGAAATATGAAGGATTAGTTAATCTTTCATGTGAGTGCATTTCTCTAAGCATAGAAAGGTATCTATTACAGAAATGCAACCTTGTGGTCCCTGGAGCATCTATGGATGCTTTTTCTGGATTTCTTCTTTACCAAGCTATGCAATGCCCAGTCCAAGGAAAATCTGAATCATGTAGAATTAAATAGTTTAATCCTGTGTGCCTGGGCAGCGCCTGCTCTTGGAGCCTTTTTGTTTATTTTCAGAGTTTAGATCTGGTTCTTGTCTGAGCAATTCTCAAATAAGCATTAAGTATATAATTTATCCAGGCAATGTGAACGTTATTGATAGGGCCCTATGTGCTAGATGATGTTTTACGAGTGAAGGTCAAGTCCTACACCTCTTATGTCTTTTCTTTTGTGTGTTTTGGAGGATTATTCTTCCTCCAAAATCACATTCTGACTGTACATGGTCCTACAGATATGCGAAAAAATGGTATTCATTTTTACAAACTGCCATGGCTGTTACTGACCCTTAATCTCACAGGTTATAAATCCTTCTTCAAGTTCTTCCCCAGGTGATGGGACATAAGTACTGAAGTCCTGTTGTATTCCAAGTGCTACTAATGCCACATAGTTCAGAGACTATAGAAACATACTTCAGGCGAATGCGGGTTTATAGCTTTTTTCACAATGTGGACTTGAAATCAGTCATCACTAAAGCTGACTTGTGCTCCTCCATTTTAAAGGAGATTTTTTTCTTCTGAGGATGTTTCCAAAAGTAAATCTTTCTCTCTAGAGAAACAGAGGGAGGTGTTCAGATCACAGAGCTCAACTTCCTCGTACTACAAAAATTCTAGTGTGCTAAAAAGTAGGGGGTCTGTGGGCTTGAATGGATGCTTTTCTTGCTGCACATGAAAGCAAAATCATATTGCTACTTGGATGGTAGATTTCCCTTAGTAGGCAGCCACCATCTTATTTACAAGGAAATCTCAGCCATTAGTGTGTATGCAAACTGCTTATGGCCGACTAGTTGGCTTTTAGCAGAGATGATACAAAGAAGATATGAGACACACATTGGGTTGAAGTAAGCAGTCTCTATTACCACATCCATATTACTAACTTACGTTTAATTGCTCAGCATTTATGAGGTTCATAGTTTATTGTCTTTCTTGCCACACAATAGTCTGAGCAAGTTTAAAAAGCTCAAAATTTCAAAGGCTGGAGTTCTGGGTGCCTGCCAGCACTGATCTGTTTAACAAACAGGCAGCAGGGTGCTTATTAGTAGGTTGTGGTTTGCAAACTGTGAAGCCTGTGGGGCCAGAAGCAATGATCAAATACTGGATCTATAGATCTCTAAACCTATTAGATGAAAAAGGGGAGTACTGCTGAGTATAAATATATTTTTCATAGGCTCAATTAGGCCAGTGTAAATGACTCTTGTAACTCTTTCTGTTGACCCAGCAGTCTAAATATTAAAGATTAGTGTAAGAGACATTTGTTCCAAATTGCTTGTCTTAGAATTTCCCAGTGACTTATAATTATATAGTATTTGTACCAAAAGAACGGGTGCCAAATTCCTCTTATTATTTCTGTTTATTTCAGTGTAACAAATAGTGCCTTCATACAACTTGAGGTACTTATATATTATTAATAAAAGCCTAAGAAAAATTGGCAGTGAATCAACCACTGCAACCACCAGGTGATTAGCTGGCTTCAATCAATGAAAGTCAGCATGAGTTTGAGTTCCCTAAAGTCACCGAGGCTATGAAAATTTCTAGTTGTTCAGCATCCAACCAAAGGACTATGCAAATGACATTTCACCCCTCTAATTTCGAGCTTCAGTTGCAGCAGCACAAGTGGCTACAGCTATTAATGGCTGCAACCAATAGCTACAGCCATGAAGCTTCTGGGCACAGGTTTTGCTGAGTTAAAGTGATTAACTTCCCTGAGAGTTAATTCTTTTTTGCAATTATTTGTAATGACATCTGCTAAGATAGTCGTTCGTGTTGTACCTCATCGCTTAAGTCGGCTGGCAAGATTCTCCCTTTTTCCTGATTGAGTACATGCTGAACCCATGGCACTTCTAAGACTTAAGTGTTCTCAATCCTGCTCCTTTCCATAATTGCTCTTGTAGATGTATTTTTACTGTTATTAATGCTTGCAAGAAGAAAGTGAAAGAGGTTTTAAAGCTGCTGAAAGACATCACTTTTTTTTAATGTAAAAATTTGTGAATTCTTTCTGTAGTGTATGCTTGATGGTCAGTTTGGTTTCTTTCAAGGAAGGATTGGTTAAAAAGAAAAAAAAATCTGTAATAGTAATCGGAGGGTTGATCCAGATTTATTTAGGTAATAAGAAAGGATAAATCACTTTCTGCAGCTGAGAATCTTCTATTGAAAACACTCAGAATAAAAACAAAAAACTTTTCTCATCTCTTCCTACTCTATTGTCAGCATCTTTTTTTTTTTTTGTTTTGTTGTGTAACTCAGGGCTGCTCTCAGTTTTGAGGAAAAATACCGTGAAAGAAAACATGTTGGCAGCTTTCCTTCAGTGTTTGTCCCAAACTTCGAGTGGCTGATATGAATCAATTTAATTAGAAGGTATAAGTTGTTGGTAAAAATAAAAATGTTCCTACCAAGCCTAATGGAAGTTATGTACTGCACCAGTTTGTAAGAGGTTTGTTACAAATGGCATTTTCAGCGTAACATTTAGCTTCGGGTCTCTGCAGGCTACCGGAGAAATATATATTCACAAAATATAAAAGATAATCAAAACCCAAATATATCTGACCTTACTGACATGCAGCTTTGTTTTAGGTCTCATATTAGCAAGATACTTAAGTGTATACTGAGTGCTGTGTGTGTCAGTAGTTTCATACTGACATGCTACAGAGGGTTTTGTGTTCAAAATTCAGTGTGTCTCTACGTTGCTCAGGCTAGTGCACACCGGGACTTCGTCAGTTCTGATGTTGTCAGCTCAGCAGAATTAAAATACATATCTATAATCAGGTTGGCAATTTTAGAATGTGTGACTTACTTGGACCGTATTTCTGTTTCTAACTCTTCAGTTGCAAGTCTAAATCAGGTCATTTAAGGGCTACATTGGCTCTTTCAGGTAGGAAACCAGAGTCTATTACTCTGAGACTAAATTAGGACTAGAGGCCAGATTAATAAGAATTCTGGAACGTGAATCAGTATTTAAATGTCACTCTGCAAGTATACGTATCAGAGGTTTATTAGTCTCATTATTCCTGAGCAGAAATGACATCTAAAAGCATGAACAGGAACAAAGACTGACTGAAAAAGAGCCTAATGCTAATGCAGAATACCTACATACTCTTGAATACAGGGCAACCTAAAACCCAGCATCCTACCTTTTTAGGTTATTTTTCAAGTTCTAGCACTGTTATTACAAGGGAAATGCAATTACTATGCGACCTTTGTGTTAAGCTGATCCTTAAATTAAGATGTTTTGATTCCCGTTTTTTCTTTCTGGGGTCAGTGGCTATAAGTCAGCCAAAGCAACTACTTGCTCCTCTGTGTGTGAGTACTGATAACGCTTTCCCCCAGTCCAGCTGACAATAAATCTGTTTTTGAAGTCTATGAAGTTTCAGGTATATTGCAAGGAAGAAGGGTAAGAGCTAGAAGGTGTTATTTCTTATTCTCTAATATTCCCTATAGCTGGAGAAATTTTGGTCTCTTTGTACAGCTGGAGTAGTATGAAGTCCTTACAAAGTAGCTGTGTAGAGGTCAATGATTTCCAGTAGTGATGTGGGCTAGTAAAAGGGATCCTAAATAAAAAGCAGTAGTAGTTTTTCTCTGCTAACTTGTGACTTCAGAGTTAACAGAACACTACTCCTACACCTCTTCATTGTAACCTCAAAACGTCTGTCTTTGGCTAGCACCTGAATCCAGCGATTAGTCCTGTATGGGAAAACCTCTTCCTGGAGCACAGCAGAATTGCTAAGATACGCAGGTGCGGTAAGGAAGGAAATGATATAGAAATTATCTTCACCCATCTTTCTCCTGTCTCAACTCTTACTTCCATGGCCTCACACCAGACAAAAGGCCGTAACTATTTGGGTTGCTCAGCCTTATGCTCTGGCTGTAGTATACAATTATGTGCTGTAGTATGTTAGCTGAGCATGGCTTAGGCAAGTTAACTACCTTTATTTAAAATGCAAAAAAATAAGGGCACCTTGAGTTTTATGTTGGGATGGTATTTGCCATGAACTCCAGATTTCTCAATGATCTCTGTCTTTAGCTAACAATTTGTGTTAGAATCTTACTTTTCTTGTTTTTATTGCAACCTAAGATATCACCCTCCACACTACCTCTTTCCTTTCTCTTAAAACCTGCACTTATCCCTTAGTACAGGTTTAAATAAGTTCTACAGCTTCCAAGGACTTTTGCTGTGTTGCAAATACTCAGGACTTCCAAACTATGAATCTTTAATGATGCATTGAAAAAACAAGACAAAATACTCCAAGAATAACACATGTTACATGTCTGTAGAGAAATGTGGAAACTTTTCTTCCATTAGACCAATGGATTATAGATAACACTATGAACCTGGACCAATGTTTTCATGAAAACAAGGCAACTTTCTTGAATTCATGCCATCTTGCTTTGCCTTGAATATACTCTATTTGGCTGAAGTTCAGTAAGGGCATTAGGAGCTGCTACTAGCTGAATGCAAAACAAGCTCTCACAGCCAAAATTAAGAACAGTGCTGTCTTTTGCAGGGTTTTTTGAAACCTAATTACAGCAAATAGTTGGGAATGATTAAAAGGCGTACACCACTTTAAGATAAAAGTTTATTATAGTTAAAAAAAAGGAAGCTCTGTAATTTAAAATGGAAAGTTTGTGAAGCTTTGGGATAAACTTCAGCTGGGAAAAATAACAGGTTTCAGATGTTCCAAATATCGTGTTAACCCCAAATGATTGTTCTATAACACCAGCTTCCTTGTCCACAGCAGTCAATATTGGAATGACCACTCTGCTTAAAGGCACAGTGCTCCATACAGTCAGTGGTTAGTCACTTCACACTGGTCCCACACCAAGGCTGCAAGCTTCCTGATTGAAAAGGGAAGGATGATGGCATGTCTATCTTAACTGGCTCTGATTTCATCATATCTGGGCATTTGAGCAAGAGGTTGGACTAGAGACCTCTTGAGGTCTTCTCCAACCTGAATGATCATAGCAATCTAGTAAAACAAGTGAGTGCAAGAACCAAGATACAATAAAATGAAATAGCCAGGAGATAGTAAGTTCTGCAAGCATTTTGGTACTTCAAGTAATCTCTGTGTATGAGGGAGAAAGAGAGAGAATATTCAAATCTTATTTACTTAATTAATGTTAGCTGCTATTTACTCTACAGTCAGATTTATTTGGATAGTTACTATAATTAAATTCAAACTGACTACTAGAAACACACTGAAAGTTAACAACGATGCAATAAACTTTCTAAGAAACAATTAAGTGTGTTGGGGGACAAGTCTGCTAATGTTTTAAAGGTGCCTTAGAAATGGAGACAAACTATTATCTGACAGCAGTATAGTTAAAAGTAGGGTATTACATTAAAAGAAGTCAGCCTTTGTTTTGCCGTTTTGGGTGCATCTATTCAATAGTGGGCAACAAAATACTGCACAGTAAGCTGGTAGTGGTAGAACCTGCAGCCCACTCCTCGAGGCTGTCAGCATTCTATAGTTTAAAACAACAAGAGCATGTGAGCTAGAGTCTTCTTGCAGTAAGAAAATAAGAAACTAAGAGGAAAAACTCTGTGAGGTATGTTACTCCGGGCCTGATTCTGAATGTATGCTGTCAAGTTAGACCACACTTGCCAGGCATTTGTAAGGTAATGGCAAAGCTCAAAGCTCATTTTTCTTTCTTTTCCTCTTCCTCCTCTTTTGGCCCCAAATATTTTTCTTTTTCTGAATCTGTATGTAAGAACTACTGGTACTTTCCAATTAATAATTTAATCATAAAAGTGAAGTAGGCAGAGTGACAAGCACAAGAAATGCAGTAGAACATATCCTGAGTAGTCTGTGTGATTAACTGAGTGGTAGTCTGAAGGTGATTCTGGTTCTAGCTATCTTAGTACTAATTTGATTTCCTGCCAAAAATGTGGATTTTCACTGAAGGGGTAATAGTCATGTCGTCCACATCGTGTTCCGGGATATAGTACAAAGGATGTAAAGAGTTTCTATTATTATATATAATAAATATTTATACTATTATAATGTTTTAATAATTGCATATAGCAAAACTATTAAATGCTAAGTGAGATATTTTAAAATTAATCTCAGAAATACTGTGAGCTAGATACTGAATACTTTTTCATAAAATTGGAAGCTCATAGGCAAATGTTTGAAACGCATACCTGTTTTGCATATTAGGCCAGAAAAATTTATATGATGCTCTACAATCATCAAAATTTTAACACTTTAGACACAGTCTCGTGGAAGAATAATCTACATAGGTATTTTGACAAAGTTTGGAAGTTAATTGCATGCCCTCCCCAAACAGAGAGGATGCAAAGAATTGTCACACAACCATGGTGGTGCTTTTATTAATCAACAAGAACAAGTAGTTCAACAGGAATGGAATAATTTGAAACAGCTCTGTTCATTCTAATTAAAAAATAAAATAGAGGAGAATAGGAAATGCTCATGATAAGTTGTATGAAAGTAACCAAATGTATACTGTATGAGTGAAAGCCGCCTCACCTTCTAGCAAGATACCTGCTGTGCAATTAGGCCTAAACTATTACATTTTCACTAGTGATGAACAATGAAATACTCCGATATCTTCCATTTGTAGCCACTTGACTTGTTTATCCTAACTTCTTTCTGTAAGACCTTGGAAGTTATTGCAGTTTGCTTCCCTTGCCATATACTGCTGGGATAACGTTTGTCTGCCTTGCTAGTGTCTATTTTGAAAACAGTTGGTGTTTCTTTATGGCCTTCTGGTTGCCACGTGAGTTTTTTTCTTTCTCTTTGGAGCTCAGAAATGTCCTAAAAGGTCCACTACTTATACTACAAAAAGCTTTTTCAAGAGTGAGCCAACAAGATAGATGATAGACACCTGATGAATGGTACAGTGCCTGTTTGAAATTAAATCATCAAACAGAAGATGAAAATAAATGGTTGAGCAAAAATACCTTTGCAGGAACAGTCAGTCATGCATGATATTAACTCACTGAGAGAACTCTGAATTAGAGCAGATGTCAGGAGCCACCTTGTCACTCTGGAGAAGCTCCAAGAAATATTTGAAGATAGAAAGAGTCCACCCATAGAAGCAGACCTTTCAGCCTTGTCAGAAAATTTGATTACCTGAGTATTCTCTTGAAAATTGAATTTTTAATACAGAACACTCTGCTTTCTGTTACATTGTAAACAGTCTCTAAGACACAGGCCAAAGTCAAGGAGAAAACACAACAAAATTAAAGAGCAGTGCTCTGATCCTGGAAGAAAGCTGTTAGTTTACCTCATGAACAACCACCTCACAGCAACACAAGTAGTGTAAGATATTCCACGCAGTGTGATTTTCACAAGTGGTTATCCATGGCAAACCTCTATTCCATTTTCTGGAGTTTGAAGCTTCACAGCTGGAAACACACACAAAAGGATCTTTGTGACCTTTCTCCTTGCTTACCATGTCTGAAGATCTCTATCTTGGCGCACATGAAGGACTCAGATATGGGCTGCTAGGTGCAGAAGCTTCAGTATGGGAAGAAGAGACTGAGAGTTGTAATGTCACATCCTCTGGACATAACAAACTATACACACTTGCATATCAGAGTCATTGTATACAGACACAGGGTGGCCATTGAAGACCTGGGCACAGAGCATCTTATTTCTTTGGGTATTCAGTTTAATAAATTCATTTGTTGGTTTCATCAATATACAGGGCATGATGTAGAGCTTTGCCTGAATGTATAGGAGTGTGTTAGTTTACTGCAGGGCTTAAATCCTAAATAAATGAGTAAAATCTAAGATGACAGTCGTTTCTTGAAGTGATGGGCAGCATGATACAACACTTGCTGGCTGAACTGTTTTGGTCTGTTTGGCAGAGACTTTAACAGGAACCCAATGAACCTCATCAGTGTTTAAGAGGGCTTGAATTCATACCCTCAATGGGCAGAGATAGCAACATCTAACCAGAGAGTATTAAAACTAAAGCTTTTTAAACAATTCTGTTTAAATAATTCTGTTGTGATTAAATCTGAATGGATTTGTTGGTGCAGGCAGTATTTTGAGACCATTTAATGTTTATCAGATACAAAGTGAAGGAGTTAATTTTCTGTCATTGTGGGATATGGTGACCCACTGTGCTTAATGTCAGCATGTGATTCTAGCTCCTACTTTGTTCAGCTTTGTTTACTTTCCACTTATAACTGGAATTTATCTGTTGTGGCAGAACCAAGCATTCACTTGGTTCTTCATACGTGTGCGATGTTAATATAGGTATGATAAAGAGCAGCTTGATCTTGTATTTCTTACTCAGGCAAAATTCTCACTGACTTATTGAATCTGACTCAAAAGTGCTGTTAATTGATTTTTTCAATAGAGCTTTTGTAGTAGTGCCCTGAGAACTGGTACAGGTTTTTACAAGATTATATAATAAATAGGTTTTGTTCTTGCTCTTCCTTTTGTGAAGGAAAAGAATGCTACTGCTTTTGTGATTATAGAAACGTAGTATTTCTTATGACTCAATAGAAGACCAAGTGCTGTCTCACTGCTCAGCATATGGGCAGGCAAATCTCACCCAGGTATGTTAAGTAGTACTTACTGCCATTTTTTCTGCACTCTTTTTGCACTCCTTTTTTATTGTGCTTTGTCATTAGTTGTTCTGTTAGTTACATATAACTTAACACCTGGCAACAAGCAGTAATAGTATTGTATTTTCTGTGGTGAGGTACTTCTTCACAGTAGTGAGCATGTCTAGGATTTGGCCTTCCACATACGATGTCCTTCTAGTTGCAGTGTTGTCATTCAATTTTTTTGCTTCAGGTTCTCATGTTCATAAGCATAAGGAGGTTTATTGATTTCTTGCTGATTACTTCTATACAGTTCATGTTATCTGTAGTGCTTGCTGTATTTGGGGTGGACATCACAGTATCTGTCTATGGCAAACTGTGGATAGAAAAACATAATCACTAACTTTACCACTTAACAGAGATTCATAAACAGGGCTTACACTTAAAGAGAGACTCCCCAAGTCTTCATCTTTGGTTCTGGAATCCTGTCTTTTTTTACTAGAGTTAGAGTAAGAGGAGGTATCTGAGGAAAAGGTCCTATGCAACCTGCTCTGTTGGTCTTGTTTTGAGAAGTGGTGTTGGACTAGATGATATCCAGAGGCACCTTCCATCTTCATCCATTTTGTCATTCCTTACTACACAATAGGACTGACCAGTCAAGAGCAAGGAGGACTTCCTTGAACAAAGACTTGTTTGTCAGCTTCTTGAGAAAGACAGAGTTTACTGCTGGCAGCCCTCAGCATTTACACAACTGGAAACCTTTTTTCACGTGACAATGCTAATGCTGTTCCACTCAGTGAGTCACTAAGAGTTTTCTAGTGCAAGGTCTCTTAAATTATTTCAACACAGTTTATATTTCAAAGTGGCAGAAACTGATTTAAGATGTTTTAATTAAATTTGAAGTGGTCTATATCCAGATGTCTAGAGAAATGTGAGGCTGATGGAACTGCAATTTTGTGTTGTTTTGTCTCACGTATGGAAAGATATCTCTAGCAGAACTTGAACTTTAGAGCTATGTGAGCACTAGAAGTCAGAAGCAGAAACAGGTGACTGTCACCACTGTCAGGAAGTATCAGCTAGTATTATTCATGATGCCTGGTACAGCAGAATCTATGCATCAACAGAGAACATGCTCTTTTTGTGCTGGTCATTGCAAAACCTGAAGAGAAAACATAACTGTTGCCACAGGAAGTTCACCATGTAAATGTCCATAATAATGAAAACCGGTGTTTGCAGGATGTCATGGAAATGCTCGCCTTTTTTCAGTAGGTTTATGAAACACATTTTTCTTTTATTAGCATAGAATGATTAAATTATAAATCAATGTTTTTATTTCTAAAGTTTATTTATCAGAATGAAATACCATAAAGTAGGTCACAGGTGGAAAAAGAAGAGTCCTTATCTTAAATGGGAAATATTTTTTTAATGAAAGTGAGACCATAAGCTATTAATTGGTATTTTGCTGTTTATTTGTATCTTCCTGTTAACGCAGGCATGCTGTTATTGCATAGAACCCATTATACCTCTTAGATATACCATATTGTCTAGGAGAGTATGGCTATTGCCATAAACATCAAGCTTGGAGGAATGCTACTTTTGTTTAAGGTTGAAGCTCTTCCATTTTGATGGGTAGATTAGTTCATTATGGAGTAGATTTGGAACCTTTTAGTGACATCATCAAGGAGTTTCCTAAGATTAAATAACATGTTCATTGCTGAACTGAAATGGTATTATAGCTGAAACGGTTGCAATAACTATAGTGAAGTCAACCAAGACTTCAGAACACGAACTGTCTTTTTTTAGAAACATTTGAAGATTTTAGACTTCTACCTGAAAATTGTGTTATTATTCCATAGCAGAACTCAGCACAAATGTGACTATATGGAAAGTATGAACGGAGATAATTCCATCGTGTATTTGTAGAAAGAGAGAATGGATCTACTGCACAAGAGAAATGATTGGAAGACTTTACAGGACTTTTCACTGGAACATAATTTCCTCAAAATCAGGGTGGGAAAATGTGTTGTTGATGTGGACAATCCTCAGGGCTGACAGATCAACAACACTTGCAAATTGGTTTTTGTAAGCATTTTCTTCATAACTCTGTTTTCACCTCTAAATTCTTTGTCTTACCTCTTATTTTTTTTCTTTATAACTCTTGCAGTTTACATGCTTTTGTTAATATGATATCAGTACTAGAAGGACTTATTTTTCCATGTTGACTCTGTGGTTCCAGAGAGAATGACATAGCAGGAAAGTGACTGCATCAGTGAAAGAGTATCCAGCTTGGCATTTAGTGTTGTGCTGGTGACTTTGATTTAACGAAGAACTGGTTAACTGACCTTAAAAAGCAACCACAATTTTACAACCATGGAAGCCTAGGGAGTCTGGCTTAATTACCTTGCTGGTAACCCCAGGTGGCTTATCAATAATTGTTTCTTTATTGTGAACCTGGAAGCTTCTGAAGTTTAGAAAGTGAATAGCTATGTTGTCCAGATTCTTTGAATCAGGTTATTTTATTCTACACATGTGCAAAGCCCAGAACTGTGATTCTGTAGTCTGGGTCCTCAGTGACATGGCCATACAAATGAATAGCAGCACCAGCTGCTTAGCTTGCATTTGAAATCAGTGATTCAGACTGAGTTCCTGGGATGCTAGTATGTACATGTGTCTATGTGAAAATACACAGCAGGCAAGACAGAAGGGTGTTCAAACTGTATTTGCAGGTAGTATTTGAATGATCTTGGGTATGAAGACATAAGAAAACTGAAACATGCTGTATATTCAAGCTTCTGATGCAAGAATTCATAGAACTTACCTACGTTTTCTGTATGTAATAGTATTTGGATTTTTACGTTCACAAATGTTCATAATTCATTCAAAGGAGTAGTCCTTAAGTGTCCTGTTGTTGAATTCTGAGAGTTTTTTTCCGTTTTTTTATTAAAAAAATTTTTATTAAAAAAAAAAAGGATATAGTTTTAAAGCTGTGGTTAAAATCCTACTAAATTCTGGTATATAACTGCTTATTTGGGTTAAAAGGGAACTCGGCATACAGTCTATATGTTCTTGCTGAAAACCCTCAGAAATGCAGGCTCACAGCTTCTTCAGGCCTACAGGCTACTGATGGACCTGCACTTGCATGGAAATGTACCTCAGGACAATAAAGAAGCAGCAGTCTTTAATTTCCTGATCCTGCAGACTTCTGCATAATTAAATGCAAGAAGAGCAAATATATAAGGACTAAGTGTTCCCAAGATCACTTGCCACTTCGTATCTGGAAATAATAGGGCTGCTACTCAGTTCCTGTACACTGTAGCTCTGCTGAAATGAACTGTGCTTTAACTGTCCTTCTAGCTGTGGCTCTGGTCCAGTATCAGCTACATGCTGCTGTCTGTGTGTGAGCAGCTTTGATGCATGTGCTGTGGGCTGTAGAATAACTATATAAGTGTGCTCTCCACATCATAGGTAAACACAGAAATCTTCAGCAGAAGTGTTGCAGGGTTTGGGAGGGAGCATGGAGTGTGTTCCTTATTTTCTTTTGCAAATGAAAGATTGCTCTGTAAGCTCAGAAGGTGTTCTATTTCCCTTTGAGTCAAGGTCAGTCAGTGTATCTGAAAAGAAAAACTCTCTCAATGTCCTCCGTGTTAAGAGTCCTCAGGCTTAAGAGGGCAGTATGATTTGACAGAATGGGCTTGCATTGCTTCTTTGGCGTGTTGCTGCACTATGTGGTTGCTCCCTCTTTTACCTGCTGAGTGGGAAAGTCACTGTGGTTTAAAAGCACTTTAAGGCAAATTAAGTTACTTCTACATGGTAAGAATTTGCTTGCTTTATAGGTGAGCCATTGTTAGCAGTGGTTATCAGCCAGGTGCAGCCACAAACTATGCAATTGCAAACTTAGGCAGCTTCAGCCTTACTTGCTCCTGGAACCTTGTGTCAGTAAAGATTTTATTACAGATCAGTGCTTGTGCTTCTCAGTCCTTGGTGTGGACCCTTGGTAGTCTCTAAAATGTGAAGAAATCCTGCACATGCACCTTCACCC
This sequence comes from Cyrtonyx montezumae, assembly GCF_038088225.1. Taxonomy (NCBI): domain Eukaryota; kingdom Metazoa; phylum Chordata; class Aves; order Galliformes; family Odontophoridae; genus Cyrtonyx; species Cyrtonyx montezumae. The sequence goes on along the minus strand of NW_027072078.1, from coordinate 10,436,901 downwards.
CCAAGCAAGGAAACATAACCACCGGAAAAGAGAAATGAAAAGTTGAACTCATTCGGGCTTTTATTAATTTATGTACTGGGTAACTTGGGACAGTATGACTCTTGTTTCTCTCTCCTCCCATGCCCCATAAGCTAAAAAGCTGAAAAAGGTTTATAAATTTTGTGACTCTTTGTAGTAGAGTTTGCTGGTATCTAGACAGCTTTTTCTAGCTGTGGATGCTTTGTGAGAGGGGTGATATTAGAAAACAGGTTGTTTGTCTCACAGACCACACAGAGATGATCAAGTCTATCTTGCAGCTCAGCAGCAGAGACAGGTTTCCTGGAGCTTGCTACTAGAAGGCATGACTTATCCGAAGAGGATCTGATAGTTCTCTGCTTCTTGTTTGACTATTACTCACTGGGACTTTAAACTCCCAGGACACTGAACAGTGGAAGAAATTTTAGTTCACTGCCTGCCTTTGTTGACATATGCAATTTCCTACCCTCAATTGACGCCCTGAGCCCCGAGGTGGAGGGGCCATTAAGGGCAATTCAGCACACGTTGTGCATTTGACTTCTGGTTTCTCAGATGAGGCTCCCAAGGCAAGGAACAGCTAATGCCAATTACAGTTGTGGCTTTTGTGTGAAGAACACTAGTCCAGTAGAAGCTGTCCTGGGACCACCGTGGTGTTTTACCAGGGGGGAAAAAAAAAAGAAAAAAGGTGGAAATAATTTTCAGTCTTGAAAGTATAGTATCTTGCCAAGGTCTTTGGAAAAACTTTTGTAAATGCTTTCTTCACACGTCAAAAACAAGAAATTCCTTTCAAGGCATTAGTGACGACTCTACTTTGACTTTTTTTATAATCACTTGTTTTTTTCACAAATGCTTTAAAATGATCTTCTGAATGTGATTAAGTTCTCTATGTTTGTGATTAAGTATGTGATTAAGTTCTCTCTTGAAGCTTTCATAAACAAAACAGATTTTGAACTTCTTTTTACATGAAGTTCCACGTAACCTAGAAGCTGTGCCAGAGTATACTGTGTGAAAGCCTCTGTGCTATGTAGGTCCCCATTTCACCAGGGTAGCGCTGATTTATCTTCCCTCCTTGGCTAACATTTCTATACATCTAAGTATGAAAGTCCTGGAGGATTAATTTTATATCTTGTAAAGAAGTTGGCATTGTTCATGATAATGCACAGCCTTTGTTACAATTACAGCAAGTCTTGGGAAGGTTCAACTATTTCATTAGCTGGCTGAAAACAACAGAGTCTAAAGTTTCATTAAAATCAGATGTAATATTTGTATTGCAAGATCATTTGGAAACTAATAGGAATAATCTAAGACAAAATATCCCAATGAAGTTTGGGCTACACTAACCACATTGAGGATCATAATTCAGTGATACTGTATTATGCAGTATTGCGGTCCCAGACTTCAGAGGTAATCTCCAGGTGGTGTGGATAGTTAAGGTGAAGTGATGCACGCTTTGCTTAGGGGAGTATGTTATGTGGGGCACAAGTACTGGGATAAGAGACTGACTTGGGTACATTGTATTTTTCTCATAGCTGAAGCTGTCACAAATAACAGCAGGAGGGCATGACGACTTGCCTGAGGAGACGTCAGCAGTTCATAGGCTCCTGGGTTTGGAGGCTGTGCAGAGTTTGTGCAGGGATTCCCTCTCAGATTATTTTTTCTGGGAAACAATTGTGGTAGTATATGGTAGTGAAATACAGCAGCTTGATGATTACTAATGGTCATATTCGGCTTACCACTTGCTCAAAGAAACCAAGCTGGGCTTGCTCATACATTTCAAAACAGGTCCTAATGGTAAAGGAAGAAGAGAGGGGGGTTTGAATGCTGTTGGCCTACAAAAATACAAGTCACTTTAACAGCAGCAGTATTTCCTTCTAAGCTTTACAACTTCTCTTGCTTCTTCAGCCTGGAGAAGAGAAGGCTGCGATGAGACCTCATTGCAGCCTTCCAGTATTTAAAAGGGGGTTATAAAAAGGAGGGGAAATCAACTTTTAACTCTGTTTGATAGTGATAGGAAAAGGGGAGATGGTCTAAGCCTTCCCTCCTTGAGTTTAAAACTGGTTGTCAAGGGGAAGTTCCTCACAGAGGGAGTTGAGAGGTGCTGGAACAGGCTGCCCAGAGAGGCTGTGGATGCTCCAATCCCTGGAAGCGTTCAAGACCGGGTTGGGTGGGGCCCTGGGCAGCCTGATCTAGTATCAGATCTTGAGGTTGGTGGCACTGCGTGTGGCATGGGAGTTGGAATTTGATGAACGCTGGGGTCCCTTCCAACCCAAACCATTTTGAGTCCTATGATTCTGTATTTTGTTTGTGTTTTGAATATCTGTTTAACTTAAGTAGCTAATGTAGTGAAGGACAGAAGTGTTTGTTAGAAAGCAAAAAATGGTGTCTGTGAAGCAAAACTGTAAAAGTTCTCATTATACATGTTCTGAGGAAATCTAAGTAAACAAAGATGTTAGTTCACACACGATGTGTTTATAACCAAAGGACATTTTGATAGAAAACAACTGCAGTAACAGCAAAATATGTAACAAATATCAAGATGTTTATGACCAGTTCTCAGTGCTCACTTTTAAAGAGGAGTGTTAAGATTGAAGAGCCTTAGTATCTGTTTTCTGTAATTAAGGCTCAAACACTGAAGCAGTGGAGGCTTATCAATTCCTAATCCATTATCTTTGGAAGTAAACTGAGAGCTCAGTGGAAAACTTACTGAAATCAAGAGGAAAAATTCCCAGAAACTGCAGTGGGATTAAATCAGGTACAAATGCTCTTCGGATTCTTTTGTCCCAAGACTTAGGAGCTGAAAATCTTGTCTTTTCTTTCCATTTCCATGGGGAAGGTATCAGTGGTGAGATGGAGTTAAATGCAGTAGAGCAAACTGTGTCTGAACTTTAGGTTGGCAATGCATATGCCTTTGGATAAATGCAAAATAGTCTGTAAATGAAGAAGAGAGAGTAGAGTCAAAAGCAGTTTTTCCATTGATAGCAAATTGTTTGCAGCACGAGTAAAGAGAGTTCAGGTTGGGGAACTTGTGAGACTCATCAGGGTAGGAAGAGTGACTTTATGAGTTGCTAAACAGGTTTCTTAACCTTGCAGAATTCTGAATTCCAAGGGAATCCCTAGGGAATGTCAATGGAAAAGTGATGGTGAAGGAGGTCTGACTGGGTTAGAAGAGCACTGGGAATGTAAAAATGATGCAATATAACCTCACTAATATTTTTGATTCAAGAACGCTCTCATGGAATGAGCTGAAGTAATTAAAGTTCATATAGCATTCAGCCTTACTTGTGTCTTGTCTTCATCATGCAAAATTATTTCAGCCCAGAACTAAAACATTAAATCAGAAAATGTGAAATGAAAAATAAGCAGCAGAATACATGGCTTCTGATGAGATTAACTGGCTGTAAAAACCGGGGTGAAGATGTTGAGGTTTACAATTATCAAAGCTGTCTTTGCTTTTTTGCTTTTTATTTTTTGCAGCACTTTCTCAGCCACAAATCTGCTTCCCACACAAGACAGCAACAGTGTTTCTTTGTACAGCTATCGTTAAGTACAGCAGAATGCCAAGTGAATATCAAAGCTTTGAATGCAAACTGTTAGTGTTTTCTTTCCTTCCTTCCTATGGTAAAGAAAATAAGAGGTTTATTTCAATTATGTGCTTTTAACGCATTCAAATTACAAAATAATATATTCTACACACATTGCTGAGTATTTCTGTCAGTAAGATTTTTTTCAGAAAGATCTCTTCTTGTATATGGAGTGTGTATTTGAGACCTTTGGAAAGCTGAAGAATGTTTTCAGCAGAGAGACAGTGATCTGACTCTAATTTGTCTTTGCCTGACTGATCTGGCTGAACTTTCTTACTCACCAGAAGCAGCAGGAACACTCACAAATCATGCTAGCTCACAGGGCTGAGGCAGTGATAGTTGACTGGGAACAAATATTGCATATGAGGTGTGTTTCAGTCTTTGCAGTTTTGGAGATCTGTTAAGTTCCTTCTTCATAATTAGATTGTTACAAGCTGCATGGTGGATGAAATGCAAACATCACAACTCCATGTTGGACTGAGGTTACATTACAAGAAAAGTTAGTTATGTCTACATGGCACAATGCAGCGTTGTATTGCTGTGCCAAGCTAGCACTGAGGACCAGAAGCACAACCTTGAGAGCTGGAAACATATCTGCAGTGGTATGCGATAGGAAACTTAGTAATGCAAGCTGGCTGTAGAGTAGCTAAAGGCAGGCACACTGAGAGTTTGTGTAGCCATGCCTCTTGCTTCCTACTGCTCAGCTCACACTGTTTACTTCATTGCCTGCAACCACAGAAGATGGTGGATATGGATATGTTCTTTCCCCACAGCTTGTAGACTCCAGTGCTGGGAATACACTAGAGAGTGCTTCTGAAAAGTTGTTACGTTTTATAGTACTCGGGAAGTGGATTTCTGGATTCATGGCCTGTGTTCCTCAAGGTTACCATGCATAGCCCTGGCCTCTGGCTTCTATGAACAGACCTGCCAATTGATGTACCTCCCCTTCTTCAACCAGCCTCAAAGTTCAGTAAGATATTCTGTTTCAAACAATGTCTACTTCTGCTTTATCAATAGGATACAAGTACAGATGGATTTAAACCTTTATGTTTTCTTGAAGTAATATTCTACTGAATGTTGATGATGCTGAAAAGGAAAGAAGGACAGTCTGTAGCAAGGTGTGTGGTGATAGAACAAGAGGAAATGGCTTCAAGCTTTAAGAGGGCAGATTTAGATTAGATAGAAGGAAAAATATCTTCTACAGTGAGGTGGTGAGGCACTGGGACAGGTTGCCTAGTGGTGTGGTTGATGCCTCATCCTTGGAGGCTTTCAAGGCAAGGCTGGATCAGGCCCTGGGGACATCCCTGTTTATGGCAGGGGCCATAAACTAGGACTAGATGGCCTTCAGGACTCCGTTCTCACTCTAAGGTTTCTATGGAAAACCTGACTGTTTTATGTACTGACCCATGTGCAGTTCCATTCAGTTAAACAGTGAACTACCTCACTGGAAAGTAACCACTTGAGTGTGTGTTTTTTTTTGTTTGTTTTTTGTTTTTTTTTTTTAAGTTCTAGCTCTCATCTGGAAGATTTTAGAAGAGGATTAATCACTTCCCAGTTTTGCTGAACCTGAAACAAGACTTTCTGACTGAAAAGCACATAACTTGATTTTCTTGTGGCTGAATGTATAAACCACCAAGGAATGCTGTCATCCAGTCAGGATACTTTCATTTCGTTTTTGGGAGAATTGGCAGTGGAAATAATCATACAGAAATAAGACAGTCTCTACCTCTGATGCAGTTGGTATATTTTAATTTCAGGAAGTGTGGATCCTCTTGCTGGGGTTCTGAGAGAAGATAAAATCTGTTGGCAACAATTGGAATCTTGCTTTGTCAGTTTCATGCTGCTTGCAAAGAGGGCAAAGGCAACAACACAGATTGAGCACTGGAGTGAAGTAAATTATGTAATTGCAAAATGGATATAAAGTAAGAAAACTAGCATTTATGTTTGGGAGAAGAACAAGCAGAACATGTTAAAATGTCCCAGCTACCTTTCATCTTACCAGCTGGACAACAGAGAACTTTGCTTGTCCTGCTGCTCTGAGGAATGAGGGGAAAAAAAAACACACCAGAAGCATTGAAACAATTATCAACTTGAGGTGGCACATACTGCTGAAATGTGCTAGGATACTACTTACGCTGTAAAGCAAACTGCAAGCCACTGAGAAGAGCTCTCAGAGAGCAAATTTTTCAGCAAGAGAAATTCAAGAAGTTTCTAAGAAGTAGAGCTGGTCAATACTTTCCTATCAAAAGATTTTTAAGATTAACATTGACTGTGGTCATGTACTGATCTTGTCTTGAAACATAGAATCATAAAATATGTAGAACAAAGAATGACAATAGCATTCTGAATACCCAGGGATCTCAGCTGAGTATGTGAATGCAAATAGACAGCACTTCGCTCACTCAACTTTTTCCAGAGTGATGTATGTACTGGTATTTTGGTAAGTGTGATATCAGTGTTATTGTAAATAGAAGCCAACATTTAAAAAGGGGATTGTTTATATTACTGTATGATATGTGATGAACAGAAATCTCAGATGCCTTTACGTAGAGCCTTTGTGAGTGGGTTCCTCACTGCGTTAAGACAAAATCCTTGCATTTATGATCATGTTACGGACATAAGCAGGAGGGAGTATTATGTGTCTGCCTAATTGCTTGAAGGATGCTGATTACAGCCACTATAAAGAGGTGAGGAAATACCATTGAAGTTTTCTTTGCTGCAATAGCAGAAGCATGAGGTTGCTCATCAAATGTCTTTTACTGTTGGTCCCTAAGGGAGATGAGTGTGATCACTTTCCAAGTCCACATGTACTTGGAGAGAGGCAAACTGAAACATCTGCAGGGAGTGGAGATTGCTGCTGACAGTGCAGATGGCCTGCATGTGAACCTGTGGTCTTGTTGGGATCCTAGAGCATTCCCTACAGGGCACTGAGATGACCCAGACAATCCTCTTTAGGAGGGAGTTGAAAACTTTTGCAACACAGTTAAAAGATTATAGAAAAACAAAAACTTCTGTGGATTACAGAATTGTGTGGGTTGGAAGGGATCCCTAGAGGTCACTGAGTCCAACTCACTGCTAAAGCAGGCTCCCTATGTCATGTCACACAGGTTGGTGGGTCTTGAATATCTCCAGAGACGGAGTCTCCACAACCTCTCTGGGCAACCTGTAGGAGTTTTCCAGGAATGTTTACTGCACCAGCCCTAGAAGGTTTGATGGACCTCCAATCAGTCCCTGGGAGGAGTGGCAGCGTTCTCCTAGCACCCGGTCTGCCTCTGGGTTTGTAATCTTGTGCTACAGCCATTAGCTGAAGATGAGGCCTCTGGAAAATACCAAAAAAAGCTATAACAAATAAATTCCATTTGTTGCAGATACTGCAGCCTCCTGATGGAAAAAAAAAATGGAACATCAATTTGGTGACACAAAATTAGTCCAACACCTAGAAAACATCCTTGTCTTTTCCTTGCTGGAAGCATGTTTAATGTCAAATTAAATGTTTGTGGCAGTTCACCACAAATTATTATATGTTATGCGCTACCATTGCTGCACTGAAAAAGCCTCAGTGGTGGCAAAGTAGTATGAGTTCATGGCAGTTGATAAAAAGAATCCTTCAGAGTAAAGACATGCAAAGATATTTACCTTTTAATTATTTCATTCTTGTTATTCCTCTGAAGAGATATATGAAATGAATTAATCTACTGATCCTTATCAAATCATTTCTTGCTGCTTAGCTGTGGAATTTTAGAATCATAAGAAGCTTATGAGACATAGGCATTGATTGCCAAGTCAGTGGAAACTTTAGAAGACTGTCAAAACTAAACTTGTTTGACGAGTAGGGCCAAAGTATTTGAATTTGCATAATGCTGAAAAGACTTTGGGTTTTGGTTGGGTTTTTAGTAGTTCTTGAATAGCAGTTGATGTCCGATATTGCAAGATACAGATATTAGAGTGCTCTGATGTGGAGAGGAAACTGCATTGTTTCTTGCATTGTAACAGCAGAGGTGGTTATTTCATGGTGATAGAAACTAATGAAAACTGTAACAATCTGACCCTGGGGATGGAGGTCTCAACCACTCATTGTAACAAATGTGTACATACAGCTTTGAACTGTACATGTCCCATTGCTTATTGTAGTATGTGTGCTGTGTGTCTATGACACACATTCCCGTTCCTGCAGAACTATTGTCTGATAGCCACAAGCTGGGACTGACTTAGTTATGTGCCAGTTCTTCAGATGAATTGCTTAGCCTGTAAATTTTGTATAATTACCATGTAAGTTTTTATCAGTATGCTAAGTCCTAAGAATTCTTTCAGACTGACCTGTCACCAGGAAGGCTTGAAGCTAGACTGGCATTGGCACAGGTAACTCCAGTCTTGGAAAGTTTTGCCTATTTGTTTCACTTTTAAAATGCATGCTTCTTATTCAGTGTAAGATAAGAAATTAGCTATTGTAACTGCTACTGAATGAGTTCTTGCACTATCCTTAACTACTGTGCAGACCTGATGCTTACTCCAGATGACTCATGTATTCCCTATCACCTTGATGTTGAGGGTGAGGGAAATGAGCAGTTGTTGTTTTTGCCCTGTTTGTTTTCATTGTTTTAAGAAATGCTCTGTTTAGAGATTTGTGATTGGTAGGATTGTGCTGTTATCTCCTGCAGTAACCTCCCCTCTGTCCCACCTCCTATGAGCCTTCTCTTGGTGAGAGGCTTGTGTGAGAGAATAGACAAATCTACATACAATATTTTTTCTCCTTGGCAACAATCAGCTGTCAATCCAAGGAACTCAGGGACTCCTGTAGAGCTCCAGTTAGTGGTGATGGGAACAGAGGATCCTATGTACAGTCTTTGAAACTCTGGTCACAGGTCCATGGATTCTCAGAAAGGAGTCCTGCCCTGGTTTTAGGGAGGAGTAAATCCCATCACTGTCAGTGACAAACTGATTAGAACTCTTCAGTGTATGTTAGCAGAGAGATCTCCAGAAGTGGTATTTCAGCCAGCAGTAAATCTATGGTCCTAAATAAGCACTTCAGATAGCTTGAATAAAGATAACAGAAATCTTAAATTAAGCCACTTTAACTGTTTTCAGTCAGGAAAACAGGAGAAAAGCTTGAGTTCAGAAACCCGGTGTTCAGTTTGCTCTCTTGCAGAATTCCTATGTGACCTGGACAAGTAATTTTCTGTTTCCATCTAAGGTGGTCCAGTTATAAGACTCCTCTCCTCTGTCTTAAGTTTTTTAAATTACAAAGTTTGAAAACAGGGATTGTCTTTTCCTATTGGGAATACTAGATATTCAGTAGGAGGGAACCTCATTTCAGCTCAGACCATGTTGTTACACAGGTGATAACGGTACCTCTGAAATAGCGTGGTCCAATTATTTAAGATTAAAGGAAGAAGTTACATTAGGCTCTGAAGTTTTTCAGGTTAACAGGAGATTTCTTATACCTCCTAGAAATCTGTGTTGTTATGGAACTGGATAGAGGCAGAAACTGAGAATCTGGAACTGCCCTAAGTGGAAAGGGATATCATAGACTCTTATATTGACAGAAATCCTATCAGTGTCCATCTCATCCGTGGGAGAATAAGGGAACTGCTGCACACAGCAGAGCAGGTGGACTACTGAATTTGGGGCGCAACAAGTGAAGTTATGGGTGGGTCATAGGCTGCCATCCTTTCATGTTTTTGGTAATAAAGGCAGCTGTGGTTTGAGTGTCAATGCATGGCTTTTGAGTGAATACAAAGGAGCAGACAGCTTCACTTAGTTCTGAAATGAGATGCAATCATATCTGTGAATCAAGCAGTGGCTAATCACACTAATCTGCATTACAATGCATCCTAGTGCTGAACTACCAAACTGCAGTGCACTGCAAATGCCCTCATTGCTGACCTGGGCTGTGTCTGCATAAGGCATAGTGCCATCCTGACACAGGAAGATACAAAGAGAAATGCTTTTTGCCGCAGCAAAGAGCAGTCTTAACAGGAGCCAAGTCTCACTAATCCAGGACTGGCATTGTTTGTTCACAGTTTGCATGACTGCATCTCATGAATAGTTACTATTATTGTTGTGGTTTTTTTTCTGAAACTAACCCAGTGTTTCTTAAGTTAGCTATTTGAATATTACTTTCCTAACAGCTCCAGCGAAGTACGTAGAATGTGAAAAGATGGCTGCCTTAGAGCTAACACTTTCAAAATAAATTCAGTGTCTCCTGTATTAGTTGCTACTTCTATTTCTGCTTCTTGAGACACTATGAACACATGTTAGCATATTTTGCCTGATCAGCAGTAGGAATAGCATCAGAAAATATCCCTACCAGTATTCCTTTGGCCCCTTCCTCTTCTCAGAGCATTTATTTTACTCATACTGTGAAAACAGCTTGTTTAAGTTCGTTAAGAAGAATGCAACTGTCATGAAAGCTGAGTTAATAGCTCATGATCACAGCCTAGCCAGTTCATAAATGTGCCTTTCTCATCACTTTTCATTTTCCTTTAAAATAAGATGGTATGTAAGTATCAGGGCACAGACAACAAGGAAACAAAATATCCACCTGGTAGCAGTCTTGAACCTATAAATAAATTCAACTCCTAACAGATAGAGAATCAGTCATAGAAGTCTAGAAGAAATCTTTTTTTTCTTATTTAAGACCATGTATCCTTAGTAGAAAGGTACTGGGATGTTTGACTTTCCTTGACACTGAAGATTGGATGAAGATTTTAATTTCATTTTAAAATTAAAATAGAATTTAGAATTTTTACATGATTAAGCTTATTGGAACTTCAGGATTTTTAATTCTCTAGATTTTTGCCCAAATAGCATAGGAAAAATAACCTCTGTGCAGAAGGATTCTCATTCTAAAGAGTAGCAGGTGAAAGAAAATTATATCTGTGCAGAAGATTTCTAAACAAAATAGCATATGCATTCATTTTTTAGAGATTTTAAATTAAACTCTTTATTGTGAAGTAGCTATAGAAGTACTTGCATTTACGTAGGTAGTGGCTAGTTAAAGCAAGGGAAGCACGATTAATGAAGTTGGAACTGTTCTGGTGGCAAAGAGTATGAAAGATGTATTTGATTACGAGTAGCAGCCCTTCTGGGCTTGTATGCTGAGTAAATGGCTAATATTTTTAGAAATACACTTGTATTCACTGATAATGATGATAACTACCTCTTGATTTTTGTGCCTTCAAAAACTCCTATTTCAACAAAAGCAGATGTTGCTGTCAAGTCTGGAGTCTTTATAGTCTTTTGTCCTAGTGCAGCAGCTGAATACAGGTTCACATCTTCAGTGTCCTGTGTTAGAGCATACTGAGTCCAACACGGAGCAGCCATGGCCACCAGTACATGTGCTATTTTATGTTCTAAGCGCAAATCAAGTTATGTTCCAGTCTAGAAATTAGGAGGGTGTAGATTTCAGTATTACTTGATCATTAGATTGACAAGTTTCAGGCTAGGTAGCACTGAAATGTTTTGGGAGCTTTAGGAAGCAGATATTCTGTTTAAATAAAATAGGAAACAATCCAAACCTGCAAATAGACGTGAGAGTGTGGATGGATTTAATAGCACATTTATATTCAGCTCTACATCCACTGCAATTGCCTTGTTTCTTAAAGGACTTCATTTCACAGTGGAGAAAAGTACAAAACACCCCAGCAGGGCCTAGATGGGAAGGATGTTTGCTGTCAGCACTCTGAGGTCATGGGAAAGTAGAAAAGTGGGGAAAAAAGCTGTGAATGACAGGGCAGGAGAGACCAGAACTTTTGCCCTGGTATGTCAACATCTCCCACACAAGGGTAAGGAGTTTAGAGAAGAGAGAATGAAATTAAATTTGAAAGGGTATCTGCAGGAGTAGTTGCTTACCCTGAAGCTGAAAAAGAAAAGGTCTAAGGGACTGACTCTGAGAGTGTAGGGCTTGAGGAACAGTCTGCTTTTTGCAATGGTTGACTAAAATCAGCTTTATGAAGACATAGGGAGTAAGAAGTAAACAAGAAAGATCCATTCTTGACTGGAATCAAGCACATGAAATGAAGATCTTTCAGAAAAGGTTTGTGTGAAAGATTATGGAAATATACTCCTTCTAGAAGGAGTTTTGAAAGTTGTGCCAGAGGCTGAGGGAGCCTTCAGCACTAGGATGCTTGCTGAGCGTCAGACAACCACACTGTAATTCTCTGGTCAAATGCATTCTTTTTGTTTCTGAATTATTGACTGGGATGAGTACAGGCAGTGGTTTTACTACTGTGAATTTATTTTTCCTTTCTTCCTTTCTTTCGTTTCTGGAATGTGGACAAGTGTTTTTAGGATGTGTGAGCTGTGCTGTTTCAAGTTGTTGTGATGACATGGAATACTGGTCTTGAGAGTAAAAGGAAGGAGCACCAGGCCAGCTGTGCTGGATAAGTTTAGATACAGGTTCCTCACTTATGTCAAATGAACAGTTTGTGCCGAATTCCTCAGCCACTCTCTAAAGGTGTAGTGCTGACTCCTGGTAGGAAATCAGGAAAAATAGACACTGACAGTTGACAGCATGTAACTTTATGGCTCTTGGTATCTATTAATACAGCATTGCAAGGTTGTACAGTTGTGTCAGACTGTTGCAATTCCTATTCCATTTTGTCACCATGCATTCAATACTGTAGATATGTGGATAGCACCCTGCTGCAGAGTAGCTGTCAGCTGACAAGGGCACACACTTCTACCGCTGTCTGTTCTTGTGTAACAAAGCAAACAGATATTTTATCTGTTTAACTACACAATGCAAATGCTTCTTGCCCAGAGCCTGTCTTCTCAGTTTAAATATGTGTTAATTGAATAACAGACAATATTTGTCACAAGGGAGCTATATATCTCAAGGATGTCTGCCACTGGATCCTGACAAGTTTTGCAGAGCAGTATTTTTTTAAGCAGCACATCCTTGCTGCATCATGTGGGTTCTGCTGCAGCTATCGTTCCAGACAGGACTGGTCATAACCTCTGGAATAGATCAGCAGTGTGAGCTTGGTTTTGTTATTGTGGTAACTCTTGTAACTTGAGAAGTCAATAGCTGGCTTCTTTCATATAACTTATCTTATAATACAGAAATGGCAGTGTGCTTCTGGTAAGGAAACCCAATTCTGTTTATTTTTTTTCCAATTCATAAAGAAACATTGTGTTCACTGTCTTACTGGTTCAATCATTTTGAGACTGTGCCCCTGAAAGCATCTAGAAGGATTTTTCTGTCTAAATATTCTCAGGAGCCAGGGTAATTATTACATGTTTTTAGTGCCTGCCTTCATTTGGATATCAAGTCACTAATCTTCAAGACCTTTTGGAATCAGATTGTAAGGCCATCCTGAGATCTATTAAACAAGTTTGCCTCTCAGATGATGGATACTCTAACTTACTAAAATCATCTTTCAGATAGATCAGACCAGATACTCAAAATCACTAGTCAGTTTTAAATGCTGGGAACCATCACTTAGTTCTTTTCAGTGATGTGTCAGGTTGACATATGACTTTTTTAAAACTCCAAACCTCTTCCAGCATCTAGAATTATACAAAAAAGTTTGGACTGAAATTAGAATCAGACTTCGCCTGATTCTGGGACACATTTTGAAAGTGTTGTATCAACTGTGTATCAGCAATGGCACTGTTGATTTTGATATTAGTTATTTATGTACTGCCTGAGAACACTACAGCGAATCTGTTAGCCACACTAAAATACATCGTTTGTCCTGGCAGAAAATTTCTCACAAGCAGTAGATGTCTAAAACAAATTGGACACACAGGCACAATCTTAGGATCCTGATTTTCATCCACCTGCTCTGTATAATTCCCCCTTTTGCTTAAAGTAATTTTCCACTTGCACTGAAATTTGCCTTTAAGTGGGAATATCTTGAAGTAGAGCTGTAATTACAGTTAAGGCTTCGGTATCTGCATAAATCTATTCAATGAGAATATTTGCATAGGAACTGGAAACTGTAGGGCTTTGGGGGAAGGTCATCTTTCCAGAACACACTAAAATAATTTTTGTAAAGCCTGACTTTATCCAAGGATATATGCACTGGAAACAGTCTTTGTTGTACTACTATTTTATTGCAAGCGTATTTGTAACTAGAGATGGGCAAAATTCTTCACTTAAAATCCAAACTTGTTTTCACATGGCTGCTTCTAAAATTGGTTTGTACTTACATACTTCTGATTTTACTTTTTGTTTAAATGTACTTATTGAGGACTGGAGAAAGCAGGCATAAAATCAGAATTGATCTTAAAAGCAGTAGAGCAGAGAATGAAAGAAGTAGAGTACATTGAGAACAGTAATAGTGTTGGAGATAAAGGGTCAGAGAAGATCTAGAACAGAAAAACTGCTGCGTGAAAAGGAATGAACACAGATATTGTCCTAGAGAATAAAAACTACTCTCATTTCTGTTTCCGTGGTGTCTTTAAGAGAGAAAAGTTTAGATGTAGGTATTTAAAAATTGTTTTTCAAGGGCAATTCAATTAGAAATCCTATTCCTATTTAGTTGGGTGAGCACTGCAAAATGTGTCTTAAGAATTTCCTCAAATCAGAAATTCAGAGAGGTTCACTCTTTAGTATTCAGATGCCAGTTTGGCCCCAGCTTAGCAATGTTTCTGGTTGCTTCGGTGATATGATTGGTTTTATTCTTTCCGATAAGTTGAGCAAGGGCTTCACAGGAAAAGAGCAGTGTTAGATAGTAGTATTATGCAATTCATCTTAACACTGCAGATTTTATATTGCTTCTTTTTGAGACACTATTCTTCTTATGAAGTTGCCTAAAGACCTTAAGTATTTAAAGTAATTAAAATATTTCTAGGAAGTGTTGATTATTTCTACTGTTCATACCTGGCTCACTCAATGAAATAAATGTACATTTTAAATTGAGTAACCTCTGCCTTTTAAGTGTACATATTGTCCCTAGTAGCAGTAAATACAGTCTGGTTATTTGCCTTTAACCTCCCGTGTGGCTTTGACTGAATACCACTGTCAGTAACATAATAAATCACTAGAGAATATGAAACAGCATCAGAGATACATTAAGAACCATTCCCAGGGTGTCTCCTCTTTCTGAGTCTCACCCTGAAGGCCTTCATTGTAGCTGTAGCTGTTTTATCTGTAATGTATTTGCTTTGATTTTGGAAAGATGCAGTCATTTTTCAAATTGCCTTGTAATAGTTGATATAGAGAAGAATGGTATTACCTTGCCAAAAAAAAGAAAAAAAGAAAAGAAACCTTTATTCTTTCTGTTTAGTGTTTTCTTTAATCCTTGTTAAGCTCTTCAGATGAAGAGAATGGATATTTTAAATCAATTCCACTATTAAGTCCACATAGAAGTTCCTATAACCCAAGAAAATTTTTTCTGGAGCCATCTATGCATTTGGTGTAAAAGCATGCATTAATTGTCTTTCAAGGGCAATTTCCCTCTGAGACCTATTTGGTCTTGTGTAAAATCATACCCTCTGATGAATTTCCAAGAAAAGGAATGAGAGCAGAGGGCTGTTTCTCTCAGATTACTGTCACCTAACTAATGGTAATGTGAAATCTAACTTTGGAAAAAAAAAAAAAGGTTCTGATCTGGTATTTCAGTCTGGTATTTGGATCCAACTGGAATTAGATGCATCAGAAACCAAGGATGTTGCCTCCATGGTAGCCAGAGGTATGTAAACTGAGAAGAATCCTTTGGAATAACTGACATCAAGTTCTAGAAGTTCTGTTATATTTGGACTTGCAGAGAAGCATCAAAGGTATGGAGAAGGCCAGTACTACTGCAGAGTTTGCCTTTCTTTTCTCAGTGCTGACTACTGGAGATGGTAACGTTATAGTGAAGTAGCTGGTAACGTTGCCAATGGGATGTTGCATCCTGCACGTTGGTTACAGCAATCCCATGTAATGCTACAGGCTTGGGGTGGAATGGCTGGAAGTCTGCAGAGGAAAAGGACCTGAAGGTATTGATAAGCACTTGGCTGAACATGAGCCATCAGTGTGCCCAGGTGGCCAAGAATGCCAATGGCATTTTGGCTTCTATTAGAAATAGTGTAACCAGCAGGAGCAGGGAAGTGATCATCCCCCTGTACTCAGCTCTGGTGAGGCCGTACTTCTAGTACTGTGTTCAGTTTTTGGCCCCTCACTATAAGAAAGACATCAAGGCCCCAGAGCATGCTCAGAGAAGAGGAATGAAGTTGGTGAGGGGTCTGGAGCACAGACCTTATGAAGAGGGGCTGAGGGAACTGGGATTGTTCAGTCTGGAGAAGGAGAGGTTCAGGGGAGATGTTATTGCCTTTTATAATTACCTGAAAGGAAGCTGTGGTGAGACTGGAATTTACCTCTTCTCCCAGGTAACTAGTGATAGGAAGACAGGGAAAAGGCTCAAATTGCATCAGGGAAGGTTTGGGTTGGATGTTAGGAAAAAATTATTCTCAGAGTGTGAGGCATTGGAATGGGCTGCTCAGGGAGGTGGTGGAGTCACTGTCCCTGGAGGTGTTCAAGAAACATTCAGATGTGGTACTAAGGAACATGGTGTGGTGGGTGGACAGTTGGACTAGATGATCTTAGAAGTCTTTTCCAACCTAAATGATTCTTTGATTGCTGTGTGGTAAATGCAGATATAATGTATTTGGAAAACAAAGGAATTTGATTATAATACTAAAATTAAGTGAAGTAGATTAATCTGTTGCTGGCAGTATGGAAAAAGTAGCTGCATCGCTCTGGAAATTATGTGCGTGTCCATGGGCAAAGTATTAATGTCAAAAGATCATATCTTTCCTTCTCCACTGCCTGAAGTTTTTGTTTAGATCTGGGCAGTTAGACAACCCTAATGAGAGTTTGGCTTTGAGAGTCTTTTTTTTTTTTAATTTTATTATACACAGGCATTTGTTAAACCTAGAGCCATCCTGCTGCATAGTCACATTTTTGGGCTTAATCTGATCCATTTCCAAATGGCTTGTGATAAACTCAAGACTGCCAGTTTGAACTCAAGGCCTTGCAAGGTGTTTCAAAAATGCATGATCTGTTTTGCACTGTGGGGGGGAAATTCCACTGAGGGGGAAAAAAATCAAATCAAGAAACAATTGTCTTACTTCCCTGACACTGTCTCCTGGGCAATTGTAAAATATTTTACTTCCATTGTGATTTATTTGTGTGTTGGCCAGTATGGCTAAATCTGCTCTGCAAACTGCTGCGGGGCTATTTCAGACCTCAGCAGAATAGGACGTGAAATGCAGTCTCCTGAGTGGCTCGAAGCTGTTCAACTGCTTGGAGACCCCAGGGCACCAGATCTCATGACAAAGAACATACTGTCTCAAGTGTAGCATTTAACTGTGTCGCAGAGTAATAGGAAATGCGTTTTGTGAAGAAAAAAGTTTAAAACACTGAAGAGTTTTCTACCAAGTCAGCAGGGTAATTAGTTATCTCACCTATGGGTCCACCAAGGGGTTCTTGGCCATGAAGGGGGAGTAGGCTGTGCTGACAAAAGCAGTGGTGAAGAAGAGGCAGGTGGGGGTAGGTGGAACAGCATCTTTCTGTTTTCACAGTGGAGAGCTGCAAGATTGGTTCAGCTTTAACGCTGCCCCTTATCTTCATCAAACAAAGTAAAGACATAGAGGATGGGAATCAATCCGAATGGAAAAATGATGACTGGCATTGTTAAGACATTTAGAATGAGGTGTTTCCTACATGGCCATGGAGAACACTTGCTGATTCTTAACATGAAGTCCCTGAAATCAGAAAGCAGGGACTGGAAACTAGACCTGCAACTAGTTTGAGATGGACCTTTCTCTGCTACTGCTAATTTGATTACAGACATGTAAAATGATGTGGTTACACATACAAATGTGGCAAATGGAGAAAGGAGGTTTAATTCCCCATTGCACAACACTTGAAATGTGCCTGTACAACCCTGGGGAATTCTAAGTCTTTTTGTTCTTTACTTCTTTTGACATATAATAATTAGAACCAATAGCAGTTCCTCATTCTGTGAGGTGTTGTGAAAATAAAAAGTGGAAGGTGCTTGGATGCAATGCTAACAAAGACCATTTCAAGACATTAGATGGACGACATGATACTTTAGTTTCTGCTCAGCAGTGAGGAAGAGTATTCATTTCTCTAACTCTTTCAGCATTTTACTGAAGTATTAGTATCGTCTCAAAAAATATGCATTTGTTTCCATCCAGGCTTTCTAAGTGAAATGATTCAGGGAGGAGGGGAACAAAAAAACATATTTTAATATGATTATAGATAATTCAATTTCCATGCTAGTGATCAGCAGTTAATTAGTAGCTGAAAACATTAATCCAGTCTGTGAACCACAAAACTACAGTCTATTCCAATGACTCGAAGATAGAGCAAACCTTTGGAGCCAGTTTAGTAATATAAGTAGAGCACAAATCTGACCAAAGCGATCTAATGAAAAGTTCAAGCGCGACCCAATGGTCTCTAGAAAGTTAGAATTCCAGAATAATTGAATTCAGAGTAATTTCATCCATTTGTGTGGGCTTCTGTGAAGTGGGAGATGGACAAGAGTTTCATTTCATTCTGGCTCATCTAAAGAAATCTTAGACTTTTCCTTACTGATCAGGTTACCTTTAGTTTTCAGTATGACATTTTATAACAGCTTGTTGGGACTGCCTGCTATTGTTCCTCACGTAAACTTATGGAAATTCTGGGTAGAAGTAAGCACAATGGTTTTTACCACTGTGATTGGTACACATTTTCCACACTCGATAAATGTGAGTGATTTGCTAAATGCCTGCCAATTACATACTGTAACTTTCCCTTTTTATGCAATTATTCGTATAATCTAGATACTCCAATCAGTGATAGCTTGTGAAAGCTGCCTTTTATAACAATTAAACCAGTTGTGGTATCGAAATGAGTTCTTGTATCTTCTACCGGCAGCTACAATTTTGGTTAAAAGGATGGTGAATGTAATCTGCAGCCCTTTGAAAAGGGGGAAGTACTGCAAGGAAATTCCAGCACAGGTTTTTTTTTTTTTTGTCTGGCTATTTGCAAAGTTCCCAGCAACTTCCATCTGTCTACCTCTGGCAGCCATGTAATAAGTTAATAGTGCAATAATAGCTGATGAACTGGGAGGGAGCAGAGGAAGCAGCGGAGCTGTGCTAAGAACGGAACGATGTGCCCTTACTATGATAAACTGATCCCATTCCATCAAATGACAAAGCTGTCTCCACTCTTCATCCCGTATGAGCGGCTGAAGAAAAAAAATCATGGAATTGCTATAGCTCACTGCAGCTGTCAGGAAATGATACTAATTAGTTTAATTTGCAATAACACAAGCACTTAACTCTCCAAATAATCTAAGTTAGTAAGTCAGTTTTTATATTATGACAATGACATGTTTAAGAGCCTCTGGAGCAGTGATTTCTTTAACCTCTGACTCAAATGTTTTACAAAGGAATACTGCAAAACTCTTTGTCCCGTGTTACTTTAGTACCTGCTTAGGAGGGCAATTACTTGTTAGGAAATTGTGGCAGCAAAAATTAAGAGAAGAAAATCTGACAGATGTCATACACTGAGATTCTGCATGGCAGCATCAAGAAAAGAAATCTTATTTCAAATAAAAATGTCTTTCCTATGCTATTAATTGCTATAAGATGATATCAACAAAAATTGGTTCTTTCTCCTCATTTCTTCTTTATGCTGTTTCTGAATATGGCCACATTTTCTTATTTGTTTCACTTTTTGAAATTTAGGCGCTCATCTTCAGGTATTGCATGCAAGTTTCTCATTTTTCTGTCCAAGACACTGTGGATAAAACACTTGGAAATGCTGGCCAAACTCAGAAAGGATTTTTTTTTCGCACCAGATTGGCTTGAAAATAATGAGTTTTAAATAACCCGTCAAACAGACTATCAGTTAGGTTGGTTTCATTTCCTTTAGACCTCTTGTACTTTAAGCTGGACAGTCAGACAGGTGGCCACTCAGTTTTGTGCAGTTCTCTGGTACGATATGCAGCCATTTAGTATAGCATCAGCTTTAGAACTGTAGAGCAATCACATCTTGGAAATGAATGGGGCACTTTATACCTAGGCAAGTTCTTGTTTCAGGCTCTGTTCAAATTCAAATGCTACTTTAATTAATGCATTGTTTCTATTTTCAGAAGTTACTTTAGTTTTGCTTAGTATAACAAGGATGATGATGGGAAGGAGGAATGCACACTGTTATGGCCTATCTTCATTTTGGAATTAAGTATTAAACTTTGGAGCAGAATTTTTTTTCTGAGAGGACACTAGTGACAAGTGATTGTAGTTTCCAGTGATGGAACAGTGGAAATTGGTGGCTCCCAATACATTCTGTGAGCTGACTTTGAAGCCTTAACTGCCCTGACTTCTAAAGGCTTTGGTCAGACTTTCAAGGTTAGATCTTAAGAGCTTTTGTAATTGGTACAGTTTCATTGTACAGTATCAATCATACTCCTCCTGAAATCTCTACTCTGCTTCTTGAATTTTACTTCAAAGTATATTCTTCCCAACCTTTAAAAAAAAAAAAAACTGAGTGCCAGGAATAGTGATAACAGTTTGGAAGGTAAATTGACATAATAAGCAGGCAAAAAAAGAAATCTCTGTAATCACATAAACATACAGAAAACAAACAAAAAAACAGTATTAAAAAACCCTTGCTTACTTTAAAGAAAAAAATGCAGAACTTCCACTTTGTACTCGTTTCTTCAACCCTCATAATTCAGTTTATCAGCTGTCAATAACCAAATGCATGCTTTTCTTTTCCCAAGAGCTGATTAATGCTGTAGTCTTCTCCTGTAATTTACAGCATAGCATTCTGTTGATTCTCCTGGAGTTTTCAAGCTGAATTACTGTAACTAATATACCACTAACTCTGTACTGCAAAGCCCTGACCTTTAGAATCTCT
The DNA here is from genome assembly GCF_038088225.1 of Cyrtonyx montezumae. Lineage (NCBI taxonomy): Eukaryota > Metazoa > Chordata > Aves > Galliformes > Odontophoridae > Cyrtonyx > Cyrtonyx montezumae. The sequence goes on along the minus strand of NW_027072078.1, from coordinate 10,416,441 downwards.
CATTTTAGCAGAAAACTGGCATAGAAAATTTCAACGCAGTAAGTGTTTTTAGCATTTTTTTCTTTATCTCAATCCAGAAATACATATGCTCCATCTTATTAGTTTTATTTGCCACTAGCATCAGGTTGGGTTAGACAGTTCTAAAGATAAGGAGATAGCAAAGGATGGGCTATTGCATTTGCAATGGATGAGCTATAACCAGGAAAAGACTGGAAACGTGGTTCTTTTGGCTTCGCTCTGAAAAAGAGTTAATACATTTAAGTCATGGTGCATATACCCATACACATTCTGATTGCAGGTCCTCTCAGACATCCTTTTCCTATAGGAAATACTCAGATTTTCATATCCAGGAGAAAGGCTTTGCAGCAGCAAAGAACTACTATCTGAAATATAGTTGTGATAATTGTTTGAATTCAAATTGTAGCATTTGCTCTTTAGATCCTGCACAAGTTGAGATTATTTCAAATGAGAAGTGCTAAATAGCATTTCTATGCAAACAGATACCATTTTCTCATGGTCAGCAGTGCTATGTCAGGACACTGATACTTACAATGGAGCCTTAGCAACACATTCTGTTATGAAGTGGGGGTAGTGAAGGCTTACGAAGAAGAGAATGTCTTTATTAGACTTTTTCTGTGTGTTATTTGGAGGGTTATGAAATGACACTCATCTAGGGGTGCTTATGTGCTTCTTGAATCAGTTTGGGTAGTCAGTGCTACTTTTTAGTCCGCTTTCCTTTTTCCTAATGTTCTAAAGAAAATGTTGGTATTTTTTCAGGCTGTAGTGTGCTGTTTTTGCAGAGGCACCCTATCCTGAGGCAAAAGCAATATGTTTTGATCAGGATACCACAACACAAAAAGTGGAATTACCCTTTCCCAGGGACTTCTGTGCTTTCTGGGTAATATTTTCAGGCAGAATGACATATATTTTCCCATGAGTTCTGGCTAGGCCACAGGAATGGTGCATAGAGGAATAGATAAATGACTTGAACCTCAGTATAGAAAAAAGCAATAACCAGATAACGATAGTTCTCTGGCTGTATGGAACTGCAGGATTCCTTAGAGAAGTAAAACCTTGCTCAGCAGGTGAAATGGAAGCCTCAAACTAGAGGTAAATGATCTTGTTGCCATCAGAGGGACCTCACTGCACAGCACGGGGAAAAACAACATGCTATGTCTTTCCTAAAGGAGTAGTTTCTGATACCTTCCTCATTAAGCTGGAGCTAGTCATTCCAGGTAGCAATATGGACAGGACAACTTGCAAGTTTCCCCCTCCACCTTCTCTCATCCTCTATTGCCAAGCCTCATCCTCAGTATATCTGTTTTCTGGTACTTCAGTGTTATAAAAACATAGGTTTCTGGTGTGAAACCCATAAACACTGAGAGCCCCTTCATGGTTCAACTGGATAAATTCTTGTACAAATGGTTATCTTAAAAGCAAAAAAGACATCACACATGAAAATTAAAATCTTAAGACTGTTGATCAATGACACAAATTCAGTATTAAAAACAGGATTTTCCAAAACAGATGCATTAAATATTTAAGTATTTAAGGGGAAAAAAACCTTCTCAGTGTTTGTATCAAAGTGAATAGGATTTTTAGGGTAGTCTGCTCTCTGAGAACAGCAATATAGCTGAATTGAAATACTGTCATTCATTCTGCTGCGTTTTTTTTTGCTTTTTTTTTTTCTTTCCCAAGAGGTAGTTATGTTCTAAACCCATCACGAAAAATATCTTCTCCTAAAATGTGTAATTACCCTCTGTCACTCTCAAATCTCCTCTGGTTTCTGAGCTCATTTAATAATGGTGAATAGATGAGCAAAAGTTACAAATGAAGGTACTATCAATTTGATACTCAGCACATAAATACCTATAATGATAGTGTGCTTGTCAGCATCTATTGTTTCCATTTCTGTCCATTTTCTGCTTCTACAGGGAGCATCCTCATCTTGTGCAGAAAGTGAGAGACAAATAGGGATTTCAAACTGTATAAAAAGGGCCCCAAGTATTATAGAGTGTTTCAGATGGTCTCTGTGTTCCCCTAGATTTTAGGCTGCTGGATTAAGAAGTTTTAACTTGGAGATTCACATCTTCTGCGTGCCAAGACAAATCTGGAGAGATTTGTTTCCAAGAAGCACGTTGAAAGAGTGAATCAGGGCAAAACATGCAGGCTTATCTCTAGTGTGTCAAAAGCAATAGCTTATTTTGTATGCCATATTCTATTTAACTTATTTCCAAGTGGGTGCCACAGCGAGGAAGTGTTCAGAAAAGATCAGTGTAAAGTTCTGAAGAGATGGTTAAGGGGAGATTCGTGGGCAGAGTTGTTTTGAATGGGAGAGAGAGTGAGCAAGGATGAAAGTCCAAGGGTATAAAACAAAAAAATCCCTATCAACTCCCTCACATATATTTTGACTTGTTACTATTGCTTTCTTCATGCCACCTTTCAGCCCTTTCTGGCAGTCATCATGCAGTCATAGCAAACATTTAATTGCCAATATTAGAGTATTAGAATGCTCTAGTGGATTGTTCTTCTAATAGCTGTGGGCATGGATGGCTTGTGGTGCAATTGCCATTATAAACAAAAAGCTGCAAGTGCCCATGGAGCTTTTCAGTTTGCCTCATATGTGTGCAGGGCTGGTAAAAGACTGTGATGTAATAAACTGCACTGTTTGCTGCTTTGCATGTCATATGTGGGTGGAATGCTTTCAAAAGCAGTCTAGGCTTGGATGGTGGTGTATGAGCAAGAGCTTCCAGAGTATTTCTGTAGTAACCCATTTAATGTGTACGGGTCTACCGAGGGCAGCCTGGTGGAGGTTCTGGCCTCTTGTGTCACCCTGGGAGTGCTGGACTGTTTTGGAATTTGTCTTATTTTCAGATGTGCTAAATTTACATCCATATCCTACAGTCTGTTATGAGGAAGCCTTAACTTGCACTTGAAGTTTGTGGGTAGTAAGGGGTCATCACAGACCCAAATTTATTTTGCTCACACACCTTAGATCCAATGGGCTTTGTGACAAAGGAGCCATAGGGCAATTCAAATGAATGTGCCTGGACCACGCAGCATCCCAGGCCACCCCTGCTAGAAGAAGCACTTATACCAGACTTCAGGCCTCCCTAATTCCAGTAAGGAAACTGTGAGCTGGGGAGGGCAGAGTGACTGGTTGCAATTCTAGTGGAGACCTTGTGCCACATGGATCTGTGCAAACACACACATAATTTCTCCTATTATTGCTCTGTTTTCTTCACTGTTTCACTTCAAACAAAAACATAATCTGAATCTGCTATTTCAGAGATCTGTCCTTGCTACTTTTTGCAGGTAAAGTACTACTCTGTGCTCTGATTTTAATATACTCATCTCTTAATATTTTAAATGGAAAAAATTGCCACTGTTCTGTGTAATATTTCAAACATCAGTATTTACAGTAAAGGCTTCTTCAAATGGATTGCACTGACGTTGCCCTAAGAAAGCACAGTACAGATGGGGCAAGGCTAGGCTGTGATATTTTTTATGAGCAGTGGGAAAATCCCCTCAGGGCAATCATTTGCTTTGCTACACACAGACATTCCAGGGCAGAGTCAACAACAGTCTCTAAAATACCTTCCTCCAGAATACATGCTTGTTATTGTGATGTGAAATGTCGGACTTCATCAGGGCTCCCATAACTGCATTTTTATTCAGTATTTCACTGTTTCTTTCTCAAGGGAAACACCCCATGTATCTTAACTCTGAAAGGAAACCCAATTGCTACTTGTATGCCTTGTCTGCCCTGTTGAATTTTCCAGAATTGAGGAAAAGACTGCAATTTGAGATATACGTAAAACTCACAAAAGATAATATATACCCTCTCAAACACCCTCCTGCATGATATTATTGGCTTGGGTTTGTTTTGTTTTAATAAATGCTGCTGTCTGCAAGAGGCCAAGGGAAAGTTTTTAAAGTGATGGAAATTTTAGAGCTAGCTTTGCTAATGTAGGTACTACCTGGAAGGAGTCATAAAAATATTTCTGAAGACGTAATTTACCATTTATTTGCTTTTAATATTTCCTTAAAATGTTTGCCAAACTGATACAGTTCCTGGTGTTTAGAAGAAGGCATGCCTGCATTCTTGCCAAACCTCATCTTTCAGCTGAAACCTGCTCCAGTTCCATTTCCGTCATTTTTTTGGTACCAGAACTTCAAGCCTGTGACCTCTATTGTGGGATTAGAAGGAACTCTCAAGGGCTGCTGATAGAACTGGGAATTTTGGTAAGAGTAAGGAGGTCACGGATGTGCCCTTCCCAGCAGCAGCTCTATCCCAGCCCTCCCTTCTGCTCCTTCTCAGCCACTGTGTGGGAGCACACACATGCACGTGTGTGCACACACCTTCTCAGTAAAAGTGAAGCTATTATGTCTTCACTACTGTATTCTACCCATTTACATTTAATTTTATGAGGTGCACAAGGCCCTGACACGCAGGTGATTAACTATAAGTTACATTTACAACAGAAACAGCGTAACAGCAGCTTTTGTTCTGCGTGTCTTCGTCTTTTTTGTCCTCTTTCCTTTTGTTCAGATCAGGTAATTTTTGTAAAAATATTCCCTCTTTGGTGTGTGCATGTGTTGGTTTTACAGGACAACAAGCTGTTTGGCCATTTCTGTGAGCTGAAGTAAAAGTTAAAAGTAAACGCTCTGCTCACTGAATTAAATATAACTTTTTCCATGAGTCTGTTGAGACTGGGTCTGAACTCAGGGCCTCATTATCCAATCCAAAGCAATCCAGGTGATAAATTTCTGATCCTCAGACCCCAAAGTCGCAGCCTGTGAGTTCCTGCTGCTATGTAAATATCCCTTATTGATCCTCCTCTTCCCACCAGCCCTGCTGTTGCAAATTTCAGCCAGGACCAAAATGCTGCCCTGAGCTCCTTCACGAGGATGTTTCATTCAGCTTCTGTCCTTGCTGCACCCACACAGCAGCACCAGTGGGCTCAGCTCACAATGCAAATAAAAACCAAGACAGAGATATACAAGTCTCTGTTTGCTCAGCCATTCTTGCAGAGAACAGGATAAACTACAGTGCTCAGTTTCAGTACAGATGTAATGGATGGGGTGACTGTCTGTGGAACTAGATGAAATAAAAGAATGGGTTATGTTTTTTTATTGATTGAATAGGTGTTCAATCAATACACACCCGAGGCTAGATCTGTGTTGTAACCAAGGCCAGTGATTAGTACCGCAGCTGTGAATACCATAATCAACTTCTCACTGATTTTATACAGTACTTAAAAATAACTTGCAAAACCACAAGGTGATAATACCTTCCTATAGATCTTTCTTCTTATTAGTTTTTAGGTTTAATTATATTCCTATTTGTTCTGTATCTCTCGCAGACCTGTCTGCCCCTTCTCACTCACAAACACCTGTGTACAAATGATGTACACAATATATTGAAAGGACCCAGAGGTGCTTTGCAGATTGTGGGCTTGATTCTTTCTTTTAAGCGCTAGCTTTACATCAGTGAATTGGTGTGATGAGCCGCTAAGCCAGCTGTCAGGCTGTGTCACATAGCTGCAGCAGTTCAAGCTACTTGAAAGCAAGAGGTCTGATGCTTTATGTCTTGATGTCCTTTTCTCCAAAGAATGAGTGTTCTCCATCCTCATCATAGTGACGTGCCTACAGAGGCTGTTAGATTTAGCAGCCTTTGTATGTATGTCCACGTGGGAGAACAGATGCTGATTTATTAAAAAAAAAAAAAAAAAGCCAAACCAAACAAACCTGTGAAAAAAGAATTGCAAAAGTCATCTGTTTCAGTGACCTTCTAATTCTGCTGTACTGGTACTCCTGAGGACGTTGCTGTCAATGCCATTTACATCTCTGAACGGAAGGGAATGTACAGCCATGAGATAAGGATGTTCATCTACTCTTTAAAATTGTTTGTTGACTTAGTTCCCCTAGTTCCTGCTTGCAGCAGAGGAATACTTTTGTTTCAGAGCATTTGTTAGACCTTGCTTATTTTTTTGCTCAAAATATAAAAGCATGAGACCCAACTGCCAGGGTTCATTGTATTCCTTCAAAGGCAGCAAGAGGTAGCATTACAATTAACAAATGAGCAGCTGTTCTGGGATGAGCACACATCAGCCCGAAGTCTAGGCTGGGAAGGAGGAGGCCATAGCTTTGGAGCTCTGACCACACCATGTGATTCGGAGACATGTTCCATGCTGACTGAGGATGAGCAAGGACAAAAGCTCATCTTTCCCCTGATAAAACTGTTGCCAGGTGCTAGCCAACAAAATGTGCAAGCTAAATAATAATAGAATTATATTTTACAGGTAGTTTCAGCAGTGAGCTACAACTGTTTCTGCTGAAATATTTGAATTTTCTTTCAGTTATTCCACAGTCCTTAAGTTAGGTAACCCTGTTTCCTGTGACAGAACAGATTCCTCTTTTGCACAATTTTTCAGAAAGAGTTGTTTTTCTTTATAAAGAAATCAGAGATCAAAAATCATTCATACAAGTTCACTTGAAGTTTGCTTTGTAACAGCAGCCAGATTTTACCAGCTAAAGTGAGTATGCGTGGAATATATCTGAAGAGTTCCCACTGTTCAGAGTTCATACTTAGATATCACATCAAACTCAGGGAAAAAATAAGTTGGAGAAAGCTCCACAAAAATGGTTTATCAACTAGGGGAGCACTCAGCTATCATTTGAAGTTATAAGGTTTGTGCAAGTTTGCCTATCAATAAATTATAATACATCTGCCATTCAGGTCTTGTTACTGGGAGCTGGAGTGGAAGAGCATATATTGTAACCTCTGCAGTTTTGCTTTTGCCTGAGGCAAGATCCCAGCTCTACTGAAAGCAATGGCAAATCTTGCATGTGTTCAGTGACACAGGGTTTCTTCTCAGAGTTTTTCTTTTTTTTTTTTATTATTATTATATTGGGCAACAGGCCCCCTCTGACCAAGTCTGGTTCAGTCTCAGTAGCATTTACAAATTCTGTCTAGCAGGACTAAGCTCCAGCATACAGAGAAAATAATTCTACTTAGAGTTGTTTAACACTGGGACCAAAGGGAGATCGTATGGTGCCTTTTGACTCCAGCAAAATATGCATACACACACGTACTCCACATCTCACCTGGTTTAAAGCACCCCTCAACTTCAGCTTTAATTTTGCTTATTTTTGCCCCATAGTTAAAAGCTAGATGAATAATTATCAAGGGCTGAGTGTACCAAAAGCCCCTTATGGCCCCAACAGCCTCACCTGTGGCCTACACTTCCACTGCTGCCCATCCACCCAAGGACTGTGTTCAAGCTGTGCTCTGGCTATCCCCTGCTTCTTCTTGGAAGTAATGCATTCTGTAAGTTAGAAGCAAACAATCCATCCAACATAAGTAACAGTTCAGGTCAGACTGAAAAAAAGAATTTTTCAGTGGTGAATTAAGAAATGGAATAAAATTTTGGACGAAGTTAACAATATATTCCATTGAAACCAAAGGGCAGCTTTGGTTTCTTTGTTTTATTCCTCTTGGAACCATTGGCCTTGGTTTTTAAAAATCACTTGATTTTTAATTTGTTTACGTTTTAACTGAAGAAATATGTATACCAGAATGAGAAATGTTGTTTGGAAAATGTTCTGAAGAAACATCTGTGTCTAGAATGCAAAAATCCTTCCCCCCAGATGCTTTATCTACTGTTTGAGAAGTGATGCTGTGCAAAAATACAGGTAGTGCAAAGATCTCTGTGATTTTCACAGCCCACAGGACGTGTATGGAAACTTGACAGCTTCTGACCTTCACTCTGCAGCTTGCTATCTTCTCTTTTCAAGAAATTCCTTAACTGAGTGATAGATTCAGCCTGCTTGCTTACAATTTCACCTGTACTGTATATAGAAAAAAGCATGTTAAGTAATAGATCCTGTATGTGAATTTTGGCTCCTGGTAATCTTCCAAGTTCCTTGTACTGCTGCTTGTCAGAACAGTGCTTTGAAACAACCTCATCTGCTGAATGCTACTAAATATTTCTTATAGCTTCATAATTCTCTTGGCTGATCATTCTCAAAGTTTTCCACAAACATTTAAATATTTGCTAAAAACACCCTGAGAATGGAAGGAGATGAGATGTAAATATGACACGTGATTCATATGAAATTATAAATTAAATGCACTTACAGTTTTACTTTCTTGAGATAAGTAGATTTCTGTGTCTCACATGGGGCTACTTTAGTGGAGTTGTCCTTAAAATATACAGTTAAAATCAAACCAGATCAGTTATGAGAAATAAATTTCTCACAAAAAATGCCAGCCTACAGAAATGTTATAAAGAGCTAGAGTGTGTTCTTTAATCACAAGTACCCCAAACAGCATGCAACTGCCTTAATTTTGTATAATACGTATTCCTAACACGCTATCAGAAGAAAAAGTCCAAAATCCTGAAAATCATTTTGAGTAATTAAATATAGCCACTTGTTTAAATGGAACATCTCTAAACCCTAAGGCAGCAGGATCTGCAAAAGAATAACTCACCAAAAACAAGAGCATTCATCTAAAGTCAAGTTGAACATCGGATGGAGGCTAGCAAATGCTGATGAACTGTCCAAGGCTTGTGTCTTGGCCAGTGACACAAAAATGAAAACTGATGATTTCTTCAAAGGAGGTTATTACAGCTCAGTCTGAGCTGTAGGTGAATAGTTTCATTTATTACCATATTAGATATCACAGGGACATAAAACTCTGCATGACTGATTAAGAGTCACCCTTAGTAAGTCTTAATGTTGAGATGAAATCATTCAAGTGATTCTGGGCTTGGCTCCTATACTGTTCCAGGCTTTCTGAGTTTATTTGCAGTTCAACCTTTTTCATCTTTCTGTAGATACTATGAAACAAGTTGAAAGTTTCTTCACTGGTTATGGCTCCCTATTTTTTGACATGTTGATTCCAACTCGGATTTTTCCATGATTTTAAGATTCTATGATTATTCTTTTTTGTTGCATTGATAGTCTTTGAGTGGTGTTCATAGAATTTGTGGCCCGGAGAAAGGAACACACCAGCAGGTGTGCCTTTCTGGCAAAGCTTGCCTGATATCTTTCCTTACAACTTGGTACTAGCTATGGATTTTGCAAGTGCAGAAGGGGCTGGATTTTGCTGATGACAGTTCATTAACTCCTTTGATTTAGTAATAGCAAAAGAAGTTTTCTGAGATAGAAAAAATGCATAATCTGAGCTTAGGAGGCCTGGTGGAGTAACACAAGGAATAACAGAAGGTGGAAAGATGGAGCAAAAGTTTTTTTTGTTTGTCTGTTTTTAGCAATTATTCCAAATTCTAATTGACTTTAACAAGATTGTTTCAATTTGTGTCAGGCTACACAAATCTCAGAGTCTTCAAAAACAGGATAGATAAGAAGGAAATAATCTGAAGCCATATTTAATGTTTGCCCTCTACAGAAAAAGGCAAAGACATTTAATGGTACTTATTTTGGAGAAACTTAAAGTAGATTGGTCTTTAAAATGGTGATCAAATAGCAAAAAGTTAGAGTGTTTTAGCTTTGTTACTTGTGCAGCGGTACAGAAACCTGCTCTGGGTGCAACTGCAGAAATGGGAATTATGCCATTGATTTTTATATATGTAAAATTCAGCCCTGTCTCTTTAGCTTCTTTCCTACGTTGGACTGGTTATTGATTCAGACCAGGTGATGAACCAAATGAAGTTTTAAAACATTTAAAATGTGTGAAATAAAAGATAATAAGCATATACTATTTTTCCTAGGGAATGTCTAGATGTTACTATTAAAAGAGACTGACAAAATGTGTAATTCAAACATTTGTGTCCCAACAGACAGTTCAAAATGATTCTAAATATGGAAAGTTTGTAGATCATCCAAAACCAAAAGAAAATCTGAGAATCTGGATGCTGCTTTGCATTTTGGAAATGTTTTCCCAGTTTGGGACGCAGCCTGGTCTGGAGGAATGCTCAGCACGAGGAATCAGGAATGACTGGGGAACCTGCCAGTGACCAGCTGCGTAGCCTTGGGCAGTCGTTCAGCTCTTCATCTCTTCATCTTGCTTCCGCCTCGCACAAAGCGAAGCTCAGTGCATGCAGAGGGTGAGAAGCTGGAGAGCAATGGAACCAGGGACCTTGCTGTCTTTCTTGAGCCTGCCTTCATGAGGAACAGCAATGTCATGCATGGTTCTACAGGCACTTGGCTCCTCCTTGCTCAGGGAAAAGCAAGAGCTGGACCTGGCAAGATCATTTTAAAAACAAACAACCAAAAAGCCCTTTACGATTGTCAGCAAACTTAATGATGTAAGATTGCCTAATGTGTCAGATTGGTTTCCTTTTCCAGATGTAGGAAATAGGAGGTGACTTGCAAAGGAGAGGTTTTCACTTGTGTTTTTGTGACTTCAAAGACTGAATCTGGTAGAAGATTAATCAGACTTGTGCTTCTGTGTCAATAATTTTTCTGAAAACTCCACCTAAGTGATCTCTATTGACTGAGCTAGAGCAAAACCAAATCATAGTCCAAGCTTCTCAATGGTCAGGCTGTGTGCTAATGGTCAGACAGGAGCTCCATCAGGCATTCATAGAAGTAACTGCTCAAGTGGAAGTTATAAGTGGCAATACTACATCCCAGAGGACAATTTCTATTATTTGTTATGTAGCTTCAGCCCACATCCGGCAAAACTTTTCCCATACTACTCTGGCTCTTGTGCAGGGCAGATGCAATGCTTTGTGTCATTGCAGAGTCTGGGTCATTCTTGATGTCTTAGGATTCAGCTGGTGCAAGCTTACTATCTTTAGTGGCTTGGTTCTGGACAGTGGAGGAACAGCTCCAGATTTATATGTGCCAAATGTATTTCATGTGCTTTTATAGCCTTGGAAGAAAAAATGTCTTTTGCACTGCTCCTAGTCCTTAGCAAATACCTTTTTTAACTGAAAATCTACATGCTTTAAGTATCTGAATTTTAACCTGCTACACCTCCTATTGCAGCAAGTTCTGGAAACTTTCCAATAGAAAATAAAAAACAATAAAAAAAGCTAGGCTAGCAGTTACTAATTTAGGTTCACTGAATATGATGATAACCCTTAGCAAAGTTCCTCCAGAACTTGCACTCAGCCTTGAAAAGATGCACTGCACCGTCTCTTTGCCAGCCTTTGCTCTTGGACACTGGAAGTGCCATCAGGAAACTATGTCTGTGTCGCTGCACAGACACCATGTAAAACTGCTCCTGATCTGCTGTGCTTCACTGTGGTGTCAGCTCGTGAAGTTTCCTCTTCCACTGAAGGTTTATTTACCTTTCTATTCTCCGTGCAAGTGCTAGTTTGCTTTCACCACATAAAGAGAAGAAGGTAAAGCACAGACAGAAGCCTGTCTTCTCTCTGATCTGCCTGAAAAAGCAAAAGGGTCAAAAGCAGATAGTGAGTGTGATTCCAAATCTGGATACTGTACTTAATAATTACAGCAGTTCTGGCTTAGGGATTTTTTTGTTTGTTTGCCTGTTTTTTAAACAAAGTTCTGCTCAGTGTTGTAACTTGATCTAACTTCAAGAGGAGCTTATCTTCACTTTTACTCACTGGAGAAATGACAGTGAAACATGTCGCTACAAATCCTAAGTACTGTTCAGTGTATTTTAATGGAACTGTACTCTCTTCTAACATTGGAGAGGCTGTGACTAAATACTTTAGATGAAATCCTGATGCTGTAGGTGAGAAAGAAAACTTTTGTTGTTGTTTTGAATGAGATTAGGAATTTACCCCTAGAAGAATGAGGATGGTCTTCAGGGGAAATAGTAATTTTTTGTTTGTGGGTTTGGAGTGTTTTTTATTTATTTTATTTTATTTTATTTTATTTTATTTTATTTTATTTTATTTTATTTTATTTTATTTTATTTTATTTTATTTTATTTTATTTTATTTTATTTTATTTTATTTTATTTTATTTTATTTTATTTTATTTTATTTTATTTTCTAATTGAGCTAATCTTAGAATGGATCCATTTATAAAAATTATCTGATAATTTGGTTGCCATGCTTGTTTGAATGGTGAGAGCAATGACTACGGATTAATGACCGATCTGTTTGGAAAAGAGAAATTTGCAGGCTCTGCCTGTGTTCTACCCGAATCCAAAACCACTAAAGAAGTAGAATTGTTGGTAGGTATGTTGTCACGGAAAAGTTACACTGTAGATTGCCACTCCACTGTTCACAGGGAAGGGCAGATATCAAAATGATATGGAGAATTAAATATTGATAGCACAACACAGAACAACATTCTGATTTCATTTGCTTTTGTACAGCTGTACAGAGGCACATCGCAGCAACACCGTCAGTTTTTCTCCATATTCAGATGGTTTATATCTTTTACAGTGTACTGTACGTTTTTGCAGCAGTGTGCAGGAACCTGAAGCTCAACAGCCTAAGCTGATGCTCGGCTCACACTGCTCCATCTTACATAGAGCTGACAGAAGCAGCATCTTGTGGAAGGGGGCTGTTACTGAGGCTGACTTGCCTGCAACAGCCTTTATCGATACTGTTGCAACATGTTGCATACCAAATAAGGTAGCCTTACTGAATTGCCTTTTGGGATTGAAGCAAGGCCCAGGCTAACTCTCCAGACATGCCCAAGGACTGTTTCAGGGATCACCAGTTGGCTTGGGCCAACACCACGTCAAGTCTAAACCCTTGGTGCCACAGGCCATTATGTTCTGGAACGCAGGAACATTCTTAAAACTGCTAGATATTTACTATTGCTGTACCTTGAGTGTTACCTGACACAAAATGAGCCCTGATGAGTGTATATTTTTAAATGTTAAAAAAAAAGGGTTTTAAAACCTCCCAACTGTGTCAATAAATGCAAATTTGATTACAGAGGAGGTGTGCAAGTGTAGCAGGAACATCCAAATACGATGCTGATAAGACTATGCTGAAAACAAAACCAGTGAGAGCTCTCCTGTCACCCCAGATCAAAAATGGTTATTGAAGCTTTTGACACCTGAGTTGATGATAGGAATAACTAAACATGCCACGCTGCTGTGTGTGTGTGCTGCCTTTGCAGGAGGGGCTGTGTGGTCTTTGTCAGGAAAAATAAATATCAGGGAAAATAGAATGGAGAAGGAATTACATGTAATTCAGAAAGGACTTACAGTGCAAATTATTTTCTCCCATCAAAGATGAAACATTCAAATTTTCAACTTTTTATAGTGGTTTGAAATAGAAATTTTTTATCATCTTAAAAATTGTGTTAAACCAGGAAAATATATAGCTCTTAGCAGCAAACCAAAAGCAACTGCAGCTGCAATCTGCAGCTCACCACAAGTTTTAAGAAGACTTGGTGCTGCAGAAAAGGTTGACTTTATTTGCAGGAGAAGAATTTTGAATGACTGTAGAAGTGATGAAAGATAGCCAAGTAAAGGCTCAAGGAGCTGTGACTGTAGTGAAGGAGGTGGGTGGACAGGTCTCTGTATACAACAGTGCTAGGAGTTGTGGAATTGCTAAAATAGCCCCTGCCTAATGTAATCACCTTTCAAAGAATATTTGAGAGGCATTTTGTCATTCAAATATAAACAAAGGCTGCGTTTGAAATTCAAAACTTGTCCAAAGTCATTTTTCTTTCAAAGATTGTTTCCCTTGCCTGTGCTCATTCTTGTGCTTTAAAAAGACAACTTTTTAAAGGGCAAGTTATTTTTAATTGTTTAAAAAACAAAGCACAAAACCTTTTACAAAGCAGTAAGTAAAACCAAATGTATCTTCCAATAACTTCACTTTTCTAGGAGCAATAGTGAGTACAATAGAAACTGCAGCCACTACCCGAGAACTTTTAGGAAATGTCATCAGATCAGAGATCTCATGAGCATAAACGAGGTACAAATATGGTGTTTTTTTTATTATTTGTTTTTAACAATAAAAAAGACTGTATCAGGTTAACGAGTTTAGCTCTTAAAATGGTTTCTCATTTGAAACCATTCCAGATTATGTTATGAACAAGTGGTATGATCCCTTAGCTGTCCCTGCACAAGGATGTCCCTGGATTCAAAGGCAATGCTGCGTTCAGGCTGCCACGGGATCATGACCTTGACCCAAAGACAAATTATTCACAGTGGTCTCTTCCACTCACACCGAGCAAGAACTACAGAAAGGAAAGGGAGCAAACTGCTTGCTAGTGTCCTTATTAGCTGTAGTTTAAGGCAGGAAAATAAAAATAACAAATCGTGCAATTAAACTTATATTGGGAAATGAATTATGGACGACATTGAGAGCAGACTCTGCATAAAATTATATCCCTGTTTATCTTATAGGATAATCTCTGGTAGTTGTTACAGTCCCGAATAACCAGCTTCTCTATCTCACGCCTGCACGCCGCAGGTAGCGCTGTGTGTGTTCCGTCTAGTGGCTGGCTGAGCTGTGAGTTTCCTTCCTGCAGGTGGAGCGTTGATGTAGGCTTTGCTCTGTCTATCCTTTATGCTCTGATAAGCTGGCTTTGTCTTCAGGCGGGTCACACCAGGGAGGACTGACAGAGCGCTCCTCTCCCCATCTCCAGATGGGAGTTACTGACACCGCCCTCATCTCGGGTCTTCTGGTCACTTCTACGCGTGGCTTGTTTAACTGTCTGCTGAAAGCTTTTGGAGGGAGCGGTGACCAGGTTGCCACTGTGCAATACTTGATTTAGAGGAAAGTGGATTTCAGCAAAAGCAGTCATGGGCGTTATTTGCAGACATTTGTAGAAATTTCAAAATGAAAAGTGATAATTCTTGAGCGCTCCCGTAGCTTTTCTTGGTTCCAAATGTTTATCACTCACTACATTCCATCGTATTGCGGCAGGCGGCCCTGGAAAGCCACAGCCCGGACCTCACCGCGCTGCCTTGCTGGGCAACCCACCGCTGCGCAAAATGGGGCGGGGGGGGGGAGAGCTGCGGGGCTGCTGCTGCCCTCAAGGGGGAAGTCACTGCTCGGGGAAGTCACTGCTCGGGGCTGTACCGTGCCGCGTTTGGAGGCAGCCTGCGCTCGGGATCAGGCCCCGTTCTGGATATGGGGTAATGAGGTCATAAACGAAAGAGAACTGCAGCCTGGCAGTCGCACGGCCACTTTCCATGCCTGGTTTCACAGCAGCCTACCGCACGTTCTGCTGCTTTATTAGCTGTTGTTTCTCATCTTTGGGAAGGGTTCAGGAAGCTTGTTTTAGCCGCAGTGAGTAAACTGTCGTGGCAGAAATGAGGAAACAGTTAAAAGGGAGGGGCTGCCGCTTTGTGCGGGTTCCTTAATTGTCTTCTCCGAAAATATACGGAAAAAAAAATAGACCTCGGGCTTCCTGCGCTTTTCGTTCCCGAGCCGAGACCCCCGCGCCAGGCCTGCCCAGTGGCAGCCGCTCCTCCTCGGCGCCCATGAAGCAGGGCCTGTAATCAAGGTGGAAACCGAGAACGTGATGCCCTTGGTTCTCTTCCTCGCCACCCCCTCCCACCCGCCGCCGCCGCCGTGCCCCGAGGCGCGACCCGTCCCGTCCCGGCGGGAGGGCTCCTGTGAGGGCGGGCAGGAGGGCCTGCGGCGGGCGGCTGCTGGCAGCGTTCGTTCGCCTGTGGTCCCCGCACACGTGCTAGGGGGTTCCCGGCCGGCGGGCTGTGCGGCGAGCGCGCCGCGCCTCCGCCTCGCGGCAAGCCAGCGGCAGCGCTCGGTGCGGGCGAAGGGAGGCGGCCGGGGGCTGTCCTGCGGCCGGGGGCTGTCCTGCCGCCGGGGACCGGGATGGGAGAGCGGGAAGGCCCCGGCACTTGGCACGGGCCGCCGGCCCGGCGTTTCAGCTCGGCCGTTCTTACGTGGGCCGGGCAGGAGGGAGATGGGGTCGGCGGCCTCGCTGCCCGGCCTTTGTGCCGCAGCTGGCGGACTCCGCCGGATTCGGGCGGTGCTGGGAAGGTTCCGCTCCTGCCCGTGCCCTGTCCCGCGGCATGCCTGCGGACGGGGGGTAACCCCCGGGTCCCGTCTCCCGCGGCACCTGTGCCCGCCCTCCTCCGGCACCACGGGCCGCAGGAACCTCTGAGGCCACTGCTGCCGCCCCTTCTCCCCGGGCTGGCGAGAGCAGAGCCTCACTGCCCCATCGCTACTGCCGGAGCACGGCTGCCGCTGCGGGGTCTTCCCCGCCTGCCCGGTGCCTGCCTGAGACAGCTCCGTGTCCTCTCGTGCCCATTGCGCCGCTCCGGTGGGGCCGTGCGCAGTCCGCGGCGACATCGCCGCCCCTCGGTCTATTGCGGGCTCAGACAGGCCTGGCGCGGGGCAGGAGCAGGAGGACCAGGGCTCCCTGAGCAAACCCCTCGAGGTGGGCGCTCCTCATCCTCTCTGAGTCGCAGAGAGGCACTCCCCTGCAAAGCCACCGGAGCCGCCGGCGCGTGGTCGCACTTCTGGGCAACCCTTCCAGCGAGCACGTTAGAAAAACGCGGGGCTGCCAAGCACTTGGCCGCAGTTGGGCAAATCCCTCCCTGGTGGGCTAGGGGAGAGAGAACGGCCCGCCGCCACCCCAACGAGAGCAGGGCTGGGTGGGCTCCGGCGGAGCAAGAGGGCTGACCGCCGTGCGGGACGGGAGGTGCGGGGCTGCTCCTAGGGACGAAGTCAATGTCCGCAGAGAGCTGATGGCCCCACAGGTTGAGGCTGTTGCACAGAGGAACAGATCCAGTAATCGCTAGGGCTATAATACCCTTATTTGTGCTCCAGCATGTGACACAATCCTCAAAATGTAGTAGCTCCGAGTTACCACCTCTTTATTACTTTCACGAGCTAATAGGTGAGGTGACTGTTACCTTCTGTACTTGAAGGAGGCTCAGAGAAGCAGACAGGTAACTCCATGCTGCTCGCTTTTAGGATGCGAAGGGCAGGGTAGGGAGAGTTAAACCAAAAAAACTAGGGACCGAGCGTGAAATTTGAGATAGTAATGACCTGCTTGACTCTTATGATTTTATTTTTTGTTATTGTTTTTAACTGCGGTTGCAAATATGTCAGAAAATCGAGGACCTCGTCTACCCGTGTGTGAGCTGCTTTGTTTTGTCCGAAGGGTGATTCGGTAACGGGCGCCTCCCGTTCCGTCACTCATTCGCAATGTCTCCTTAACGGTAGGGTTTTCAATGAAGTTTTTGTTGTCGCGCTTTAGAGAACGGAGCACGGGACGGAGCCGCAGCGTTCGTTTCCCCCGCGCGGGTCGGGGAGAGCCGGGAGCGGAGCGCTCCTTTCGCAGCCGCCGCGGCGGTGCCGGGAGAGGTGCGGTGTCTCTGGACTGAGATGTACCGGGCGTAGGAATGGATGCTAAACAAAGTGTCTCGTGTACAAACTGCTCCGAATATTTACAGGTAATTGTGAACGTCAGTTCCCCGCCGCGCTGACGGAGCGCTGAGGTTTCGGGACGATAGGCACCGTGCGGGGGCCCGGGCCGGGGGTGCCTGCGGCCGCTCGGAGGCTGCCCGGGAAAGGTCCCAGTGCCTCCCGCGGGGCCGGAAGGCTGAGCACGGCGGCCGTGGGGCAGCGAGCGGAACTGCCGTCCCGTTGCGTCTGAGATCATTTTGCTGCGTGGTTTCCAGCGGCGGTCCTTTCCGAACCCGAAATTCGTCACGGTCCCACCGCGAGCCCCGAGAGGGGAAAGAGACCCACGCGGTGTCTCTGTCTCGTTCCTCTCCTTGGCCGGGCAGCGCGGGGCGGCCGGTTCGGGGCACGGCCGGGAGCAGCCGTCGCGAGCGGGTACGGCGCCGTCGGGGGCCAAAGCCGGAACCATGCCACCTGCGCGGGGCCCGCGGGGCTGCGGGCAGTGCGGTGCGATGCGATGCGATGCCGTGCCGGCAGCCGGGATCGCGGCCTCTGGGGCCCACGGGCGGTCCCGCAGCCAGTGCCCCTTCGCAGAAGTGCCAGCCCTGGCTCCGAGAGCTCGTCGCAAATATCTGCGCGCAAGGGAAGGCAGCATCTTGAGGACACGGGAAAAGACCACGAGCTGCTTGCAGGCGGCGAGGCGGCGGGGTTTGCCTTTTCCTCCCCCGGGGCTCCGTATGCGTGCCCTCTGCAGTGCGCTGTTGCTGTCAGCACGGGGCTTGCGGAACCTCAAATGCTTGAGCGCTGCCCGTCGGGCCGTTGTGGGGTTTTGGACATGGACGGGGACCGGGATGGGGACAGAGAGAAGCCCGCCTCGCGGCGTGACCCGGGAGGCACCGAGCTGCCTCACCTTGCCGCACCTGCGAGGTGTTTGTGCTCTTGCGGGACAGTTGCCGCTCTTGTGTTTTAGGGTGAGTTTCCTCGATGTGTTCGGCGATATTCCCAGCCTTTACAGTTCAATAAAACCTCTGCTGTTTGTCTTCACTCGAAATCCCGCGCCGTGGCTGCCCCCTTTTCCCGGGCAGCCCCGCAGCCCTCCGCTATTTGCACAGAGAACCATAAAGCCGCAGCCCCAGCCCTGCAGCCCGGGCCCCAACAGCGGCAGGCTCTAGGGGCGGTGACACCGCACGGCTCCCGCAGCACCTCTTTGTGCCTCGCGGTGCGGGCAGGGAGCTGCGGGTTCCGAGTGCTCCGTGCCGTTTTACGCGAGCGGGCGGCGTGAGAGGAGTGGACTTGTTAGCACGGGTCGAAGTTGGGATTGAGAACACAGAGCGCGGTGAGGGACGTGGCGGGATTCGGGAAAGCTCCCGAGGCGACGGTGCCCGACGGGGCGGTTCCGGTCCCTCGAGCCGGAGCCGGCCGGGCAGATGGGCTCACACGTCGCTAATTGACCCAAATCGTTGCAATTACAGGGACGCGTGCCGCGGGCGCAAGCTCTCAGTGCTGTGTACTTGGAAAGCGGCCGCCGTCGCTCGCCCGCATCTCGGCGGCAGGCGGGCCGGTAGCTTCGGGGCCGGGGCAGCTCCCGTTCGTTCGTTCGTTCGTTCGTTCCCGGGGCTGGGCAGGGCGCCGCGCTCGCAACGAAGGCAGCGAAGCCCTCTCTTCGTTTCTGGCGGGGAGCGCTCGTTCAAAGAACAGCCGCAGGGCACGGGTCCGCGCTGCCCGCTCCCGACAGTTTTAAATACAGAAACAGATTTATTTTGGAAAACCCGTACAAAGGCGCAGAACCACGCACGTCGGCGAGGGTGAGAGGGTTGCTGAGCGGGCACACGGCGGAGGGGCCCGCGTGCGGCCACGTGCGTGCGGGGCGAGCCGCGACCGGGCGCGGGAAGAGGCGGGGGAGCGGCGGGGCTACGCTGTGCCCCGGCTGTGGGGCTGCCGGCAGTCTTCCTTGACGGTACGTGGCCCTTTCGCCGTGTTACCGGCGTTAGCGGCAGCGGCCAGTGACATCTCCGAAAGGAAGGATGAAAACGAGGGTGCGGTCTGCAGAGACATTATCCTTCCAAAGTCACTGAGCTGCAGCTCAGGATGCCTTAAAGCCGCTTCTGGTTTGGTTTGGTTTTTCTTTTCTAACAGACACAGTGCGAACCCGCAGTGTGAACCGAGCGGCGTTGCGAGCCGCGTGTCCGAACCCCGGAGCTCACGGGCTGCCGCTGCTCTCGGAACGCAGCGGCGCGCGAACGGGAAGCGGCGATGCGACGGCCCGCGGTGCCTGCCGGAGCCGGGGCTGCCCCCGCGGTGTGCTGCGGAACCCGTCCCGAGTCCAAGCGAGCCTTCGCCTCGGCTTCGCGGCCCGGCCCAGGGATGGCGGAGCCGCGGCGCAGCCCTGGCGGCGAGGCTCAGCGGCGGGGCTGCCGCCGAAGAGCCGAGCGAGAGCTCGGGGCCCATGTACAGCCTCGCCGGGATAACCTCGACGGCGGCGGGGCGGAGCGGCGCGGCGCGGCGCGACCGGGCCTAGGCAGCGTGGCACGGCGCAGCTCGGGAGGGGCGGCCGCTCCCGCAGCAGGTGCTGCTTGTGCTGCCCGGCCGCAACAAGGGGCCGCGGGCGGGAGGCAGCCGCGGGCGAGCGGAGCTGCGCCGGCGCCGGTGCCCGCGCGATGGCGCTGTGCGAAGGGGAAGGGAACGGCGCCGGGCCGGACCGAACCGAGCCGAGCCGAGCCGAGCCCAGCGGGGGCAACGGGACGGTACGGACACGGCCTCGGCCCCGGGAAGCGGCGCGGGGCTCGAGTCCCGGCTACCGAGAGGGGAGCCGGGAGCCCTCGCGGGCCGCAGCCTCCCGTCCCTGCCCAGACTACCCGGGGCCGTCCCGTCGCCTTCCCGCCGGCCGCCGCGGCCCGGGACCTCCGCGCTTCGAGGTAGCGCCCCGCAGGCCGGCGCTCCGAGCACAGCTGCACGGCGGCCGCTATGGTGCGGTGCCGAACCGCCGTCAGGCAGCGGCGCCCCCGGACGCCGTGGTCTACGGGAGGCGCGGGGAGGACGGGGAGATCTCGAGAGGCGAGAAAAGCGCCCGCGGACGGCGGTCCGGGCGTCCCGCTGCGGGCAGCGCGGGTGGCTGTCGGGAGGAGTCGCGCGGGGCGAGCGTGGGCCCGGCCCGGCCCGGTGGCGGCACTGCCTGCCGCCTCTGGAGCGGCGGCTAATGGAAACCAAACCTTGCCGAGGTGGTGGTTCTGTTCTTTTGTTTTGTGCAGATTTTTTTTTTTAGTCCGGAAACTTCGTAACGGGGAGCGCGGGGCTTGGGGAGCTGACACTACTCACGGCGCGGAGTGGGAGAGCAGAAAGCTCCCGCGCTGCAGTTCGCGTTAAAAGAGAAAAAGAGGTTATGGTTAGTAATCAAAAATCCACTTCTTATATCCAGATCAGGGGCAGACGAGAAAAGGCGACGGGAAATAATCGCCCCTTTTTTTTTTTTTTTTCCGGGGAAAATAATGGCAACGTGAAAGTCACGCACGGGAGAGGGAAAAAAAAAAAAAGCATTTGTAATTTGAAACAGAAAGAAAAAAATGTATTGGGAAAAACGTATCAAAGAAGGCAAACACCTCGTACTCTATAATCTATCTGAATTAATGTTAACGAAACGGGGTCTGCTGACCGGGACGCAGCGCTCAGTCCGGGTCCTCGCAGGTTCGATAACAAAACCCTTCACTTCCGTGTCCACGTTTTCAAAAGATCACCGCTGCCGGTGGCAAAGTTAAAGGAGAATTCGGCAGGGCCGCCCGGCGTGTAACCGCACGGACACGTACGGGGTGCGCCGGCACTGCGGGGCCCTGCGAGCGAGTGGCAAAGTGGGCAAAAACCAAAGGCCGCGTCAAGGTGCTGAGGGTTCGTTGCAAATAAAGCAATCGTCACATATATATTTAAGTGTATTTAATCGTATGTATTATTCAAATGCCCTTCTGACTAGTTTAATAATTTAGAATCGATAGTTTTCCTAAAAACTTTATGAAATATTTACACGCAATAAAACATTAATGGATTAACAAGGCAGCGAGCTCTGATCGGAGCTGTGCTGAAGTCCCGGGATCCGCACGGCTCTGCTGCTGGGAGAGATCCCCGACACCGTGTGAATGGAGATCCTCCGACGGCGACGTTTATAAAATCGCTCATTAATGGGCTTGGATTGAGTCCCTCCATCCATCCACATCATCAGATATAATAATAGTAACGAATCAGACAGGGAGATCCTGGCTAAACCGTTGGCATTTTTTTTTCCAGAAGTGTCGAAGTCCCAAATCCCCAATTCCGCCAACTTTGCGGCCATTGATCCGCGGGAGTCCGGAGTTCGACATCAAAGGTAAGAACAGAACGTTCTGCGATTATTCGATACTCAGGGAAAACGTGACTTCCCCGTGCGCCCCGCGGCACCGCGGGCCGAGATCGAAAAAAAAAACCCAAACAAAAAGGGGTGGGGGTAGCTCGGGTTCTCGGGTTTTTCAAAAAGAAAAGCGGCACTTCTCCCAACTACGGGGCTGCTTCGCGAAGGGGGAGGATGGGCCCCGCAGGATGCCGAGTCCCGCTCCCGCAGCTTCGCTCCATCCCGGCCTGGGGCAGCGACACTGCGGCGGTGCCCTGCCCTGCCCTGCCCTGCCCGGGGGGGACAGCCGCGAGTGCTCCAACCGCGGTGGCGGAGCCGCTTTTCGGGGCTGGGGTCGAGTCGCGGGGCCGAGCGGTGTGTCTTACCCTGCCGCGGTCCGCCGCTTCTGTGGCATCACTCCCGGCACGGCACCGCACCGGGACAACTGAGCGCTCACCGGGGCCGTCCCCACCGCTCGGAGCCGAGCCCGGGGCAGCACGGCGGGGGTCCTCTGGTGCTGATTTTTTTCCCCACCTCCCGCAGCCCCCTCTCTTTTTTTTTTTTTTTTTTCTTTTTTTTTTGACCCTCCGGCGCCACCGTAAAAGGCGCAGCTCTTAAGGGGGCTCGGCGGGGAGGGCGGCGTGGCGGGCGGCGCTCGCCAAGCAAAGAGCGGAGCGGCGGACGGGTGGGGGAAAAAGTCAGCTGGCACCGGAGCTGTCCGCCGCTTTTCTCCCCCGGCCGTCCGCCCAAGCCCACCGGCGGCAAGTTCCCCGCTCCACCTTAACGCGGTGCTCGTTCCTCCGGTGGCGGGCGGAGAGAGCTCGGGGCGCGGGGCTTCGGCGGCCCCGGGCCGGGCAGGGGGCGCTGCGAGTCCTCGGGGCGCGCCTGCGGGCACGGCCCCGCCGGGCAGCGCCGCACCTTGCACTGGGCACGCACCGCGCCCCGCCGCAGCCCCGCCCGCTCATCCCCGCGCGTCTTGCGCTGCCCGCGGTTCCGCTGTTCAATAATTCAGCGGCGGCAGCAGCCGCTCCCGGCCGCCTCTCACCTCCTACCGGCCCCGCCATCAATTATTCAGGGCTCGCTCGGTAACCGCCTGCAGCCGGGCGCCGGCGGGGCCCTACGTGCGCCGGGCCACCCTCTCCCGGCCCCTGGCTCCGGGCAGAGGGGCGGCGGAGGCTGCGTGGGACCGAGCGTGCGCTGGGGCTGGATGCCGGTGGCGGCTTCGTTCCTGCCCGGTCGGTCCCCGCTCCTCAACTCCGGCTTATCCTCTCTCTCTCTTTCTCTCTCTCTCTCTCTCTCTCTCTCTCTTTTTTTTTCTTTCCTCTTTCCCCCTCTTTCTTCTCCCGACTCCTCCTCCACCCCTGCCCCTCGGCCCTCTCCCCGCCCCGCTGCCCGGTCCCTGCGCCCTCCTGCCCCGCTCGCCTCCCGGCACCCCATCCTGCCGCTCTGCCTTTTCCCCGCTCCCTCCTTCCCCCTGCCCGGCTCCGCTCCGTTCGCTGTCCCCGCGCGCGCCGCTCCATGCCCAGGCGCTCCGCTCCCCGCCAGGTGGGTCTCTGCCTCCCACCGGCGGCCGCGTCGCCGCCCGGGCCCGAGCGATCCCCGCGGCGCGGTTTTTGCGGGGGGGCGGGCAGGGGGAGGGCTGTGGGGGCGAGGCGGGGTGGCGGTGTTTGGGATGCACAGCCCTGGGACGGCCGCGCCGCGCACACACACGGGCAGGCACACGCACACGCGCGCACACGCACCAAATCCGAACGCGAGGACAGCCCCGAGCGGGACTCGCTTCGCCTCGATGATTCAACGCCGCCGATAATCGCTCCTCCGCTCGCCGCGGCGAGTTCCCTCCCGCCGCTGCCGTCGCCGGCAGAGGAGGGAGAGATTGAAAGTGACACCGCGAGGTCGCCGCTTCCCGCGCCGCTCGGGAGCGGCTCTGCGGGGCGCCGCGCGCCTTCTGCCCCCGACACGCGCTGCGCCCAAAGCGGGCGCGGATCCGCCTCTTTCAGCCCTCCGCTTCGCACCGCGGCGGCAGCCCCGCGCCTCCCCGCCCCGCGCCCCCGCCCGCTCCGCTCCTTTCCGTCCGCCGCCCGGGACCCACCGGGAGGGGGCTCCGGCCCCGCAGCCTGGGGCGAGGGCGAGGAGGGGGCTAGGGGTGGGGGGAGAGGGAGAAGGGAAGAAAGCGGCGTACGTGGAGGAACCGAGAAAACTTTCCACCCTGGATTCTCTACTTTTGATCCATGGACAGAACCCAACTCAGCCAACTTACAGCCAGGCTCTAAGCAGTAAGTACGGCGGCGGCTCCCGGCGGTCCGCGGCGGGCGGCGAGGGGAAGGGGGGGTGGGGGCTACTTCTCCCCTCCCCTGCTCCGCGGCACCTGCCCGAGCGGGCTGCCCGGAGCCCGCCCGGCCCCGTCCCGCCGGGAGCCGCAGGGTCCCGGGTGGAGGCGGCGGCTGAAGCCCCCTCGTTTCTTTCGCCCTAGGTCCGTGCTCCTTCTACTGCGACCTGCCAGCGGGAGCCGCGTCCCCGAGCATGGAGCGGAGGAGCGAGAGCCCCTGTCTGCGGGACAGCCCCGACAGAGGCAGCGGCAGCCCCGATGTCAAAGGCCCCCCCCCCGGGAAGGTGGCCAGGCTGGAGCAGAACGGCAGCCCCATGGGCACACGCGGGAGGCCCAACGGCGCCGTCACCAAGCCCGTGGGAGGTATAACCGTGCTGCGCAGCGCGGGAGTGCGGGCGGTCCTGCGGGAAAGCCTCGGCGCGGCCGCGCAGCGCCTGGCTCCGCTTCGAGCCCCGGGAAGCAGCGGCCGGGCCCGAGCGGGGCGGGAGGCTCCGAGAGCGGCTCTGCGCGACGGGCACGCGGCGCTCGCGGCCGGGAGAGCCCTGGTGCTGCCGGCAGCGCTCGGCGGAGTGGAAGGGGGACAGGGACGCACGTGCGAGGGTCGGATCTGACAGCAAAACTCTTAGTTCTGCAGCGATCCCGCAGTTTTCTGCGGTGCCTAACTTTCATACTTTGCTGTCTCGCCGCTGGTCGATTTCGCGTTCGGAGCGCGCTTAGGGCAAGTCTGAGTAACACACGTGGTTGCTATGCTTTCTTTTTTTCCAAGCAGCCAAACTCTCTAAAATGCCCCCTTTCCCGGACGACCTCTGATGCCGATTTAATCCGGCGTAGCCTTGTTTGGAAAATCGTATTGAAAAGTCACGAAATTAGCTGTGTGTCCACTCGTAGCTTTACCTTTCTTCTAAAGCTTCTCTCCGTATTTGTATTTAAAACCGTGCGGAGAGGGAATACACAAACGCGGTTGTTTATACACAAAGAGTTTGTGTAAATGGCATTGTGAGAGATACTTTGTGCTGGCCGTCACATGACTCCCTGCTACGTGAGATTTATTTAGCGATTTTCCATTAGATGCTGATTTAGACCTCTTTGGCTCAATAGGCGATCTAATTGCTGAGGTTTGCTAAGGGGCTGCAGATCTTATTTTCTTTTATTTTAGAAAAGTAGGACTCATTTCTGTACCTAATGAAGGGTAAGAGATCTCTCTGGTTTTCTCTCTTTCTTGGATCACTGTGTGTCTGCTTTTAAACCTCTTAACTATTTTCTTCTAACCTACGAATTGATGGTAAAATAATTACTGAATAGTTATAAAAATCAACGAGTTAATCGTATCCAAAATGCTGAAGTAGTAACGTGTGGAGTTTTGGATGCTTTTTGGGAGACAGAGGAGTCACTGCTACTGGATTTTCCAGGGAATTTTAGAGCTGAATCTTTTTGCTCGTGGGCCTTATTGAAGTACACTTTCAAGGAATGTTTTTAAATGTTTTGGAATACATGTGCCACTTTCTAATTGCTGCTGTGTTCGCTAAGAAATTCTTAGGGTTTTGAGATGATATTGGTGGCTCAGATCGAATCTGGCCTGTTGGCTTAGGGAAGATTTCTCACACGACAAAGACTCATTTCCTAAAGCAAACTTTTAAGAGCTTGCATTTTCATTCATTACTCTTTGGCTCGTTTCTAATGTTGATTTAGAGTGGAGCGTGCAAGTGTGGGTCGGTAGGTAAGGCATGAGAAAATGTTTTTCCTCACTGGTGTATTTTAAACAGTCGGAATCCCTTTAGTTTTAAGCAATTCATAATAAAGTTTATTCATTACTCTGTATTGATACTGAAAGCAAGAAGAAAATTATTCCTGTCTGAATACTTACCTAGGTTCTATAATACTCAATACTAAATTAGTTAAGGCAGATTTCTTTAATAAGATAATGGTGCTGTTTAAAATTGATTTCATTTTTTTTTCCTCTCCTGGAAATGCTCTCAGGATAAATCGACATAGCTAATTTCCAGATATTTTTCCTCTGCTCTTTTTCAAGTTTGATCTCTAAGAACCCGTGTGACCAGGCAGTCTCTTTCTGGATGCATGTCACACTGCTTCAGTGTGTCTGGAAGCCTGCATCTTTGCAGCGAATGCTGCGGCATTCATAATTCTGTTTTCCTGTTGAATTGTGAAATGCAGCTGTAGACATTAGCAGAAGGACTTTTAATCTGCTGACAAATTAGTATAAAACTTCAAACAAATATTGATAAAGGCTGTTTTAGTGCTGTTTCTGGTTTTGATAAAAAGAGAACTACTGAAGGATGTAGTGAAATGACATCCAGGGCTTTGATTGTCAGTCTTTCAGTTTCTTCTTACATTTCAGTCTCAAAATAGGTGCTAAAATTAATGGAATGTGAACTTCAGGGGAAAAAAATGGGAAATGCTTTACTGAAGCTAGAGACCATTTTTGTTTGGATTTTATTTTTTGTTTTATTCTGTAAAGTGTATCTAAAGATTTTGAAAGCAAAGACAGATACTAACAGTTCTTTTGGGCCTTGGATATATGTAAATGCTGGTGCTCCTTCCTCCCTGTCATGTGTTCTGTTGGCCTGATACTGTGTGTTTCTGAGCAAAATCCCTGAGAACAGAAAAATAAGCTCTGACTGGTGCTCTGATGAGAACAATGACCTTTGGTAACAAGTTTTATAGTCCCAGTTATGTTTGCTACCATTTTTTTTTACAGGGACTTCCTTAGAAATAGGGAAATATTATATTGCTGAAGGTATTTGTATCTTTTCCTTGAGGTTTATGAGTGGAGAAGCGTATAGAAATCAGCTTTTGCAGTGCAGGCAGAAGAGCAGTTGTTCTCATGAAAAATTTTGTCTTTATGACTCTGCTTTTTTTTTTCCTGTTCCTAAACTGAAGGTACTTAATTCAGAGGCCATTACACAGCTGTAATAAACTAGCAAAGGTCAGAAAAAAGATAAATGGGCTCTTAAAGGCTACGGTTAATGGGGGCTTTAGAAGTTGTGGTTACAATATTGTTAGTGTCAGTCCAACGTGTTAGAGTCCAGTTCTTGTTTGCCCTGACTAGCCCAGTGCTCTGTAAAACGTTTCAGCAGTTATCCAGCTTGTCTGTTCTATAACTCGCATTCAAGAGAGCGCAAGTGCTCAGTTGCTCAGGAGAGGCAGATTTATTAAGGTCCCTGGGAAGACAACAACAACAAAAGGCTAATATTGCTTTAAAAAACATATGAAGCCTGGGAGAGAGTTTCGAGTAAGTAAGAGCACCGTGGTGTTGACAGCTTTATGTCTCTGTTGGGTAACATTCACTTACTAGAATTGGCGTGTCCTTGCAGTTAGTAATTCACTCCATAAGGACTTATGGAAAAAAAAATCATTAATGGCTAAGAAACTTATATTTGCGAAATTGTTGACCACAATTCACAAACCTGTTTGTGTGTAAGTGGATGTGCACGCGCGTTGATGCGTGTTTGTTAGGAAGAGCCTAGAAAATGAGACTCTGCAGCCTGTGAGCACAACTTACAGTGCCAGGGTAAGGGCAGAGCTGGTATGAAATTTGGTTTGCTGAAGTACAAACGCAGAACCAACATACTGCCAAGGAATGTGTCCAGGTTTGGGGTAGGAAATGAGTGCAAAAAAATTGTTGTTTAGATTATTTTGATGCAGGTTGATAGTAATACACTGTGATTCACTTAACTGCTACAGTGCGTGATTTAATTTACAAAATATTACTGGAGAAAAGACTCGCAGACAATTCAGACTAAGTGTTGTGATTGGGATGTTTCTCTGCGGCACGATTCCCGTGCGTATGTGGAATTGGGTGCATGGGTGGGACGGATGGCGACTCTCGCTGAGGTAAGCCCCTGGAGGTTCTGCTGTGTCAGAGCTATGTCCACTCAGGTACAGCGAGAAAGCCGTTCCGATACCTTTCTGTATCAGAAAGGAACAGAAAGTACTTCTGTAACAGAAGTGCCGACCAATGATGGTTAACGAGTTGTTTGTCAAAATCCATTCTATTTCTGCAAAAATGTCATAGGATCTTTGCTGTATTCTATATCTCTTACACGGATTTAACATACTTTAATGGAGTGCAAAACTCACTTATGTGTGGCTGGAAGAGTAGAGCTTGCTCAGCTCTGCTGTTCTGCACTAAGCAGTCAGGTGGCATTAAGCTCTCAATGGGATCCTGAATGGAGCAAGGAAGCAAGTTCCAGTTGTCCTTACAAATGGAGCAAAGGGGTAGGTTAAGTTTCAGATGGTCTTCCTACCTAGATGAGGGATATCTCCTTGCTGACAGAAGGAAGCATGTAGCTACTTGGAGAATTGAATGCTAAGAGATAACAGAAGCGTGAGAGCTGCAGATCCTTGTTAGTTCTGAAATCAGCAGTGTGAGACTGTATTTTCTGTTGCAGAATAGTTGGAAAATGTTGCCTTTTGTTTCAGTATGATTCATTAGGAGTTAAGAGGAAATGTAAATGCGTTTCTAATATGTAACAAGGGAGAGACTTTTAGTTTAATGTGTAGCTTAAGAAAAGCAAGGCAGTGATTTCTTTTCAATGACTGATGCTGAGAAATGGATTTCTGATCTTCTTGCCGATCTCTCCCTCCTTTTCCAATCAGCTTATGTCGCATAAACAGAACAAACAGAACAGTCACTCTGGGAGAGTCATGTAGTGTATCAGCTGTATTTCTGCTGAGGTAGAAAAATAGCCTCTCTTTATGTGTTTTCAGTAGTTGGCCTGTTATTAAAATAAAGACACGGTCGGTTAAAGTATATGTGCAATTGAACATACACATTAAACAGAATATAGGGTATCCACCCATTCGGTGACCTAGGCATAATTTGACGTTTAGAGTAATTTTGGAACTCTAAGTTGCATCTGCAGAAAGCCACTGGCAATTTTGAATTCAAGATTTAAGATTAGCTGTAGCAAGATTGTATTTTTTCCCACAACAGTTCCTAAGTATTTAGCGTCATCTCCCTGCTTCCTCTCCACCCCAGGCATGGCCACATCAGTTAGCTAGATGCATTGTCCTTGTCATGAGCCAAAGGAAAGAAAAAACAACTATCTTTGAAGAAGTCACCATTAGTTTTTTCTTCCCTCCCTGTGTAAGTCAGGTCCTGCCTTTCCTTTGTGTCCCTGGGATAGTCAGAGTAGATTCTTTGTCAATTATTTATAGGGCACTTGTTTGAAAACTCTGGCCAGAGTGATTCTGTCAGTGACTGCCCAGGATTCTCTTTCTGCCTGAGGAAGATGGCAAAATTATACAAGAATCTACCAAGACTCCAGTGAGGAAACATACTTTTGAGAAATTAAGTTGCGATATCTTTTTCTCTCAGAATTTATACTAAGTAGTAGAACATCAAAGGAAGAAAAGCAGTTTTAAACTTTTATTGTTATAAATAAATGCTTACAGGTGAAGCTTAGGGATTCCTTTCCTTTCCTAAATACTGGAATTTTGGATGCCTTTATGTTCTATTTATTTATTTTTTTTCTTTCACTGCACTGAATATTTTGTCTAGATTAAAAATCGAAAAAGCCCAGAATCGTGTAATTGTAATCAAATCTTCATTTCAACAGACTGCAGTCACCCTTGCAGTTTCTAGCTTGTAGTACAGGCTTTCAGATGATACCAGGTCATACCTTAAAATATCTTAAAAAGTGTTTGTGTTTAATGCTTCTCATGGAAATGCTAACCTGAATAGTTATATGGTTACTTTTCATTATTGCTGTTTTCCTTAAAGCTGCCTGGAATGGGGAGTAAAGAGGCCACAATAGAGATATGGAGCTGAAGTAAGCTGCTTGAACCAGTCAGATTTTTGTCACTCGCAGGGGCACAGAAGGTGGTAATACGATGGCATCCACGGTGGTGAGAGCTGAGGACAGCTTTACTGCAGGCATGTATTTATATTCACCAAACAGATGTGTGACCTGTTTAGGAAAACTCTTTTTTTTTTTGTGTGTGTGTGATTGAGCGGTCCTCAACCCGCTTTTAAGTTCTATTTTTAAACTTCTTAAAATAACTGCAAATCTGTAAATCTTAGGAAGATTTTTTTTTCTGAATCCCAAATTGCAAAGCATAGATAAGTTAGGCCTTTAATTACCGTCCGTCATCGTAATCTAGTTAAATTAGTAAGTACTGCTGTGTTTTAGGATTAAAGGGCCAGTTGTCCAAGGTATGAAGCATTACTGACTCCCTTTGAATTAACAGGTCAGGATTTGTTCAAGGTAACCCGTGCCTGCTGCTGGCTCTGGTGCTGCTGACCCAGTGTAGGCTTCCTGGAAGCACACGGGGTTTCATGCCATTCCAGCATGCCAAACGAGGGATCGGGGCCCCATCTACCTCTGGAAAATTGTCCTGTGGTAATTGCTTCCTCCTGTATCAAGTGTGCTGGGTCATGGATGTTGATCCGCATGGTGACATGTGTCACTAGCACAGGTTTAAGGAGCAGGTACAACAAACAAAAGGCACCTGAGCAGCTGATGGCTTTTGAGAAATATTTCCTAGCCTCTAGCCATACTAAGCAAAAATTGCCCCAACAAGCTTAGTACTTGCTGCAGAACACTCATCAACGACATACCTGCTCTTTGGTTGCATACAAATCAGGTAAAATTGAGGAGTGGTATGGAGCACAGAAAACATGCTTTGTCATTTAATTCGGGAGGAACCATTAGCCCATCTCTGTGAGGTTGTTGTGGCCATTCACAGCGAATTGACAGCTTTAATGTGTGCTGTGCTCTCTGCCAGCCTGTGATGCTGTCGATGCTGTTGCAGTTGGACCATTAAGATTGTTTTGTTTCTGAATTCCACGTACAGGAGCATGTGTTGCAGCTGTTATGTGTACTTTGTCTCCCACCTTCATTTGCTTTGATCCAAGTGTTAGTGTGGGGAAAAGATATCATTCTGTATTTCCAAGTTTATTGCTTTTGTTTTATGTTTCAAAAAATGTAAACTAATATTATAATTATTTTTGTTGTTATTTTTTCCTTTTAAATACCTGTACAAGCTCTGCTGATAGAACCTGAAGATTTAAAAATATACCAAGATTTCAGCATTCCACAGTTAGCAGTTATTTATATTCAAGGCTGCTGACATTGTGAAACCCTTATAAACAATATTTGAAAGGTTTTTTTTTTTTTAATGTAATTCTTACTCTGATTTTTAAAGATGTGAACACTGATGTTGCTAATGTCAGAGGACTTATTTAAAACCTTTCAGGAGTCTTTTCTGCTTGGAATAAGACCACAAATAATTAACAGAGTTGCTTAAAAGGCTGAGCAAGGGCCCTGCATTGCTAATACTGTAATCCTATTGCCAAGGCAGAGACTGTGTGTCTGAGCTGAAGATATGTTTTAAATTCTCTATCAAATGCTAAATGCAGAGATGGTAGGAGAAAAGATAGGACTGTTATAATTTGTAGTAGCTTTATAGCTAAGGGGACAGGAGGAACTTGAGAAAAGAATCAGGTAGTTCTAAATAAGAGTTTAAGGATATGACTTGTTTTCTATGTACAACATTTCCTGCCTGATAGTTTAAACCTTGTCAGTAATTTTGCTTTACCCGATGTCCTTGTATCAGACGGGCATGCAATATTAAGCAGATGGGCATGCAATATTAAGCAGTTTATCTGTGTATTGTTAGTAGCAATGCCAGCAAGGTAAAAAGGCTCAAAAAAAGCTTAATGAAAATAACCTGTCAGACTGCTTTATATGAAACTGAGGCATCTCGTGAAATAACCGTACACCCACTGCGTTTCCATAGCTCGGGAGGAATGTCTCCCACTGAAATACGCTCCCTTCTTATGTATTTCTCAAAGACACACAGTGAGGTGGAAAGATGCTGTTGACAGTGTACGTTTTCAAAAGTGCAGAGTCTGTCAAGAAATGTCCAGTGAGGGAGCGTTTCTTGTATCTGAACCATGGTTTGTATCAATGCATACAGCCGCAGGGTTACCTTGTTTCTGTCTTTTTACGCTGTCCTATTTCAACTCGTATTTTGTTGAGTCTCCTCAGGGTTAGTCTGCCTTTACTTATGTATCCCTCGTACTTAACTTTCTAGAAGTTGCTGACTTCGTGTACACTTGGACTGAAACTTCAGATAAGTGAGGAAACTGAAATATAACTATTTACCATCCTAGTAACCTCTACTCAGAAGGAGTGTTTTGTCATAAATTTTGCTGACAGACACATACTGGAAATGAGGCTCGTCATTTTCAAAACTATAACCAAGCTATTTTTCCAGAGTAATATAAATTCATATTTTGAGCATATTTTGGTTTATATGCGTTTCCATTATTTATATATTAAAATTAGATGTGCACAATTTCCAATCTTATTATTTTGAGTGGTTATTAAGAAATGTAGTTATAAATTATGAGTTATACAATACTTCAGAGTAAAAGGTGATTTTCATAATGTCTTTTCCCAACTTACAAATAACTTTTTTGCCATAATACAAACATGCTAGCAGAACAACATGATAGATGTCTCTTTAAGTATCGTAGTAAAAGAAAATGACTTGTATTCTGGGGCTGTGGATAGTTTATGTTGTTTTGGACCCATTTCCCAAGCAGTGATCGAAAACAGATTACAATAACAATTATACAGTCAGAAGATGCAATATCCATTTCTGCTTTAATTGAGTGAAAGAATAATAAAAACATCATTAAGAAAAATGAGGTGGACCTGTCATACACTCTACCAATTTTTAGACTTGGAGAAAATGCAGAGTAACAGAAGTATGGGCTTTTTTTTTTTTTTTCTCTTTTTTTAAGATGAGTTTGTAGCTCAAGCTCTGGCTGGTAGACTTCATGCAAGCTGCTGTGAGCGA
Source organism: Cyrtonyx montezumae (assembly GCF_038088225.1). Taxonomy (NCBI): domain Eukaryota; kingdom Metazoa; phylum Chordata; class Aves; order Galliformes; family Odontophoridae; genus Cyrtonyx; species Cyrtonyx montezumae. The sequence continues at coordinate 10,383,692 of NW_027072078.1, read as the reverse complement.
GGGTGCAGTAAGTAGGCTTGCTAATTGACTGCTTTCCTTGGACATTATCTGAGAGCTTGGGTTTGGCTTAACAAAGGTAATGCTTCAGTCATTGCTTTGAGCCTTACTAATTATATGAATATTGTCATGGTATCATACTGCCCTGCCAAATAGATGGGCTCAGAGAGTGCCATGAAGAGGACGAGAGTAGTAAAAAGGCTTCTCCTTCAGAATAAAGTACTGTGCTGCTTTGTGGAGAAAAGAGAATCTGCAGGTTTGATTGTTTGTTTGTTTTTCCTGTAGGTGCTTTTATTCTTTTTTTCTTCCCTCAGCTAATTGTGGACCTGGTTTCCGATAGAAGTACTGGGTCTCTTAAACCATCACCAGCTGAGACAGGTTCTTGGGTGACCCTTTGGCTACCCCAGTGTCTCAGGCTGCAGCCACACACAAGTTTAGACCCTGTGCCAGGCAGCATGTGCAGCTGTGCTGCTCTTGAGATAGGACCCCCAGGTAGTTGAAGGCCCAAGGCTTAGGGAACCTGGCTCACTGTTTTCTACAAAGCTGAATGCTAGAGCTGTGAGCCCAGTGTCCATTCAGCTGTACTATGTGTGGAAATAGATCCTCACTGAAGCAACCTTTCCTGCACTCGTGCTCCATGCAACTTTGTAAATCAGCATTTGGAGTGGCATCCGGAAGTGATCTGGGAGCCAACTCAGCCTTTGGAGAGCAGATGTAATCTGCTCCCTTTGGCTGACACCTCCAAGCAAGCACTTGTGTTTGCACCAGCAGGAGTATCTGGTTCTCTGGTGTAGCTTAGCATACACAGTGTTGTAGGAATTTAGCCTGCTGAGCCCAAAAAGCTTGGATTGCTGGTTCTCAGCCAGTGAACCCACACATGGTAGATTGGCCTCACCAGGTCCTTTGCATTTCCTTCCCAAAATACAGCTTACTGGCTGAATAGAGTAACTGTACTGCGTACTTGAGCAAGGGGTAAATCTGTTGACTCCCATTCCTTGGCCTCATGACTTGTTGGTGAAGATGTTATAGCTTTTAAAATCTGTTATACTGGCAGATAAAAGTAAATATTCCTAAAAGGAGAATCTTTTAGAGAAAGAGTTGTCAAATGTGTGGTATCTTATTTGTGAAAACCTGGAGTGTTTCCCCCACAGCCCATTATTTTCACTTCTTGAAGAAGAAAGAATGTGGGGATGCCACTCAAAAAAGTTCTCTCCACAGGACTGTGGGATGTGGACAATGAAGTTACAATTTAAGGCTGAGCCTCAGATTCTGTTTTTGCTCCATGGTATGCAGTATGAACCCGACCATATGTGCAGGCTCAAGGAATACATGCGGCATGCTGAGCAGGGAAAGGGGAGGTGGTGGAGGGTGCTATTTGCTTCCCAGAGCAGGAAATGGTAGTGTGGCTCCATTCACTCTCCCTCTGAAGATCTGATGGAGGCTTCTGAGGTCCCCTTGTACCAAACAACCATCACCTAGTAGCGATGTTGCTATTGCATTAGCTGAACCCTTGCTGAAAGAAGAGCAGGATGAGGGGCTCTGTCAGTAACCACTGAGTTTGGTGGCAGTTATTCTTAGTGTGTAATGTGGTTTATCTACCTTCTGCATTCTTCTGACTTTTGTCCATAAACAGTTCTGCTGTATATAGCTTTAAAATGAGCTATTGGTGTCTAAAAGACATGAGAGAATGAGGCAACGATTACAGATCCACTGATCTTGTCTTACAGCAGAAGCAGCCTGTAATAGACTTCAGGAGGGAGATGTAGCTGCAGTAAGCTATTTGTCTGGTAACATGAAAGAGAATGATACTATTTCTTCTTGCGAGGGGTGGTTCACAGAGGAATGGATGTGAAGGGGAAAAGAGCTTGCTAGTCAGTCCCAATGGAGATCCCACAGCAGGCCTGAGCGTGCTGCAAAGCTCTTCTCCAGAAATAAAACCTCAAACCAGCTCCAAATGCTTTTCTGTTACATTCCAGGGGACTTATCCTGGTACCAGGAGACTAGTTAATAGAACCTTCATTAAAATGCTTTTGCTTAAAGATGTTTTTTTTTTTTTTTTTAATTTTGCTTTAAAAATTATATAATATGGTGGCATCTGCTAGCACCACCAGTTAAGGGCTTATTAGTGGTTTCAGTTTTCAGGGTTTTAAAATGTTGGTCATTAAAATTAATTCTGGGTGGAACTTGGCTTGGAAAGTCTTATCCCCCTTGACTTTCTGTTTTGTTTTGTTTTGTTTTTTTTTAACATAGTTGAGAGAAAAACAAGAAAAAGGAGTCCCCAAACAAAGCAAAAAACAAACAAACAAAAAACAAAAACAAAAACCCTAAACTTGTCTTGAAGGTGCGTAAACCAAAACCTAAAACTTATAGAAAATTAATGGCTTAAGATGACTTTAAAAAAAGAAAAAAAAAAGCCAACTTAATTTGAAAAGGTTTCCTTCACTGGTTTTGAGTGAAATCAGTGCATTTTCCATTAGTTCATATTATAAATTATTGCTGCAGGGTATTTTTTCTTATTTTAAGTGGGAGACACATAGAAACAACTGAGCTGTTTTATTTAGGAAAAATGTAGCACTAGTGTCTTTGCCTTCGCCTTTCAGTGTGAATTAGAAATACAGTGCATGGTTCTTGGTGTGCAGACAGGCCTGGTGCTGGCACAAGCACTTTTGTTAGTGTTGGGGCTGGCTGGCAGGAACTTTCAGCTAGAACTATGGGACGGTTGCCTGTGCCTTCTTCTGTCTAGAGCTCCTGTAAAACAGTGTTTTGATGTCTGCATTCTCCTTCGCTGCTCATTTTGGTGGCCGAGCGGAGGGCTGGCGGTGCTTTGTTCTCTTTAACTGCTCTGCCTCCTGACTGCCCTGCTGCAGCCTTGCCCGGCTTAACCGGGCTGCATCAGAGAGACTGTGCGCAAAGCTCAAGCAGCCGCTCTCCTTCGCTTAGACCTAAGCAGGCTGCGGGTCAGGGCCAGCGCTGAGTTACTGTAACTAGTTCAGCCGAGGCAGGTAGCTGTCAGGAGCAGCTGAGCCACTGTTGCTAGCAAAGGGCCTCATCTCCCCTGAGTACCCATTCTGTTCTGTCCCAGGCACACAGCCGGAGAGGCTGTGCTAGAGGTAAATATTCCATATCCTCCGTATCCCTCTTTATTTCTCTTTTCTCATTAGTCTAACACATGCTCTCAATACTGTTTTTTTTTTTGTTTGTTTTTTTTTTTTTTTTTTTTTTTTAGAAATTTGAGTATTATCAAATCAACTTACCAGTTTCATAATATGTTTCTGTGGTGGGAGAGTGGCTTGGAATATTTTGTGTTAAACAGTAAAGCTGTTATTTCAGCTTGGAGTAGGATTCTTTGGCTAGTTAAGCTGTCAGAAGCAGGGGACATCTGCAGAGATGTTGGTGACTTCTTTATAAAATTTCCTGAGAGCTGGGGTAGTTGTGATGGTTGGGTGACTGAAGCCACAGAAAGGACTGGAAGCTGAAGAAGGATGTAAATAATATCTTGTGGTTTGCATTCACCATTGGTTAAAATATAATATGTAGAAATGCATTTCCTGCCTACAGATTTATTGAATATTTAAAGCCAGAAAAAATAACAGAGGAGGAGGAGAAAGATATTGTCCTTAGTTTATTTCCTCTGTCCCTCTTCAGGAGAAAAATTCTACAATGTAATATTATTTAACATGATTTTTTTATTTGTTTGTTTCTTTGATAAACATTGTATTAAAATCATCTGTGGACTGAGTTCTTCCTTACCAAATTGCATCCTGGAACAAATTATTTGCAACAGACTTATAAACCCTCAAAGAGTAGGAGTTTAACAGCATCACATTACTGTTTGTGTACAAAATCAGATATCTCGTGTTTTGTCTAGAACACGCTGGAGAGCAGAGGATTAGTGAAAAGTAAGGTTCTTTTCTCTAAACAAAACTCTTTCTTATTATAATGAGATGCTTGGCACTTTTTTTGTTTTGTTTTGTATAGGAATATACATCTGTGAAGATGCTGGTGCAGTCTCTGGTATTTGACATACAGGTTTCCCACTGGCCTGCTCAGTGTGCTCTTCCTGTGTTTCCAAGTGGTTAGTGACAATCAACTGCAAAGTAACTCCTCCAGTCCCCCGTAAGAAAGATTTACAGTGGAAGAATTCCCAGCCTCACAATGACACTGTTGTAAGCTGGTGCTTGATACGTAGAAGGCTGAAATATGGTCCATTTACCCAAACCAAATTTATTGTAATTGAAGTGCCAATAGCATATATTTTGTCCAAGTTTCGTCCAAGTTATTTTATATCTAAAAATTACGGAGTAGCTTGAAAGTGAGCCTTAATGGACGTGACTGACCCTCTTGTGAGCTCCATCTCATCTACCTTTTTGCTGAACTGCATGGACACAGGCTGTGTGCAAGATCTGCTTCAAGCCTGATCCTTCTCAAGTGTGAACATTCATATGTGCATGTGGGAATGGCACAGACGTGCCTACTCAGCCTGTCATTGTGCGTCCTGTATCTGCAGGCCTTATTTGGATTCTGCAGGATTTTCTGGGTTAGATCTCACGTTGCCACCAGCTAGAGCTGTGCTGTGATTTAAATAAAAGTGGTGTTGAGATCAGAACAACATAACTGCTTTTTCAAGTACTTTTTGGTTTCCTTTCTCTAAGGAAAAAAAGAATTAAAAAGGAATGCATTTGATCTTTTCTCATTATAACTTTTTCTTCTCTCATTATATGTTTGTTCATCTAGTGAAACCTTGAATACATACCTCCTATTTTTTTGATATAGACACTAGATTTTCATCTGTGTAAACTTGCAGACGCTGATCCCTGTTTTGAAGAAGGGCACCCTGAAGCTTCCTTGTTTTTCTTTTTTCTTTTTTTTTTGGTGATGGTGCTCAGTTTTTCAGAATAGAAGTAGTAATATTGGAAATATTTATGTTGTATTGGATGTGGGGTGGACATTCTTCACACAGAAATGGAGGTATTTCTGAATAACCAAAAGCTGTCAAACTCACCTGTTCTCTGCCTTTTCTATTAGAGGGGCAGGATGGTGGGAGAAGAACTGCCAGGGCTTTCCTGCATCGGGTGGATACCGATTTCTCTCTTTAAAGCAGCTTTCTCAATTTAGGTTCATTTTTCAAATTTGTTTAAAAGAAAGGGAAAGGGAGCTGTGTACCGAATCAGTATATTTAAGGTCAGCTGTATAACAGTGCAAACAGATATAAATAAATGGACTGTTTTCCCGCCTCTGCCTTTGCTGAATTAAGTGTTCTCGCATGAAGAAAAAACAGTAGCAGATTAAGTTAGGGGACTTCTATAGTTTGATTGCTTCCTGTGGTTACTATAAGTTGTGTAAGGATGTTTTATTGTTAAATGTGTGGAATCTTCACCCAGATAATTTCCTCAAGATGACCCATGCTTTAGTAGCAAAGCCACAGTCCCTGTTGCAGGGAAGGACTCTCATATGTGGAAGCCCAGCTGAGGTTGCTAGTAATTTAGTGCTTTGAAGGCATTCAGGATCGAGTCTCATCGCAGAACAAGTGCAAACTTAAAATGTATTGTGCGGTCAGAGGTGGGGAACAACCTGCTTTAAGCACGTAGGTGAATTTTTTTGTCATCTTAGCATCCTTTAGAATTTTTATTTTTAGTTTTTAACACTGGACTTGGAGGTATGTATGTACATAAATATTTGTGTATGCTGCTTGCTTTTTCCTAGGATTGATTTTTTTATTTTTTCTTCCCCTATTGGAATGATTAGCTTAGAGAATGACCCGTGGTACAGTCTCTGCAAAGGAAATGTTTTCTGCATACAGTAATGAAGAGTTTTCAGTAGTTTATGAATTTTTGAATAAATGTCCTGGTTTCCCAACCATATAAATATGCTTTGTCTTGGAGAGAGATTGCTCTGTGTGTGTGTCTCTGTTCTGTTTAAAAAAACAAACAACAATCAAAAACCCCAAGCACAACGGCAACAACAAAAACTTTATTTTCCACTTTCTTCATTTGATAAAAATCTCTCCACTCTAGAATGATTTCCTTTGGGTTTGACACCACCATTTGATCTCAGTTTTTAATAATTTTGGTGGGTTTCACTCCCAGAAGAAAACATGCTTGTGCTATGAAGTATTCCCACTAGAAATCTGGGAAGTCTTAAAACCTCATGTTACTCAGGGCTAGGAACTGGCTTCTTTATTAATTCTCTGCTAGACAACCCCTGTACAGTAAATCTTTCCATAGCACTATGCTGTTGAAATTAATCAAGCTGATGTTTGGAAATTGTTCAAATTAGATTAAATTAAATAACACCTAGATGGAGCTCAAAACTTGTGCTGATGGAAAGAGATTTTAATCTAAAAAGACACAAATTTTATTGGCGCCTCTTCTTATTGGTTGATCTTCATATTATGCTTATTAGGACGAGCAAGCACTGCTTCCGATTTAATGGGCATTAGAGGTGGGTGGCTGTAATAATTTAACCTCTCCTGCAGCTTTTCCATAGCCTTTTCTCCTTTGGTTTAGGTGCCAAACCTGGGGTGGTCACGTGGAAGTTGGTGATGTGTAGAAGTTTGACTGCTGGTAGTGTCACTTTTATTTCTCACTCTGAAGCATGCACTGGATATTATTTGAATATGAACAACAATAACAACAACAACAAAAAGTGCAGGGCTTCTTAAAGATCTTCCCTGTCTTGTCCTTTAGTTGGCTATCAGATATAAACAGCTTGCACTTGCAAATATTGCAGCCAAAAATGTTTTTCCAGGGAACTGATTGACTCCAGTTTGATAATATTTTTAACTGGCTTCAAGCTTTTGTTAAATGAATATTTTGTGTGGTGGAGTGTCCTTAGTGTAAGGACTGTTTCCATTTTTCTTCATTTTTAGAATGAATTACTCTGCAGGAAAATAAAACTATAGAGTGAAACTAGCAAGTGGGAGAAAATGTCCGTGTGGGCACAGGTCTCTCTGGTGCATATTTAGTTGTTCATTTTCATTCTTCATTTTCCTGCTGCTTTAATGAGTCTCAACAAAAAGAAATGCAACCAAAGCCTTCCCTGTACAGCTCAAGTTCTCCACGAAGGCAACTGCAGAGCTTACCTCCTATTTCCAATGTGTTTTAAAAATATTTGTTATGCAGAGGTACGGATCGCCACCAACCATTCTGTTCTTCTGGAAACACTTTGTCTGTGTTCTCTACCATGGAATACAGGGAAATCCTGTGTATAAGTGTTCTTTTGAAAGGCTTTATGTGGTCATATTTTATGTTCCTCTAAAACTTAATGCTATGTATATGAGGTCAGAGTATTGACAACAGCGCTGAAGATCTGTTTCTGAGTCAGCTGAATGAAATAATGTCAAGTGGAAAAAGTCTTTTGGATAATTTGGTATCATTATTGATGTCTTGTGTGCAATTCAGCATTGTGCTCCTCCTTTGAGAAAACAAAATGTTTTCTTTTTAGCCCTCAGATTACCCCTTGCTTTCTCCATGTGTGAAAATCAGTGCCGTATGTTACCCACCATGAGTTATACTGCATCACTAGAGCATCTCTCTAAAGCTGGGAGAGCAAACATACAAGAGTTTTGCTCAAAAGGGATCTCAGCCCTTTTGGTGTGTATGCATGGAGAGGGAGGATGACTAGTTCTTGCTGTTCAGGCACTAGAGAAAAGAGCTGAGGGCTTTCAGGATTTATGAGTTAGGCTTTTCTTACTGCGTGCAAGGCTTCATTCTGGGTGCTTGGTCTCCTGCTCTCTTGAGTACTGCTGTAAATTGTTCAGCTGGAATGATGATGAGGACAGACTGGCTTGTATCCCTCTTCTTTAAGGGCCCTGTAGTGAGGTGGAGGTTCCATTTATACACATAGGAGAAGACATCATGCATATTGGTGTGCAAAGAGTGTGCTGGTTTTAGCTGCAGGTGGTTTTTCATGTACTGGAAGTATGTTAATTTATATTCAGATAGTATCAGGAAACAGAGAAGTTCAAGGCAATAAATTGATTTGAGATGTTATAGCTTAACTCTTTCCAGTGCTGAATAGAGGTCAGAGCAGATGGGATTTCCTTGAGGTGAGCACTACTTGGAAAGAAGCTGGGTGACTGCTGTTTTCTAGGAAAACAAGGTTGGCTTTAAGACTCCAGCCACAACAACGAGAGGCATCATAACACGTTAGCAATGGCAGATGTGGTAACCTGCCCTTTGCTCTCTGGTTTTAAGATACTAATGACAGCTTATCTTCAGTTATACTGGGTCACTGAGCTTACAGGTATTTTTGCAAAAGCTGTTTCTGGAGCAGGGCTGCTGCAAGCCTGGATGGCCCAAACAGGCCATTTAGAAAATAATCACAAGCAAGCTTCCTGTGAGTCTATCGTGCCATCCATACAGTAGTGTTGTGACAGCAGCATTTCTACCCTTTGAGGTCCTGTTTGCACTAAGACAGTAAATTATGGGCATAAACTGTGTGGAGAATAGGTGCAGCTTCTGTGCTGAAACGGTGGAAAGGCAGTTCTGTGACTAGGAAAGCATGCTGCAGGAGGGTAAAAGATGCCGCAGCATCCCTCTCATCAGTTTGCATTCACCCACTTATGCCATCTTGCCAAAATGTAATTTACACAACCAATACTGCAGCCTTAGCATTTGGCCAATTATCGTATTCTTTTGTTGAGACATTTATAGCCCCATCAAAAGTGCTGTGACAGACCATACGTTCGATGGAAAGGCATGTTTGTTGCTTACAGGGGTTAAATTTCATTTTAACTAGTTAAATGATTTATGGACAAACAATTCAGCTTTTAACCTTGGAAAGGAATAATAATTTTGCCGTTGACTTCAGTGGGAGCAGAATCAGCCATGCTCTGTCTTTTCAGTAAAGCACCCAGAGGTATTTTTCACTGTATGTTCCTGAGCGAGTGTGTTTAAATTTGTTTACTTGAACTTGCAAAATGCACTACTTTATCTCAGAATCAGTGATAAAGAGGGAACAGCATCAATATGATGCTGTAACCTACTTACCCATTACTAAAGGATGTGTTTTAAAACAGAGTGCTAAAATCTATGAACTGGATATCCAGGCTTGTAGCTACTGCTGCTGCTCTGCAGTTAGAATGCCCAACTGGGAGCTGCTCCCTGCCACCTATGGCAGAAAACAATAAATGTGTGTCTAAAATACATTTTAAGTAAAACTCATGTTTGTAAATTCAAGCCAGGAGGATTCAAGTCCCTTGGCAGGTGTTACTGCTGTGACTGGGTCTATTTCAGGGCAGAGTGGCTGCTTCTGAAGAGATATTTAACCACTGGTTTGCAGATATTAGAACTGCTGATAGATGATCTTAAAGTTAATTAACTGGCTTTGTGTAGGAGAACAAAATTTGGCTTTCTCCTCTCTTTCCCTTGAAGAAGTGCGCAGTCCAGGGATAGAGTGATCTGATCTGTATCTATCCTTTCATTAATATTTTCATAATAATTATTTTTGTATTTATTATGTATGTGCAATGGTCGTATTTGTTTCTGAAGAACAGGATTGAAAAATAAACTAGTAAACTTTTAGGCGAGCCCTAGATACTTTGAGAATGGCTTAGATTTGTCTTTCTCTGAATATTTCATAGCTTATCTAGGGGCTAGCAAATTATGTGTATCTAATTAATAAATTTATGTTGCTGGAGGTAATGATTTTTTCCTTTGCCATGCACTGCATGGCCTATAGCAATTGGTGGATACAGATGTTCCTGCTCAGTCAGTTTTCTGTGTTTTCTTCTCATGCTTTTCCCTCCATGCTCAGACATGCAATACTGTAAGGCATGTTCTGCAAATCAGCTTGTTTCTGGTCTGTCTGTGGTACTGGATTCCTTTAAGTTCATGCCCCACAATTTATTACCAGAGATGAGTTGATCTCATTACCACATGTAAATTTACAATAAAAGAGAATGAAATTGAATCCAGAACACCCTCTGAGTTTTTTACTTCTGTGATTCACCCTCATTCTTGATACTCTTTCTAAGAGCTGTTCTCACTCTCTTCATACATTAAGAAGGGGAACACTGCTGGCTTCTTCAGGGCTGCCAGAACATTAGCTGCAAATTCACAAAATTATCATTTTCAGCAAAATCTATGCAACGGTGTGTACTTTGCACAATGAGTAGGATGGCCGTGGTCTGGAGATCTGTGAATTAACCTAGTGAATCCAAGTGGTGCATGTAGGACTAGCCCCAGACGATATTTCCATGACAATATTTCCTGTGTGGAGAGAAGCAGGAGAGTAGTGTTTACATGCCAGGTTTTCAGATGACTGAGTTTGGAGGAGCACTGACCTGCAAGAATAGGACATTCAAGGAACTGTAGAAAATTTCTTCAGTATTGAAAAAGTCTAAGTAAAAACAATGTCATTTGTCCTCATGCTGACTGTTATTTTGTTCCTAAATTGTATTCTCTGGAGCTTTTAGTGTGGTTTGTAAATGAGTCAAGTGATGAGACTTCAGTATTTCCCTTGAAAAGAAAACAAAAGCTATCCCCTGGGGAAGAAAGGCTGATATCCATTTATGACGAGCCTTCTAGGAGGTGTTTTAATTTAAAGCTTTTATCAGACATGTATGACACATTTCTGGTTCCTCTCTCACAGACTTCTTTTTTTCCATCTAGGTTTGATGATTCCAGTCTTTTGTGTGGTGGAGCAGTCGGATGCCTCTCTTGAATATGATAATCGAGAAGAGCATGCTGAGTTCGTTCTGGTTCGCAAAGATGTGCTCTTTAGCCAGCTGGTGGAGACAGCGCTCCTGGCTCTGGGGTATTCCCACAGCTCTGCGGCTCAGGCACAAGGTATTCAGTAAAGTTCTTTTCCCTCTTTTCTGTGCTGACAGAAGAGTGCACCTGAGGTTATTCAGTGCAAGTAGAAAGCAAGAAAATCGGTGACAAATCTTGGAAGTATTTTAATCGGTTGTATTGATTACTTAATCTTAAACTAGGTGTAGAGCAACACTTAAAGCATTAGCTGCATGGTGCTGAAGTGTGAAATATGGTGATAATGATCAGTCAGCGTATTCATGACACATTTGTTTTGTATCTCAAGGCAGGTTGCTGCTTCGAGGAACTCAGCACGGAAAAGCTGGGTAGATCCTCTAGGTGTAAGGCTAGATGGTATCTGATATTTCTCTTTGCATCAGGGCCATTTTGAACAGTGTGTTGTAATGTTTTGTTTTTGAAGCAGTGGATTGAATATAATAGGGTTATATATACACATTCCCTTTATGGCCAATAGTTGTACTGCTAAATGTGCAAACTGATTTCTGTTTCTGCTAATCTCCAATACTGCTGCGAAGAGCTTCGTAAATCTCTACCGTTCCTTCTATTTGAAGATGATTTTCCAGAAGGAGCAAAACCTTAAAATTAACAAAGCTTTCCTCTCTATACCCGAATTATCAACATGAACCTAAAATGCTATTAACGGGGGAGGCAGGCAGGAGGGTGGGGGAGAGGGAAAAGTCTTTCCAAAGTCAGTATCACATTTCAAGAAACTTCGCTGAGGAGATTATTTCATTGTTTTCTCTTTTGGATGAGAAGCCTGTAACTTTGTTTCATCCTCATGTCATCAATTGGACCCCTGCAGTTTAGGGTAGTTTAACAGTAGCTTTGCCTAGGGATTTGGATTTTATCTGTTGGTTTTAGTCACTTTGTATAGCTGGGAATTTGAATGTGCTAACAGAGGGAGCAGTGGTAGTGCTGAATGAATGCAGGAGTTCCAGGCAGCGGTTAATAGCGCTGCACTCTTTGTACAAACTTCTCTTCAAGCAGGGCGATAATGATTCATTTCCTCTGTCAGCCTCTGCTTTATGAGAGAGACTCAGATCTGCTTACGGGCAGAGCCCGTGCACAGCTCTAATGTATTTATTTATTTACACAATACAGTACTAAAAGCTATATGAGAAGGTAGTTGTTTTGTTTTTTAGCAGGAAACATTTCATGTCGTTTTAGGAACACTTTTTTTTTTTCTTTTTTTCCAATAAATGTAAAAGGTCAGTGTATCCCACTGTTTCCATCCTGGTGAGCCAGCTTCCTGTTTGACAGCACTATCCATCTCAGTTAACACAGTTGCTCAACGTGTTGTGAGCGAACATGTGGAACACACTGCATTCAGTGGCCAAGATTTCAATCTTGGCACTTACGAAGGGGAATGGGCTTTGCGGGAAACCTGCTCTGAGGAGGCATGCCACTCAGTGCAGTGATCCACACTGGCCAAGCATCTCACTGGGGGAACCTTGCATTTACAACAGCTCTGCTGTGAGAGCACCAAGGAGTAGAGACAGATTGAATCACAAAGGAAATTAGTCACTGTGCAGGGAGGAAACGGCCACTGCTTAAACTACCAACTTCAACGGGGAGCAGGTTCGCCTAGTAATCTGTCATTTGGTGTTGTGCTCAAATAACTCATCTATAAAATCAAAATTGAACCTCTAATTGTTTCAATTAGTCTAAAAGAAAAGTCTTTGCCATTTTTTGTCTTTAACGGATTAATTACCTTTCACTAGAAAACATCAGGTTGTATAATATTTAGAAATGACAGAAATTACTTAAGAGATCTGTCAGGAACTAAATCTCTTCCTTTGTCAGCGTATTTACCTTCGCACTGAAGGATCAGTTCTCTGAAGTCTTCTATAATTCCTGGACAAATACTACAGGATGTACTGGTTTTAACATATAAAACTGAAGTGTGCAGCATGTTCTGAAATGACTCGCTTCTGTGCTACTGTTGCAAGCAGAGACATGAGGTCCAGGCAGAGAGAAAGTATAGGTATCTGAGACTGGCTAGTTTCGTGTGAAAAATTCTGGAATGCTGGGCTATAATCTGTCTACCAGTGTTTACAGAAACATGCTGCTAAATTCTTGAATAAAGGACTTATTTGGGAGTTCTATTTTCTGATAAGAAGAAGAGGAAAATATATAAGGCTATTTGCTCTGTTCATCCTGGTTATAGGAAGAGTCTGCTTCTGTTCCAGTAGTTGGGATTGATTTCATTTAGCAATATACGTTGATAGACAGCCACTTAGTTCTTCTCTATGCTTTGTGATCAGCTGAATTACAGGATCTGCATGAGAAGCTGAAGATCCTCAGGTGCATTTCTCAAAATGGTGAAGCTTTGAGCCATTCAGAGAACTGTCTGAGAAGGTGTCCTCATCCTCTAGGACAAAATAAACACGAGCTTATCAAAGCTTTGTTTTGTAACAGCTGCTTATGCAGTAACCTTAATCTAGTATGTCATAGACATCACCTACTGAGTTAGGACAATGTGTAACTTTTTCCTTTCTCTTTCTTGGGTTGCCTCTCGGGAGGAGTACCAGTGTTCACTTCATCTCACGGGACACTTCTTGTGTTCGTGCATTCTAAAGAACTGAGTCTCCGATGTCAGATAAAAGCTACTTGTGGGGGGAAAAATGGAGTTGTGGCAGGAGAGAGAACTGCTGTGCGATTTCACACAGCCTTCGCTGCAGTCCATCACCGCATTTGCACAGCCCTGCTGTCTCAAGCAGGCAGTGTGTGATTTCTGTGTAGGGCCCCATCTCATGTCGCCTGCTGTACTGCAGCCTGTGTGCCAGGAGGAAGACGTGACATGGAGGGAAGCGCATGTCCAAGGAGGCCCTGCTGTGGGCCTGCCCAGAGCTGCTGAGCTCCCCAGGGAGTTGAGGAGTCTCAGCATAAATATCTTGAAATGTGTATGTACTGGGGAATATACATTGAAGATAGCCCTGTGCCTTGATGGAAGAGGCTTTTTATTCCCCCACAGTTTGGGGAGGACACAATTATTACACAAACAGCTGGTTGCAAGTATTTTTTATTGATGGTGGCAAGAGCAGAAACTTTTCCAATGAGCACTGCCCTCGTGAAACTTCCTTTTCTGACAGGAGCTGTGAAAAGTCTTCTGGAACAGAATGGGAATTTGTTAACAGCTTGGCACTGGGGTGTGAAAGTTGGTGGTGTGAATGGCAACAAAGGTTTAATCAACATTTATGTATTTTTCTTTCATCACTTGAGTTTACACCTGACACTAGGGAACCTGCTACATGTGCCTTCCGGAGAGGAAAAGAGTCATGCTTTAAAAGGGTACCTGTTCCGTATGTAATTTAATAAAAAATTACATATTCCAGTGCCTTTTTGAAAGTTATTTTCTGTTATTATTATTTGTTGTTGTTGTTGGGTGTGGTATTCTAAATGAGCTGTGCGGGAATGGGGAGCTGGTAGGGACTGAGTACTGAGACCAAAGCAGTATGAAGGTAGCTGCAATCTGAAGTACTTTGTGAGTGGTCTGAAGCTTTTGGTCCTGCTGTGAAAGCTGGCTCCCTCCCTCTGCAGCGTAGAAGAGCAGTGCTGACACTTCTACCAATTTCTTTGAATCCATATGAAAAATAAAATGTGTTTTTGAGTAGTTCTCTGCTAGATGTTGTAATCATACACAAAACTGGTGTACATTGTCTACAGAGCCTCACAAAGCTGAATTGCCCATCAAAGTAGACTTTGCCTTCAGCTCCAAGGTTTTTCTGCTGGATATGTTGGCATGGCAAAGAGGTGTCTGCTCTGTGTTTGTGGGTAGCTTAAATGGGGCACTGGTATACCTGTTGTCTGGGATGCACATCTTGAATGTTGTTGCTCTGCGGTGTTAATGGCTGTGGTCTGCTTCTCAAGAGCAAGGCTCAGGGAGGCCTCCAACAGAAAGTTAATAGGAAAAGATCCCTGTGAAATATTCCCATCTGTGCTGCCTCTGGGACCACAGTAGTTTCCAAATGAATGTCTAGTGAAGGCAGAATGTACCAGCTGGGGGCTGTGTTGAATGCATGCAAGCTGATTTTGTATTTCTCTATCAAGGAAGGTACAGTAAAAATGTAAAAAAAAAACCCTGGAAAACTTGTGCTGCTTGCATCCAGCTAAGTTCACTGCAGTTGGGAAGATAAGTTGCTCTTTAATGCAGGTGTAACGTAGCAGTATGGGCAAGATGAGGGGAAACCTGGGTTCAAGTATTTCCTGTGCAATAAATTGCAAGGGTGCTATAATCCAGGATCTTCTGCCTCCTCATCCAAGTGCCAGGTGCCATTTGAATGTTTGGGCTGTGGCTTCCTTTTGTGTAATCAAACACCTCTTAGTCTAGGGTTTAATGAGAAGAGAAACCAACCCAGCCCTCTTCAGGGCTCTGTTCACGGGAGCAGTCTCATTCCATCCTTAACAGCTCTTTATTTAGCAGTCCACTTTTGCCCACGTTGCCTGGGGATGCTTCTTATGGGCAAGCTTGACTTTCTTCTTTATGACTTCGCAGGTGAAATTGGGAAAGGCCCCAGTCTGATCATTTAGGAGTAGTAAGCATGTGAGGTATAACTCCAATGGACATCCTGCAGTAAACTCAGACATGGCATTTAGTGACAAATTTGTCTGGGATTGCTGAGCCGATGGGATTTCTTGCAGTGATACTCAGCTATTCAGATCAAAGTGGTCCTTGTAAAAGGACCTTCTTGAATTGTGCATTGCTTGAGTTGTATCCTTTGTCTTTCTCCCTGATGTTTAAAGAAAGTGGTCTGAGTACTGCTCAAATATTTATTTCCCTGTATACAGATGCTTACCAACCAATCTCTGTTTTGTCTACCCTACAAAACTTCATGACAACTGCAAGTGAAACTCAATTACAGGAGCCTAGAGAGAAAGTCAGCCTTCAATTGAGAATGCTGAAAGCCTCTTCCTGCTTTGCTTTTCAGTAGGCATAACAGTGCACAGTGGACATAGGATTTGAAAGGCGCTATTGTTAAAGGTTCTGCTTCTCATGCCATTTCAAATATAGCCCAAGTGTTCTTTCTAAATACCACTTGGAACCACTAAGAAATTTTAAAGTATTAAGGAGAGATAGAGACCCATGCTGCCTATATTCATAGGGTTTACTTAGACTGTTTTTTTTTTTTTGTGACAGAAAAAGAAATATTATGGTATCATATTAAAATATACCATTAATTGAACCAATTTCATGTTTTACGTTTAAGAAATATACATTTGTAATTTAGATCAATATTATAAGTACATATATGTTATTTCATACATGTAAGTTATACAGATATGTATTTCTGTGCGTATGTAGAAACAGAAGATCAGAACCCAGTAATAGACAACTGACTTTTCAGGTTGCCACCCTTCTTGTCCACTGTAGCGAAAGGTGTGAGCTACAGTTAATTGTCATTCTTTGATAAGCTCATGATGGAAGTTCTTAACTTTTCAGTAGTGGTCAAAGAAATGTCTCTTTCCTTTTTCTCCCCACCACCAGCCCAGTACTGATGTGTACCACGTGGTATTGGCCTTCTGATCCCAATATGTTATTTACAGGATTCTTGTGATGGAACAAAACCTTCCACAAATAATAATCTATTTTTCTAGATGGCAAACATCTGGGTAATATAAGTAAATGGGTAATTTATTGGTGTTTGAACAGCTTAGAGGCAAGTACCCAAAGTCAGCCCTGACCAGCTCAGCACTTCTGACGCTGTGGTTTGTGCCTCCCTAGAGCCTGACTGGGAAGCAGGAAACAGGGACAGGGAGAGGAGACAGAGGGGACAGAATGAGCCTGGGCTGTCACAGGGAAGTTCCCTACCTTTGTGACCTGCCTGCCCCAGGCTTCTTTTGCCTGTGAACGGTGTTTTAGGACAAGTACTTTCCAGTGTGTCTCATCTGATGAGCTGGTGGCAGCGGAGTGCCTGTAGTTTGTTTGTTCCGTGCTCACAACCAGTAAGCCTCAGACTGTGTTGCACAGAGATAGGAACATAGCAGTTAATGATTCCTCTCTTCCTTTGTTTTTGAGAAACATTGCTGAGGCCATAGCAGCAAATCCATACCTTTGTTTTATGAGGGCTGTGGTCTGTTGTGCTTCCCTCTAGCTGTGTGCTACAGGCTCAGTGAGAGGATAACTGGGCAGTGCTGGAGGTTCTTCATGTGTCACACTCTTTGAGGACATATTTTCATATGTTTTGCTAGTTTTATAAACCAGTAAATAAATTCAGGGGAAACTGAGCCACAGACTTCTTTTAAAAAATGATTTGCATTTATTTATTTATTTGTTTATTTGCCCTGCCACAGCAACCTTTACAACAATTTGGCATAAAATAAAAATTGCACTCTCTCTGAAAGGCCTGTGCGTACTCAATTAAAAACTCAGACCAGCTTTTAATAAATTCTGATTTTTCTTGGCCTCTTCCCAACCTCTCAGCTAAGCCCACAGGCCCATGAACCACTGGTATTTTTGAGGAAAATTGAGAAACGATGTTTATTCATTTTAATTTAAAACAAAATAATTGTTTTTCTTGCATGAATTTGATATAGTGCTCTATTTTAAATTGGGAATAAATTGGGTTAGCCTAGGTCTTTCCCTGTCAAGGGAAGGAAAATGAAGTGCATTTAGCAGCCAGGTAGCTAAAAAGCTAAATATATTTCAAACATTCAGTGGCATATGAGGAGAGAAGAACCTGGTGGTGCTTCATACAAGTTAGGAGAGCTTTTTTGATTTGTTTTTTTCTTTTAAGATATTCTTGTTTGCTGAGATACTGCTACCCTTATCTAGAGCAGGGCCTGGAAAACATTTTAGCTCTGCGGCATGAAGAGGATATTTTTTGTACAGCTGCAAATTGCCTTGCTCCTGTGTTCTCCTTGTGGACCCAGCTCCAGCTGCTGCTTTCCATGTCCAGGCAGGGGCAGGTCTTGTGCCCTACATGCACTTTTAGGTGTAAAGTAGGGTCATTTCCAAGTTGCTTACCGCCACGTATAAACACTGTGGAAGAGATATCCAACTTTGGTCATTCTGGCCCTACCCATGATGTAAATGAACTCAGTCATTGATAGCTGTCTTTACATTGGCATCTTTCTTGCCTGTAGAATTTTATATAGGGGCAGTCTGTCCTCCTGTATGGTTTGTCTCCCAGAGTCTAAAGGAGATGGCTAAATGTACAGCGTGGAAAACGATAAGCAGAAGATGGTTCTGTTAGTGGCTTTTTTCCAGCCTGGTCATTAAGAACTCATTCCTATTAGGATGATTAAGGCCCCAATTGATGCTCAGCTTGGGCTGAAAGAAGCAGGTGTGTATGCCGTCCTCTGTCCACTGAGCTGCTTGGCTGTTTGCAGTAAGACTCTCTTCCTTTCCCTACTGCAGGGCTTACAGACGATCCCTTGTGCTCTTTCTGTCCATCAGTGACTACTTTTGCTTTATCCAGGGGGGGAAAAAAAATAATAAATTCTAGGACGAAGTAGCTGTCAATTAATAAAGCTGTAGTAATGCTGGGATCTGGGGTCTGTATTTTAATCTGTTTTCACTCCCCACTTGTGTACATGCAGCACTTTCAACTTCACCTGTCTGTTTCCTCAGTCACCAATAAAAAGTTGAATTCAAACAAGGAAACTAGGAAGAGAATGTGTGTGCCAGTCAGGATTCTTAGCTAAATTGCTTTCATACTTTGTTTTTATAATATATTTTCTGCTTAGCCACATTTTGGCCTTTTTCCTTTTTCAAACGAAAATCATTATGTGGGATAACGAGTAGATAGTTCCTACTTCCACAGTGACAGTTTCATACTAAAAATGTCCCTTGGCATGGAGATCGTTAACTGATGGCAATTTGTCTGTCTTTCTGAATAGATTTTTCTTTTTTTCAGCATTAGCTATAGAATCTATGAAGTAGTCTGTGGGTGGAAAAGTATTTATTTTGCACTGAAACTGAGAATAGACAAAGTGCTTGAGGAAAGGAGCACATCAAATAGTGAGCTATAGGTAACACCAGATCTTTTCAACATCCTGGAAGATGATGTTTAGGCAGAATTGTACAGCGCTCAACATGAGAAAACGGGAATTTTATTTTATATTCCATAGAGTATGTTTCAAACATCACTATTTATGTATCTGCTTATACAGACAGCATCTATTATATATATGTTCATGATGGGTCTAAAAACTGCATGCGTTACAAAGAGAAAACTTTCTTTTTCTTTGGCTTGAGTGTGGAGAATACACGCTTTTCTGTATCTGAAAGCTGGCATTTGTTTGCTTAAAATAATAGAGTATGATAATATTCACAAGGATTTATTAATATATGGTCATGGAGCTTTTAAACAGAGGGCTGCACATGCTAGTAATTCTTTTTTTTTTTCAGAGATCTCTGCTAAAAGTGCATAGCAACACCATACATTTGCATTTTCTGATCACTAAAAATCCCCCCTACCATAAATGGTATGTGAAATTGAGAACCTAATTAAAAGATTAACAGCATGTACAGTGCTTTACCCAAAAGGCAAGTGTTAATTTGTTAAAACACTAAAGATTTTTATGCTGTCTTCTTTGACACGATCAAAATATTTTCAGTGAAACTGGTCTCTTTATTATAAATTCTTCTGCCGAGTTAAGATGACTTAATTTCTTATCTAATTGCATAAAGAATTATAAATTATCTTTTCTAAGAGACCTATGACACTAAAATGCAGAACGAACAAATAAAACTGATTTGTTCTAGTACAAATGAAGATACGTGGCAGTATTTTTATTACAGACACCATTTGTTTGGGTTGAGCGTCTGAATATTTTCCAGTGAGACATAAAGTGCTCTTTGTAGAGCAGTCATTCCAATGCATCTTGAGGTGTTTTACAACTAATTGCCATGAAGTGAAGGAACCCAAGTCAACAAGGAACAGCCACTTCCATAAAATAAAACCCCGTGCTGAATGGGATAAATCTGTTCAAAAGGAAATATGCTGTATGTGTATTCCTGGAAACAGTGAAATCTCCTTGGATCAAGCATAGAACTTTTATTTTGTGTTCTGAGGAAAGATCTATTGCTCTCAAAAGTGTTTTATCTCTGGCAAAGATGACTTGCTGCATATGAAGCAGTAGATTCCAGCCAAGTGAAAGGTACCACAGGCTAGAGCACAGAGGTGAATCACTGAAAGTCTGTTTTATAGTAGGAAAGCATGATGATGTGTAGGATGGTGGAGTGGAGGTGGGCATTTCTGTGATGAAAAGGGAAACAAAGGTCCTGCCATGACCGTGTTAGTGCTACGAATCCCACTGAGATGCTGTGATGCTGCAGTTAGGTTTTCCTTCAGGAGGAAGGAAATTCTGTAGGAAACTTCTGCAGTTCCCATTTTTATGCTCTCCTTGGGTGCTCCTGCTCGTAAAACACAATCAGGATGTATTTTTATGAAACAATTGGATATTTATAAGCAAAAAGTATAATAGTAATAAAATATTAAAGGTAATTTAATGTTACCCTTCTGGAATAATTTAGTAGAAACTGGCAGTTGTTAAAATTTGTCTTTTGTGACTGTTCTCCATGGAATTTTATTCTGTCACTAAAAGTTTAAAATGTTTTATATTAAATTTACCATTTTGTACTGAAATGTATCCATGTTTGTGCCAAGGCTGTTAGAATGTTACTGAAGTTCTGGTTAACTAGATTAGATTAAGCCCTACTAAATTCTTAAGATCAGGAACAAGTATACTGCTCATAAAAGAAAAAAGAAAATAATATTCTACTGCTTTTTTAAGGGTTAAATTAATACATTTACTACAGGATTTGATTTTATATTGTATAAATATATTCTTTTATTTGTCCAGAAGTGCTTTTATCATGAAATTTACTGATAGAAAGCTGCTTCTGTTAAGATGATTGTGATTCCCAGATTCTAAAATACCAATGCCAAATTGTCGAAATCCCAATGTGCGTTTATGAATTTTTTAAGAAGGGGGCCAAAAGGGTAGTGGGTGACTTTATAAAAGCAAGTAGGAAAGGAGTGTAACAACTTTTAACTAGAGAGCTTCCACAGTACAGCTTGGATGATATGAGAGAAAACTGCAGCATTTATGGTGAACTGTGGATTACTGTGTGTGTGTGTATCTATCTATCTATGTCTGTCTGTCTGTCTGTCTGTCTGTCTCTATCATTATTTATGCCTTACAATCAAAATTTATTTGAATAGCAAGGTTAGGGCCTATTTATTTTACTGTAAAAACGAGGTTTTTTTTTTCTTTACCCTTCTGTAGCTGTGTAGGAAAATTGCATTTTGCAGTTAAATTCTTTGCTGTGCAAGTGTCTTATCTGTATGGTAAGGTGGGGAAGGAAAGATATAAAAGAGACAGCCAAGAGAGCAAGAGCTCCCAAGTTGTTTTTGACCACAGTGTCCTTGCTCTGTGGGTGGCTCAGTTTCATATTTGATCACATAGTAAGCATCTCTGCCATTCCAAAGGGGGGGAGCACCCCCTGCCCACTGCTTTTCTTCACCTGCTGTGTGAAGTAAGATTAGGATGGAGGCCCAGGCTCTGCTGTAGTGCTAAGTGGCACACTGGTACCGGTGGTAGCAGTGTGGATTGTGTTGAAGGAGAGACTGTTACACAACAGAATTGCCATCAGGCATCTTCACGGCTTCCCCTGAATCCTTCTCTTTTCATGTGAATCTCTTATGCCTAAATTCTGGTTTTGCATATACATATGTCAGAGATGGAGAAATCTTAGCTGCAGATGGAAAGAAAAAAACCACTGTCTTGATATTTAGAAGAATCTAGAATTAGAGGGAGATAAATTTACGTAGCCTTTGCACCATAATGATGTGGAAAGACCTGACACAAAGCCATAAGGCTTTTTTCACAGATTCAGTTGTCTGGAAATTGTGCAATGTTGTTTAAATGGAATGACTTTTAACAGCTCGCAATAAATTTGAAAAAAAAAAAAAAATGAAATAGTGTTTTCACCAAGGATTACATGATGGCAGTGCTGACTCCTATGCAATTAATAGACACTATGTACTTGGTTTTCCTTTGAGTGCTTAGCATTTTGTCTAGATTTTATTCAAGCCATGTATCCAGGAACTGGCTATGGATGCAAGCTGCAGCTAACTGAACTGCAGTCAGGACTATTACACTACCCTATGGGCTATGTGGCAAGATCTCTAGCTAAATTAGGATTGTAACAATTTAGACGTTGCATGCACATCCTCTAGGAGATAGGCAGTCCCCAGTCCGCATGTGTACCCTGTCCATGATCATCTGTAACTAGATGATCCTTAAGGACCTTCCAACCTAAGCCATTCTACGATTGTGGTTGAATATGGCAAAATAACTCATCTCCATAGCATTTGTCTTTTACAAAACAAGCAGTAACTTTTCTGCAGCAGTTGCGAGATGCAGTTTGTGACTTCACAGGTCGATAAGTGGAATAGGTTGTAATTTTGTCTCAGGTCATCGGTGTATTGAGTCAGGTCTTGTGTGGCAAGTGTTCCTTTGTAGCTCCTTGTAGAAGAAGGCTGGGAATGCTGGTCACTGATCTCATGCGCCTACTGACTGTCATTTTATGTCTCATTTTGTGGTGTAGTGTTGAGAGGAACAAAATTGCTGTCTGATGTGAGAAGCCAAGAGCTTAAAACTAGAAGCAAAGTACTTTATTTCTGTGTTTGCTGGATTTAATCCTTTTATACAGCATGCTTTTTAGAAAAAGGGCTACGTTTGTACAGGAGTAGGTGCCAAAACACTAGTAAGTATAATAACTCATCTGGTGGGTGGATCAGACTTCTACATGCTATTCTGGAGTAAAATTAAACCTGTGTGGAAGTATAATACCTAGTATTGTTAATTCTTGATATTTCTATTTTTTCCCCCATGCTTCTGGGGCTCTTGATGAGATCATCTTCATCTTGCCTTTAAAAATGTAATCTGTAAAGGTAAGAAAATCTTAAAGGGTTCCATAGGATGCTTGTGAGCATGGCCCAGACTTTGGCATAAAAAGGTGGAAAGAAAAGCATGTATTTCAATTGGCTGGGGACAAAACGAGAAGCTGTTTGGTAACTTTAGGATATTGTATTGCTCTCTGAAGCACATTACTTTGTGGGTGTGCAGGCATTTGATGGTGTGATCGTGCATGGGTATGTGTTGGTTTCAAACATGCCTGGGGCCTTCTGTGACTCTTTCATTATTTTTGAGCCTTTGGCACTGAGCATCAGTGGGGGATGTGCAGAGATGGGGAAAGCAAGAGAAGCTATATATTAGAACCTAGTAGCAGGTTTAAATTAAGCAGAAACCTCGGTATGTTATAAACTTATAAGGCTATATATACACTATGGCATGTGGCTGGACCATAGTCATGCTCAGCAAACCACTGAATATTATAGGACAATTCATATGTTTTTTAATTCTTCCCAGAAAAAAAGAGAATCTCAGTATGGAGCAACATCCATTTCTACTATCAGCAGCACAGTAATTTAAACTTGCAAAAATAGCAGATTAGATATTTGCCTGAAACTGCATATGCTGTTCTGCATCTTGCTGATATTCTGGCAGGACATCACAGGGCTTGATGGTAACTGGGGCTGAAGGAGACTTGGGGGAGCTACCATAGTGTAGCAAAGGTTATGGAAAAGTAGAATTTGCCATTAAATGTCCTATGAAGTGTTAGTTATTTAGACAGTGCAGAGATGGGAAGAGAGATGCCGAAGTGGGAAGTGCACAACACGAGCATGTCTTTTTTTGCTGAGTCACGGCTGACAATTCCTTTGGGGCTTTGCTCCTTAAGGAGAAAGAACTAACAACAGAAGTGAAATGGCTAGTAGTGGTAGGTAATGTCCTGACCTCTTAAAATTTAACATAAGATGCCTACCTCAGGGATGACTATTTCTTCCAGTGGTGGAAACTTAAATGCAGTTTTATGGTACTGCTATAGTAAGGTCAAAAAGGGAGCTGGAAAGCTTTGTCTTGGTGTCAAATGCAAAAATTAAACAGGCATCCAGTTATGTTATGTGTAATCCAAAATCAGTGCACACAGTGCTGCTAGTGTTAATAATTTTTCGTGCTGTACTTCAACAAGGGATTCTTTACAAAACAAGTGAAATTTTATTTAAAGTTACAGCAGTGTAAATAAATTTGAATGATTCTGAGGTCAGTGGAATTTTCACTTACCACTGATGCAATTGAGGGCGGAGGTTGAAAAACGATTTTTATTTCTAGGCACAGCTCATGCTGCATTTCAAATCTTGTTCTGTGTGAAGAAATAACTAACCTGTTGAGAAGCAGGCTGATCACAGAGGAGGTAACACAAATTCAGAGATATTTATGTATAGGATCAGTAGCCTCTGATGATTTCTGTTGTGATGATCTGTTTTCTTTCCAGAAAACTTGTTTGGGGTGTTCTGTCCACATAATTTATCAGCTGTATTCTAATACAGAAAAACAAACAAACAAAAACAACCAAACCACACTAATTACAGCTATTCTGAGAAGAGTTACTTAGCTACATGAGGAATAGGCCAAAGCCATTTAATACAGAACATTTTTCCTTACATGAAAGTCATCAGTCCACAGGATATTTTTGTCTAATGGTCTTCTGATTGTCTTGATTGTTTCGTTTGTAATCTGTCATACAAACTTGAGTATCAGTTCTTGCTTGATTATGTGAATACTCATGTAGATGTAAATACACTTAGGCTGGTACAGCAAACTCCTAGGAATCCTCCCGCCTCTGTAGATTCACAAAGATTACCTGTGTCCTCAGAGTGTGGGAGTGCTGAGGTTGAAAGTTGGGAGGCATGTTTGTTTTGCTAAATAGAAGGCTTGACCTGGTTTCAAGTACTTTTCTCAAGAGGAGGAAGGAGAAAGCTAAAGAGAGGAGGAAGATGCATTGGGAATCTTACAGCAGGCTTATGGTGTTACTTCAGTTGAGTGCATCTGACTGAATGTGAGGGTGGCAAACAGCCACCTTTATGGCAAGAGCAGAGAAGTTGATCTTTAGCTTGACTGATACATATTTGTATGAAGCAAAGTTTTAAAAGAAGAGAAAAATATTTGTTGTGTTTTTGCACTGTTTATGGTTGAAATATCATAAGTACTTGGTTGTAATAAAGGAAATACAGGAGCTGCTCTGGAAGGAAGCAGTGCCTCCTGTTTTACCATGTCAGCCCATAGTGTCAGAGGTGGATGTAGATGGTATATCAGAAAAGGTTGAACCTTCCCACCAATATTCCATTATATTTTGTTGCCGTGCAACAGATGGCAGCAGAGAGGGGCATTCTGACCAAATGGCATCTGACGTGGAAGGGCACGTGAATAAAAGGTGTGTCACTGAATTCCTCCATGTAAAAAAATGGTCCCCATTGATGTTCACTGATATTTGCTGGATGTTTCTGGAGACCAAACGATAGATGTGGGCACAGTGAGGCAGTGGGTGGTGTGTTTCAGCGCTGGTAACAGCCATGTGAAAGTCAAGCCATGTTCCAGATGGCCATGCAGATTTTTACGAGAACAGCATGCAGGCTTTTGTTCATTGCTAGTGAAAAAACATAGCTAACGTTGGTGACTGTGTTGAAAAATGTTTTGTAGCTGAAAATTTGCTCTATTAAGTGGTGTTATTGTACTCTTCATAGTTGTTGTAGTTTCCATGGAAATAAATAGGAGGCGTTACTTTCAGAGCAACCTATGTGCAGTACCTTTCTGTCAGATAATGGGTAAGAAATATTACTTGAAATTAAGATTTATAGATCTATGTGAAGGAGGAGTTTTGTGAAGTTTCCACGTAAAATTTGAGTTCCCTGTGTAATAGCATCCATAAATCAGGACAGTGCTTTCTTTGCTTTGGAAGTGAAGGTAAAGTGTTTTGTTTGTAAAACTTGGGGTGGTTGGTACTTGTCTGTAGACCTCTAAACAGTGCATAAGTTCACAAGATTTCTCTTTGATTCGCTATTTTTTTCCCATTTATTAACAAGGTGGTTATGTGGGACCATTCATCAGAGACTTCAGAAATCATGGGAGATTTATGATGTCATATGATGTCATTACAGCAATGTGGTGCATTGTAAAACCTGAGAGCAACCACTGCATACCACAGAGCGAATAATGGAGCATTCATTCACTCCTACCAAATCCCAGCATAAAATATTCCACAGGCTCTCTTAAAACAGAAACTGTGCCCATAGGAGTGTGTAGGGTGAAGTTAGGCCCTGGAGGGTGCAACCTGAGTACGGTGCAGGCAGTTGTAGATACTTGAATTCCCAGCAGTTCCGGTGCTAAGGCTGCCCAAAAGCTAGAGTCTCTCTGAGGTAAAATCCCTTCAGAGGGAAGTGGCTGAAAAAATCTTGGTTGGCTCATGAGAAGCTTGTGAGAACGAGTAGTAGAGGCCAATTTCTGCCCTGTTACACCATCCCAAGTCTGGAGCAGTGCCAGAGACGAGCTCTTTCCCTGCTGTGACTGGGCTGGAGGGAGCACAGCTTGGAGGGGTCTAAGCAACCAGTGACTCTAAACCACACATAAAATGAGTTTAGCAATCTTGGACAGTTGAACAATGATTCATTTTATAATATGACCACAAAATGTAGCTGACTTGGTAATGATTGCTTCAAACAGCTCGAGAAACTGAATGAGCAAGTAGTCAAGATTACCCTTAGCCCTACTCAGTGTCCTTGTCAGGCTGGAGGTCAAGGCTTCCCAGCATAGCTTCTGCCCGGACAGGCGGGGCTGAGCTCTGCCTGTATTGCAGGCAAACAAAGGTCTCATTCTCCAATGTTAAGTGTGCTTTAGCAGCCACTGCTGCACGATGATGCCTAGAGCAAAGTGAAAGGAAATGTTGAGTCTGCTGTGTGTTTCTTGTTCAGGATGTTAACAGCTGTATGGCAAGTCCTTCTGAAGTATAGGATGAAGAGCCAGAAAGGTACAAGCACACTTTTGCTGCCATCCTTTCGTACCTGTAATCACATCCAGGCTTAACAGCACTGTCATTTCGTTTTGGCAAGGAGTATGGCAGCCCTTGAAGTGGGATTTCTTGGTGTTCTGTTCCACCTCAGGGGGTAGAAAAAGGTCCATTGCACCCTGTCCTGTTTTAGAACAAACCACACGAAAGTGTGCAGACGTGCTCAGAGCCCCTCTTTTTATAGACTACTGCCATTTGTTGTAGGGGTTGCCATGGCAAACAAGGGCAGAAAATCCTATCTTGCTGTTCAAGTGAAATACTTAGAAATTGTAAAGAGACAGATTTTGAGAATATAAATTAATTAAATGGCAGTAATTGCATTATTGCACTATCTTGCCAGGGAAATAGCTATTCCTGTGAGAGTCTATTACTGTGCTAGGAGCAGAGTGTAATTTTTTAAAAGTGTTTTAGATTATCCAATATTGGCTTTATGATTTTTTTCTAACTACCGGTAAACAGCTGCTTAACTCAGCAAGGGTTACCCATCATCCTATATGCTGGAGTTGTAAAGGTTGTAGGATGCACTTACAGTTTGGGCTTAAACTGTCAGAAGCATATAACTGTAACCTCACCAAGCTGGCCACTGGAACTTCTCGGTAGCTTGCCTTGTTGGGACTGTGGGATAGGACAGGAAACATTTGGCTTCGTCCAGGATAGCACTCCTGCAGCTGTCCAGTGTGTGTTATGTTCATTGACTGCTGGAGGTGCAAAGTGTCAGGGAGGCAGCAGACATCTATGGTAAGTTTCTTCTTTTGCAAGAAGAAGAAAAGAATTAAAGCTGCTTTATGTTGCTTGTCTTATTTTTTCCCTGTGTCCTTACTAAATACTTAACAGTTCTGACCTTACTGTGGTAATGTCGTCCTTCAAATCCCCAATAAAAGGATGAATAGTATGCCTCAGAAAAAGAACTAAAAAAGTGAATGCTGCCTAGCATATTTTTAGTCTGATTTAACAAGCTGCTCAGAAATATTTTTTGCTTTTAGTGCTGAAAACATGCAGTTCTATATCTTTACATCAGTAATAGCTATTCATTAGAGTATTTCCTTGCATTTTTAAGTGGGACTATGTTATGTCCTTTTAATTAAAGTCTGTGAAGAAATGAAGACTGAAATGCCACTTTGCCAGTCTGGAAGAGAAATTTTTGTTTTGAAGGAGAAAGAGATCAGAATAATACTATATATAAATAGAAATTAAAGATGAATTTAGTAAATATGCTATGTGGAGCCTTACTCGGTTGGCTCAGTGAGCAACGTCCTTCCTTTAGGTGGGGCAGATGCTTGGCATTCTTCGAGCATCCTTGATCTTTGCTCACTTCATCTGGGCACTGGTAAAGCCAACTTCAGGCTAGTTGAATGTGTGTATGGGTCGTTGGCTCTACACTCATAATGCCAATATTGGCAGTCCTAGAAATTGCCTACCTGCTGTTCACTTTTGTCTGAACATAAGAATTGGGCAGCAAGAGCACATGTTTAATGCCTACATCACATTTCAGGAGCTTTTGAATCTTCTCAGTTTTGCCACTGCCTGCTTGACTTTGAGAATTCATCTTTGGCTGCTGCTAGTAGCACAGCTCGATTAAGTTGGTTGCACTGGTGAGAAAAGTTGTGTGTGTACTCTGTTAAACTTCCAGAGTTCATTTGAGTGCACTGAGAGTGTCATCTTGTACTGCTTGTTCCTGAGGAGGCCGTAGGCTGTTCTGTGAATCCAAGGAATGTAATGTAACAAAGCTTTTATGTTGTGCATTGACGATATATTTCAGAGGGGGAACGGCAACTTCCCAAATGTAGCTCCAGTCAGCATCCTCATCAGGAGCTGGCAAAGTCTGTTTCAGGATGCTCTCAGTATGCCACAGTTGCCAGCTACCTCTTAGACTAAGGTATTTGTAGTGATATAAGAGTTCAACTCTGTCTTACAAAAATAAAGATCTCTCTTCTGGAATCTCACTAGAGGCTGAGCCAAGTTTTTCTTCATTTAAAATTACTTGAACCCCCTGGTTTTCCCCATATTTTGTGTAGAATTGCTCTTTCTTATTATGTTCATCATTATTCAGTTGAGAGGTTTTTCACTGTATTATCCAAGTTTAAATAATTTCATGTTCAAGGCTAATATTCAGGAGTTTTGAATGCCATGGTATTCTGATAGTTTCTAGTACAGAGATTAGATACCGATGAGTCAGTGTTTTGAAAGGTAGGTTCATATCCACTTATAAGCTTTTATTACCTTCATAAAAATAGCAAAGAATACACATTTTTCAAAAGTATGAAAAGAGTTAATTCAAACTTACTTTTCTGTAAATGTTGCAGTCATTCCTTATGGGTAAACATATGCATAAAACACTATAACTGCACCCACAACATTCATTCTTATTAGATGAATACACTTTTTTTTTGTACTAACTCTGCATAGTAAGTGAATAATTTCTATCTTAAATTCTACATTTTTCTTCTCTGGTTACAACCAAAATTATACAGATTCCCTGTGTGGAATTATATCCTCAGCTACTCTACCCCAAGGTATTTTTAAACTTTTCTCCTAAACGATGTATATTGTTTTAATTACAGAACACAACAATTATCTGGAAGCTATTGGTTGTTTGTCAGTTCGAGGTGCCACTTAAGTCCTTTTCTTCTCACCATTAACTAAATAATAATTGTTTCAAAGGCAGGCTATTATAAGAGCCCTAATCAAATCCTAGCAGGCATGTCATTATCATGGCAGGGGAAAGCAAAGGAGCAGGTCTCTCCATGGGTGAAAGCATCAGGAAGAAATGGGCAGTTGTATTTCTTTTGGCAGGCGGAAACTGTCGTGAGCCCAAAAATCCAGCCAAAACGGAGTGAGCTTTGAGTTGACTTGAGCCCTTTATCAAATGTTTTCATGAACGCTTGCTTTTTTTTTCCATATTGTTTTAATTATGCTTCTCAATATCATGAGAGACACGCTTAGACCTACTCTGTTTCAGGCTTATTTGTGAAAGGATTTCTCATCAGCTAATAGTCTTAATTTCAAAAAAAATCTTCATTGTTTGGGTTAAGATCTGAGCTCAGATGTGTGATCACATAAGGGAAAATTCCATGGAGATTTGAAGTGGAATGAAGCCCCCTCCTTAATACTTTTGTCTAACATATGTCACTGTATTAAAAATAATTACTTTGGTTCCTTAGAGGGGAAGTAGAAGGTGTTGCTTTTTTTTTTTGCTTTTTTTTTTTTTTTTTAAACAAAAAAGAAACCCGCAACAACTTGGAATTCTATATTGAGGCAAACAAACTCCTGAGACTGCTTTCATTTGAAAAGGATATTTTAAATGATACTTTTTACTTGAACGTTGGCCAGTTTAATTTAGATTATTGCTTCTGACAATTAACCTCATGTAGGGCTGCACTTGTCTCATTAGCAATGAGGCAAGTGATGAACTTGGATCCGTGAAGGCTCACCCCTCACCTGGGAAGCTCACCCACCAGGGCTGTGTTGTGGCTCTGACAAGTAACAAACTCACTGAAGGGCAGCCTGGAAAGGGCAGGCCTTGGGGGCTGAGCAAATACAGGAATAACCTCATCAGATTTATTGAATACTTT
Organism: Cyrtonyx montezumae; assembly: GCF_038088225.1. NCBI lineage: Eukaryota > Metazoa > Chordata > Aves > Galliformes > Odontophoridae > Cyrtonyx > Cyrtonyx montezumae. Next base: position 10,353,435 of record NW_027072078.1, on the reverse strand, counting down.
TGCTGGGAGAGAAAGTTAAGCAGCAGGGGAGGCATGGGGTGTAGAATTTAAAGATATGTTGTTTCAGATTGATCTGGTCCTGATTTTTTTCCTGTATCAGATTTTTCCTGTTTGAGATAGAATTTCTCCTTTGAAATGTATCTACTTTAAAAACATATTTTTAAAATAAAAAGAGAATAAAATAATAGCAAGTAAGGATGGGGCTAAATAATTAATTAAAGAATAAAATTCTTACATTCTCTTTGACCATAAGGCTTCATCTGCCAGGAAATTATCAGTTGATTTGTTTTTCTTGTAAGCAAAAACAGTTATGCAAGTTGTGGTTTCAAGAACTGGCCTTCCCCCCTTTCTCTCTTGGATTTTTGTCCACTGAAGCAAAATATCTGTTATTTCCAGAGTCCACTGATCTATGCTGCACAGGGAATATGCAGAAGGTGCTGTATTTTGAGGGTTGTTTTAGAAGGAAAAGGATTGTAGGTAATTTTTGCAATAGAAATAATGACTTCACCAACTTCGTATGTCTGAAGACTTGTTCAAATATTGTCAGAGCATGACTACTTGTGTTCAAACCTGAGGTAAAACACAAAGGATTTTCTGGCAGTACTTGGGGAAAAAATGAATAAAATCTAATTCACTTTTTAAAATATATTTTTCCTTTAAATTGACTTAGTGTTTTATTGTATCAGCTCCCTACAAGTACTTCATTACTTCTGCTGTGAAAATCAGTAGAAGGAACATGACTTAGACTGCTTTGTTCTCTCCCATTGTATGGCTATGTATATAATATTTGCAGCCAATGAAAAGGTGTTATACATGTTCTATAGAAATTGTTATTCCATCAAGTATGTAATAATGTATATGTAAAAATGATCTATAAGATAGTATCTGAAGAAAGATTTGCCATGGCAGTTAAGTGGGTTATTTTAGTGGAAAAATGAAATACTGTTTCTCCTTGACTGCGGGGAGAGAGTGTCTGTGCAGCCAGCTTGTGAAATGTGTAGCCCATATGTGTGTGGACAGCTAACACTGAGGTGCAAACGTGTCCTGCAGGCACTGCCTGGGCTGCCTGCGGTGCTCCTTGGGATATCCTAGAGAAGCTGTGCCTTGCCCCATTGTGCCCTGGTGAAAGGGCCTGGTGGCAGGGACCTGGGCATGTCAAGGGAGGACTTCTGGGGAACAGGAATCCCTCGCTTATCCCAGCCAACCAAAATCATTGCTGTCTATAGTGATGCCCTCTTCCCCTTGTTTTTTTTTTTTTTTTTTTTTTTTTTTAATTTGGGTAACATGCATGGGAACGTAGATGAGAAGAGAAGTCATGACTCAGGCGGAACTAAGTTGTTGTCTTGGGGTAGGAATAGGGGATGTTAGAGGTTTGCGGTCTGGAGATTTATTCCCGTAGAGCTTGGAGGGGGCTGGCTATTGTTCCAAGACAAGGCAGAGTGGCACGGGTGGGAAGATGGAGGCGGCAGGGATGTGGCCCCAGGGTGGGCGGCAGCAGGAACTGGGTGGCCAAGCTGCTACCGTGAGGGAGTCTCGTCTGGGGTTCAAAGCATCTTATGGACTGAGACAAATCTGAGGAGAGAACACTTATTAATGTATTTGTAAGCTAAAAATGAAAACTTTTCACTTCTTACAAGAGGCCTAAGGTGCAGACAACAAAATGCAGACAATTTTCTAGCTGAGAAAGAGAATGGTGGCTTTTTCTATCTCCTGTTGCCTAGGATGAGCGTGCATCCCATCAGCCTGGAACATCTACCTAGTTCTTGTGAGATTTCGATTCTGCAAAGTCCTTTTCTCCCTCTGGCAGAAAACAACTGAGCCATGTTAATAGCATGACTTCATAATTCTAATAAGATCTTCCTAAAGTTTAAGTGGCGACATCTTATTCTATTTGCTAATATTTTCCTTCGCTAAAAAATTTACTCAAAAGAAGAGATGATATTCCTCTTATTTAAATATGACGTGAGACACACCTAATGCACTATGAAGGCTTTTATATTCTATGTACTTGGATGAAAGCTGTTAAAGTCCTTTGTGTCTTCATTTTGGTACCTCTGATTGGTGACTGTTAGGAGCTTATGTAACCACGGCAAGAAAACAGAGTATCTCTGTTGCAAACCGTTATAGTTTGTATCAATAAACCGCATTCTTTGGATGTTTCCAGGCGAGGGACCTCCAGATTTTCAGCTCTCTTCTTTAGATACACAGTAAAAATATTTTACCTTGTAATAGGTAGAGGAGGTAACAGTGAGGCCAATATTTTGGACCACCAGCAATAAAATCACTCTTCTCTGGTAAGATTGGGGTAGAACTTCATTTACAGCAAGATTTGTTTGAACAACTTCAACAATTCTTTGTAAGCAATGTTAGGTCTAGAAAAATGTATCTGAAGAAGCTGTTTCCCACAATATCTTTTAGGTTCATCCACTGCTTATCAATTTTATTAAATATTTTAAATATTTGCCTCCTGTATTATGATTTTCACGCTGTGACACTTTTATACTTTATATCCAGGCCGTGGTGTTGTGAGGTCACACTGACTGGGACCCTTACTGCAAGAGGTTCACAAATCAGTTATTCTGTGATAAACTGTAAACCAAGGCCATCATCTGGAGAGCTTGAAAGCTGTTTAAACGATGATAGCCTTTTTGATTTAATTTTCATGTCCTGTAAACTCAAATATGAAATAGTAAAAGGAGAGTATTTCTGAGGCAGCAGATTTTTCTACATGGACAAGATTTGTGACAAGCAATGCAATGGTCTTGACCCCCGGTGCAACTGATCAAGAAAGCATGCTGAAAGGCTCAAATTAATGAAGAGAGGTCTGTTCTCAGAGGGCTGCAGACCAGAAGTGTGGGAGCAACCTCTTCATTCCAAATATACTTCTCTCTCTCTCTCTCTCTCTTTTTTTCCTCTACTAACTTGAAACAAATTTCAACTTGTTGTGATGTCTGAATTATTTGAAGATTTTAGACATCCCAGAATTTCTGGATAAATCTTTGGCAACAAGGCTTCTACTTGCTCAGAAAATCTCCAGTTCTTTGTAGTTTTTACCTGTCTTGAGACACACAGTAGAGTATGACTGATAATATTTAGTCTCTAAATGAACAACTGGCTTTGGGGGAGTAAAATAGACTTTCATTAAGATGCAGATACCCACAGTACAACCCACATCCCACCACCTGAGTGAGTGCCAAGAGCAGGGAATAGGTACTGGCTGTGGGAAATGACTGTGTCGGCAGAAACCAGATTGAGGCTTTTCCTTGAGGGTGACCTTTGAAATCAATCAGATTGTGAAAACGACAAACCTCCCAAAGCTTCCTCTTCATTTTGTGCTTGCTGTGCCTGTAGTGCCCCCTCAGTGCTGAAGTTTACTCTGGTTTCTTGCATGCAAGAGGGGAGGGAATATGTTTGGCTTATTGGAGAGTTGTTCAGCTGTGTGTTCTGGAGTACATGGGCATGCAGTGTTTTCTTCTTTCCATATAAGACTTTGGGAAGTATTTATTTGTGTCTTATTGTGAGCTTTATCTGTGGTGTTATCAGCTAAAGATTTCAGGCAGTTACTGTGTATTTGTGAAGTGGAATTAACTGGCAGCAACATTATGGCTGTACATTATGGTAGAATGGCATATGTGGTAGATCCCAGAGATTCTCCAGTACTGGTACCAACCTGTGATTAAGGCATCATCCTAACGCATCTGTATTTTATGATATTCCCCAGAACCGTGATCAGGCCTCTGGATTCCCTTTCTACTTAGAAATGCAGAAGCTGTATGTATGTGGGCCTAAGACACCTGGAACTTTGGGAAAGGATTGGAAGTGACAGTCTTTTTGCCTTTTTCACTTGAAATATCTCCATGATGAATTTTTAGCCCTTCCCATTTGAAAATGTAGTACAGGAAATAGAAAGAAGTGGTGAGAGCACTGAGCTCTGGAGGAATAGGATTCTGGTACAGAAGTTGGTTTAGTGCAGGAGTTTTGGTATTAATCAACAGTTTATGTCTCCAGAATACCCATCACTCGGGCTGTTGTGATAACTTGTGCCTTAAACTGTGTGCAGGACCACAGTAAAAGAGACCTGAGGGTGCTGGTGTGTTGCCTTCCAGCATGGCAGGCTGTGAAGTGCTGACAGCTCCTTCCTACGGGGTGAGCCCCAGGAGGTACTACAGCTCTTCACTCCTGGTGGTGCCACCGGTGTTTGAGACTTTACTGAATCTTACAGTGTCAGTTAAAGTCTTTTAAACTCCGCAGCCTTTAAATCTTGTGATTGCTTGATAATCTTAGCTGCTATGTAAAGAAGCACTAAACTTCTGGGAATATTTTAAGGTATGATTTGCCTGCTCTTTGAGCTTTCAGATCCAAAGCATGAATAACTCTTTCTAGTCTTTTCCAAGTGCACTGAATTTATATTTAAAATTAAAAAAGCTTCTTCTTTCAGTCTTTTACTCACAAATTAATGCTAGGGTGAAAATGCTAACAGAATCCAAAAAGGATCTTGTGGCTTTGTAAGGAAATAGATTCAGTTCTAGGAAGATGTGGGCTAAGAAAACAATTCTGGGTTCATCTCAGCATAATGTGGGCTCATCTATGGTATAAGAGGAAACTGTTCTTTTCAAGTCTGGTAACAGTTCCTGCTCACTCTGAGTCATCTCCTCTAGTGGTGAAGGACAGACCTCTTTTTCTTTTCTTTTCTTTTCTTTTTTCTTTTTCTTTTTTTTTCTTTTTTTTACTTTTTCCTGCTGATAGGAAATTTAGCATAGTTTGGTAACCAGCATAGCTGTATTTAAACTTATCAGAAATGCAGAGTTGTTTTGCTTTTCATTGGAATAAAGGAGGGAGATGAGAAAGTTCAGAATCAGATTATTGAGTGAAACTGATGTCAGTAATGGAAGAATTTGTATAAGGTTTAATGTTTTAAATACCTGAACTTACAATGCTGCTCCACTTAGAGACTAGTATTTTGAAATGAAAGATCACAACCTTAAAGATAATATTCTTGGTCTTTCTCTAGTAGATCTATTTGTAAAGAAAGGGTAAAATTTGATTCTTTGCTTCTTACCCCTTTGTAAGCTATTAAGAAAGCCTTGGCCTAAAGATGAACAAACCCTCAATCTCTGTTACACTGCACATTTTAAATATATATATGCATGCATGTTTACATATAATCTTGCATCCATTTATTTTATTTTTAATATAAAAATTCTGAAATACAAGGCTTGTCTCTCATTAACCTGCTTCATGGTGAGTGCAGTTCTTAGCCAAACATTGTTAGAGACACTAGAATTAAGCCTATGGACATTGATCTGGATAAGCTTTCACTCAGAATAATACAACTCCAGAGAGGAAAAGAGTTCTGAGTCAAATTGCAGAGGTAACAACAACCAAATCTTCACGTGTTTCATTATGTTAAATTCAAAAGTCAACTGTTCTTGGGGGTTTCCACTTGAAATCCTCAGTCCCTCTTTTTCATCAGCAGCTCATGTTTTCCCACCCTGCTAGTTAGATTGTGTCCTACCAGTTCTTTTGTTGTTCCTCTTTATATATATATTGTTTGTTTTATTTTTTGTGGAAGTCAGGAATTGAATATGTAGTGGGAGGAAAGAAAAGACAAGGCAAGCCAAAAGTAGTGATTTTGTGAATAGCTATCCTGGTAGTTCTGTATACAGTGTAAGGAAAACCCCTCAAACCCACAAATTTTAAACTAAGAAGGTTAAGCTGTTAAACTGTGTAGTCCAAAATATGAATTTGCATGTAGTTTAGGGGTTTGTCTGTACAGCATAGCATGCTGTGTGTCCTTATTTTTTCTTTGGACTTGAGACCCATGAATTTTCAAATCTACTTGGAGTTGACTCAACACAAAAATGGTTGGCTACTGTATTTCTACAGTCTGAGCCAGATTTCTGTGCTCTCTGCAGTTGTGTTACTGTGAGTAGGCAGGATATTCAGATTCATACAAGGCCAAACAATGTCCGTAGGCTTAATTCTAAGCCTATTAGCCACTACAATGTCCTATTAGCAATGCTTTTTTATAACCTTTAAAATGTATTTTATAAATTCAATTGCAGTACCATGTTATTGTGCTTTTTTCCTGCTTAGTAGGCTGCCTTGCTGTGTGGAGCTTATAGGCGAGCAACAAAGCTGGGTGAATTGAAGGAGTCTGTGGGCACTTGCATCCTTTTAAAAACAGATACAGGTTTGCCCTAAAGAAGGAAAACATTTTCTGGCTCTCTCTCTCTCTTCTCCAATTGAAAGTATCATGATATACAATCCAAGAAAGGTTTCTGGAGGGGGAGGACTGAAGATGATCTCAGAGGTTGTCTGCAGATGCCTTCTCCTCAGTCTGTGGTGGTTGTGTTATGCTGGCAGGAGGATATTAAGGTTAGAAAGCAAACCTTTCATGTGAAGTTCTAGTCTTTTTACATGTGTTCTGCCTCTTGTAGGTCATGAGGTGGTTACACAGTTACTGAGTCCAGAATTTCAGGCTAGATGGTCCAGGCAACATTTGTGGTTGTTAACAAGGGATACTGTGCATCAGAGAAAAACTTCAGCAGTTGAATATGCTTGTATGCATGTTTTTTTTTAGTAACTGAGGCAAATATGTTAAAGTTGTTTTCAGCCTGAGGTGGTAAGCATTGCAGGTCCCCAGCAGCCTGTGTTGATTCTCTGTGAGAATCTGAAACATACACAAGACGTGTGGTCACGGTGCCAGGCGGGGTGGAAGAGAAGAAGCCAGTGTTTGTCCAGGGAGGCTGGGACTCAGTGGGAGGCAAAATTCTCCAAAATACAAGGAAGAGTGATGGTTTTGAGATAGCAAAACAAACTTCCATGCATGGGAGCAGCTGAAGAGAGCTCTTTGACCAGGGAATTGTCTGTGTTGTGTTGCTTGTCTGGATTTTGCAGGTGTTCAGCAGCCACTGGTCCCTAGCAGGAGATGCAGCCTTTGCTCCTGTGGAGCTGAGCAAGCTCAAATGTTTCCAGGTTTGAGATGGGAATAGTCTTGCTGTAAGAGTTGAGGTGGTCTGAAAGACAAAAATTTCATGCAAAAATGGAGAATATGCCGTGTTGAGTTTTGTATGGAGATATTAGTGAAGGAGTGGGTGCTGCAACCCTACAGGCACTGAGGCTTTTGAATAATACCACTGAGAAAGAAGCACTGTAATGATAGTGGAGGGCAAAGCTGAGCTCTGGAGGGACAGTGTTATGAAAATCATCCACTTCTGCTACTTAATGTCCTAGACACAGTAGCCTTTCTGTGATGAGTTTTGATGACCAAAAAGACTTGGTTTTTTTTCTAATGCTCTGCTTAGAGGAGTGGTTCTATTGCTCAGAAACAAACAAACAAGGAACAAAAAAGGTTGAGGAAATACTTCCCTTTATGTGTGTATTACTTCTTGCTGTCCAAGGTAAGTACAGACTGATCCCCAAAATAGCAAAAGAGGAACACTATGCATGGCTAAATGCTTTTCCTCAATCAAAACAGCAGTTTTAAAAATAATGTAGGAAAGGACTTCAAAAAATACAGTTTGGTAATATTTTGTACCTCTTTTTGTTCATTACCCTCCTGCATATTTGTAGTGTTCATGAACTATTAAGGATTAAAAAAAAATGTTTTTTCCTTTTTATTTTTCCTGTTTCCTTACCAATTATTGGCTGTTTTTCAAACAGAATAGGGGGTCAGAAAATTAAATAAAGGCTTCCAAAATAACATGCTTCAGAAACACTTATTTAATTTGTGAGTTCATTCTGTTCTTCTCCCCCTACCTCCCTTCACTTTTTTTTTTAAAGATCTTTATTAATTTAGTAACTTAGTGCCTATATTAAATTAATCTAATAAAAGTCAGAGTCCTCACATAACATTTCCCAAATGTGAAGTAGCATCTATTACATGAGGCACAATCTTTATGCAGTAAAACGTAAACTTGATATGTAAAATTACAAGGCTGTTTGGTATATATTATTTAAGTCAAATACTTGAGTACAGTCAAGCTGGAGGAAAGGAATGGGCAGCACTGCCATTCAAAACATTAAAAACTCAAGTCAAGCTTCACATATCAAAGCAGTTTCTATTTGTGAAAGTATTCTAAAGTTCAGTAATTAAACCTTGAAACATTAGCAATCTTTCTGTTGACAGTTAGTCATAGCCATATTTCTATAAACATTTCAATATATAATCATAAGAGTATATAACCTATATTAAAATCTGCATTTTACTACAGATCTGCAAGCCTGAAAGGTCAGATGAGAGTACGTAGACTGACCAACCCATTGCACCACAAAATTTTGCTCAGTAAGCCCCCTTTTGTAAGCATGGTTTATGACAGTGTTTTAAAAAACAGCATTAGAAAACATCTCCATGCAAGTGGCCTTGTGCTGCCAGAGCTTCAGGTGGCTCAGCCGTGCCTTTCCCTTGGGTGAAGGTCATCCTTTTGTGCAGAGCCCTAAAGTTGCACAAGCTGCGATGCAGTGTTAGTCGCTCATGGAGTGTGGGTGTTCCCACTGGTTTGTGTATGTGTACATCTCAGTGTAATCACATAGTTTATTCCTGTTCTCTCACTAAATTATTTACTGTGGTTTGAAATGAGGAGAAGGGGTTTTCTTTTGTATTGGCATAAACATAGGATTATGCTCACTGTGTGCTTTTAATCACTAAATCACTGATTTGTCAATTGACTTAATACAGTCTACCTCACAGGGATGTTTCGAGGCTTAATTAATTAATGTTTTTAGAGTGCTTCAGGATTCTGTGATGAAAGGTGCTTTAGAAGTGCAGAGGAGGATTATGCTGATTATTTTTTCCATCTATTGCCCCAATATGTCACTGATTGAAATTCAATCAGAAGAATATGGGCACCCCTATAATGATTTAGTGGTGGGTTGTTAGAGTTAAGGTGGTATGGTCTGGTTGCAGTTGGACTCAATGATCTTGAAGGTCTTTTCCAAACTTGGCTGTTCTATGGTTATGTGATTCCATAAAGGCAGCAAAGGCAGTGTTTAAAAATTAAAAAAAAAAAAAAAAAAGAATTGTAAGAGCTAGAAAAGGCAGCTCAATAAATGCAATTATGTAATACAAAAATTAAAGTGGTCTTTTTTTTTTTTTTTTTTGTTAGTTGTTCCTGTTACTTTTTTCCCCCCTTCCTGCTTGAAAATTAATTTCCCTTGGTGGATTAACAATAGTAACTACAAATTACGCCTTTATGTTGTTACAGTTTGATGATATATTACAGCCAGGGCACAGGTTAGAAACACAGGCTGAGTTATTATGTACTGCAGGGTAGTGATTTCCTGCAAACTGATTTATGGATAAATAATTCGATGTACTTATTACATGGGACAGGCAGTTTTAAATTTCTGTAACAAAGCGCAGCTGAACAAAGGAAAATCACTTGCTACAGTATAGGGGCAAGACAAATTTGAAGAGGATAAACAGATCTAATCAGTGTCAAACCCCCTGTCTTGCAGGAGGCCCTGTCAGCAGTGGTTGATAGGTAAACAACTTAGTTATCCAGGGACAGGGGTCTTTTTGAGTGTTTCATTGAGGTCTTCTGTTTGGAGCTGTAAATTAATCAGAAGTGTTCGGGTACTAATGCTAAGCTGTAGTTTCTTCTGAGTTCTAGTTGTTTTTGATAAGAGCTCTGTTAAAAAGAAGGAAGTTTAACTAAGACTATTAGGTTGAACCTGTGGCGTGGCAGCTGATGATGGTTGTGTTCTACACCCAGCCTGTGTTCACAGTCAAATGCTTTCAGGTTGTGATCCTGTAACACAGGAAACAGAACTTTGGAATAGCCCGTAGCCATGGGGCACAGCTCTGGTCTGGTATAACACTGCCAAATCAAATTATCACAAAACACTTTCAAGTGGTAAATATAACCCAGGAGACCATATACCAGCTTGGGCACTGCCTATCCTTTGGAAGAGCACTGGCCCAGGATCAGTGAACATGAAGCTGAAGTGTCAGAAGAGAGCTTTGCAGTTCACAGTTTACAACTTGAGTGTGCCTATCAATCCACAGGGAGAGCAATTATCTGCTTTAACACTTCATCCCATGTGGGTCTCAGCAGGTTACATTTGCTTATGCTTTAGTAAATGACAGTTTTTGGTGCTGTGCATCAGGGATTCAAATGGTTTGTCAGCTTAGAGTTGACAAGTGCTTTTCTTAATTATGCTTGGTAAAGAATTGGTATTCTCTGCAATCTCTCTTTTGTGCATTAGCCAAAGAACACAAAATTTCTTCTTTTTCACTCTCTGTACATACTTGGGCAAGCATTATTTATGATTCCTTTTGTAGCTGCCTCCAAAAGCTGCTGAGGCAGTGGTGGTGATGCTGATATAAAATGTTCAGTTGTTGTGGATGAATTTGACAGCTGAGCTCCCAGAAGTGTTCCACTAGTCTGTTATGGCATGGCTGTGGGAAAAGGGAGTTGCACAAATGTAAAATTAGACTACTCTGCCTTATTTTTCATGTCTGCATTTTGATAAAACAAATGAGTATGCCTTCAACGCCAGGTGAACACATTGCTGAGGTTTAAGCTTATAAAAGACCTATCTTTGGCAGGACATGCCTTTAAGGAAGCAGCAGCCAACATGAGTAGAAAATCTCTTCTAAAATATGCTCTGACAAAAATTTCTTTTGAGAAAAGTGTTTGGTCTGTTTTTTGTCTTGAGTTGGATGGCTGACCTGGGCAACCATTTCTAGTGAGTTTTTGAGAGCTATTTTCACGTATAACCATTTCTTTACCATGTAATCTTTGAAATCTGTCGAACTTTCCTTTCAAAGATCTTGTTACAAGATAAGAGTCCCAAGGGATCATTGGTACTTGAAAGAGAATGAGACTCGTTAAGAAAAGAGTTTTGTGGATTCATGAAGGACATGCTTTCAAATTTCCTGAGCAAACTGGTCTGCTTCTGGAGCAGTAGGCTGTTCACTGAAACAGACAGTGACCTTGGCTCACTCTTGTCCTCACTCTGGAGTCACAGGTCATGGTAGAATAAAGCTCAGTGCCATCATTTAAAGTGATTACATTAAAGCTCTCTGAGCTGTGCTGTATGGAGTCAGTGAGCCGCACCATAAAAGTACATGTAGAAGGTACACCTTGCTGCCGGGCTGTTCTCATCTGTGGGTTGCTGTTGCATTAGCAGTCTGGCAGTTCTGGTTGAGAAGGGACCTTAGGGGGAAAGTTGTGGTCCACAGGTTTTAAATTCAAAGACATGACTTTAAACTTGCTGAAAATGGGTTTGCTCAACAAACTGGCATCATCTTCCCAAATGCAGCCCAAGAGTTCCCTTAAAAATAGTGTTGGAGCCATGAAATAAACCACCTGTAAAGTCTGCTGAGGAGCTGGATGGAAACCATAGCTTCTGGCTATCATTTGGACCAGCTTAATGTGTTCTGGAAAAAAAATAATTCACACGTCGTATCACACCGGCTGAAAAAATAGCGTACATCAGCAGCGCTGTAACGCAGAGTAAAGGACTTGCAGCAGGTGTTAACGTGCAGAGGCACGGAGCATTTTGGTAACACCTGTGTTTGTCTAAATCCAGCCAAAACAATTTCCTCTCCAGTTGTAGAGGAGAATTAAAAAAAAAAGGCCTACCTAACTTCCAGTAGTAGCAGACATTAGCTGTGAAGTGATTTGCATAGTTTTTTCCATGGTGCATAGTAGGTGTGCTTTGGTTTTTTTCCTCCAACTTTTTACTTTGGGAACACCTTTGATAACTTCAGTGCCCCCTGGCTGTCTCTTTGTCTCTCACCAGCATTGCCAGGGCCAAGCAGTTGCAGATGGAATGCTCCCTGAGTGCTTTCCTTAATTGAATGAAAAATAAATATTACAAATTTGGATGTGACTTATGGGGTGCATATGATGCTTATTTTTTCAATTACATGAAAACTTGGCATGGTTAAACATAGGAAGCCAAGTGTTCTGTGAAGCTGGTTATAGATTTCTGGATTTTTAGGTGATTTTGCTTTAAATTATTGTATAGCAGAAGGAGGTGAAGGAAGTCAGCTGCTAAACTGTGTTTTCCCAGCATGTATTTCACTTGGTGGACCCTTGATGCTCATTTCATGACTAATATATGCTGTATTATACGCATTTCTTGTTGTCACCAGAGATAACATTAAGTAAACTATCCCCTTAAGAAAAAACAGCTTTTCTTGGCAAGTGGAGTATGACTCAAGGAGCCAGCACTGGAGACATACGGTGCTGTGAATGAGTGCTGTGTGTTACTCTACTGGATCGGAGTCCAGGCACTATTTATACTACAGCATATTCAGCACCAGATTGTTAAATCTTAATACTGAAACAGTGCATCATTTAAATGTTTTTGTTCTGTTTATGTCCCATTTTCAAGCGTTGGATATCAAGCAATACTAGCTAACTTTTTGTTGCATTTGGGCAAGATCTCTGGGTGCTGAAAATTTTATATTGTGCTCTTGAAATATTAGCCTGTCTGTACCAGCATGTTACATTGAAACTTTGTACCACTAAAGATAAATTAGGTCTCCTTCTAGCTTCTCTCAAGATATGGTGATAGAATACCTTGGGAATCACTGTATCAATGGTAAATGCAAGCAATCAGGTGCCGCAGAAATTGAGTTGTTCTCTAATTATTTTCTCCTTTATGTATGAAAGGGGAAAAAAAAGTACTTCTTATCAGGTATTTAAAGGTCTCAGGATTGTGGTGTCCTTTTGTATCTGTGCAAGAAGTTTTGTATCACCGTTTCAGATGTGTTATTTATTTTACAATTGTGTTTTAAAGATCAGTATAAAAGGCCTTCGCCATTTATTTTAGTTGGATTAATTCCAGAGCTGGTAAAGAACCAGTAGAAAGGAAGAAGAGGGCTGTTGTGTCTTGGCTTCATAGCATCCTTCAAGAGAATAAATAGGCAGACCTCATCAATTTAAGTGTGAGAAAAGGTGATGAGCATCTTGTGGGGCTGAGCTAAAAGAATTTGTGTGGACAGAGCAGCGGGGTGATGGCAACACTGTAATAGAGGGAGCAGAAGTAATAGTTGTGATATGTTATGCAGTACAGAACATGGCTGAGCTGCTTTCTTTTCGTGTAAGGTATCACTGTGGCTTTTTTGTTTATTTGTGTGCCTTCTTCCTGGAAGTAATTCCTGAGTATTAGTCATTGTTTTTGGTGTGGGCAGGCCCTCTGCAGTTGTCTAAACAGAAATAATACCTCTACACCAAATGGTTTACCATCCAAGTTTATAGTCTTTGTGACAAGCCCATCTAGAGAGGTGATGATCCCTGTTAAAGAATAAACTGACGTAGAAACAGGACTTACAACATCCCCACTCCCCCATGCTATTTTGGATCTGTGGTCAGCAGCTTGCAGTTGTTTTTTGCTAAGAAAAGCAGCTATCTGCATAGAGGGACTTGCAGCTGAGAGTGAATTCCTACTTCGTGGATTTCCAATGCTATGCATCCACATTGGGAATAACAACATGATTAGATTTTAAGTGTGCTGAAAGCCCACATGTAGGTATTTTCCTGTACAAGTCAAAACCAATGCATTTATTTGCTGAAAGGTTTTGGAGGCTAGGAAGTGTGGACCGTAGAGTATTTAAAGTTTCTTCTAACTTAGAAAGGCCTTTAGTAAGATGATGAAAGATGTGAAGGGGGGAAGCATTCTGTGCTTCCTTCAAGTAATTTAAGAGCCAGGAACATGTCAGCAACTCTCCACTAAAAATTTGAAGTCTATTCCTACTGTTTCCCATGGTTTGCTTGAGGAATCAGTACAAAACATTTTTTTGAGAAAGACTGCAGTAAGCCTCAAGGCACACACTGAATCTCCTGAACAAACAAGCTTATCAAACGGTTTAGTAAGCAGTAAAATGCAAAGTATGAATGTTTTGTTTTCTTTCAGGAATAATCAAGCTTGGGAGATGGAATCCCCTCCCTCTCAGTTATGTGACCGATGCACCAGATGCGACGGTAGCCGACATGCTACAAGATGTCTATCATGTTGTGACATTGAAAATCCAATTACAAAGGTGGGTGTTTCTAAACATCTGTCCTTTTCTATTCTCTGAGCTGTTTTGTCAATTACAGCATTACTATAGAGATCAGCACATCCTATCTTCATTAATTTCAGTCTTCTGATGAAAGGACAGGAAAGCTAGGTCATCTGACAACTATTTGGTGCATGTTCTGATTTTTTTGTTTTATTTTGTTTTCTGAAGTAGCAATATGGTAGCAGAGTGAGGAAGGGCAGAAACTCAACTAAGTAAAGGTATGAGGTCTCTCAGGGCAGACTTATCCACAGTCCCTGATTTGATGGGTTCTCAAGGCCTTTATGACTACAAAAACTAAACACCTTTCCTTTTACCAGGGGTTCCATTGTGAAGCCCTGGTCTTCTACTGCCAGTTGCTTAGACAGGGGAGGAGAGCTCGCTGACTTTCCCTTGTTCCCCAGTTGTCTGCCCGCTGGAGAGGTGGGAAGATGAGGAAGGAATCTGTTACTGCAGCTCCATGTGGCCTTAGGAAACATTTTCCTTTTCTGAACGCTAGTTCTGACTAGCAGAGCAAAACTTTCTGATTCTTTTATATGTACTTGCCCTAATTTCCCCCATTCCTACATTTTCCCCCTTTTTCTCTATTACCTTCAAAAGAGTTCTCAAACAGCAGCTGATGTCTGTGAAAGGAGGTGCATAGCGCTTTGTAGAAGTGGTGGTAAGCCCACACTGCACAGTCATTTGTAGCTTTATGGACAGGAGACATCAGAAGAAAGAGACAAAAATAACAGAATAACACTGGAATAATTTGTGCAAAGTTCATCAAAGCTCATACTGGACAAAATAAGGGTCCATTGATGGTGAATGCATACCTACCAACTGTTCAGTTTAACTTGAAATTTGGAAGTAGTTGGCTCTTAGCTAACATTAAGCTCCTAAACTCCAGCATTTCCTTCCTGTTATCTCTGATGTTGGTTGAGGTTTCCAGTTCCCCTTACAGACCTTTCCTTTGTTTTATATACTGTTGCTATCTCTTGCCTCAGCTGCATCTCTTACCATAGTTTTGAAAGCTTCTGGAGTCTGCGCTTACTGTAAAAGTACAGTAACTCACCTCTCCAGAGGTATGAGCTACCAGGAGTCCATCTATCCTATTGTTCTGTCAGTGTTGCCAGTGAGTATCAACCCAAGATCAAGGTCTTACTTTTTATCTTCAAAGTGTTTAAAGGCCTAGATGCAGTATAAATAGAAGATAGCCTGTGACTTTGAGATAAAGATGGTTATTGGCTACTTGAACACCTCAAGCACAGCTGAACTTTCAACTCTTAGGGTAAAGCCTGCCAGTGTAGGCAGAAACCAGAACAACCTCACAGTTTTTTGGAGAGTGTGCACTAAACCTGTATTCAATGAAATTGATTTTTCAGACTTGCTGCCCAAAGCCTTGTTTCTACACAGTGAGGACCCTTACTGTTCACTGATTTTGTTAGTGACGTTGTGGCATATATGTTTATTTTTCTATCTCAGCAGGAATATCTTTGTTTGGAGAGCATGGCTTTATCCAGCCAATTCTGTGGCTTGGTCTACAGAGCTTTTTGCCCTCTACCAGGCTCCAGAGGAAATGGTTATGCCACATATA
Organism: Cyrtonyx montezumae; assembly: GCF_038088225.1. Taxonomy (NCBI): domain Eukaryota; kingdom Metazoa; phylum Chordata; class Aves; order Galliformes; family Odontophoridae; genus Cyrtonyx; species Cyrtonyx montezumae. Next base: position 10,337,842 of record NW_027072078.1, on the reverse strand, counting down.
TAACATAATAGTAGATTTAGCTGCTTTTCCTGCCGTGTACTGTCATAATTTTGGTTGAACTATACATCTTCTGGGTGCTGGGCATGATGGGGAGGAGAGAGAGGAGAGAAACACCTTGATGGGCTGGCTTAGCAAGAGACTAGTTTGTGCTCACTGCTTGAAGGACTGTGGCTCTTGTATGTGTAGTGTAAGTGTCTGTGAAGGTGATGTTTCTATCTGCTTTCTTTCTGTTTTGACAGTTGTTCCAAGTTGGAAGACTTGCCAGCAGAGCAGTGGAACCATGCCACAGTTCGCAATGCCTTAAAGGAACTGCTCAAAGAGATGAATCAGAGCACATTAGCCAAAGAATGCCCTCTTTCACAGGTTAGTGTTTTTAGAAGGCTTAGGGAAAGCCAGATTTCCAAGATCTAACATTCCGTAAAGGGCTTAAGCTGAACAATTCCTTAAATATTGAATCTCTTTCTACTTTTCTTTAGAAAGGAAAAATTCTAATTAATGTGAAAGAGTGTTTTTTGTACCATATTTTATTAGTGGGTCATCAGGTGGAAACTATGAATGAATTGCATGGATTTTTATTCTGCAGTTCAGAGATTCTTCATCCAGACCTTAACTTGAACGTTTTGCAATAGGAATGAAGATATTCAAATGTAAGATTTGAGTGGCTTCTTTCCACTTGCAGAGGCCTGCTTCTGACACTTAATATATGAGTAGATCTCATCAGCCTCCAGCTGTGATAAAAAATATACCTTCTTAACAGTTTTGCCCAAATTTCTACAGTAATAAAAATATATGTAGTTATTTTCAAAGAAACACAATAATTTGTTGTCTCATTCTCCATGACTACTTTATAAATGATGTCATGTCTAAGATATAGGTTTCTACAGATATGGTGAGCAGTATTTGTATTTCAGATTGTCATAACAAGAGAGTCCAAAAAATATTTGTGACTGAGACCTCCTTGTCTCTCACTTTCAAAAAAAAAAAAACAAACAAAAAAACCCCCAAACCAACACAGAACAAACTCTTCAGCACCCAGGCAAGCAAATTTGCTGGAACAAAAAATTAATTGCCCTCTAAAAACTTCATTAAAATCTTATTTGTCTATTGCATCTTTAAAAAGTCAAAGATGAGTAATTCCTGGTTGATAAAAAATCAATTTGTATTTGCCTTTATCTGCATTTTTTTTTTCTTGTGACTTGTCTGTCTTGCAACACACTGTATGCTCATCCTGCAATTCATGATCCAAGGCCTCTGTGAACCAAGAGAATTCATTCTGTGTGTAACCAGCACAGATTTTCCTCACTGTCTTATGACTACAACTGGGTTATGGAAGTGAGATTCAGAGCACAATTTGGATCTTTGCAATTGATAGGAATTGCTTTACAGCAGAAAATGTCCTTCATCTTCCTTAGCTGTGTTGGGTCTGCAGAACTAGAAGGAGTGAGAAGGCTGCAAGGAAAATCCGTGTAACTTGTCTTGTTTACTAAAGGAGTCGCAGTGACTCTAGATATGCACAGAGCTTAAGAGTGTTGAATACGGAAGTATTTTTCCTTCGCGCAGTTTAAGTGTAATTTCTTTAAATAGAATTACCGGTGGAATCTGGTCAGCTAATGATGATTGCAGCATATGGTTGTCTCTGCCCAGTCTTCTTCGATATGCAGTATAACTAAACCATGCATCATTTTATATGCAGAATTCATTTGTTGTCTAGGTCTTGTACCTCCCACTTCAGTTTCAAAGTCTACCAGGTGGAAATGCTGCAGTTGGTTTACTCTCTCCATAACCTCAGTCTGAAAAATATTAATAAGACTACTGATGGCATGACTGTAGCACCAAGAATCCCTGCCCCAGTAGTTATTTAGTGGTTAAAGCTAAATGGAGTAAGAAAATTGAACTTGTTTAGTTTTAAGGATAGCTGTAAGTGACCTTGAGTAATGACTGACCTCTGAAGTGGGGCTGCAAGAATGCAACATTTATTATTATTATTATTGCCATAACATTTCAGTCTCTTTTGCTTTGGCTCACAAAATACAAAACATACAATGGAAGGTTGTATAGGAGCTGCCTATTAGTATCATCTGAATATGCCTGTAATACAATTCCTTCTCCCAAATCAGTTTTAAAAAAATATCGTGCCAAATGTGAAATGTCATTACAACCCCCTTGTGGTTAATATATTATTGACAGCAGCAAATTGCAGAGTGGTCTCTTAGGAGTCGAACTGCAGAGTAAATGCTGCTGTTTATTAATGTGTTCACAGTGCCTCAAGTATAGAAGTGGAGAGGGGCAGTGTGGGGAGCTCTCTCCCACCCGCCACGATGCTCCATCTCTGGTTCTCGGTGCATGAGCTCTCCGTGCAGCCCAGATGGGGATTCTGATTGCCACTAATGGGAAATGTAATCATTCACTTTGATTTAAAATTGTTCTGGTTTTTTTTTTTTGTTTGTTTGTTTATTGTTGGTTTTTTTTCTGCAAGGTGTATTATGTGGCTGCAGCATAGTACCCTTAGCATAAGGCTGCTGTTGAAACAAATAAATCCCAGTTAACTAAGCTGAGAGGAAGGAGGGTAGGTAGGGGGGAGTATGTTGTATGGCAGAAGGAAATCCAATTACTTCAGCATTTCCATCTCTGCATAGAGACTTCTGTCTTTCCTGTATATTGTATAACTCATTGCAAAACTGGCCTTTTTTTTTTTTTTGTCTCCTTCCTGGACCAAGATTTCTTGGCATGTGAGCATGTCCCATATTTTTCTCCTTGAACTTATTGCACCAAATTTTCTTTATGGCAATATTTCTCAGGTTTTAGTCCAATGAGTTTTCATTTCACTTGACTGTTATGGCCACACGCATCCCAAACACGTTGACTACTTTATATATCTATTCCTTCCTTAAGGGTTTTCCCAGGAAAGATATTCATGATTTAGAAGTTTACAATTAGTGGGTTGTTGTTTTTTTTTTTTTTGCCACCCTCTTCTGGATAAATATTCTCTTTCTGCAAACTCATCAAGACTCCTGGTAGAAACAGTCATAGAATCTCTTTTGACTTCATACAGTGATGAGGGTATTTTGCTTTGTAGTTTGAAAGTTCCACTGCTCTACTGTCAAGTGGCCAAACAGAATTTGTCCTGGGATTTTCTGCCAATGGTTGATACACTATTTAAGTTTCCTATTTAGCTTAAGCCTTGCTTTCTCAAATAAAGGTTAATAGGTTAATATATTCCGTGATATTTAATAGTCCTTCAATTTTTGTAATGTTGCATTATTATAGAGCTAGAGGATTTGCAGAAGAAAAACAGAAAAGTGAAATCACTACATAGGCAGAACTAAACAGTTGTCCCACCATCCCTAAGTGACTGAAAATGTAACCGAAGTGGCACTAAGAAAATGGAAGCTTGCTCCACTTTGTTCAAAATCCTTTCTTAGCAGAGACTGTCACCGTGTCGTGCTTTCAAAATACTACTGCCTGTTAAACTGATTCAGAACAAGGGAGGATTTATGGGGAAGGAATTGTTGCTGGCTACTACAGTGCTAGGTTTATGTCTCAAAATATTGATTTTAATTAGAAAATTGAATCTCAGTTTTAGAAATTGAAGCTGCCACTTAAAAAGGGTCTGATTTTATAGCCTTCCAACTCTACTGCAGTGCACCACAGTAGCTTCCTAGTGAAAAAGTTAAAGTTCAAAGGCAGAAGACCCTGTTTACTGAAAGTGAAATTACGTGCTGAGAACTGAAACCAATCTACACCATCCAATACTCTCAAAACTTAATTTTACTCGCGTTGTTTTTTAAGTCCCCTAAACTCAAGGTTCAGGAGCAACTAGAGCTGCTGGAGTGAACTTATTAGAGAGCTGGAGGATTTGTCAGAGGGAGGGAAGGGATGATTTTTGTTTTAGAACAACTGTTGAAATTGAGTAACCCCACGTGTAAGCCTTGTAGCTTTACAGAGATGGCTTAGATGCCATTTTGCACAAGAGCTTACAGGACCCTGTGAGTAAGAGCTTGAACTTGTGTTAAATAGCTTGTTCTAGCCTGCAGTTGTAGTAATTCTCTCATCCCTGTGCAAAAAGGTTGTGCAATGTCCCAGTGCTTTTCTTGGCTCTCGCATTAAGCGAGGAAGGAGGACAGAAGAAAGCTGTAGCTTCTGGAGAAGGCACGTTGACTCCCATGTATCAGTGGTATTAGACTGCCTTTCCTTGAGTTTGTGCACATGCTGAGAGTGAGTAACCCTGGAAGAGTTACGAGAGGAGAAGCAAAATGTTGTTTCTAAAAAGTTGCCTCCTCTCTAGAATGGATGAAGAAACCTAAAAAAGAAGAAAGAAAAAACTACCAGTAACCAGACTTCTCCCCACTTAACAAGCAGAAGCATCCCAGATAGGAAGTATCATTTTTATGGGCATCAGGTGCTGCAGAACAGCACTGCTCCTCTCTGCTCCCAGTTGGCTTGAGCTGCTAAGAGAGAATTCACAAAGAGCAGAGTGGTGTCGGTTAAACAAGTGGTACTTCAGTTTTGTTGATCTTTGCTGTGGTTTTTGGCTGTTCTGCATTGCAGTATGGATAGTTCCTTTCACTGTTAATATCACTGTTAATTTCTCTTTTGGGTGATTTTTCACACAAGAGCTAATCACACGTTTCTGTAAATTACATTAATTTAACTTATTTGCCTAAACGTTGTTCTGTAGCAAGTAGCACGAATGTTCTCTCATTCTTGGCTGTGTGGTCTCACTGCATTTGGAAGCAGAACAGAGACAGCTGAAAAGCATTATTTGGATTCTGCATGCTGGAGCATCTAATCTTATCTTTAGGATCTGGTTCCTAAATTATGATTGTTCTCACCTGGATCCAGCAAGCACGTGCTCCCCAGCATGGCACCACCTGTTGTTATGCAACTGAGTTTATATATTGTAATATCACAAGTGGAAGTAGAATTACTCCTACTTTCAGTCTATGCTGCAGGCTTCAGTCTGGGTTTGTCCTGCATCTTTTTTGCCTTGTTACTGGAAGAGAGTAATTAGGTTTGGGGGTGCAGTGTGAAGAATAAAATCAATTTTGTGTTCTTATCAAATGCTGCTTTTTGGTTTTAAAGGTGAAAATGGATGGTCACTGTGTGTTTATGCGTCATTTGTCATTATGTTAAAATTCCAAATTATGCAAGATTTTTTAAGGTCTTTTTCTCTTGTTTTTTCTTTTCCCTGTACTTCCAGAGTATGATTTCATCCATTGTAAATAGCACATACTATGCCAATGTGTCAGCAACCAAGTGCCAGGAGTTTGGGAGATGGTACAAAAAGTACAAGAAGATTAAAGGTAAATTGATTTTTTTTATTTTATTTTTTCTTACTTTCTAACTTCTTGAACTTTTGCTGGAAGTTTCCGATTATTTACTTTAAGTAAAAGTGATGGTAAGCTTTAATAATGTTTGTGAATTTGTCTACAAAGAGGGAATGGTCACAGCACGTTTGAAATTTGGTCTGATACTTTACAAACAAGGCTGGCATCAAAACACAAGCCACTCAAAATGTGCTTATAATATCCCATTTAGTTGTGCTGAAAGATCCACTTTGATGCCTTTTGAATTATGCTAAAATGTTTTGGAAAAGATGTGTTCTGGTAGCTCGGAATTTAAAAGTTAAATTACTTTGTAAATTACCTTAGTTGCATTATAATCATGAAACCTAAGTCTAAGTAACAAGTGCCCTTCCTCTTTGTTTTAAATCCTGCTAAATATACTGACATTTCTGCTGTGTTTTGTCATGTGGAATCTGGATACCGGTGAGGAGCATTTAGTACCTGGTTGTTAGGAGGCATTGCTTTAGGAGGCATTGCTAAGTAATATATTTAAGGCTTTTTTTTTTTTTAATCTGTTACACCACTGAAGAGAAAATCTACTGTCTGAAGAAAGGTATAGGCTACTTTTGTTGTTTCTGTCTGTGACCCTTTCGGTGGCCAGGAAAGTCAATAACAGGATTCACAGGCGTAATGTAGGACTACAGCAATGTCCTGTCCTAATTGAGAAACTGTTGTATTTTCAATCACAGGAAGATTAGCATCTTTCAAATAGTCTGTAGTCTGTTTATCTTAAAGAAAACTGGCATACCTGAGCTATGAAAGGTTTCTTGTTTAGTTTCCATAAGACAGACTAGAAATCTACCTAATACCATCAAAAGTCTGCTTTTCAAATTAGGATCATGTGAAATAAAATTGCATAAAATCTCAGAACAAGTTCTGAGGCATGTGGATTTTCTCTGATGCGCATCTGGCTTATGCAGCACGTACCTGTAGGAGTCTCAGCTGTGTGGTGATTAGTTTTTCACTGGGCAAAAATAAAAAGGGATGTATTATAGGCAAATTATCTGTGAATGGGAGGAAGGATGTTCAGGCAGATGTGGGTAGCAATGTCCATGTGGAAATGCAGGTGTTGCTTTTCACCTGTTAAAATAAATTAGACTTGAAGTAAAAATGTTGATGACAAATAAACTTGGTAGTTTCTTGTCTCTCTAAATTGCCATTGTGTTACACAGAAGTGTTTTTTTAAATGTCGTCTTGTAATAAAATAATTTTACTTAAGTGCTCTAACTGTCCTCTTGGTTAAAAACAATCAAAGGACTCAAATAGCTTCAAGGTCATCACTGTTTGCTTTTATTTGCTGTTCTTGGAGAGCAGAGAGAGAATTTTTCTTTTTTTCCCCAAACTCAGCAAGGGTGTAATGCCAGTTGCAGGGGCACTGGAAGCCCTTAACTGCAGTGTTCTGAGTGGTAGAAATGCCACTAAAGCTTATGAGTGTTTCTAGCACACTGCTGTCTTCCACTTTCTTCCATTCTTAGAGCATTGAAATCCTTAAGCTCTTATTTTTTTTTCTTAATAAGTGCACAGTTAAATTGTTAAGTGCTATAAAAGCAGAATGAGACCTCAATCAGGAGGTCAAGGATCCAAACCTGAAGAGTTTGCCAGGTAACTCTGCGTATGTGCTATTCAAAGAGACACAGCCAGTCGCTGCTGTTTGGAATTGTGTGTGTGTGCTAGTAGGAGGAGAAAAAGGAAGGTTAAGGTATGTGTGAAGTAAACACAAGCTGCTATAAAGCAGTTCAAGTCGTGTTGATTCATCAGCTGTACGAGTGGGAGAGAAAACAAAGAATCTATGGCAGGTACTTTGGTGCATGGAGAAAAAGCAGCCATGGAACTTCAGGGCAGTAGTCTAGGCCTCCTGGAAACAGGAGGGGCACTTCTTTGGGAAGTTTCAATTTCTCATCATTTCTGTTTTCATGATGTTTTGTTTCTTTGCCATAGGCAGATATTTTTACAGGACATCTCAATTAATACTCGAACTCGGTGACTTATGTGCTTCAGTCATCACATGTCCCTTAAAAGAAAGGTAGATACACAACACAGTGGTTCACTTTTGGGGTTGTAATCTGGATAACTTAGGTAAAATTGATATGGAGTCACTGAGACAAGAACCCTACCCATATGCAAGTCTAGAGCTGGTTATTAGAAAGTAAAAACAAAAAACAATTCACATGAGCTGTGGTAAATGCAAAATATGAAGGAGCTTCAGAATAACTTTATTGATGTTGCAAACTAAATGCAGCCCACAGTGTTAAATGTGTTTCCTATTATCTCCTAATGTCTGTTTTAATAAAACAGTGGGAACTAAATGGTTGCTTCTTAATCAAAACCATGATTTCCTAAACATAAGCTTTATGATTCTGTTACAAATTGCCACATATAGATCTCCCAGGTCAAACTTTTTTCCTTGCTCATAGAAATAAATAAACACTAAAACAATTATACACTCTAGAAGATCAAAATAATTACAACTGAAGCCATGCAAAAGTAAGAAGTTATTTGGAAAAAAAAAAAGCATCAAGTTTCAGAGTACATAGTTAATGTTTATATAAATATAAGAAAGTGAACAATCAATGATCTGATATCATTAGCAACAGATGTAAGATCTATATACAAGTGGGATTGTATGTAATCTCAAGGAAACGCTCTCAGTGAGCATTCTGTTGAACTCACTGAAAAGATAGCTAACCTATTTTTGCTTCTAATTAAAAAAAAATGTTTTCAGTTCATCAACTTAGTGCGGTAATTTTGTCTTGTGTCAAGACCATACTTGGAGTAAAATTCTGCTTGATTTTTTTTTCCCAGCCACCCAACCCCCTTAAGCTTTTAAAAGACATTCAGAGTTTATTCAGAGGCAGAAGAGTTAGTATGCACATTCTGGAGTTGCTGGTGTGAGGATGGAACTTTTTTTACTTTCCACTGCATATATATGCAAGGACAAGTGAGTTTCTAACAGGATATCTGCTCTTTCCAGATATCTCCTTAGGATATACATGTGTATTTCAAAGAGAGCTTGTATTAACTCAGTTCTAATAGAAAATGCACGGAAGTTGTAAAACAAGAAGCTTACAGTTCTGTGAACTTTCTTTTCCCTCTGTGGACCTGTGTAATCATTTGGGGTGGTGATTAAGCTGTTTAGTTCGTATTGTCATTTTGTCCAGAATGTGCACCATGAATGATTGTAATATTATTGTGCAAAACTCTTTTAACTCTGTTTTAATTTCATTTTTTAATATATTTTGAAAAATGCACACCCTTTTGGTTCACAGTTGCATGCATGGCAAGTTTTAGGTATCATTAAATTGCTTGAATCAAGAACCCTACTTTCCCATTTTTACTTAAGGCTACATGCTAGTGTCGGCAGTGGTAACTGTACAACGTGGAGCGAAATGTTTCTGAACTTCACTATGCAACTAATGTCATTGTCAAGGGATGGAATTTGCACCAGTTACCTACTCGTTGCCTGGTATTTTGGGTTCATAGCATTTCAAATATTTTTTTAGTTCTGTTTTTCAATAGATGTTTCACTTCCCAAGTGTCATGCTTTCTATTTTTATCAGAAGGGCTATCGCTGTATCAGGATCCTTTCACAACTGAAACTCTTAACTGGTGTGAATCTTTTCTTTTTTTGCTTGATGACACAGCTTGGCTTGGTGGGAGGAAGTTATGAAGGCAGAGGGGAGAAATAAAAATATTGTGAACTTAAAAATAAGACTTATTTTCTTTATCTCTACATTAGGGACATCTTATTTTTTTTTTTCTCCTGCCATCAGTGACTGTCAAAATTTATTTTTCTGTGGATGTGCGTTTTGAGACTGTGGCTGTCTCAAAGTTTTTGTGGAATGATGTGTCCTTCTGTTTAAAGGAGGAGGTCCCAGTTGTTTCTATTTCAACAGATACAGAATAGGCTTCCATAAGAAAGAGCTTTTACAGCTTTCTTACACTGAGAATCTGCTTTGGCTGCTCTTTGTTTTTTCCCAGTATTAATGATGTGATGTTGTCTGCTGTTTTGTTCTTGGGAGTATGTTTGCTTACTTCCCATAAGGAATTGACAGACCAATCTGTTTTTCTGATACAGTGTTCTAGAGGCCATTCTAGGTGAAGAGACGTTAGAAACAGAACTCAGAGGGGTTTTCAGTTTTGTTAATTCCAGACTGAAGGAGCCTTGGATTGCAGCATGGTTATCATACCAGCGTGACTTGGTGAAAATTTTAACTATCTGCTTTGCTGAATAGTTTTGAGTTGTTTCTCAGAAGCAGATGTTGCAGAAGCCTCATGAAAAGACATGACAGAACTCTCTCAATCAGCGTTTCTGACTTTTAACAATACCCCATTTATTGATACATGTGTGGACATGCATAAATAGAAGGTCACAGGTATGTCTATGTCAACTATATATGCATGTACTTGGTCTTGACCTTTAGCCTTTTTAACTAGGTGGTTGAAGCAAAAATCTTAAGGTTTTTTAAGAGGAGATAACTTCATGTGTTGTTTGGATGTTAGTTGCAACTCTGACACTAAGCCGGATAAGGTCATTTAGGTTATCTGTGTGGCTCTTGACCCTTACTGAATTTTTTTTTTTTGCTTTCTTTTATGCTCCTAACTATGTTTTTACTCCACTAAAAATAAGACTCACTTTTTAAAAGAAAAAGGTAAGAAAATAGCAGCCGTTGCAGGCAAGCTTTTCAGCATCTAGGTCACATACAAGACCTGAAGATCATCTCTGACTTGAACGTGTCCTCACCGCATGTAGGCTGCTGAGCTGTACTGTTTTATGAGGATAGAAGTTCATCTGTTTGCATTAGGTCATGAGGATAAAGCGGGATCTCTCTCTTTAAGTATATGTGGAAGTTGGCATATTTCGGTAAGATTTAGAGACCCCTTGACTACTGTTTTCCCCACCCACATTAGAATACTGTATTTCAGCATTGTCACTGATGTTAAGTACCAGGCTCAGGGGTTTGTATGCCCGTATTATTAAGGGACAATTTACCTGCTGCAGTGTGTTCTGGGAGCCTTATAAATTGTGCCCTCTTGCCTGTTCCCCTGTATAAAGAGAATTAAAATGGACACTTTTTTTTTTTTTAATTCTTAAGCTTAACTTTTATCTAAAGTAAATATGTGTATGAATTTCAGCTTTGCTGAGCATCTTTTTTTTGTTGTTTTTTGTCTCTTCTGGAGCCTTGGCTCTCACTCTAAATAGCACTTGTGGCATGGCAGGAGGAGAGGATGTGTCCATTAGCTGAACTGCCTCGTGTGCCTGCACGTACCTGAATTTGCAACCATTGCTGCTGTAGGGGAGCGTGTGTCAGTTCAGTAGAGGTTAAAGCCTTTCTGTAGAGAAACTGCCTAGTCCTTTGTCCCTTCTATCTTGTCTCTGTCATGCGGAAGATTTTTATGACTGCTTTTATCCCTTTGTTTTAATCTAGGGATGTTGACTGTGTCTGCTCAGATGATCTCACTATGCCAACTGTATGGTTTAAAAATGCATTCAGTTCCAAGTACAATGCTTTTTCTCAGTGAGGGCCAGTTGTGAACTGAGGCTGGGACTTGTGTCTAGCCACTTTTGATTTCACAGTGACTATGGAATGGGCTTCATCATGGAAATATTTTTTTTTTTTAAATCTCCAGAATTTCAAAAGAAAATCTCCTTCATATGTTAAAAAAAATATTCTTGTGTGCTGCCAAACACACTAACTTTTGTTAGTTCAATAGGAAAGGAATGTTTAGAAAGTAAGTGCTATTGGAGGATAGGTTGGAAAGGGAGGAAGACCTGAAGCTTAGACACAGACATCAACGTTCCTGGTATGAGAGCTGCAATATGACTGCCCCTGGTCACGTGAACTTCATGGAATGCGTAATCCATTCTGTCACTGAGAGCAGAACTGAATTCTGTTCACTCCAAGTGTCCGAGGGGTTTATACGTCTTTTGTAATGATGTTTGTGTTCTGTCTCATTCCTTTCATCATCTTTGCTGTTATGAGTCAGGAAGAGACATGTACTTATCTCCCAGAGGGAGTGCGCAATTGTCTGAGTATTCTAGGCAATTTGCACCTCCCTCTTGAGGTGTCCACAAAAGGTTAATACTTAAATAGCAGGACAGACTTCCATCACAGTACTTTGACAGGGAGCAAGATATTTTTGTATCAGATGAGTCCATCTAACTGGTATACTATTTCTGTCAGTTCTGAGTAATGTTTGTCCTAATTCTCCTTTTCCATTTTACACGACCCGTATTCATACATTAGATTGTGATTGCTAAAATACCTTCGGTGTAATGACTTTTTCTGCCATACGAAGAATAAAGCTCATACTGCTATGTGACCTCCTTAACTTGCATGGTAACCCCAAAATAGTCTAGAATGAATCCATGTTATATTCTTCCTTTCTGAGAAACAGCTTTTGGAAGCAGCGCAGTTCAGGGACAGCCCATGAGAAGAATGACTTCCTACATTTAAGCAGAATTGACAGAAGACATGTTAGTGTTTGTGTGTCCCATGAGATGATTCAAATTTAGTCTGTAGGACAAGAGGAGGGGAAAGTCTGCTGTGTGAAAGTCAACAGTGTAAGCTCACTCCACTCAGTTCCCCCAGCACTGATGCCGATCGAAGGCCTGCTTTTTTGATGGTTCTTTCAAGCACAAAAATAGTGACTTGTGCTTTGGGAACTGAGCGATTTGCAACAGAGAACAGACAATGGCCTTTCCTGTCTGTTTTCCATTAGGCTTGGATAAAGGCCTTTGCTACCCACAGCCAGAGGCCAAAAAATTTCTGTATGTGCTCCATAGCTATTTTGAGGTTATTTGCTATTCTGCAGGAGTAGAGGAAGGAAAAGGTTTTAAAAGTTAAGATTTCTTACCAAGTGTGCTACCCTGGTCAACTCACATTTTCGCTAATTCTGACTGCAGGGACAAAAGGCCCATCCAGAGGTCAAAACAGTAAATGAAACCAGTGGATGACTTTGGGTTAATATGAAAATTGAATGTTGAATGAAAATGAGACTCCTCAGACCAGTCTTTTGTACTGAAGTGGTTAAGTGGGCTGTGATTAAAACAAATAAGTAATTATGCTAATTATAGATGAAAAGATAGAGAATTACCACTATAAAAGCACCTCCTGTGCTCTAGATGGCTTTGTTGTATTTACAAAGAGAAAGCTGGTAATCATAGGGTAAGCAAGAGGGCACCCTGTTGGTGTAGTGCAGCAGCCCCAACTCTGCACTTCGCTCTGAGTTGGAGGGGTGGTATGGTGTCAGAGTTTCTTTTCCCAATCAGAGCTCCATGGTTCAGATCAGGCTCAGCTCCAGTGAGTAAGGTGCTGTCGAGCTATGAGAAACTGTGGGAACCTTTCTATCTCAAGATTAGTGCCTGTCATACTGAAGCTCACAAACAGAGCTCTCTGCTGGCCCATGCTTGCTCAGTTTAGCCTTTACCACTGCTGGTAATGGCTTTTATGATCACTAGGTTTTAAGTAATAAATAAAACAAAGAAGCAAGCTCTGAAGCTATTGCACTGCAGAGCTCTGGGGTGGTGACATCCTGTCACAATTGAAGTATGGCAGTCCTGCTGACTAGTAACTTATTACAAAATGCTTCTTTAGCAGTCTTTTCGTACTCTGTTTTATGCAAAATGACTGTATGCCAGTGGGACGAAAAGTTGGGGACTTGCTGGGTCACGGGTGCTGCAGGGCCCTCTGTGTGACCATGGCAGTGTGGTGCTGGGAGACATACTAAGATCTTGCTCTCCCTGCTGCATCCATTATTGCGTGTGCAAGGAATTTGGTTTCCAGTGCCGTCCGTCAGTACTGTTCCTAAGCCCTAAATACCCCACAGGCTCTTTCTCAGAATGTTCCTATTAACAACTTGGTGAAAATAAAGGGTGAGGGGAAGGGAAGGTGGAGAAATAAATCTTATTTTAAATCTCTTGAGCTAGTTACATTTCAAATGGAAAGTTGCATCTGGACCACCCCAAGCTATTGTGCTGTGGACTGTGTCAGCTGTTTGTGCAGGGAAGATTTGGGTAGAGGATAAGAGCATCGGGCAGGGGAAGGGTGCACTGGGTTGTTTTTGTGCTGTATCCAGGAAGTTTCTAGCTCAGTATGAAGTCAAAATACATTGACACACGTGGTAATCATTATGAGAAAAGAAAGGAACATTTAAATATGACAATTTGCTGCTTCCATTCTGGGAATTATGTTGATCTCCAAGTGTTTTGCAGAGGTAATGACATGCTGTAGCAGGGTATGGGCAAGCGAAGGGCAGATACCGTACTGGTGTACTCAGTGAGCTGCCCGCTAAGCTTGGACACAGTACTTACAGTTCTGATACCTGGAGCCTACCTACGTGCTATGTATGGCTTTTGGAGACTGGGCTCTTAAATGAGGAAGTGGTGTGGGGCTTAGATCAAAATTATATACCAGGTGGCACAATGCAGGGAAGAAAGGGAAAACACTGCTGTAGTTCTTGCTGTGGCTGGACCACAGATGGGAGGTGGGTAACAGCCTCCTGGGCCAGCTTTTTCGTAAATAACACAAGCATTGCTAGCAGAAGAGGTCTCTCATGACTACTTGAACATAGACTGCAGGTTTCCATTGAGCACCCTTCTTCACAGTTTAAGGTCCTGCTGTTCCATCTTCGCTGTTTTACAAGCCATCAAGTTCAAGTACCAGCCAGCTCATAAAGTACTACAAGAGCAGTAAATGTACCCCAAGGTTTGGGTGAGGGGATAGCATATGAGGGAAGGGCAGAGGAGAGGAACATGGAGTAGAAACGCGGAAAACGGAGGATGCAAGAGGAAAAAAAACCTCCCCACAAATGAATTGTTGTGGCTCCTGTATGCCATTTCTTTTTAGAGAGTTGCCTGGAAACTGACCTGCCTCCTGTGTCAGTGCTGACTTCCACCTCAGCATTGTGTCATGCTCACTTCTGTCCAGGCCCACAGATCCCCACCGGTTCATAGCCACCAGTAAACAACAGGGAATATGATATGGGGAATGTGCTGGTGGAGGAAAAAGTCTTGAGGAGTTGAGTAATGCACATTTTTTCTGTCTAGCATAACTGTTAATGGTAACCTTTTATTATTGAAGTGGTTGAAGTGACTAGAGTCTGGTTGATTTATTGGGGAATAGATGTGTGGCAGTATAGCTTAATGCGACTGAGAAAGGAAACTGGTAACAAGGGCAAAAACACCTATGGAAGCAAGTCAAGTGGTGTCTCTGTGTAATTGTGATTCCAAGTAGCACTGCAGAGATTAACAGCCTGGCAGCCTTTTCATCTTAAATTTTATTTTTATAGGGGTTTATGACTTGGCACTGAAGTCAAGAGTGGGTGGAAACTTGGCAAATGTGGTTCAGCCCAGAAAGTGGATGTTATTTATATTTACTTCTCACCAGGATTTCAAAAACACTTGGTTAACTGTTTTTGAGTTCTAACAAGTAGTAATTTATTGGTTTCAGTGACTTATTCTCTGTATATTTCTTAAACTACAAAATAGTTGAGAAACTGTTTCAGGTCTCCTGAAGCTAATTGTGGGAAGACTTTAGATGTCCAAGGGTGTAAATGAAGTCTGAGAGTAGTTCTTGATGCATTTCCTTTTAGCAGAATGCTCCTATTATTTCATGTACACTGAGCAACATCTTTATTTGTGCTTATATGAAATTAATTCCCAATTCTCAAGTTGTTGCTGCATCTTTGGAATAATTACATTTAGTTTTCCTGGCAACAGTGCGTATTTAATAGCATGATTCAGGTACAGGGTCACCATGGAAAGGCTCAGATGATTCTATGGCCACATGATTTCTGAATGGGCCATGGCACAGGCTGGGGTTCATCTCAAGTGTGACAGAACAGCCCCTCTTCCTCATGACCCTGCACACCTTCTGTGCCTAATTTTTGGGGACGGGTACTGAAATCAGTATTTAAATAGAGATTTTTAGTATTTTCAACAAACTGATATGCTAAGTGTTTAGTAGGCTGTGAATAATGTGCAGAGATGGTCGGCCACTTACAGTAGTGTCCGTGTATTGTATAGCTTTTTATAGTTGAAACATCACACACAAATACACAGTTATAAAATCAGTAGAGTTGAAACAGTAGCTTTTGTAGAAAAACGGAATTAAGAATTTTATTAGAAATATTTAATTTTTTTTTCTTTAACAAGGATTTTATTGAAGGCTGAAGGTTCTTTCAAATTTGTATTTGAAAAAAAAAGATGGAAGAGGACATTAAAAATTCTTTAAGATTCCTGGGTACTAATTTATCTACTTATAAAAATTAGTACTTGTGATGTTCTGGAAAGACAGTTCTAAAGATAGAAGTGGTGAGTGTGTGTGTTCTGAGCATGATTCCATCCCTAGTGAGAGTTCAACCCTCTCTGTCTGAGATTAACTCTGAAAGGTGAAAAGAGCTGTCTTCCTATTTAAAAGGAAACAGAGAAAGTCAACGGTAAATTGTCACCTTGAGTACCGTGTAAAGTTTCAAAGCCTTATATAAGGTTAAGTTTTAAACGAGTTCAAAAGCCTTGTACCATTGTTGGTCATTACACAAGTTCTGATTGTATTATGCTATTTATGAAATAAATCCTATCTTTTTATTTGTCAAGAGCATCATAAAAATGAGGTGGTAGTGTGCTAGCTGTATGGTATCAATCCCTGGACACTTTTAGGTCAATAGAGAAATGCCCAGTTATATGTAGTGAAGCTCATGGAATCTTCAACTTTGTATAAAATCACTTCTGATTACTTAAAGTTATCTAAGTAGTAGTTTTACTTTTTTTATTTTTTAAACTTTATTTCTGATTTCAAAAAGGAAGTTTAGTTTTATAACACAGGCACTTCATTTGGCAGTTGCATGAGAAGATGTTGCAGTATTAGTGATGTAAGGTATCTGAAAGGAGGGACATAGCTGCATATATGATTACAGTGAATGCATCTGGTTTGAAATGTTTCATTTTTTTGTAATGTGATGTCACTTAAGAATAACAGGTCTTTCTTGTACTGAAGATGCATTTTGAAGATGGCAAAGCCATAAAATAGCACTATAAACCAGTAAAAGGTTGCTGCCAGAATCTGTTTTCAGAAAAGTGGGCATTAATGTGCAGTTCCTTCAAGGTTTCCAGAGAGAGTGATGAGGCTTTAGTTACAAGAACCATTGCTCTGAAATTTTCTCATTTGTGAATCAAGGACGTGCATGGTTATGTAGCATGCTTTCAGGCAAGCACCTTGATTCTGCTACAATGCATCTAGGTGAATTCACAGTACCTGGGAACTTTGTCCACATATGATGCAAGGTAGAGTTTATGTTGGAAAAGATATAATTGCTGAGTTTGTAATGAGAAGTTGTTCCACGAGCTGCCCAGGGAATGGTCTGGTTTCCATTGAATTGATGTGGGTGGATACTAATTTGGGTTTCTTTCCTTCAGCTAGATGCCAGTGATTCTGAAATGCTTCCCCTCTTTTAAGAGTTATTCAATTTGATGACAGATTCAGAAGTTTCTGACAGCGTGAGTGGAAATGTATAAACTTGTTTCTTTAGGAAACTGTATAAATGTATAAACTTGTTTCTTTAGGAAACCTGCTACCAGTTTGATAAGGAGAATTCCTAAGTAGCAAGTAAAACCTAAGCAGTACAAAAGTCTTTTTTTTTGTTGTTGTTGCTCTTGCTTTGTACTGCTTTTCTTATGTTTTAGTGTAGCTTTTATGCAAGTGCAGATTTGAAAACCAAAGTGGGTGCTATACATCTGGAGTAATCCTTACCCAAATCGTCGTCTTCTAAATGATAACCAACTCAAATGACAGCAAAATGTTTTTTTTTCTCTTTTTACAGTGGAAAGAGTGGAAAGAGAAAACCTTTCAGACTATTGTGTTCTTGGTCAACGTCCCATGCACTTACCAAATATCAACCAACTGGCAACTTTGGGAAAAACTAACGAACAGTCTCCTCATGGCCAAATTCACCACAGTACTCCAATCCGAAACCAAGTGCCAACGATGCAGACAATGATAAACCCTGGGCTCCTGTCTCCTCAGCTCAGTCCACAACTGGTGAGGCAGCAGATAGCAATGGCCCATCTGATAAACCAGCAGATTGCCGTCAGCCGGCTATTGGCTCACCAGCACCCACAAGCTATCAACCAGCAGTTCTTGAATCATCCACCCATCCCTAGAGCTGTCAAACCAGAGCCATCAAATTCATCGGTGGAAGTCTCTCCAGATATTTACCAGCAAGTCAGAGATGAACTGAAGAGAGCCAGCGTATCTCAAGCTGTCTTTGCAAGAGTAGCGTTCAACCGCACACAGGTATCTGTTTCTGTTTTATAACCAAGAAGTGCTTGAGGGGTCAAAGTTGTGACTCTTGTGGGGATATGTGGTTGCTACAGATCAAGGCAAGGTGTACTATAGAAACAGGTCAAACTATCCACCATTTTTTCACTGTCTCATTGGCGTGACTGAGCAAGGATGTTTCTTTGTAGTACAGCTGTTTGCTTGCAGTTGTTCACCCCAGTGCTGTTACCTGAGCTTTGTTCTGTAGTCGTAATTCTGCTGGTGTGAGTTCTTCTCTGCTTATAAACTTCCATATCTGCTTCTGCCTGATGGCCAGGAAGAGGTAACAAGAGACTATGGGAGTCAGCAGCATCTTTTAGTTTGCCACTTTCTCAGTTCCTTCTTGTGGTAACTACAGTTGATGGCACAACTACTGCCAGATGCTACTGACCCAGAAATGAGTCAGATAAGTGTTCATAGGCCTAAAGATAGTCTTGGTCCTGGCTGGCTGCATAAGAGACGATTGCTGGAAAAGTTGTCTGCCATTTGCAGCTGACCCATTTGACACAGATTTTCTCACTCAAATATTGAAATTCAGATGTTGAAATAATTAAATGATAGCATCGGCGTAAGCCTTGCACCTGGAGTACCTTAGGTAACGCATGTTCAAAAATGCAGGCTGTTTACATTTATCTTGCTGCCAGACAGCATTCAAAGTATACAAAGCATGATTTCTAGTTGGTGATATTCCTCCATATGGATTAATAAATGGGAAGTGATGTCATATTTAAATACTGGTGCAATTTTCTTTTGTGCAGTCAGAACTGATCTTTGAGTTTACCTTTACCAGCGAAGGAAGACAAGCGCCACATATGTATGTGTCTGCTGGAGGTCTGTCTTTAGAACCATACAGTGCCTTTGCACGTTCTCCTGGATTAATGATTTTCTTTGGCACTGCCATTTTGGAAATGCCATATTATGAGGGAACTAATTAAAGTATGGAGCACATTTTTATTACTTCCCTTTTTCCATTAAATTCATAAGATGGCTGCACTCAGAAAAAACATTCATGTTCAATCAACATGTCTTTGAGTTCTGGGGTTAGCCTTGAGGATATCGAATGAAAGCAACATAGGAATGTATGAGTATTTCCTCTTTAAAATGCTGCTTTTAATTTGGAAAAGCTTTTCATCCCTCTGAGATCATAACCTGTTGTATATAAAGCCTTGTATAATCAAGGTAGATGGTATTGACAGAATGACACATTGAGTGAGAGGTCAGCATTAACATTGCTGGTGAGGATTTTGCTATTGTCACTGTACATGATGTTTTACTTTAGGCATATTGGGACAGATTGGTACTACCCAAATCTGTCACTAGACCACAGGTTTATCCCTAAAGCAGAAAGCTGTCAAACTGTGTCAGACTGGCTGTTCAGTTGTAGTATTTAAAAGAAGGCAATGTTTTATCCTGTGTGTCTAGGAAACCCCACACCTTGCCTGAACACTGACTGAACACTGCATTTGTGTTCTGAAGACAGCAGTGAAAAGGCTGGCATTTCTGAGAGACCACTCTGCTCTTCTTCTAGCAATTGCACAAGTTTTCATCCACCTATGGTGTTTAATAGCAGCCCTGATAAGAGTTTGCATCACAGATTATCAGAAATATGGACTAAGGAAGCTTTAATGTGGTGGTTTTGCTTTTTCTGTTTTATTTGGCGTATCTGTCCTGTGCCAAGCCAGTGCAGGATCTGCAGACTGTTGTCCTGTGCATCACAGTGGGGAGAGCACTGTGCTGCTGTTGGGTGCTGAGGCAGTGTCTCTTTGAGGTTCTGTACTTCACAAGTGTGAAACTGTTCATACTGAGCTCACTTGCTGGGAACACAGACCAGAGCAGCCCTGAGTTGACATACCAATGTAATGTCCTTTGGGAAGGTGCCAAATCAACTCTCTTGGAAAGGACTGCACCAGGAAATGCGATGTAATGCTCTGTCCTCCAACCTGTTTACACTTGAGCTTGGTATATAGAACAGTGTGCAATTCTAGGGTATTAGTATCACTGGTTTTGTTTATCCTCATCCTGATGATATTTGTCTCAGATTGCACTAACTTATCCAGCTTTTATTAATTAAAAAAAAATGCTTTATTGAAAACTATGCACATTTAATTTTATACAAAGGGAAAGAAATTGTCTATGCATGATGGAAGACTAAATAGTAATGTGATGTACTATACAGCCCATGACAGTGATTCCAGAACAGGCTAGTCTCAGACATCCATAAAACTGTGTTGCTTATCTCAGAGCTGTGCATCATTAGTCTAAAAGATCAGTGAACCTTATATGCAGTGCATCACATCCTTATGAACTGTTGCCACAGTAAAAAAAAGTGTAGTTGCATATTTATGCATTGCCATCCTCAGCTTTTACTTCCAGCTTAAATTGGTTTCCTCTCAGGTCAGAAACTGTTACCCCCAGTATTAAGAAGAGGTGCTCAGGCAGTCAGCCTTGCACTGCACAGTAGAAGATGTGGGATGATGCCAAACACCTGTGGTGGTGAGGTAGAACTTCCTGATGTGGAGGTTCAGGTCTGCTTATACAGCCTTTCATTCTCCTTTCTGAGTCTTCTCCTCAGGAGACATGGGCATCTGTGCATTTCTCTGGAAATGTTTGGATTAGAAACTGGAGACCTGTTATTTCTCATGATGATATCAAAGAATAGATGCTGTGTGCCAGCCAGCTAATAATTGTATTAATCACTGCTTATGGGCCACTGCTTAATACTTCTTCATGGTAGCTCTGCAGCACACATTAGCCTGTAATTAAGTATAGCTTCATGAAATATGTACTGTGAGACTTGCTTAATAGATAAACTATTCTCTAATTTATTTTCAAGTCCAATGACCTACATACTTGATGCTGAAAAACCCCCTCTTACGAACATTATTTCTCCCCTGAGACCTTCCATCTGAGTGAATCTGTTAAATGAAGTAGAGGAAGCTTTGATCCAAACTAGGCTAAATCCATTGGAACAAATGACCGACACGTGTGTGTGTGTGGGAAGGGAGGATGGTCAGAAGATGGAGAGATGCAGTCGCACGGTTTGTGAGACATCCAAACCTTCCTCTGAAAGTTGGAAAGTCCTAGCTTCAGACGTGGTATTTTCTTGTGTCTGTGGCCATGTTGTTGTTTGCACAACAAATAAGGTGAAAATAAGGTGCTTCAGCTTCTGTCACAAGTGCTGTGCCACTGCAGTCCCACTGAGATGGGAAGCTCACTACTTGCCCTGTGCCCAGGATTGGTGCACAGCATGCTTGACTAGGAATTGGCCCTAGCTGTGTCAACCATGAAGAGGGTTCGTTTTAAACAGAAAGTTCTAAAATGAACATTTTAAGGTTTATTTGAAATTGGGTATCAAAAACCCTCTAAGGTGTGTATAATTGTTGCTTGTGTAAATGCCTTGGGCTGTGCCTTCTTTTTACTTTGTGATATTGATTCTCTAGCAGTAATTTTAATTCACCCCATTGCAGAATCTAAGTGCTTCAGCAGATGGGACAGTTGGAAGAGAACCCCCAGAGAGAAGTTAGTTTTTAAGGTGTTTTTAATGGCGTCATTCCCAGCAGGGGAGAAACTCCTACCTACATAACCTTCAAAACATTTAAAATGATTGTACTCGCTAGCATGGTTGTGTTAGCTAAGAACGGTGTATGTTGGAAAGACACCCTCATAGGTTTTATACATCCTCACAGTTGCCAGCTGCACTGCATTTCTGGACTACAGGCATGGTTCTCCTCTGTGAACTGTGGCAGGGTGCTACTCAAACTTGTCAGTGTGCTTATGTAGCCCAAGGAGTGGTACTGGGACTGTTCTGCTGCAAGCTGGGGCCCCACTGGAAGACGTGAGTTGCAGGCAGATAGGAAAGAACATGAAGGGTGTTTGTATTCCTGGCCTGCATTTAGCTGCCACCATTTCCTTCCCTCCAAGGTGACTGTGGGGACCCTTGGTCATACAGGCGAGGAGAGAGGTGTGGATTGAGGCAGGGGAGGAAGCCGGTCATGCTGAAGCTGCTCAGCAGCATTGCTGGGGCAAGAGATGCAGTTTCTTGCTCATGTAGTTGCTCCTAAGACTACAGTCTTGCTCCTGGAGGAGAATACACACGGAAACTTTTTGCATCCTCTGGGTAGAGTCCTTGTACTATCTCCTTCCTTGCGTCTCCTAATGCAGCATCCAAGTTGCAACTGAAAGGCTGATATCACTGAAGCTTGTGATATCACAGGTTGTAGTGTGTTGGTAAGTGGACAAGCAGTGATGAATACAGAGGTAAGAGGACTTGTTTAAAGGAAGTGTGTGGAAAAGCTCTTTTGAGTTTACCTTCTCTGAATTTTTTTAATATTTTTTTTTAGCAAATCTGAAGTTACTAAAGTGATCTGTGCTCTTCAGAATCTGTAGTTTTAAAGCAGGGGATTTGAATCCTGCTTTGCATGACAAAAATGAACTTGCTTTCCTCTTCTGCCTGCTTTCTGGGCCTTCCTCATTGCTGCAGGCTTACGCAGGGGTGGTCAGTAAGGCTGTTTTTGTAAGAATCCAGACACTCTAAATCACTGAGTTGGGGAATCGCTTTTCTCCGCTTTGGGTGTGCCCCATTGACTGAAAAGCCTATAGACTGAGTGTTTTCTGTTTATGTCTTTTTTTTTTTTACGCATCTTTTTTTGCCAATGTTTTGACATAATAGCCAAAACTAGTAAAATGTTTGGGCGAATGGCCAGTGCTTGTTTTACTGAACAGCCTTACAAACTGGGAATATCCGTGAACCTGAGGCATTTCGAATGAAACAGTTGTGGTGTGAGATGTAGAGAGCTGGGGGAACAGGCGTGTTTGAGATATGTGAAGCTCTTTTCCCAAAGAAAGTTGGCTGCATCTAACTCTCTTTTCCCTTCCCCTCTCAGCAGTTAGCACTGTAGACAAGAAGGCAGGTCATCTCCTGTGTCCTAGCAGGTGCTTTTTTGGGTAAAATCAAGTAACAGAACAGGGAGGGGGAAACTCTACCAACCTCAGTGTAGTGACATTTTATAATGAAATAAACTGTTCTCACCTTGTTTGAGGGATTCTACCATACCTTGGCTGCAGGAGTGGGCTGAGGTGTAGGCAAATGCAGGCTCAGTTCTGGGTGCCCCAGCTGCTGGTGTGACTGTGTGCAAGTCCAGGCTCCTTCCACAGGGAATGGGACAGTAATGCTTCCTGGCGTGCAAATACACAGCAGGTCAGGTGTGGAGAGGCTTGGAGGCTCTGAGGGCAAAGAGAGTGTGGTTGGTGAGGAAACTCCAAAGAAAGTCTTTGGAGCCAAACAGAGAAGGAAGTGGGTGGCAACTCCATTCGTGCCTAATTCTGCTTTCTTTGGCAAAATTCCCTCAGACTGGAGTGGGAACAGAACGGGGTCCTTTAAGAGGCTTTTAAGAATAGAAATATGCTCTGTTGAAATAGCCAACTCTTCCACCTCTGTTTGCTTGTGAGCCAAATCCTGGACAGGATGCCTCTTGTAAGTAATTTGCCCTTTGACTTAAGTGTGAGAAAGATGAGCAGCTTTCATTCTCTGCCTACTATCTGGTGAGACATTCACGCTGCATTCATTGCTATGGTATCTGTCCCATTGTGCACAGACTTTCAATTAGTGAGGGTTCTGGTTTTGCTTTTAGTGGGGGGGATTTTTGGTTGTTTTTTTCCCCCCATAGAAAACTCTCTCTCATTGCATGAAACCGTTTCATGCCGCCTGCTTGTTTTATTCTTCTGTGTAATGTGGCACAAGCAGCATTCTGTTGTACTCACAGGAAAGAAGGCAGTCTGTAAGGGAAGTGCTTAATTTAATAAATTGCAGATTTTTAGTACATGGGATATTTGTTCCAACAGTGGGTTTTGCACTGCCCAAAATTTCAGTTTCAATTAAGTTAATTGTATTCAATAAGCTGAATGAAAAGATCTTAAGTAGCATGTGAGTCAGGCTTTCAGAATGTGTGCTTGTCAGAGGCGGCTGCTGCCTGCTCAGCTGATGCACGGGAGTCCTGAGCCTGGAAGCAAGCTCACGGCTGGCTGTGCAGCGTGCATGAGCAGAGTGCCTTGCTCATTTTCCAGCATATTTCAGTACAAAGGTTTGACGTACGTGTTACAAATGGTGGCACACTGTGGCTGCGGATGATAGGTCCTTCTCTGCCTGCTTTTCTCCACGCATCCACGTTCATCTCCACATGCACATCTAGTCTTCCCTAATAAAAGAAATACTATAATAAAAAAGAGACTTTATTAAACTAATGCAATAAAGGCATTTTCTTTGAGGATTTAAAAACTTCATTTTTAATAATAAAAATCAAATTGTCATAGTTGGACCCTGCAGAAGTCTTATTCAAATCAGCCTCTAAATGCTGCATGCCTAAGCAGCTCTCTCCTGAGATGTGTGTATTTTAGCATTAGTTAAATGAGTTTAAAAGTGTTTGGTGTATCTTATTCAGCCCAGAAGACAATACTGGAGCCTCTAGTTTAAAGCCAAGAGGCAGAAAGATGTCATGATAAAAGCTTGCCCTGGCACAAGAAAAACATGGCAGGTGGAACTACTTTATTTCCTGGAAGGGTGATGAGAAGTTGGTGCTAATGCAGAGCTCTGCAGGCTGACTTTCAGCCTCAGCTTTCAGCTGCAGTTAGCAGGCACCTTTAAACAGAAACAGGAATTTCAGCCTGGCCAAATCAAGCTCCCTGTGTACTGAAGTGAGATTTCAGTGTTGGTTACTAGGGAGGAGTAGCTGACCAGTGGCTCTCCAGGTGCTGCCTTCCCGTGCTGGAAACAGACCTTCATGCTGAATGAGGATGCTGAAGGGGACAGGCTTATTGCATTGGTTGTGAAGATTCAGATTTTTTTTTTGTTCAACACGTACATTTCCTGATCCTAATCAGTCACATCTATACCTGAAAGGAAGCAGAATAGCTTTTCTATTGTGATGGCTGGTTACATGTGCTACTTGGGCTCTGAGTACTACAGAAGCAATTTTTTTCTAGTATTTCAGCATTTTCTCTGTTGCTCTTGGCAGTAGCTGAAGCATGGAGAGGCACAAATAAACCGAAACTATGGAAAAAAGTGTTTGTTCTTTTTTAGTCCTTCGTGTATATAATCTCCTTCTACAGAACACACAAACTGAGGTTTAGCACATTAGTTGGGTTTATTCAGGTTTTTGCCTTGGCCAGTGTTTCAGTTGTCCGAGCCTGTTCTGAACCTTTTTAAAGTTGTGCCTGCTCTTGTGGCCACACTGCTGAGGTGTGGATGAAGCAGAGTCCGGCTCCCAGCTGAGGCACTGAACTTGACGTGGCCAGTGCTGAGTCCCCAGCTGCCTGATGGCACTCACTCTCCTCTGTACCTAGGACATTAGGGTCTGAGCTATGCTCCAGTATGAACGCCTCACCCTGATCCAGCCTACTTTTGAAAAGCCTTGGTTGCAAAACTGTCCTTCCTTAGGTCACTGGTAGTGCACTCTGCTGTCCCACTGAGACCTCATTTATGCCTTTACAAGCTTGAACCAAAGCCCCTGGGGAAGAAAGCAGAAAGATTTCACTTGCCTTCCATGGGCTTTGGTCAATCTTTTGTGTTGGCCTCAAAGGCTGCTTAGTCAGTCCTTTGGACGGAGGACTTGGTCTGAATAACATTTGCTATCCATTGTAGTGCTTTCTCTTTCAGAAGTTGCTTGTAAAAGATTGCTTGCCTGTGAAGTTCGAGTTGCTTGTCCTGGAAATACTGTATCTAGTAAAAAAAATAAAAGAGTTCACAAATGGGGTTTCATAGGATGAGTGCAGAGCAAACCCCCAAGATAGTGACCTTGCTGGATTGTTTTTCTTTGAAAGATTAAAGTTCGGCTTGTTTGAGAAAAAAAAAAAAAACAAAAAAACCACCGTCAAAATTGCTCCTACTTTAAATAGCTCCAAAGACTTTTTTTATTTTGGTTGGGCATGTGCTCACTTTTCCACCTCTGGCTATTATTTTTTTAAAGTCTATTAGGGATCCAGTGTGTAATTTAAAAAAGTGCCAGCTCCAAGCATAAACCAAACAGTGCCTGTGCAGAGTCCTTGTCTGGGAATGCTTGTATAGCACAGCTCAGCTGTGAGCAGAGCCCGTGCTACTGTTCAACTTCTCATCCATTGCCTCTTCAGTGACTGGATTAAAAATGACGCTCAGGAGTGGAAAAACGATGACTTTATTAACGTACCTATGCTGAAATGCATCCTGAAAGCCACGTTTGGTAAAGAAAGACCTGTTTGGTCAATTAAAATCAGTATGAGACTTTCTAATCCCTGAGGATCTTTTATTAGGTTTGCAGAGTTGATTGCTCTGAGAGCTGTCAATAGTATTTATTTATTTATTTATTTTAACACGTGAGATGTGAGTAAGTTGAAAGGAGCTAATTTAGCCAGTGGAATTTTATAACAAAAGTACAAGAGCTGTGGGTTTCCCTCTCTCAGAGCCTTCAGCAGGAATATAATTTGCAGAAACAAAAACAGTCTCTGGCTGGCTTTAGGGTTTTCTCAAAAATAGAAACAGTAGGGTTTGACTGGCTGGGCCAGTTTCCTCACCACACACCTGGTGTATATCACTTTAAAATATAAATTATGCCTCATTAAATTACAATTAAATGAAATCATGATCATTTGTTTTTCTGGAAGGAAGATGTTTTGCATATTGAAAGCCTAATTTGTTGCAGGTGACAAAAAGGCTGAGCGGATTATTTAATATCACTTTATTTTTATAATGCTGCTCTCTGGTTGGATTGTGTATACTTCAGTAGCTCAGAATTATATTATTGTAAATGTTATTGCTTTCAAGATGCTTAATTTTATTGTTCTACTCTACCGCTCAGCTATCTAACCACGCTGTTTACCAGCACTTTTTATCTTTAGTTGCAGGAGGACAGGAGATTTTTCCCTCTGAGTCCGTTTTCTTATTATCTGTCCTGCTGTTGATGTGGCTCCAGAGCTGTCAAAGTGCTTGGCCTACTACAGCTGAGCTGCAGACCCACTTGTTGCAGCCAGATTTCCTACCTGCAGGCCTGGAATGAGCATTGGGGCAGGGCCCAGTGACAACTGACGCAGTGTTACAGAGTCCTGTGACTGAGATGCAGTGTGCAATACTGCTATGTGTCTGTAAAGGAGATCTTCACAGAAGCACAAGCCACAGACTGAGGTTCACAACCATTGAATCTCTCATGATGTGTGAGCCCCCAAGCCCACAGCTGGTGTCTCAGGCAGTGAGGTATCTTGTCAGTGCCACGACTGAGCCATGTGTACCCATGTGCCCCTGATTTACATAGGGAGTCGATGACTGCACTGAAAAGTAATTGCTGGCATGCTTTCACATATGTTTCCGCTCTCCATTTTTGAAATTGAACCATAAATTTAGCCAGGCTAGGAGAGGGGGAGAGAAGGCGGTCTTAGAGTCAGCTCCAGAAGCTTTCAGGTACCTTTCTTTCAACAACCCCATTAATTTTTGGAAGCTGACCCAAAGGGGGGGGGAAGTTATGTATCTTTTAAGGCCTAGAAAATTAAAAATTTAGAGAATCTGTGGAATTGATATTTGTTAACTGCCTTTGGAGAACTTTCCACTGACTTTGAGGAATTATGATAGGGAAATGCTATGTTGATCTTGGAATACCGCAAGTCACAGGCTCAGTCTTCTGAAATGTCCTGTTTCTGTTCATCTGCAGCACGTGAGTCTGGCAAACTTTGGAATTTTTTTATTTTTATTTTTTACAAAACAATCCCCAGTTTCCCTGAGGGGTAAATTCCAAGAGGGAATCTGGATAAAAGCACATGGCTGTGCCAGGGCTGCAGAATGACTATACCACCTTTGAACCTCTTCTCGGTGTGAGCCTGCTCCACCAGCCGGCCTCCCTCCAACCTCCTCTTCCCATTACTGGTCCAAGGG
Source organism: Cyrtonyx montezumae (assembly GCF_038088225.1). Classification (NCBI taxonomy): domain Eukaryota; kingdom Metazoa; phylum Chordata; class Aves; order Galliformes; family Odontophoridae; genus Cyrtonyx; species Cyrtonyx montezumae. Next base: position 10,310,294 of record NW_027072078.1, on the reverse strand, counting down.
TCCCGCCATGGCTCCAGACCAAGTCTGGGCTGTCTGGGATCTGCAGGAAAATCGTGAGAGGAAGCTCTTCTCTTTATTTTATAGATCAGGAGCTAAAAAGGTGAGCTGTGTGCAGCCTACCTGCAGGTTGCCTATGGAGCTCACAGGCATAAATGCTGCTGAAGCAGACCTTGCACGTCTTCTGATGTAGGTGTTCAATAGCACATAATGGATAAAAGCAGATACAGACACTTGTTTGCCTGTTGGTTTTGTCAGGAATTCTACTCAGTAAGCTCAGTAAATAGCAAAAAATGTTGGCATTTGCACATTACTCAGCTGTATGACCTGTGTTTAACAAGTCTTTCTGGGGGAGACTCTCTGGTATGGCAGAAAATAGGCTGAACATTACAGGGTTTTGACTAGGTAGCTGTTTTCTGGTAGCATTTTCCTTCTGAGAAAGAAGTGCTTGTGAGGCAGCTTGCCTCAGTCACGGCTGTGTGATAGTGGTGCACAACACCCGTGTCAGCAGCTGTGTGTGAATTGCACTGGGCCCTGCGTCCCCTTTGTGGCTGGTTGCTGAAGGTCACAGCTCGCTCCCATGGTGGTCTCGGGCTTGCAGTGCTGCTTCATTGCACACCAGTGTGTGTGAGCACTGGCTCGGGAGGGGACTGTTGTCACTTCTGGGAGTGAAATGGCCTCTTGTGAAGTGGGGACATGGTGGGTGCCTCTGGAGCGTGGGTGGAACATGCTTTGCTCTAGTGGTTAGTGTCGGCCCTGATCCAGGCTTGTATATTGTGCCCTGACTTCCAGATAAGCTGTGGAACTATTGAGTGCTTGCAGTTATGCATCGTTTTAATCCCATCATTAGATTTAAGCCTCATTTAATACTATTTTCCTCTCTAACTCCTTTTTTCTTCTTTCTTTTCTTTACTTTCTTTTTTTTTCATGTGCTGGTTACCTCCTGGAAGAATGTTTTTTGTTAAAATGAGGTGAATATGGTATTACTTTGTTGCAGCACGAAGCTTTTGGTGTTTTAAAATAAGGTATAAAAAAACGGGTTAAATCCCTAGAGCTAGATACTAAGGCTTTATTATTTACTGCATTTTCTCCTCTCAGAAACAACTGTCCAAACCAAAATGAACGGACTGTAACATCAAACCCAACCAAATGTTTTTCTTTATAAACCTCCTGCACTGTTTAAATGTCGAAACTAAATTTACCAAACTTGGCAGATTTGTCAAAGATGAACAGGCCTGCCAAGCGTTCCCAGCATCAAGTAAAGACAGAGAGAGAGGGAGAGGGAGACGGAGACATCTAACAGCTCCTAAAATATTTGCTGCGAGCACCTGGTGGTAACTGCACTTTCTTCTACCAAGTGTACCTGCCTTCATATCCAGGATTTCTATGTTCATATGCTTATTATAGTGCCAGAATAGGACAGTCACAAAATAGACCCCAGCCCCTACAAGACAAGCACTTTCCTACAAAATATCCCCGGTGGACGTGACTGAGATTGTGATGTGGGCTCTCGGTTTTTCTAAACAAATTTAAAACACCACCATGTGACTGGTCTTAATTTTTTTTTTTTTTAAACAGGGCTTGTTGTCTGAGATCCTGCGTAAAGAAGAAGACCCTAGGACAGCTTCCCAGTCCCTTCTGGTAAATTTAAGGGCGATGCAGAATTTCCTCAACTTGCCTGACTCAGAACGGGATCGAATCTATCAGGATGAGAGAGAGAGAAGCATGAACCCCAATGTGAGCATGGTGGCTTCAGCAGCCAGCAGCCCGAGCTCCTCTAGAACCCCCCAGGTAAGATGTGATCCTTTGTTGCCTATTTGTTATGTGGTCCTATGCTGCTATTAGTCCAGGGAAGAACTTGCTCTCTGCCCTTCCTCTGTATGTTGCTCCCTTTGCCCAGGTGAGTTGTGGAAATACTTTTATATGGTCTTGGAGTGGCTGTTGAGAGGTGTTTATTGAATTTGAACAAGACTTAGTGATGATTCTAGCTTTGTTCAATGCCATAAAGGAGTCTGTGATTTTAGTACCTGAAAGGGTGCTTGTGGGCTTTCCAGACAGGGTGTTTTAGACGACATTATAGAAAGATTATTTACATAACCTTTTGTCATAGTGCTCTGTTATGTTCTACAGAACACACAAAATTTCTGAGCTTGTGGAGAGGTTGATATATATTGCAGTTAAAAACATGCAGTGAATAGGAGCCAACAGTGAGTTAAAAATCAGTGCACGCTGTCTAGGAAATGACAGTCCTTTAGTTAGTTTACACTAGTAATTATTTGAAGTACAGAAAGTAGAGCTGGGCACAGTGCTAGGATGGGAGATGCTACTTTAGATGCTCTAAACCAGTTAATTCAACTTGTTGACTTAGCTAATTTATTAACATTCTGTTCCCATCCGCTTCTCTGGATAAATTGTTCCTTTGCACTGAGAAAGAACATCCTGGTACCGCTACACTGTCATAGTGTATCCACCCTTGAGCCAGGCTTCTTGCTGTCCCAGACCTATGCTCCAAAAAGGAAAAGGTGTTTGCGCAGAGGCAATGATTAACTCTTGTCGTGACGTTTGTGTAACTTGAGTTTGAAATTTCTAACTGTGCAGATGTGACAGCTCAGGTCTAGAACTGATCTTGATCTTTCATAAGCCTACCTTTGTAACCCTCCTGCTCTGGTGCTTCCGCAGTCACATAGTCTGCAGAGTCTCTGAGTGCTCACTCGAGCTGTGCATGTCTTTACCAAGCTTATAATATCACTGAGCAATTCTCATCCTGAATACTGGAGCTGCAGCTGCTAAAAATAAGTAAGCGTCTTGGGGCAGGGGTTAAAGGCACACGGATCGTCCTTAAGGTGTGCTGATTTTGTAGAAACTGTTGAGCTCAGTCCAGATGTTTGCGTGTACTTTACCACTGCACGATATAAATCTGCTTTCACTGAAAGCAAGCATATCTTGCTAAGCTGAATTCATTGCTGAATTTTTTGTAATGTGCAAAATTGATTGTTGTATAATTCTTAACTGTTTTTAGTTATCTTTCCGTGAAAATGAAATTCTGAAGTGAGCTATTTTAACATCTAAACAGTTTAAACATTTATAGATGCGTTTATAATTACATGAAAGGATTAGCTTACTACAGCTAATATTTAGTGCAATGGATTTCATAACATGAATAAAACAATAATAACTGAAACAACAACAGAAAGAAATGGATGATTTAGATGCAGTCTGGTGAAAATAAAAATCAGATCTGTGTCAAATCTGTCACTCTGTCTTTTTCCTCTGACAAAATAAGAAAGCTTCCCCATGTTCTAGTGACAGCTTTAAGTAAGTAAAATTCTGTTTTTAAGAGTGAAACATTGTTAGAAAACCCATACACGAGAAATATAAAGCAGCTCGTCCTTCCGTTATTTTCTGGAAGAATCTGGTAGAATATTGTGAGATTTTTTTAAACACCAAAAGCGATGCAGAAACCTTTTTGTACCCAGTGCTTGTCTTGTGCCCGCTGGATAAAATTTCCCCAGTCCTCTGAGGGCCAGTACCAGTCAGCACAGGTGCTGTTTTGACAACTTGGACACCTCTGCAAATTAGGCTGCTTCCCAGCTCCTGGGCAGGCAGCTCGGCTGCTGTGCTTCCCCATATGCCTGGTATTAGTCCCGATGAGACAAGTACCCTGTTCATATACCATGCAGTGATCCTGAAACATTGCCTCCCCAGGCAGATATGTCGTATACCACAGACAATGGTGCTTTGGAGGTATCAGTGGTAACTAGCGAGGAGGAACTACACTGGCCTTTCCAGAATTATGTTACAGTGTTGGAGAAGTTGATTTAATGTCATTTTGAGACATGGTTTCCATAGATACCAATCTCTTGAGGCAGTACTTCTGGGAATGGTTTTTTTAGTGTGCTGGATGGAGTATGGTTAAGTGCTGGGACAGCTGTGGTGGTGGGTTCGTCAGCATGAGGAGTCACCTAGATTGACTCCATCGCTTTGGAACCCAAAGCCCTTCAGGGTATTCCCCAAACACAGACAGATGTGATCTAGCAGCGGTGTGGACGTGAGAGCAGCAGATCAATCTAGCAAGAGGATGCAAGTGCTTGGGGAAAGAGGTTCTGAGATTTTAAAGGTTATTGTGTACATGTTGCCACCTCTCTCCTCTGTCAAAGACCAGCAGTAACTGCTGGGATTTCAGCACTCTAGCATTGTGATTACAAACCCTTTTGTTTTCTTTTTTTTTCACCATTTGCAGTGGGCCATTTAAATAATGGCAAATTTCTTGCTAATATGAAGATCAGTTTTGAATCCAGGCCTCTGGCATTAAACGCTTGTGATATTTCCATTTGGCACTTGCCCTACCTGTTCTGGAGATCAAATAAAAAAGAGCCCAGCATTCAGGGTGTGTAGGGCAGGCTGGCTCCTGACTTCTGGTTGTGGCAATGGCAGTGCAGGAGATCCATGCAGAATAAGATGTGTTCTGAAACTGTCCTTTATGTGCTAATTTTATTCTCAGACTCTCAGGCCTCACCTTTGAGGCCTTGGTGACCTCAGCTGCTGTGCTAGTCAAAGGCTCCATTGCCTGGGAAGACTTCAAGAAGTTTATACCCTTCACAGCACTGTGATGTCTTCGATTAAGCTCCGCTAAATGAATGCTGTCAGATTTGGACAGTCATCTTCCTTTCCCATGATCTCTTCGTTGTTTTCCTGTGTTCCTTACGACTGCCCTAATTCTTATCTATCTCTGAGGACTGAACTTTGCAGCTTGGTGTTCCTGTTGGTCCATCCATGGGGCTGTACCCACCATGGTCAGGGCTTGTGGATGAGTTTGGCCTTAGCCTCCAGTGGTGCCAGGGCACCAGAGGCTCTGGTCTACCCCAGCTGTGCTCCTGCTGCCCTTGTCTCAATGCAGAGATGCAAAAATCTCCAGCCTTTCTCTATGGGTCCTGTGCTGAGAGCCCTGTTGTGTTGGGTAAGTCAGGAAACAAGCCAAGGAGGCTCAAAGCTGCAGGGGGCCCTTGCTGAGCTGGGTGCATGCATTCAGTTGACTTCTGTGCCACATAGTATTGTGTGGGTTGTGCACAGTGAGCCGCTTCTGATCCACAGACTCTCTTCAGAAAGAGAGGTAATATAAGCTGATGAAGGCTTTATCTGCAAGCAATGGGAAGAGTGATTAGTTTGTTGTCTTGATTGAATTTTGGCTCCATTATTAATGTGGGCCTTGAAATAGAAAAGTTGTTAGGGACAGGAAGATTTGGAGGAAAGCAAAACAAAATAATTTCACAAGGCTTGGTTTTGCCTAGTTAGCCTTCTCATTAACAAATAGGCATTTGGGCATGTCTGCCTAGTTAAAAATTGATATTTAGATGTATTCTAGCAGTCTTCAACTCTGGAACAATAGTGGGAGCCAGCTGAAAAGGCTTATGATTGGGCCAGATATCAAAATATCACTTGAGTTTATGGGAGATTTCGATCTATATGAAGGTGTGAGTTTTGTGACTTAGCTTAGAGAGTTTCCTAAGACTTCGACATCTCAATAGAAAACGGGGATTTTATGTCAGCAAGCTATGTATTTTCCCTTGACAAATGCTGGAGTTCAAGGATCAGCCCTGGCAAATTCGGTCTGAGCTCCAAAGGGCTGCTGGAGCTGTGTGCACTGCCCCCTGTCCCTCACCTGCCTCCGTCATCTGAGGATGGCCATGGCTGAGGGGCTTTAAAATAAAGATCTCGTAGAAGCCTGCAGCACTGTACTCATAGCAGTCTTGCAAGAGTAGTCCAGCCTGGAGAAGGTATTGGCAGCGTCTGTTATTGTCCTTCATTTGTCACAGAAGCTGATGGGAAATCATTCAATTAAAAGGAGTGCAGTGGAATACACAAAATCTCAATATGAGTTTAGGAGAATGAGGGCAGCACATCAAAGGCATGCCGAAGCCCAGCTTTATGAAATGATTTTTTTTTTCATTTCCACTGATTTCCTAGGTGAAATTAGGGGACTGTCTGGCCAGCATAATGATGATAAGGCTGGGAAACCATACATACTCAAATGACATACGTATAGTTTTAATAAAGGATGAGGGAGACTTGAGGGAGTGCATTAAATTGAGTAATAATTTATTATTTAGAGACCTCTACCCATTTACTCATTTTTTCTGGGAGAATTGGCTCTTCCTCCAAGGTGTAGGCCACTTTTAAAGAGGGGGGAAGAAGGTAGAGACCGGTGTCAGTGCTGTGGCAGCTAGCTGGCTGAGCAAACTTCAGTGACTGCCTGCAGCCGAGTGCCCAGCTACCTATCATGTTGTTGAGCTGCTCAATAAACATGCTGGGGGGGGGGGGGGGGAAGAGTTGACAGGGCCTTGCATGTCCTATAGGAATGCACTGCAATTATTTCCAATCACAATTAACCTGATTAGAATAATGGACAGGAAGTGTCCCTCTGTAGCTAATGCAGTTTGGCATCAGCTGACTGAAATCCTTTGATAATTTCTGCACAGATGGCTGGGCTGAAAGCAGCACTTTTTTAATTATTATTTTCATGGTCTCTTGGTAGGCCAAAACCTCGACACCAACAACAGACCTCCCCATTAAGGCGGACGGCGCCAACGTCAACATCACAGCTGCCATTTATGACGAGATCCAACAGGAGATGAAAAGGGCCAAGGTATCTCAAGCTCTGTTTGCCAAAGTGGCTGCCAATAAAAGTCAGGTGAGTGGTAGAGGGGATTTCGTTCTTTTTGGGGTTTTGTGTTTAAAGCCAACTTTGGGGTTGGAGCTAGACCTATATTCTCCTCCCACCAATAAAAATACATCTGTTCATACAATAATAATAACCTTCATCTCTGGGGAACCTGTCGTGTTTCTGGCATTTGCCTGCTTAAGTGGTTTCCTTTTTCCTTTTAAAATAGACTGAGAAAAGGACTGTCTTGCAGCTGAGCTTTTCCCCCCATTTTGTGCAAACACACATCTTCTCCCACTTGTAGTGTATAACTTACAGTCCTATTAGTACAAGGATCTTCCAAAATGATGGTACCCTTCTTGTTTTGCAGATAGAGAACAGTTTTTGGTTTTTTTTAAGTATTTAATGCAAGGAAGGTGATGGGAAACTGTATTAGGAAGGTGTTTTTTCTCTCATGTTGTGTATATCGTATTGCCATGTGAAAATTCACATAAATCCAATCATTTTTACAAAAAAAAGAATGAGAGGGCACTGCAGTATGTTCCCCTGGATTAATTTTCACCTTGAATGTAAAAAATACATGTGGGTAAACCTAGGCTGGAGCGAAATTCTTGAAGAGAATCCATTAATTTAAAAATTTCATCCAACTGTTTAAAAAAATATAATGTATCAGTATGAATTTTGTGGAAGAGAGGGCAGATGTTTTTTATAGGAACGACATAGGAAGGACAGCAAGTGGATGATGGTTCCATGGTTCCAATGGAGATCATTGGAAGGAACTGTGTATGCTGTGTGAGAAGAGTTGCTTCCATCCTGAATGAAATTACTAAGTTGTGCTGGGAGAGGGCATCAGTTTGCACACAAAAATGCACAAATGCCTCTGTCTGAAAGGGTTAGGTGCGTGTACTCTGTTAAATACATTTTTTTCCCTCTGTGCAGGAAAGCAATATTATAGTCATTAAAGTAAATGTAAAATAAGAAGTTGAAAGGCATATAAACAAAGCATCAAAGGCTACCAGAGCACATGGGGGAGCCTTGTCCTTGTTACAGGTATTTGTGCCCACACATTTGGAGGTCTGATCCATTTTTTCCTTCCTCATTTAATCATTAATTTTCCTTGTGTTTTGCTTTATCTTGTCCAAATACAGGGGTTACTGTCCACAACCCCTCCAGCCCCCAACAAAATCCCAGGCACAGTATGAAATACATGAAAGGAAAATACCATGGAACCCTCTTAAACTGTTAAATGCATAAAAATCTCATGTACCACATGGCAAAATATAATGAGAACTGGAGCTGTTAAACGAATAAAGCTGTTAAAAGCATAATGCCACTTGGCACAACTACTGTGCATTTAACGGTTTTCCACTGTGTAATAAATGACATATGTGGTAAACGTGCAGTAAATATAAAAACTGCACAATTGATTTTGCAAACGTGCCCCTTATTCTTTACTCCATGCAGATATCAAAGTTCCGCCCAGAATCCGGACTGGACAGCTTTTAATAAGGAGCGTGTAGCACAAACTGAATGCCAGCTTCTCTGAAGTTTGGCTTAAAATTGCTTGTAAGCTTCCTGTCATTATACCCAGAGGCTTCTTGAAATAGAGAGGGACTGAACCACCCAACAATAATTTTGGTGGCTCACCAGCTTCAGTCTGTGCCAGTCTCTCTGGCAGTGTTGCACACCAGCACCAAAACAAAAATAAGCTTCATAGTCTTTCACGTGGAAAAAGAACAGGGCAGATTTTGGAAGCCAGATGCAAAAGGATAAGCACAGGATCCACACATGTTATCATTTAAAGCAAAGTTACTGCCTGTAAAGGTTTTGTTTCTTCAACAGAGGCAAATAAAGAAGCATTTCTCAGGCTGATGTTTCTTTTGTTTCACAGTCCTGCCAAAGCAATACTGGCTCCCTGGGATGACCCAGCATTTGCCATGCTGAGATGTCATAGCTCTCTGCTGGAGCATGAAAGTGGTTTGTGAGGGAACTGGAAGGCAGGGACGGAGAAGCTGCAGCTACAAACCCTAGTGGTACGTGGCCTCCGCAGCCCCAGAGCCCACCTGTCTGGCCCACCCCTTGACCTGGCTGGGTTTGCTGTCCTGCAGCTGCCCACGTGCCCCCCATGGGCAGTGGAGTGCCGGAAGTAAGGAAATAGCTGTTTGTGTAGAGGAGATGCCATGGTATGGTGGAAAAGTCAGTCTCTCAACTTACCTAAAAACCAGCTGTGGGGCTTCCCCATTGCTTTGTATATACATTGCTTTGTTGTGCCAGTTGCAGGATCTTCTGATAACAATGCTGCTGATTTCACCAGCTCAGTTACATGGTGAGAAGTGCTCTTAGAAAAGCGCTCATATTTACAAAAGAAAAGAGTTTGAAAGAGGGTTTGCTTGGACTCTTAGCAAGATTCGTTCACTTGCTGTTCTTCACGGGCCTGGCTTGCATTGCACTGGCTTCCTCTATTATTCCCTCACCCCAGACAACTGTGAGAGGCTTCCAGTTTGCTAACAAGGCATGTGTTATGTTGGGCGCTGCTGTTCTGTCAACAGCAATCCACGGTGCTGTGAGATCTTCACAGTTTTAGCAGCCAGTGAATCTCCAACAGGGCTGTTCTGATATTTTATATGCGGGGCTGTATGTCATGGACTCAAGAGAGAATCCAGAGCCAATGGAGGCCTCATTTCATCTCCTGTCTTCATACAGGAAGAGCAGTACTCACTGAGAGCAGTTACTGCAAGTGGCATCATCTACTGGTAGAGTTAATTGACTTCTATTTTAACAAGTAGCCATCCTTATTCTTAAGTCATGGTAGATTAGCAGTTCAGCAATGGAAGGGAAGGGCAGTTGGTAGAAACTGAGGGTACAAATTGTGGACCTCACAAGTCAACATACATGCAAGGATGTATGACCGCATAGAAGTATCAAGATAGTATGCAAGGCTTTCCTTTTAAGGGATCACCCTTCATAAAGATCTCAAACCGTTCATTTTAGACATTGACTTATTTTCGTTAATATGCTTCTTATTCCTTGTGACATATCTAGATATTTTTTGTCTTGTTTGTGAAGTGCGATGCATCCCTTTTTCCTCAGCAGGAGCTGAAATGTACAGCACCCTTCAAACTCAGCCTCCAAAGCTGTCATCCCATTCTAGGTGCCAGCTGTTAGTGAGGTACCCACTGGACAGCATGCTTCTCTGGGGATGTTGCATGCTGGCGCCCTTTGTCCCTTAAATGACTACACTTGGGACCTGTAGCATCACATTGAGTGTGTTTCTGAACACTGGATTTGGCCTCTTATCTGTGCTTTGGAATCTCCTGGTTATATTTAATTTATGTGGAGTTAACCTGTGTGCCATTTTAGAGAGATTTGAGTGGCCAGTTTGATTCCAGAATGGGGCGGTGGGACAAAGGACAGGGCAGATGGAAGGATCTGACCTTCAGCATCACTAGTTCAGTGAAAACAGAAAGCAGACCCCAGAAACTGAAATTCTCCCCCAAGGGACTGGAATATGTTTCGGTTATACCACAGTAAAAAGTAAGAGAGAACCCTTTGAGCAACTTCTGAAAAAAATAAGCTGGCAAAACTCAGTCTCTGGTTCTTATCTTTGCCTCATTTAAAAATAAACAAATCAAAAACAAACTTGAGTGTTGGGGGCAGAGAAGTTGAGGTCCTTCAAGTTAAAAGGAATGCGGGACTGTGGATAGAAGTACTTTTTGTGTCAGTTCCTTGTCTTTTCCCTGACTTTTCCTTGTGAGAGCCCTGCCACTTGTTTGGGAGCCTGTTCTCTGGCCAGGGACAGCTGGGAGCCCGACAATAGGAACCCATACTGTATGGGTCTCAGCCCCTTGACTATCACCACAGCACTGTTCATGCTCTGAGCAGAATACACAGGTACTGTGAGAGAGATGAGCAGCCACCACTCTGAGGCAGGTTTTGTCCTTTACTGTCTGTCCCTCCCAACTTATATCCCCCTTTTTCGGTATGATGGAATGCCTTCCCTCCTCTTTTAGCTTAGAATAGGTATTTCCTGTGCTCTTAAACTAATTAGCTCCCAGTGACAATGAACAACAAGTAGAAAAAGAAAGCTGCTCGTGAAAGTGCATGTAGTATGTGCGTGTATGGCACGTTTCTTCCTGCTACAGCACCTCAGTGTCTTTATGATGCTTATGTTATCTGTACAGCTAGGGCTTATCTGTTGTGCTGATAGTTTAATGTTCTTGTCACATATGCAGGAAGTACAGAAAGACATTTTTCTCCATGACTGGAGTTAAAATTTCTCTTAAGTGAGTTTGGATAGCTGACTCCCATCCACTATAGCTTCTACTACAGTGCCTGTCTCAGCCGCTGAGCAAAGCAAGGTCACTTGTGGAGCTGGGACTTTGCTCAGAAAGCTGTTGGCAGTGCTGGGAGCTGATGGCAGACTGCTTGCCTTAGCCACAAGCCTGCACTGCCTCTCCAGTGTGGAGAGAAGCTTATCTGAACTTGGCACGCTGGAAATATCCACAGTGTACAGCATCCTTCCTTCTGAGCCCAAGAAGGGTAAGCAGACTTCTTGTTCCCATGAATCTAAGATGTGTCAGGGCACATGTACTTCATTCTTTTTTTTTGGTATTATTTCTTGATTTATGAGGCTAATGAGAAACTAGACCTAATGAAAGTGCTTTGTATTTTTCCTTAAATTTTGGTAGGAGGAGAAGTACTGAATGTTTCAGAAAACTCAGGCTATCGAGTGACTGACCTTGAACTGTACCAAAATGCTCCCAGTAAAGCTTCTCAGGTTTAGTCCCCCTCCCCCCAGCCCTCATCAAGAATTCATTGAAGCCATGACAGAACTCTCCATTACAGTTAGTCTTTTATCCATTTCAGCTTTCTTGATTAGGTTATCTTGAATCATTAGGGGGTTTATTTATTTTAATAGACACTTATTGGATTCATGGAAAGAGAGTTTGGCGACTAAGGAACAAGAGCTGAATATTATCTGGCTCATTTCACGCTGCAGAGAGTCCCAAACTGAGCAGAGGGAAGAGACTGAGAAAGTTTGACCAGAGGACTCCCTGTGATCCCGTGTAGAAAGGGAACTTTCTCTGGATAATGCATCATTTCTTTTCTAATCTTTCAAGACTTGCATTGATCATTGCTGCTTTTTTTCCTTTTGTCACATATGTTGACATTTTCTGCACTGATGATGTGGGTGAGGAAGTGGCCTTTTACATTTATTTTTGAGATTTATTCCTGAATCACTCTTACTAAAAACTCTTCATTTGCCTACTCATACTGGATTCCCCAGAAAATGTCAGTATGGAAAACCAACTGTATTGTTATTATTATTAATTTCAATGTGAACGCATGGAAGCACAAGACTGGTTTAGTTAGCTTTCTCTAGGCTGGCGGTTTCTCACAGTCCAGCTCTGGGAGATGGGCTGCTTGATACCCAGCTGCTTCTTTCTTCTTTGGCTCTGAGTAGAGATGCTGCTAGAAGCTTAAGTACTGGCCTGTAGCCCCAACATAACTTATTCTGAGCGTTTCCCTTGTACTTTAATCAGTAATTTGGTCCTTGATTGACTACAGGTTGATCACCATCTGCAGGATGCTTGTGCATACGTTCTCTGAGTGCTAGATAACCTGATCTTATTGTAGCCTGGTAACTCTGGCTGCAGAGGATAAGGATAAGGATAAGGCTAGCCAAAGTGAAAGGGTCAGACTGCTATAAAGGGCTCAGGATAAATGAGAAGAGAATATGGCTTGTGATTGCTGCACCACCTAACTGTCTCTCAAGGGGGTTTTGGTGTGCCAGGACTAATGCGTTGGTGTAGTAAGCATGCTGTTTCTTTGACAGCATAAAAGCACAATGGGAATGGCTGGCTTCCTGCAGATTTTTGTTGATGTTTGCTTAGCTATGTGGAATTGTATTTGATTTGGAGATGGAGAGAGAGGTTAAAAATAGTATATTAATATGATATTATTTGTTTGATCAAATAAAATGCTCAGAAAATGTTTACCTTGTCTCATGAGAACAACAAAAATAGAGGCCAGAACTCCTCTGCAGCTCTCCTTAGTGAGCTGATTTGGGCTGCATTCTTGATGCCTCTACAAGTTTTGGGGTGAAATGAAGGAAGTTCTGAGCTGAATTCCTTGTAACCACAAGCACTGGGTGTGCCTGACTGTAGAGCCAAAAGCATCCTTTAATTGTGCTGTTTTTCCTCCTCTTATTTTTAATGGAAGACGTTCCTATTTAAGAACCTTAGAAGTCGACAGTAAGGGCCAGATTCTGCCACCCATACTGATGCTGACGTATCAATCCCTCCTGGTAACTATGGCACTCAAGAGGGCTGGTTGTGCTGTGGAGTGAGACTTGTGATGTGCAGGGGAGGCACGATCAGAAACACAGCGTATCGCGGCTCTGGGGAAGGATGCGTTATTTGTTAGATTTTTAGAATATGTTCACACACGCTGAATTTACTTGTAATAAAATGAGCTCAGATGTTTTGGGTGAGCGATGGAAAAGGTGGCAAGATAGCATCTTGTTCTTTACTCTTCCTTCTTTGTGCCGATAAATGTAGCTAAATTCACTGTAAATGGGTGTAGCTCCCAAGATTTCTGTATGTTAGCATTTTTTAAATGAAATAATTCTCCTGGAAAGCTCTGTGTAACGTACAGAGACCCAAAGAAATAAATAAAAAGAAATTATAAAATTGCGACCAAAAAAACCCCAAGTTGTTTTTTTTTTAAACAGAAAGAGGGGATTTGTATATTAATAATTCATGAGTTCTCATTGAACATGCACGAAGAAACGGTGCTATTCAATAGAGAATACTGTCATCTGTCACTGTTTTATTTGACATTTACACTTTTTTTTTTTTTTGCCTGGTACTGCAAAACTTTCTTGGATGGCATGCTAAGATTATTTAAATAAATAATTAAGGAATCCAATGCAGACTTTTCATCTGTGCATGGGGAAGGCGGTTACTTGCAATCATAAAGAACGTGTGAGTATGCTGCAGCGCCGTGTTTCCTCACATACTAACCCAAGTATCACCTAGTAAGCGGCCCCGTAAACGAACAGAGTCTTGAATGGAGGGATGAGAGATTGGGTACTCGAATAAATAAAGAGAAGGGTAGGAAAAGAGCAGTGAAAGGAGAGATTTGATGCAGATAAGCGTGCACGTGCACATGGCGGGTACGTTGCGTCTGTGTGTGGGGGTGAGTGAATGATAGCTGTTGTGAAGAAAGCTGCCACAAATACATTGCTGTTACTGATGGAAAAATAAATATTTATAAATGGCACTGGGGGAGATCCAGTTGCACAAAATGTGAGAGAAGACAGGGCATTTAGCACAAAGGCAATTCAGAGTTAGGCGCACCTTGCAATTTCTTGCTAATATTAGGCTCATGAAAATCTTTCTGCTCTGTAGGTTAGTTATTATTTATAAAAATCACAGAACCAGCTGATACATTCATAAGCTAATTATTGTAGCAGCTGGGTACACATGGTGCAATATGTCTGAGGCTGTGAAGTATCACAGATTTCTTGGGGCCTGCTGTGGTGGGGGTGTGCTGTTGAAGGCTAGATCCCTTAATCTGATCAGCCAAGCAAATACTTTGTGGGGAAACTGGATTAATATCTCTCTAAATACCATGGATGTGCTTCACCTTCAGAACCAGGCTCCTTTAAACGTGCCATTAGCTTATCTCCTTTGGGGAATTGAGAAGTTCTCAGGTGTCCTCAGGATGACGGGGTCTTTGCCTGGTGCTTGCCTTTGCCAGAAATTAATTTCGTTTGCTCATGTCTGCACACATGGTCACACTGCAGTCTAATCTTTTCCCTAATAGCTCCAAGGTCAGGACCTCGCATGTTGCCAGGCAAATTGAGCGCTACCCTTCTTAAAGACTAATGGCAGCGAGTGCGTTGTCCATAATGAGGCCTGTAGTGTTGCTCTAAGTGATTGTAATGAGCGCCGATTATAACGGGACAGATAAATCAAGATGCAGCCATTGCTGTTGGGCTGGCTGGGCCAGCTCTAGGAAGTGGAGGCATCGAGGAGCTGGGCACCCCGTGGCCCTTGAGAGAGACAGAGCTGTTCTGTTGCAGGCCTGTCCTGTGCTGGGGTCGGCTCTGCTGAGTGTGGGGCTTTGCCTTTTTTTGCTGCTGAAGGATTGGTTGTGGTGCTCTGCCGTCCCCAGGGAGGCATTAAACATACCTGCCTGAAACATTTGAGAGAGTTCTGGTGAAAACTTATTCAGATCAGTGAAAAGGAGGGAGAAACACGAGCTTGTTTTTTCCACAGATGGTTTGTTTTCCATCTCAAAAATTATTCCCTTTGTATGGAGAAGCCCCTGAGAACTCTCAATGGAGCTGTGAGACTTTTCCCTTGTATTTTCTCCAAAAGAAAGTTTATGGGGATTTCTAAGCCGAGGAAGGGGACTGAAGAGGGCTGAGGGCAAGGGATGTGGTCATACTGAATCGAAATGCAGGCATCACCTGGCTGAGAGATTACCCAAAGACATGTCAAAATACTTGGAGAAATATAGATTTTTTTCCCCCCTAAGTAAATGGTAAGATATCTTGTTTTCATCCTTGCCCCACTTACCCCCCCAGTCCTCCTAGTTTATTGCAAGAAAAGATCAGGTCTGCACAAATGTGGCCTCTCACTTGTAAAAACAAGGCAGTGTTGTGTTACAGATTAGTTTATAAATCCCTAGTGGCTTCACAGTTCAGTGCCTACAGCTGCTGCAGATGGGCCTGGGTTTTTGTCTCTTCGCTGTGCTGCAGCCGGCAGTTGAAGGAGAAAATGGAATGATCAGGTTATTAACATGTAGGCCGCGAGGAAGAGGCTGCACAATGAGAACAGCTGGTGTTGCTGTCTTGGCTGATGCAGCGGAGATAATCAAATCTTGCCTTTTTTGGGGGGTGAAGGCAGAAGACATAGTGGAGAGTGAGACAAACAACAGCTTATGATATTATATATGGGGTTTATAGTGCATGCTAGAAGTTGTCAATGGCTTACAAGTTGTGATACAATAAAGCAACAAACAAAAAAATATCCTGTATGGGCCTGGAATGAACCTGTCCGTTCAGCTTGCTCTCACTGTTTGGAAAAACACTATTTTGGCTACTTTTTGTACCATACAGTTTTAACGTTGATCAAGTTGATCTTTTAGGTAATGTAAGGTGCCTGTCAAAGTGGTGTCAAAATGCTGAGTTGGAGCTCAAAAATGATGGGTTATAGAGCTACTAGGTAAAATATTTTGACAGGAGTCACTAAGGTGCGTTTGACAGCATCCTCAGCATTACCTTCTCATTTGCTGTCATTTGCATCCTATCTCCTTGTGCACAGGCACAGGAGAGGCATTGCTGTCCTCAGCCCGAAGTGGGCTGGCTGTGTTTCCCGCAGATGTGCAGCAACAGCCCCATCCCTGGATGACTGCTGGGGACCTGTTCTCACCTTACAGCTCCTGCCACTTTGCTCTCTGCCTGGCTTTGTGTTTTAGGGTTCTTTCTGTTTCCTGAAGTGCTGGCACTTCCTACTGCAGTGCTCTGAGCTCTCAGTCCCTCTGGAGCGGTCCAGCAGGATTTAGTACAGCAGTAACTGTAAAAAGCTAATTCTTCAAACGAACTATCAAACGATATGGGGTGTATTAAAATTATTTGGATCAGTAGCTGGTCCTAATAATTGGATTATTTCCAATTTGCGTTTCTCTTTAAGTCTGCTTTAAGTCTAGCTGATGTTCCACTCACATCTAGTTCTTAGTGCTTAGTGAATTAACTGTGCTGACCCTCCTGTTGCAGGGCTGGCTGTGTGAGCTACTTCGCTGGAAAGAAAACCCAAGTCCAGAAAACCGCACCCTTTGGGAGAACCTCTGCACCATTCGCCGCTTCCTGAACCTTCCTCAGCACGAGAGGGATGTGATCTACGAGGAGGAGTCCAGGCATCATCACAGTGAGCGTATGCAGCATGTTGTCCAGCTCACTCCTGAGCCTGTGCAGGTCAGAGTGCTAACTTCCTTCTCAAGGAGTTTTTGCAGGGGAACAGCCGTCAGAAGTAGAGAAAAGCAACTGGCTTGAGCTTCCCTGTGATTAGGAGGGTGAGACACACCAATTTACGTCTGTCTGTAGGGCTGCATGCAAGCCACAGCTCTCAAGGTGTGAGCTCCCTGTGTGTATGCTGCAGTATGTGTGTGAGTGTGTGCATGTTCGTGTTGGTGGCTGAAGAAGAGGGATGTGCCAGGCCATGCCACCGCCAACAGCAAGGTCAGTGTTAGTGATGTTATGGAGCTCTCCTTGTGTCAGTAGGTGTGTTGTGGCTTAAACATTTTATCTGCCTGAAGGTGCTAGCATTTGGAGGAGCACAAATGTGTTCCTCAGCAGCAGCAAGAGAAGCATACAGCTGGTTAGGAAGAGGAGCAGGAACAGGGTTTGGCCAGATGTTCCTTCTCATGGAACCTGAGCACCCTTGATGCCTGCTCTATAACTGTGTCCAACCAGGCAACTGCAGTCATGGTCTACAGTTTCTCTATCAGCCTCACAGGTATCTCTATTAAACTAGTGAGGCATGTTACAAAACTGAACATCTGTAGTGGTCAGAAAAGATTTGGGACTGGTGTGAAGTGAGAGCTGGACTTTTTACTTAAGAGATCTTTCCTTCACTCCACATTTTTGTGAACTCATATTTTAAAATGGTTACCTGATTTCCTAGTGGAAGGGGAGACTGTGAAGTGTTACTTGCACTTTGATCATGTTGCCAAACGTCAGAGAAGCTGTTGATCTGAAGACTCTATTAGGTGTTGTTCTAGAAATTAAGCAAAATGAACATTGCTATTCCACTGCAGAGAATCTTCAACGTGACACTTGCAAGTGTCGTGAAATCAGTGAGACCAGCAAACAGTAGAGGAAGGGATCAGACCAGTAATGGGAAGAAGTTTCCAAAGAGGCAGATTGTTGGGCGGGCCAGCTCTGGGAATGGTGTGGTAGTTCCAGATTATGAAAAATCTTTTCATTCTTCTGCTCATTTTGAGTATGTTATCTAGGTTGTCAGCATTCTTTAGTGGTACATCTGGAGAATGGGGCAGGAAGCAAGGGAGTGTTATGAAAAAGTGTAAAGTCCGCTGTGGAGAGAGGGCAAAGGTTTGATAGGTGATAGCAGTGAGCATGTAGGGAGAACAGATGTGTGACAGCTCAGGAGAACTTGGGGGGCAGAAGCCAAATGAATAAGAAGGGGATGTGTTGACTCAATCTAAAAAAATGTGGGGTGACACCTTCTGCAGCAGAACATTGTCACTGCCGGCCTTCAGGGCCATTCACCTGACTGTACTTAGTGATGGCTGTCAATCAGCTGTGTTTCTCTCTGATGATCTCACGGTTCCTCCTCCCACCTTTGCTCTCCCCATTATTGTTTGGTCACAAGTTGCACTGCTGTGTGACTCTTGCTGTGAACCTTGGCATTCAGCCTACGCTCCTTGTCTCTGCTCTTGTTTTGCTGCTGCTAGAACTGCTGTATCAATCCAGTCACCTTTTTTAAAGGTGGGAGGTTTTCCTTATGTAGTCCTGCCCATTCTTAAACACCTCTGTCTCACCAAGATTAATTATTGCCTAGTTCGGTCTCCTTTGTCTCTTCTGATGCTGACTTCCTCCTTGCTCTTCATGTTGTCTTTGCCTAGAAGAAAAAAGTGTGGTTCCTGGTCTTCAGATTCTCAAAGCTTTAATGTAGAGGAAGTGCTGTAAGTAATTAATATTACAAGATGTGGCTTCTATGTTCACAAAAGTTTGTGAGATCTTGGAGGCAAGGAACTACAAAAGGGTAAAGGGCTGAGCTAACACATGGGAAGATGACTTGTATTGTGTAGATTCAAGCAAATTAACCCAGTTCTGGTGCCCACACCAAGCAGAAAATATCCTCTGAGGGACAGTGTGAAGAAAAAGTTTCCTTGAGCACTCGTTGGTGACCTTGATGACTAGCCTACTTTCCAAAGTCTTCTGCACATCATTTTGCACTGTAGTGCAGGTTGGCTCTTCTGAGTGACACGTTACAGTGTGTTGGAATTTGTATTTGTATTTGTCAGCAAGTTACAAAGCCATGGATTAATTATTTATTACAGTCAAAATATGAAAAATGAAGAAAAATAAATGGAACCAGCTGGCAACTACATAAAACAAAACTCTGGAGACCCTGGTATATGGTTGATACAGTAGGCTTGTGTTTTGAGGGTGCTGCATTTTAGTGCTATGTTTGGCCATCCAAAAACCCCAGTAGGCTTCTGCATGGCCTGCTGCACTAGTGCAAGACACAGGAGGCTCCCTGTCCACCTGCTCCCTACTGCACCAAGCAGTTTTTGTACAGTGCAGTCTCTGAGATTTAAATTTTTTCACACAGCAAGGTTAGTTTTTTGGGGTGTTGTGAGGGTCAGTATTAGGTAATTCGCCATGAAGAATCAAAGACAGTAGCAAGACATGTAAAACTGAGGTCCTCACACTTGCAGTTGCTGGTGATTTTATGACAGTTTACATAAGGGTAGGGGTGTTGGGCTCAACTCCTGGCTGAACTCCAGGCCAAGTAATTACATTCTGCCTATCTAAAATTCCCTCTGTAGTGACAAATGGGGAAGCAATGCTCATTTCCTTCTCAGATGGTGAGTGCAGAATGTCTGTTGTGGTGCTGGGTTGCATTTTAGCAGGGGTAGAAACATCGAAGAGCTGCAGACACTGTCCTACTTCACTTTACAGGTTTTGCTAGTAAAAAGTGCACTGTAAATCAAGCCTTTACCTGCAGCCTTGATGTCACAATGACAACCCTTTGAAGGAGTACGAGTAGCAGTGCTGTAAGTAACAGCAGTTGTAGTGCCATAACACTGAAGCAGGCAGGAGTCTCTTACCTCCGTTTTCTCTCTCTGCTTACACCTTTCTTCCTGTCTGCTGTGACACATACAGTATTTTGTTCCTGCTACTTGAGACTCCTGCTCCTCCAGCGATGAGGCTGGCTGAGCCTGAAATCAGGCTGCCCCATGCTATTGCCACCACAGCTGAGCCTCTGTTGGGCTGGGGCACCCCTCCATCAGGGTGGAAGAACCTCCTGGCTGTCATCATGAGGCACAGCCAAGCAAAAAGGAAAGGGCAGATCAAGTTTAGCCTCCTCCTGGCACAGCTTCTTGGAAATGGCAAAGAGTTAATAGGGCCTTATGTAGTTCACGTGGTGATTGTGGGCTTGGACACACCTTCACTGAGGGGATCTCCCCGTGGCTGGTGTGGTTTCTCTACAGTCATGGCAAGGTGCGTGCAGCGGGGCAGTCATCCTAGTGCTGCAGAAGATGGACAGAATGTGGCTCCTGATATGTGAGGGACTGTCATTTCTCTTGTGGTAGCTTGTTGCCCTCTGTTCCGTAACATTAGCCCATGCCTCACTGTATAGTTTTAGGTTTAGTGCTTTACAAAGAAACATTTTTTTTCTTTCTTCCATTAGATTTTTCCTGTCAGCCATATATTAAGCCATTTAATTAAATATTTTCCTATTTCTGAAATGAAAAATGTGTACAGTGGAAGCTCAGTGCACAAGGAATTCTGCACACTTGATTTATTTGTTATTGTGCAGAGGAGTCATAAAATCTGAGCCCTGTGGAGCTCTGTGACACAGCAGTGCTCTCTGGCAGCACTGCATGTGACCATATGGACATGCTGGGGCATGTACCTTCCTGCACACGCTGATTGCAGAGCATCTACGCTGCACCTATGCATTGCTATGCACGATGGCACAGCTCAGCACGGACTCAGGCATGCACTGAGAGGCTCTTTCTCCCTCCAGTTCTGTGCTACGTGTTGTGATCAGTGTATTCTGCTGTGGGACTGAGGATCCCCTAAGGGGCCTTGAGCTTGTGCCTAGCTGGATCCCACAAATACTCCTCCTCTGATTTATGGTGTCCAAGTTGCAGGCTACTAGGGATGAGAGGGCATGCTGTAAAGCAGTATTGTATTTCTGCACTCTTCTCATCCTCTTCCACCACCATCAGGTGTGGGATCCCGACTGGGACTTTGATCTGGCCCAGTCTGGCTCTTTTACACAGGTTTTCTGGACAGCCACTTTGCAGCAAGCAGTCCTCATGCTTCTGTGTTCAGCCTCCTGTTCCGCACAGGCAAGAGTACCCCAGCGTGTTTTCTGTTCCTCGCCAAATCCCGCTGCTCCTAGCTGTTGGCTGGCATTGGGCCTTCCTAGCATGCTAGTGCTGAGAGGTGCCTCCAGCCCCTTCCTGCTGCTAACCTGGGATTTGGTGTTTGTTACGGACATGCCGGGACACAGTAAATCTAATTTCTCTCCCTTCTCCCACTGTTTGTCTGCTGTATACAAGGTGACCACTCTAGAGAATAACCGTGTTGCCTGACACTTTAATATGGTGCTAATTCATTGTTAATTGCTGGGGCAGAGAAACCTGACTCAGTTGGGAAAATGATGAATCAAGTTGCTGTCTCTGGAGTGTTAAGGTGGATAAGCCACTTGTCTGGAGCTGTGAGCCACCACTCGATCCAAAAGCAGGGAAACCTCACCTCTC
The DNA here is from genome assembly GCF_038088225.1 of Cyrtonyx montezumae. Taxonomy (NCBI): domain Eukaryota; kingdom Metazoa; phylum Chordata; class Aves; order Galliformes; family Odontophoridae; genus Cyrtonyx; species Cyrtonyx montezumae. The sequence continues at coordinate 10,289,107 of NW_027072078.1, read as the reverse complement.
ATTTCCTGATAAGATTTCAGACAATCTTCTGAAGCTGGTAGGTATGTGCTGATATGACAGCAGTCAGAGATTGGCTTTAAAGAAGCGGGAACAGTTTTCACATGCTTTCTGATGCATTATTACTTTCATAGCTTTTAAAAAAATTATATCCTTCCACCTCTTTTTTTTTTCCCCTCAGAAGCTTTGATTTAGACAAATCTGGCAGTTTATAATAGTTCAGATCATAAATCATGGAGAAACAGTAGTAAATTAAGAAAGGCATAGCAGAAAGCTGTAGGAAAGCTCTTTTGTATTGTGTTCATTCAGTCCTTCTTTAAATATGCAGAAAACAACATACCACAGAAGTAAAAGAAACACTAATTTTGTCATTTTTTTGAGGGATGGAATGGAACAAATATTTTAGAAACGACAATGAACTACAAAACAACAGAACGTGGGGCCCTCGTAAAAATGGGTCAAGGCAAATGGTGATGGCAATCCAATGAAACTAATTTCATATTCTCTTTCTAGAAGTAATAAAGAAGGGAATGAACACCACAGTAGTGCTTCCTAATGAAATATCTGATTCTAAACAACATCTTAGAGTTCATGGGTCACACAGTACGTAGCGTGCAGATAGGAAAAACAGTGATACTTAAAATTTCTTCTCTGTAAAATAATATCAATTAATAATAGTTAGGCATTTATGGATAATGAGTGAAACAAAGCTGTGTTATTCCATTGAGGAGTATAGCGTGCTTAACAATTTTTAGGATGATGTACACAGTTTTTACTATGTTTGTGATTATTACAATGGATTTCATATACTGGAAGTTAGAACTGGGTTGTCAGGGAAACCCAGACAAAAACTACTCACTTTTGATGGTTGAGGTCCTATGGTTCACTGTTAAGGTTTGCACCCTCGCATTTTTGCTTGTTAGTAATTTCTCTGCACCCCAAAGACAGACAATGAATGAACCTACTGCTTTTTGTTTCTGCCATCCCCTGCCTGTGGTTGGCAGTGATGTCTGCTCAGATGGAATGACCAAGACAAGCTGTACCCAGCAAGTCCGGGTGGACTTTTAGAGGCATTTCTATCACAAGTTGATTTATTCCACTTGGGAAGCTTGGAGCTTTGGTTTGAGTAGGCTGCACCTGGAGTATTTGTTTTCTCTTTCATTTAGATCTTCAGGGGGAAAACATGTCAGAGCCAGACCTGTCAATTTAGGGACTGCAGAATATCTGCCTTACTCAGCTGTTACATTTACTCTTTCAAATCAGAAAGAAGAATAATACTCTGTGCTGGTATCTCCTTTTAATCTAAACCATTGAAAAAATCACTGAAACCAGGGTAACTCTTGAGAGGTTGGGTGGGTGTGTTGGGCCATGCCCCCTCAGCAAGCTGTACGTGTGAAGCCCTCTCAGAGTGCTGCCCCTGAGCTGCTCGCTGGTGCTGCTGCAGTACTCTGGAGATGCATCGTGCATCCAAATGCACACTTGCTTGGTGAACATTCTGGTGTCCACTATTTTTTCTGACAGTCTGTGGTGGCTCAGGAGCCTAGGTCAAGTTTTGACAAGGGCAGAAGGAACAGGTATCTGACAGTGAGCCCCTTAAAATTAGACTTTGAGGTAACTAATAGAATTTCTTATGATTGATAGTTATCCTGATTCAAGTGGAAAGCCACTGAGCTTTGACTGCTACAGCCAAACCTACCTACTGCACCTTCTCAGCTGTTTCTGCTTAGTGTGGGTATCTAATATACTGCTGATTCCTATCAACTTTAAGCTCATTATTCCCCTTATAATGGTAGTGAGGAGTGCACTTGCAATTAAAGCAATACTGCTCCTGCTCTGAAATTAAAGTTTATTAATCAATTTGAGCCTAGAAATGGGAGCTCAGTTGGACAGTTTTATTTTTTCAAAGGTTATGATTTTAGCCTCACTGAAGTTGTAGTCCCTGTATGCCAGAAGACCACACATCTGCTATTTAACAGACTCGCCAAGCTGTACAGCCACCTCAGTGCCACCTACTCATGAGCACTCAATTTGGCACAGAATGGACCGAGGGCAGGGACCAAGTGAGGTGGGAACACTCAGTGGAGAGCTGCCTTCCTGGCTGGCTGCTTTGCAGAGCTCCTGTAGCTTTGCTCCTGCTGCCCCAGCTCCTGCAAAGGGCTGCTCAAGCCAGAAAGCCATTCGAAACCTGAATGCACCAATCTAGTGCTTTGGAGACCTGGCAGGAACGAGCAGGGTGATGCTGGTCTGACGCATCATCTCTTTAGCAAATTACATTGCTGTAGCTTTGGCCCCTGCTGTCTTACCCTTTTGCCTTTCACACACAATTTGGCCAGGTTTGGCTCTCATTTCTTCCAGTGCTGGCCCTGTTATAAATGCTAAGCTGCCAATGTTGTAAAGAGTCATGGTAGGTTGAGGATGAGCAAACATCCAGGGCAAGATTACTAAATAGAGCTCTTTAAATTCACATAACCTTTGAAGCTTGCGCTGGCTGGCAGCAGGCAAATCTGGAAGGATGAAAAGCTGCTGGCCGAGCCTCCATTCCATTTATGTTGGAGAATGTTTGCAGTTAAAAACATGGCTCTTTTTCATTTCATTTTAATAGTCCCTGAATGCTCTCTGTTCCTCACATTTGTATATAGATGATAATATCAGGCTTTAGAGCTGTGTGTTTATAGGCTGTTGGTTGCAGGCAGCTTTTTATTCTCCAGCTCCTTACAGAAGTCTTAGGTTTAAGTTAGAGTCCCAGATCACTGCAGCTGGCCTTTGTGTACAATTACAAAAATTATATGGGGAGGGAAACAATCTTGTACTGTGCTATCTGAACACATTGCCCTATTTGTCCCCCAAAGATCTCCGAGAGCGGGTGAGCTGCTCTTTTACTCATGCTGTACAGCATCCCCTGAGAAAACTGCAGCTTCTGGGCAGTGCTGGGAGTCAGGCAACGGCAGGGCAGGAAATAGACGTGTGGTCTCTCTGCGCTGGGCCAGTTTGGTCATATATTTGTTGGTGTGGACTTTTCTCTTTTTTTTTTTTTTTTTAATTTGGATTGTCTGGAAATACCCAGGCACTACAATATGTGCTGAGATCTGCTTTTTTCAGGGACAAATGTGCTGTGTATGTGTGTTGTCCCGTGTTCGCATGGACTTTTATGAGAATTACAGATTGAAATGGGAAATGTTTCTGTGTATGCACTATTCTCACACATCAAGTATTCAAAAGTACAGTAGCACATATTTTTTCTCACAGTCATCTATGCTTACAGTGTTTCAAAGAATATTCCAAAATGTCTTGGCACAGACAAAGCGAAGCTGTTTGCAAGATCCCTAGCTGTGGAACAACAAAGGCTACATTCTGAACACACATCACACATGACTTTAATAAAAGTCTTAAACAAAGATCAGATAATGTATTTAGAAAATTGATCTTCACAGTTTATAACGATGCTCCCAGTGTGGAAGGAAGCAGGTATCCCCTCGTGCCTCCCTTTCAGTGTCTTTTCCCCAGTTCTGCTCTCACCTTCATGTTTTGGATTAGAACGTTAAAGAAAAAATGTGTTTTTAAATACAAATATATGCATTTCAAAGCCCCTGACTTGGAATCAAAGTCCCTGATTTGGGACTAGCTCAAATCACAGCGCCTAACTTCAGAAGGACGTGGTGTCCACCGACCAAGGAATACAGGCACATATAAGGTGCCTCTCATGGAGCATTGGGAAGATTGAAAATCTGAAATCATTATTTTCTTTCTAGTGCGTATGACAAAAAGGATGTGGTAAGTCACAGAACATGTCCTGGGTAGTATAGACCCAGCAATCACATTAACTTAAAGTAAGAAAACATTCCTTGGTTTCCAGTTTGGACCAATCCTCTGCTATTTTTAACACTGTAGTGGAAAGTACTGCTGATACCCTTGAACTTCCTAGTGTTTTTTCTCAAAGTCATGATTTGGGTTATCAGCTTTCTATTAGGCTGTGCTGTTTGACCCAAGGCACATGGGCAAGGAGGTCTAGGAAGATACCCTTCTTTCCTGCCAGAAGTCCTGATATATGGAAGTAGAGCAAAAAGGTTTCATGCAGACGCATAGTTTAGACGAGTTTAGGAGACTGATGTGGCTAAAACTCTTGGTTAGGCTTGGGAAAAATGAGCCACCTCAATCTAGCTTGCAGAAAGTTTGGCTACCTAGATTTCTTTTTACTTGTTGAGGTTTTGGTAATTTTTAGATTTGGAGCATGCAGGACGTGGTAGAAATGCAGAGGATTTCTGCCCATAAGAAGTAAGAGCTCACTCCTTTTCCGGGCTCAGTTGAGAGGGGCTGTGGTGGCAGCTGTGGATCCACCCAGCTGCAGCAGAAACGAAACGCTCTGAAATTCCAGGACTCAATAGGCCTCTTAAAAAGATCTGTCTGGACAACACTGCACTAGTTAAGTGCTAAGTTATTATTATTATTTATTATTTATTTCCTCTCCTATTTCTTCTCTTACCAAACAAACAGGAAATGTCTTTGTTCTTTCATTTTAGAAGTGAAATGAATGTATTCCCCGCAGCTTTTGAAATTTTCATAATCCATAATAAATAAAATCATATCTAATAGCATAACTGCTTTCAATTGGCAGTGTGATCTAGATGCATTGCAATGGCAGAAACATAAATAGTTACAGCCTCTGAAAGCCTACTTCCTATTTGCTAAATATACTTGGCTCGCTTTAAATTCCTTTGTGTGCAGTCATTAATACAATCCTCTTTGACAGCATTTAATTAAAGTGCTTTTCTCTATTAAATTCATTAAAACTTTTTTTTATATACAACTGTTTCCCAGACACTGAATGTTAAGGACCTGTAGGCCTCTCTTTAAATAACTTCTCTCTCCTTGTTGTAAATTGTTAATTAAATTTTACTTAGACTGTTTAAAGATGGCTTGGAAAAGAGAGACAGATTTCAGGATATGGTCTCAATCATGTCTGACTTTTTTTAACACGCTTTTTTCCATGTTGCTGTAGACTGTGTGTTTCATTGTTTATGAATGTTTGCTGGAACCACGCGAAGAAATATCCTTAAAAACTCATCCCTATTTCACGTCAAAAATTTGCACCTTTTTCATGCAATTTCGTAGCCTAAGAGGGGGAGTAAGAAGGGAGGAGCTGTTCAGTATTAATAGATTATTGACAGTTTAATGTCTTGGCACCTAGACAGCCCATAAGGTATAATAAACAGGAAGCTGTCTGTTGTGAGAGCAGTCAATAGCGTATTCAATCAGAACCTTTCAGTTAATTGCTGGTTGACCTCAGAGATTTCCTTTAAGTGAAACTGTCCTTTGCTCAGATCTCATCTGGTTTTCAGGGTTTAATTTGAGAATGCCCTACCCATATGGTGGTTTTCGCATATGATCCTGGCTGCATTTTTGCTTTGCTCCATGGATGGTATTGCAGGAGCCTGTGCCTGCCTGGAGCACTGTGAGCCATGACCAGAGACATTGCAGACAGAGCACCGGGGCTGTGGGCATGGGCACCGTGCCACATGGTGAAGCACCAATGGCAGCCCCACCCTGGGCATGCAGTGGGACACACCATGGGCACCTGCAGCATGCCTAATGCAGGCAGGGCTGTACTGCACTGCCGGGAGTATTTTCTAAGTGCCTGAGCTGTTTGCCGGTGTTTATGAATAGAGTCTGACATGCAGCAGATAGGAGAGGGCTGGCACTACTGCACTCACATCCGACCCCACTGCACTCCATGGATAACGCTGCCCTGCTCCCTGGCACAAGTGCCAACCCAGACTCATTTGTACTGTGCTTCCTTAATTTCTGTACTTAACTGTTCTAATCTTTTTTGGATTGTGTATCTTGATGAGATCTAGATAAGCTACAAAGGCAAGCAGGCAGGAAACCACACGGGCAGGCCCCGACCCTGACTAACTGGAAACCGTCTGCGTACTTGGAGGTAGCCTGCGTGGCTTATAGCAAGTCTGCTGTGTTTGGGTTTCTCTTCCTTTCCCTCCAACTGTTGCCTCTGAGCATGTGTGTTTTCCCTAAGTGCAATGAGGGAGGGTCAGCTGCAGCAGTCCTTATTTGGTATTTGGGTTTCCCAATGGCAGCAAGCACTACTCTGTGAAGGAAACTCTTCTGCACCAGAACTCACTTAATTCACTTTTCATTCAGGCAGGAGACTTTTTTTTTGTCTCTAGATCTTGCAGCAATTGTGTCTTTCAGCCACTTATCATGAATTTTGACTGTGGTTTGCTGGAAGGAGTATTATTATTTTTAATCTCTAATTTTGCTCTGGGTTTCATTGATTTCTGTGGTTGTCTTTGTCCGACAGTGTGGAACAAACTGCTTATGTGTTTTTAATGGCCTGATTAAGCACCGGGAAGCACTGCTGACTTGGAGTTATGTTGCTTCTGCTGTCCCCTTCTTTAAATGAGATCAGGCTTAAGAATGCCAAGTGGCTCTGCTTGGGATCCATTTAAGCTCAGTGTGGTTCCCTCCCTGAGGGAGGCTGTACATTTCTGGGCTTCATGAGTGTCAAAAAGGTGATGAGGAATAGTGGTTAAGATGATGCTTCCTCTCCTGGAATGTTCAAATGAAGGAAGAGGCTTTTTGGAGAGAGTGGAACAAAATAATGGTGAGATGAACTGGAACTGAGGTTGAGATTCTTCATACATTTGTGTCCTTCTGGAACATACCTGCTTCATGCTGAGATGTCCCTGGCCAGAGATACTCAGAGGTACTTTCTGGCTTTATCAGGCTTACTGACCAAGCTGCTAATCAGTGTTGCTCAGACCAACAGGCTCCCACATGCAATAAAAATCGTAAGCTTTATTGGATTTTGAGATAGGAAAGATTCACATCCTGATCCTTTTATAAACTTGTTACATTTCATTTTTACCCACCAGTGCACCTCTTTGTAAACGTGACCGTGAAGTCTGTAGGAAGTTAGATGGCTGTGAGTTTCCATTCTTGGTGGTATGGCCCAGAGCTATGGAGGTGCTCGAGCTGAGCTTAAGAAACTGCTGACATTTCTGAACTACAGAAAAAAAAGAAGTTGGTGCTTAAAAATTTTTTTCCTGTTAAAATAGAAAAAAAAAAAAAAAAAGCAGCATTTTAGAACAACTTAATGCTTTAAAGGAAAATGGAAAGGTAAAATTTGAAGGCCAAAAGTTGTTCTGAATAAAAGAAGCCAGAATATGCTGTTTCATGAAAAATGCCTGAATGGTTGCTTGAGCTTTGTCAGAATATTTTCCCCTCCACCAGGCCAGCAGCTTGGCAGAGTAGGCTTCATTTAGGCAATATCTGTCACTCAGTCAAAATTTTTGACTGAAAGAAAGATGTTTGGCAGAAAAGTGCTGTGCAGTTCTTATCTTAATAAAGCTAAGAATTGTTTCACATTTCTAGCAAAAGCCCGGGGCTCCTCATTCACAGATCTGTGCATGTTGTGGGCTTGTGTCAGCCTGGGTCTTCCCCCTGCAATTGGATGCACGGTGCCATGCAGGAGGCTGGCCAGTCAGCAGGGCTCTCCTCAGAGGCAGTGGAAAAACCAGTGACACAACATATCTTACCCTCTGTTGTCCTATAAAGTAACCCATTTTATTAAAAATGAGCATGTACCTTTTATTTTCCAACTGCATATTTTGTTGTACTGTAAAGGGAAACTGCAGGTGCTGCAGGTAGGAGACTTTCCAGAAAGCCTCCCTCTTCCAGCAGCAGTAACCCACGAAATAGGTGCAGGTCAGGGCAGCGAGCCGCTGGCAGCACTTACACTGGCTCAGCTCCCTCAGCTGCCAGAGGTGCCCACCTTTTGCAGAGCATAACCAGGAAGACAAAGAATTTCACATTTAATTCTGCAAAGCCTCCTGTCCTCAGTGTCCCAATCTGTGGGGCAGGATGTACTTTGGTTATTCGATTTTATTTACCCAGTTTCAAGCTAAGGGTATAATAAAGCACATTATGCCAGTTACATGTGTGGCAATGCTGGATATTTTGCCTTTTACCATGGTAGTTGATTATAATGCACTTTTAAAGACATACTTTCTAAAAAAAGGAATATTTATACTTTTATGTGTTTGATTCACACAGTATAGTTTGCTCAAGTCCTGTTATTAAGTGCACTGGTGGTTACGTCTAGAAAGCAAAAAACATGCTGAGTAGTGTTTTATCAGCACAAATCTACCATTTCCACTAACCATAACAGTCAGGTTCTTCTGACTCCTAACTGCCTCCATTGTAAAAATTAACAGTACAGTTGGGTATTCCCGGAACCCCAAATAGCCATCTGTGAGGACATAAAGCAGTTTGAAGGGACAAATAATTACCCCTCCCCCCACTGAATGCAGTGCCTAATCCAAACATATCCTTCCTGAAATAATTCAGTGCCTGCTCCTGAGCTGAGTGACTGGAAAACAGCGTGATTATGGTGGCGCCACTCGTGCCACCATGGTTAAGGGATTAGGGAGAGTGACCTTACATACTGCGCTAGGTTGGGGTGGCTCAAGGAAGACCTCACTCAGGCTACAAGCCATTGCTTCTCCAGCTTTTCAAATGAAAAGGAGAACATGCGTAGTGTTAATTAAACAAGAAAATGCGGAGGTTGCCAGAAGTATTTCGTCTGAAATAAAGCAAACCAAAAAGCCTTTTGTTACTTCTTAGATCCTGTGGCATTGTGCCAGCTCCTCATTAGGATTAGCAGGGTTGGGATGGGGAAATTCAGGATCAATCTGAAATCTCTGGCAGACACTCCCTCCTGCTGCAGCCAGGCCCATTTGGAAGCTGCAAAACTGAGCTGTGCATGCAGCGGCACCCATGATCCTCATAGGGCCTCAAGAGAAAGTGCAGAAGAGCTGAGTCAGGCCCACAGAGCTCATGGTCTCGTTCTGAAGAAGACAAGCCTTAAGTTAAAGGTTTTGAAGCCCTCTGTGCATACATATGTTGTAAGTCCTGCATTGGTGGGACTACAGTTAGTGTCACCACGCAGAAGAGCAGTGCAAACCTTTACGGGCTGCTGCTCATTCCCTTGCCGGCGAGGCTGCCCCCACTACTGCAGGTTATAGACCTGAGGGGCTTGTGCTGGTGTCCTGGAGGCCAGCGGGGCCCTGCCTGCCTGCTGGGGGATGCAGCCAGCCCCATGCCAGCTGTGCTGGCCGTGCCCCATCCCCAGACAATGGAGCCATCCATCACCGATGCCTTCAGGAGAGAGTCTGCAGCGCGTTGTGCAATGCTTCCTGGCCACATCGGCCTCTCTGTCACCAGCACCCTGGCTTGTGCCAGCGGAAGCCGGTACGAAGCCGGCCACGGCGTACTTATACAGTAGGTATGTGCCGACTCCACCTGCGGCTGAAGTGTTTGTTTACAGCACTCCCAGTCTGCAGCTGGATACTTGAGAAAGGGATCTTCGCTGTTGTGCAGTTACTATGCAGTAAAGCTAAGGATCTGGCTTAAACCAGCCAAAGATGGGAATTTCAGAGCTAATCCACTAACGTTCATCAGCATGAGCTCATTTATGCTAGCCCATAAAATCAGCCAGTTCTCAGGCACTTGGACAGCAATGAAAGTTGTGCCTGTGCTTTTGTGGGAAGAGTTGAGTTAGCGTTCGGGAGAGAACAGTTACCCCAGGAAACACCGGGACACTGCTCTGCATTGTCAGAGTTTAGTGATTTATTTTTTTAACATTATACAGACAAAATAGTGGCTATTGTGTAGGCACGTGCTGTCTATTAGTGGAGATCAGGAAAGGGAAATAAACCACGCATTACTGAAGAATAAGATCATGATTGCGGTCAAGTGATGGCAGAATTTCTTTTTTCTCTTTGTCAAGCTGATTTGTAAACATTCTTCAAACAACTGTGCAGACAGCAGTTCCACAGCTCGGGGAAAGAAAAGCAAAGATGAGGACAAATTCCTCTACACAGATGTTTTACAGGAACCGTAGGACCTGTCCAAAAGTTATCTGGTCATCTCCAGTTGTCACTGAGAGCTACGCTGCACATGCAGCCTCTGAGCAGCGCACTGTAATCAGGCTGTAATTTATGTTTTATCTCCCGCGATGATAGTTCTTAAAAATGTTTTCTGGTGTATTTGCTCTTTGATGCGTGCTAAGCTCCTGTTAGCATTAATGGGAGCAGCATGTGCCGGGGGTGGAGGGGGCAGACACCTTCCCCTGCCTTTAAGTCGGGATTAATTGCATTTTGCTTACACTTATAACTTCTGTGCGATGACAGATGCCATGCACAATTGAAAGTTTTTGCTATTTTTTTTTTCTGTTTCTCATATCTTCCTTGTGTCTTTTGGCTCCTTTCTGACCGCCTTTGATGGTTAGAGCCTGGAAGAGAGTTGCAGGATTGGGCCCCTATTTCAGAGGCCAGGTGTTTGCTCCATGTTTTCGGATCTGTTTGCTGGCCTTGAGCAACATGACTGCCGTAAAGCAAAGGGAAGCATGTGGAGAGTGTGCTCCAAAGATGTTGAAATGAATTGCTTCAACCAGCTCACATTCCAGTCTGGGAAACAAACTTGCCTTTGAGTTTGGATTCCTTGTGGAACTCATTTCTTTATTCCCATTTTCTTCTTATTCCCCTTTTTGCATGGCTCAGAGAGAGCATCGTACCTCAAAGCGGAGACATTTAGGACACGGGCTTTGTCAGACTGGGCTCCAGGAGTGGTCAGCAGCAGATGAACGGTGATATTTAGGGAAAGGCCTGATTGTCTGAGGGATTTTTTTTTTCACTGTGACTGCTTTGTCTTTGCAGCTGAATAGGGCGCAGGGCTCTTGGGTTACAAGTGGTTCCAGACAACAGCTCATAAAGCTTTGGTCTGCCTTGCATGAGACGGGGCACATCACGTCACAAACAGGTATTATAATTATCTGTAATAATGGTGTTTACTCTTGTGAAGCAATTACTAAACTGCACTGGAAAATGCACAGGATGTGCTGCTAGTATTTGAGTTACAAAATTAAAAGAAGGTCAGAGTGAAGTTAGATGAAAGTGAACATATTTATCCTTGTCAGACTTCCTACCATTTTGCACGCTCATATTGATTTCTTTTGACACGGTCTTCTTTTATTGAGTACCATATATATATTTTTAAATCCCTTACCGATAACAGTACCTGCTAAGGGCAATTGTAAAAGGAAACTAAGTATATTAAACCTGCCTGGAGTCAAAATGTAATCTAACACCTGTAGTCTGCAATTTGTCATCACTTCATAGATACTTTTCCTTTTTTAATAACAGTTGTGGATTTTCCTGAGTTTTGACCTTAGGATACTGTATAATCCAAGAAAAGCAAGGAAACTAAACCACAGTCTTTAACACAGCTTTATGATGTCAAGGTGTGAAATCACCGCTGTGAGAACGAGCCCAAAGAAAATACTTCATTTGTGGCTGGGACTGGTTTTGCAGTGTTTACCCGAGTGCATATATTTTTGTAAGGAAGAAAAAAGGTAGTACAACAGCCACATTTTTTAAAAGAAAGAAATGAATGCAGGTGTAAATTGTAACTTCTGCTACAGTTTCTTGTACAGACATTCCTAGGAAACCTGTAATGAGTCTTGGCTCAGCAATCATGTCTAACTGCCATGCTAGCTGGTGCAACCAGGAGGCTGTCGGGGTGCAATCTTGTTTACTGCAGCCGTTTGCTCTACCTTTGCTTGCTTCTCTACGTGAAGATAAGCTGCTGGAGACAAGGGGTAGTGGATGTAAGGCTGCTTGAGTAGATTACTTCTGTAAGATCTGCTACGGCGGACAGACCATACATCCTTCTATATATAAGATTTGTCTGCAAAGTGGTGGAGATTGTCTCTTAAGGAAATTCCTGACATGATAGTCAGACACTGTTTCTAATCGGCCGCAGTGGCCACACAGGCAACTACAGGTGGCTTTGCATGGTGCTGTCAGCTGGTGCCCTGCTGGCAGCAGGTACGTGTCTGTGCCTCCTCCACATCCCGCCTGGCTCCACTCACCGAGTTCACGTCTCTAGCTCAAGCCATCGGCGGAACAGTGAATCCAGCCAAAACTAAACACAGCACAGACAGTGACTGCAGTGACATGATGTTCATTCAGTCTGGGTTTGTTCATGTCCTGCTGGTGTGGGGACGGCTGTCCCAGCTGCCAGAGCCAGGTTTCTTCTGCAGGAGCATCCCGACAAGCGGGGAATGGGGCATGCGAAGCTGCGCGGTGATCCCTTCCCCCCAATAGTTCTTGGCTTTGGATTTTAGAAAGACCACAAACCCTTAGCTTATTACAAGTAATCCCGATCACTCCCATAATGATACACTACATTATATACTCTCCTAAACTTAATCATTCAATATCTCACTTCCTTCCCTGTAGGCATGTACTATTATATTTTACACATGGCTTCCAGCTGGTTTTCATTGCGGCCTTCAAATCATATTTCACTACAGTGCGACTTAAGACCAGTCATTTTATCTTTTAAAGTCAGCTTCCATCATATTAGTTTTCCTGCAAGTTTTCTGCCAGGGCTGGTTAATTTGTTTGAAAAAATGAGTTTGTCTACGAGGTTAAAGCCTGCCTGAATGAAACTTCATAAAGCGGCATCTCTCATACCTGCTCTGTTCTGGATGCTAGGAACGTAGCGATGCCTGTAGAGTTTAAAAATGAAATCTCTTGAGGGGACGGAAAAAAATAAGTCCTCTGGGCATGGAAGGAAATCTATATCTTCACATTGATTCAAAAGGAGATGGGGAGATGGTGAGGAGGGAGGGAAAGGGGAAGTCAGCTCCAGATGTGGTGGCTGCGGCAGGGCTGCCCCACCTGTGGGCTGAGGGCGGTGGGAAGGAGACGCAGGCGGAAAGCAGAGGTGGGACCACAGAGCCTGCTGAGGCCTCTGCTACCGGGACCCACGGGGCGAGCCGAGCCTGGCACCGAGCGGGGCGAGGCAAACAGCGCCGGAGCGGTGCTGGGGATGCACTGCAGAGGGAGAGGGGACGGGGGAGGCGGTGAGCAGCGTGCCTGCCCCTTGTGACCCCACTGTCCGTAGGAAAAGGAAAACTGCATGTGGCTGTTGTTTTTATACAATTTAGTGACAGGTTCAGGCCACAGTTTGGAAGGATTTAGCAGTGTTTGGAAATGTGCTGTAACCTAACTTCATCACAGAATAGATGGGCTTTCCTTTTTTTGCATTATGGAAGCAGAACAGGGCTGACTCAAAATACAAAGGGTATGGCAGGCTGTGCAAAAGGATGGGAGGATGAAGGGATTTTTAACCATAGATTTAAGGGCGTAATAATGACCCCACGATCCAAAAATCTGTAATGTCGAAACCGGGCAGTTTCGTTTGCGAGGATGTGGTGCGCAGAGCCAGGCACAAAGTAAGTACATTGCTCAAATCAAGCACTGTATTTTACAAATGTAGTTCAGAGCAAATTGTTAACACAAAGGTAACTTAAATTTCATTTCGTATCATGTGCCTCAACTGTTGTTTCATTTCCCATAGAAAGGCACGCACTTATATACTAAATAGCCCATTTTATTAGAAGGAAATACAAAGCCAATTACAGCTTAAATCCAAAGAAAGCTCTGCATATTTATCCATCTCTGTATGTGCAAATGCGTAACGCCATATCACTGAAACGCCCTCTCAATGCCACTAGAAATCCAGAGGAAGCCCCTAGAAATCAGTGACATTGTGAAATGTTATACAGCGTAAGAGTAGCTGTAAGGTTTTGTATTGTTTAAGAGCGCAGCAAGGCAAATGAAAAACAACCTTTTTTGTATGTTTTACCCTGAAATTCCCAAGTTATGTATTTTTCTCTTCTGGAAACGATGGCGAGGTCACTCCAGAGAAGGAAGGGTTAAGGAAAATTATTCCTTCCCTCCTGCTCTCGGCCCTCTTTGGTTGATTGCTTTATAGATGCTGTAGGCATCTCTTCATCTCCTTCAAATTAAACATTTTACTGCTGCTGATCCTGTATTGTTGGATTTTTTTCATCATTACATTTGATTGGAAGTCTTGTAACGTTTTTCAGGCTGGATCATTTCTCATGCTATTTGTCAACTGAAGAGGAAAAAAAACCCACACTTCTAACTCCAAGAATGAACTGAGTAATTCACACTCTTTCTGGATGTGTTTCTATCCGTGTTAGCTGCTACTTGAATTTAGCTTCTGATTAGCAGTACTACATGAGCTTTTTCATATGATGCCATCTGTAAATTCACTGGCGGTTTGTGTTGTTAGATCCTTTTCTTTTTGTCTGCTCTGGGCCTTACAGTGTCAGGGGGCAGGTCCAGAGGGCACTGCAGTGGAGATAATGTAGGTGGGATCTGTGTTGCAGAGGTGTTAAGCTAGGTCCTCAGCTGGCATCAGCAAGCCCAGTACTGTGGCACTCAGTGCTCCCTGCTGATGTTGATACAGATCTCACCCTCACCTATAGTGCCTCTCTTTGGAAACATCAGTCCTTTTAGTTGAGAGCAATCAACGAACAAAAAATAAATGCTCAAAAAGCAACTGAGCTCTTCAGTTCATTGGAATCTTATGCTCTTTTATTGCATGAGATGTAGTAAGACACAGAATACCCAGCATTTCCATTTGAGTTCCTGCTCTCACCTAATCCTCAGTTAGCTCCATCTGACACCTGCAGTGTTTATGTGCTTGGGAAGAAAAGGAATTAATTGGCACCAAAACACATCAGCAGTTCTGCTCCCCAGCAGCTCTCTCACATCCACACATCCCCTCCTGTTGCCGGTGGCAGCACCTGCTTCTAAGTGACTGCTGTGGAGCTGCCTCCTTGTTCCAGTGCTTTCTGTCATCGCCATGAGCATCGCTCTGTGCTGCTGGCACGTGCTGCGGTCCTCGGGACGTGCACGTGCAGTCCTACAGGTGCCCTGCCCTGCCTCCTGTATGGGTGCTGAGCTGGGGACGAAGCCCGGCGTGCCCACAGAGTGTCTCTTGCTGCCAGGGGCACAGCAGTGCAAGTATAGCTGCTCTGCCAGGAGGTGAGCTGTGTTGTATTCACGCTGTCCCCTCCAGGCTCAGCTCCTTGGCAGTTAGTTGCACAGCCGGCACTTGTTGGGGAGCATCATGTGCTTTTCACAAACTGTGGCTGGAGATAACTGGTGTTGTACAGTATAGTGGCTGTATCTGAGGGAGAAAATGACTGAAGGGCTCTTCAGGACGGAGCCATTTCATTTCTTTGCATGGACAGTCGGATATTCCATAGTGGACTTTTATTATGCATTCATTAATAACTTGAACAGGGTAGGACTTTACTGGGAGCTCTGTATGTCTGTAAAATTCGGTGCAGGTTTTCAACAGATTTCCATTATTGACTCTTATTTTTCCCTTTAGAGAGCCTTAATGTAGGGTTGATTTTCTCAATGTTCAGCAAAGCCGTTCTCTTCTTTGGATGAGGAGCTAGAATTCCCTTTTATTTGTGGAAGGAAATATTTATCCATATTGATTTTGTTAGCTCTGTAGCTTTGAGCTCTAATAATTATTTCCCTGCATCTGATGAAACCCCTGGGCAAATACAGCCTTCAATCCTGTAGGGGATTTTTGCCAGTTACCTCTCTTGTATAGATTTTGTTTCAAAGAAAGCATATGTAGTTCCTCTGTGTTTCTAGCAGTTCAGAGCAAGTGTTTTGGTTGTTTTTTCCCCTGGAAAAAGGGCTATACGAGGCCATTCCTTAGCCATGTGAAGTGGCTTTTAGGAAGATTAAGAGCTACATAGCTTTCTTCAAACTTGCCAGAAAGGAGATACTGCTGCTGTAATCTGTTACAAGACAGGAAAGTGTGTCTGCCCAGAGGCTTTCTCATAATGGAGGGATGGAATTATTTGAACTCACAACTCTTTACTATTGATATTTATACCATGGTAACACAGAAATATCTGCTCAAGAGATGCACTTAAGCTGGCTCTGATAAGCAATGGACTATCAACGACGTCACTTTGACATAAAGGAAATCTTATTATAATATCTCTGGACTTTTACTTATATATATATGTACGTATGTAATATATATACATATATATGTTTACATATATATGCATATATAATATATTTACATATTCCCATAAAGCAGCCATGATTGTTTTTTAATGCCAAATCATTACCGATGACAAAGTAGAAAAGTATTTTGGATATATTTCTTTTTAATGCCTATATTCTGTATTTATTACTTTGTACTTTCATATTTATTTTTTTACCTACATTGTCTGCCTTTTATATTGCCTTCTCCTTTCAGTCTGTAGTTACCAGTGCAGCTGCATTATAGGTAAGAAAGGAATTGAGAAATCAGTATTAATTTGCACTTTTCTTCATAAAGACAAATTAGACCCTGTGTGAAGACGTGTACAGGTGCCTCTTATCTCAGGCACCGGAGGGGTCACCGTGTACATGAGGTACTTGTCTGCTTAATCTTACAGGTGCTGCACAGACAGCAGTCCCAGCCTGCCAAGGAGAATTCCCCACCTAGAGAAGAGGCTCCTCCTCCACCCGCTGAGGACAGTTGTGCCAAAAAGCCCAGATCCCGCACCAAGATATCCTTGGAAGCTCTAGGTATCCTTCAAAGCTTTATCCACGATGTAGGTCTCTACCCTGATCAGGAAGCCATTCATACCCTCTCTGCTCAGCTGGATCTCCCCAAACACACCATCATCAAATTTTTCCAGAACCAGCGCTACCATGTAAAGCACCATGGGAAGCTAAAAGAGCATTTGGGAACAGTGGTTGACGTGGCAGAGTACAAGGATGAGGAGCTGCTGACAGAGTCGGAGGAGAACGACAGTGAAGAGGGCTCAGAGGAGATGTACAAAGTGGAGCCTGAGGAGGAAAACCCTGACAAAAGCAAGGCAGCTCCAGCAGACATCGACCAGAGATAATGTGAGATAAGAACACAGAAAGCAATACAATGATCCAAGGATGTTGTTTCTGTTTTGGTTTTTCTTCTCTTTTTACTTTTTTTTTTTTGTTTCTTGTTGCGCATGATCCATGTGCAAACTGAATGAATTCAGCATTGCCCAGTCAGACATCGCCTTGACACAGACACTCGAGTGTTACACATCCTACATGTGACTGAAGTAATCATTGTAATCATATAGGATTATGCCTTCATTAATCTTGCACTTATGAAAGGGACATCTAGCAAGTAAATGGAACGAAAAAGTCCTATGAAATCAATGAAGGAAAAATTGCAACTTTGTGTGTGTATATATATATATTTACATAAAATATATATATATTAAAATTGCATGGGACGGAACTTTACAACCTGCAAGTATAGACTGTGAAATGAGTTCTTTAAAGATGAGACTTGTTTATGTATTAAAACCACTTCACAATGAGTTGCTTTGGCTTTTTGATAAACTGCCGCCTGCTCTCAGGGTGTGGTGACTATTTTTGAATTCCTATTTATTTTCTATGTTTATCCCTGATTTTTTTTTTTTTATTATTATTATATGGCTTCCTATCTGGCAACTTGATGGGTAATTTTTGAGGTATGTATTTAAAGACATAAATCAACACTGCCAAAAAAAAAAAAGAAAAAAAAAAAAGAGGAACGAAAGAGAAAATGGAAAAAACAAATCAGGGCACCTTAAAAAGAAAACTAGTAAGTTAAAGTACTTTAGAGAAAACGCGCACTTAAAAAGGACACAGCACGTTCCACTCTCCAGACAGTCCTTTCCGTAGTGAACAGATGAATCTTCACGGAGTAAGAATGACTAAAACTGAAATTCAGTGCATGGAAGACTTGTCCGCTAAAGAGGTCTTTATAGAAAGAGAAGAAAAATTATGCGTTGAGATTCGATGTATGGAATTCATACTATGAGCCACATTTTACTGTGGATTTTATTTACTTGTTCTCTGTTTCAGATCTTAAGATTTATAAGCTTCCTTCTTGTTGCTTTTTGTTTTAACTGAAGTGAAACACGTACACACACACACACGCAAGTGTAAAGTTACATCGAGACACAGAACGCCACAATCCCAACAATCCTGTCCAGGTAGACTGCTGAGAGAGAAAGGGTTTGTGCTGCCAATTCCCATTCACCCTCCTCACCAGCCTCCCCGTCTTTCTGTTTTTGCTGGGCTTCCTCTGTGTCATGCACTCTGTGCCAGCGAAATGAAGTGTTTTCAGCCACGGGTCTCCCAAGCCGCAGCCCCTCCAGCGCTGAGCGCCCGAGGCCTCCCTGCCGTGGGGCACCAGGCCCTTCACACCCACTCACTCCTCCTCGAAGGGTCTCGCAGCGACCTAGCTATCAACTACATCAAGTTACAGAAGGCAGAGCTAATACTGACTGACTGCGATGGCGTGAGTGCTAAAGCTGCAATCTACTACAGTTTCCACCTGTTTCGAGGCATCATGTCGCAAGAGACACCGAGTAGTATTTACTTTTCACTTCTGTGCAAGGATTTCCAAGGAAAGACCTCTCCTTCGCTACTGCCTTTGCAGCTGGATTGATTTCAGACGCCTGTTCAAACGGCAACCACAACCGTACCAACAAGGTTCCCGGTTACTTTTTTTTTCTTCGCAGGCTTTTCACGTAACCTTGACAAAGACCTCATGCAATATCACTTGGAAAGTTCTTTTCTGTTTACTACACCAGGCAATGTAATATAACTGTTAATACTATTTATATATTTGAAAGGAATAAAAGGTAGGAGATAGAAACGAAAAACGAACCTCTATGTGTAGATATTTACTCAGAACAGACGATATACAGGGAGAAGACGTTGCAATACAAGCTACTTCTAGCTGCTCAGTAACCTCTGGAATTTTTAAGGGAATTTTTCAAAAGTAATACTCGAAATGCAAGAGTATCTGTGCATAAATCTCAGATACCTTTGCAAAATATTGGTGGCTTGCTTACTTAACGCCCCTTTTGCTCTTCATCCTTTACTTCTGTAGTATGCTGCAGCTTTAATCGGAATTTCAGTGGTTGCTGCTTTGTTTCTCTCAGCGCTACTCTTTCGAGACTGTCTTCTATCCTGTAGCTGAAATCACTCCATACATTTGAAAGGAAACTGAATTTTGCCAAGCTACGTTAAGTTTTTCATCCGATGATGGCATCAACATTTGGTATCTTTTACACTTCAACCAAAAATTTTATTAGGTATTTTTTCAATGCTGAGTCTTGCCTTTTTATTTTAAATTTCACTGCCGATTTTGCAGTGATTCTAAGTGAATCTGTGGGCATTTTAGCCTGTGGTCTTGCCAGAACTTTGCGAATTACAATGCATATATGTCTATTTATTCAATATCCATCATATAATATCTATTTGGAGAAAGAAACTTTTCTTGTAGTGCCTCTTAACAAAGCACAATTTTCCGCCTTTTTGTGAAATAAAAAATAAAATAAAAAAAAAACAAATTGTGTTTTATTGCGGTATCAACAATGTGAATAAGGATTAACATATTGTAAATGTTCTTTTTTTTCCATGTAAATCAACTTTATCTTTGTTATCACTAAGTGATAATTAATTTTTAACTTATGTGCATTGTTAGGCTGTTAGAATTTTTTGGTTGTTGAAATAAAACGCATTCAATAAATATGACTTAATTTGTCAAGTAATTTACTGCGCTTTTTGAAAGTTTCTGCTGCGTTTAAGTGGAACAAGGTCTGCAAAATGGGAGGAGGGAGCGCCTGTCGATGAGAAGGACTGATCTGAGCCCTGGTAACAGAGCCTCAAAGACTTCCACGAGCCCACCTGGCTCGGCACAGTTGACAAATTCCCACCAGACTGACCCGCCATGCCACAGGCCTCTTACGTACGCATGTGCACACACACAGTCTCCTGCGGGGTCTGGAGGAGGGTGTGGGTGCCGTCAGCCCATCAGAGAGCATGCTCAAAACACACAAAGATCCACTTCCAGTCTGCTGCCTTCTTGTGCTGGTAGATATTTTCTGTTTATAATTAAAAAGCCACAAATGACTGCGTGTCAGGAAACTTTTGGAGCACACATGTCCATGGTTAATGGACATAATAAAAGGCTTTATTATATTTATAGCAGGGCATCCTACTGAGTGTCTAGAGGAATGCCGGAAGGACTGATCTATCTGAGAAATGTGTGAAACGATTTTGGGGAGAATACGGATAAATGGAAAAAATTGCTCAAAATTCTTACGCTGACAACGTGGTGAGTGTCTGGATTCAATCCTAGCAGACAGCATACAACGCACGTCACACTTGAGTTGTCTAGGAACTGAGGTGAAGCAATTTTAAAAACTATTTAATATTTTTCTATAGTTCCAGTGCAGTTTTCTTCTTTTTAATGCATACTGTACAAAATACTTGTGTTCCCTCAAGAAAAAAAAAAAAAAAAGAAACGGAGGAGTGGGAATATCTACATCTTTTGATATTTAGGCACCTGCCTGTCACCTGAATTTCATCTGAGACCCCAAAAAATAACCATCCATCTGTCCACTCAGGGAACCATGTCACTCTGAGGCTGTGCACAACAGCACCTGGCCACGTGCTGAGCTCTGGAATCTGGAATGCACAACAGCTCTCCCTGCATCGCCTCTGAAAGGGTCTTGGGCTCCCTTTGCACCTTCCATGGGAACAGCAAGCAGGCAAAGGAGAACTGAACAAAACACCTGCACAGTGCAGCCTGTCTACCGGCAAATGGCTGTAAGGCGGCAAACTTGGAGCTGGAGAAGTACCTTTTGTTCCGAACTGCTGGCAAAGTCTTGGTGCGTCCAGCAGGGAGGCGGGGCTGCGGTTCCCACAGGCCTCAGTGGGGCATGGGCCATCCCTACAAACTGCACCCGTGCCCTGGGTAGATGCTGCCAAGTTGTCAACGGTGTTGGACTGGGGCCCTTTCCTGCCTGCCAGCAGGGCAAGAAACAAAAGGAGCAACAACCCTTGCTTTGCTGATAGATAATTTTATACGTGCACTCTGTGTGTGAGTCTAAATAATATTCAGACACACACACACACACACTTTAATTGAGGGGAAAAAAATCCTATAAACATATGGGTTTTTCTTAGAAACAGTAAAAAAAAAATCACTTAATAGCTGCTACAGCGGAAATATTTCTATTAATGCCTCGAGTTCTCTATACTTTACATGCTGCTACTCCTATCTGCTTTTCATGTTTTAGTCACCCGGACATATGTATTTCCAATTTCAAACCTATGTGAGTGAAAAATAAACATTTTAAGATGAGTTTAAAACGTTTTTAAGACCATGACCCCACAGCCTATTGCCTGAAGTTCACTGCTGTTTAGACAAAAGTAGCTGTTCAATCTCTTCCCACTTGGTAACCAATTACTTACACTAGGCTAAATGGATTAGAATTCTTCATTGATGAAATTCTGTTCCTATCCTGAAGCCGTTAAACACATGGGGATAAAAGCTAGGTAGCTCTGACAGCGAGCAAATGGCATCTTAAAATCATAAACGAGCCATTACAAAAAAAGCTCCACTTACAATATAAAGTGCAGTGATTAATTAAAGATGCAGTTTTGACTTATTTATAGCCATTAAAAAAACATATCGGTTTTAACACAAAATAACATGAGCCAAGTCATCCAGGGGGAGAGATGCTGGCAGCCTGAGACTTGGAGGGCAGGCAATGTGACAAAGCCAACAGGGAGCGGCAAATGCAGGCCGCCCCTGACAGCACAGGCTAAGTTCACAGGAGGATGGGAAGAGATGGTTGCGCTGTCCCTGCCCAGCTGCCCTTCTTTCTGCCCACACGCACACCTCGGCTGCAAAGACAACTTGAGTGAGGGAGTGATGGCAGCAGTCTGAGCAGGGGTTTCTGCAGACTTCACCCTCCCTACAAACACATTTGCTGCTGACGGCCAAATGCTGGTTCTGCTTCAGCGGTGGGCGTGGGTCAACAGAGGCAGAAGGAATAAAGGCAGAGGGAGGCAGGGCTGGGGGGCTGCTGCTCACAGCTCACCTCTGCCAGGGGCCCTGCAGCACCCAGCCCTGCCCACGGGGCAAGAAGTGGCCCCCATCCTGTGGCACTGCCCCACATCTGCTGCTTCCTAACAGCAGCGGCACCGCGTGCCCTTCAGAGGGGTCTGGTCTTCATTGGAAGAGCTCAGAAAATCCGCCGCTGCCCTCAGCAGTTTGTTCGAATGGCGGTTTTCCTCCCTCCTAAATCTGTACCATACTCCAATGGGAATTTGGCTGGTGTTCCCTCCCAGCCTTTGTTTTTCGTTAGGCTTTTCTCTTCCGGGTGAATGTCACACGTAGCAAAGGATGCTTCTACCCCCTCCTCTGAAGCAGCTGTTCTGACCACATCGATCCCCCAACTGCACACCTTAGTGTTCAGCTGTGCCTATTTCAAGGAAAAACCTGCTCTCGCTAACAAGATTCACCTTCCAGAGCTTTTATTTTTATTGAAAACCATTGCCTACAAAGAACCTCTAACGTTCACAGACATCACCCATTGCTGTTTGTTACACAGCTTTTACTCTGCAAATTCAACACATGTTTCCGGCATTTTGCTTCTTTCAACCTGAGCAACAACAAACCTCTGCATGAGGTCAACCGCTCAGATGAGCGCCCCGTGCTCAGCCGTGCCCACTCGCACCAGGCTGCCTGCACGGGGCCGCCTGCACGCAGCGCTCGCTGCAGTTAAGGGCCGTGCAAATGACGTCACGAATTTAGCTCTCTGCTTTCGCGCCACAGCCTTGCACGCGCCGCAGCTCTCGCGCCGCCGAGGCGCAGCCAATCAGAAGCGGCGCGAGCCGCGCCCCAGCCAATGGGAGAGGGGGGCGCGCGGCGAGGCGCGCTCCCCGCTGTGTATAGCGGCCATTTTCTCGCCCCTAGCGGCCATTTTGAGTACACGCGCTGGTCGCTGCTGCCCGTGGGCGCGGCTATGCTGGGCTGCGCTTTGTCTGTGGCGTGGGTCACTTTTGCGCGGGTTTCTTGCCCGTGGAGCATGAGGTGACACGTTCGTGCCATGTGGCGCGGTACATGGAGTGCCTCTGAGTGCCGCAGTGAGCTCTGGGTTCAAAGCAATGCTCATCCCAGCACAAAGAGCAGTGCTTGCAGCTGCCCCTGTACAGAATGGCTGGGACACGATCCAGCGTGAAGGCAAACTCCAGCTCTTAGGAAGCTTCCTCAGCTCGCAGTGGAGAAGACAAAAGTGCCCAGTGAAAGTGAGGTAATGAAAGAGCACAACAACAAGCTGCCAGCTGGGAAGCACATATTAATGGTGGAATCGTGTAATCACAGAGTGCATGAGGTTGGAAGGGACCCCTGGGATCACACAGCCCACCTTCTGTCTGTCTGGGACACGCATGTGGAGGTGACTCCAAAACTAATGCCTCCTGTTCACTTCCATGCACTGAACACTGATAAAACACACTCTCCACTGCAAAAAAATCTGTTTCCAACACAGTTACCACCATTAGTTCTGTCTTTCTGTAAGCAGAGAACAAAGCCTGCGTGCTGTACTCGTAAATATCTGACAGTGGAGGTGACCACTGTCACAGTCACTGCTGCTGGAACCCAGCACGCACCCCTCCCCGCCTCACATCCACTGGTTGGTCTCCATAGGTGTTAAGCAAGCATCTGTGAATGGCAGTGGGTGCCATTTTGTCCATGTGTAGGAATTCAGTGACACAGCTTTGCTTCACCTGCCCTTCCACGTTGGGCACCATTGTGTGTTACTGCCCCTGTGCCACCGTCTGTCACACAGCAGCAGCATGTAACAGAACATGGGTGGGAAGCTTCAGCCTTCACTGCTGTACCCACAACATGCACCTCTGGTATGGGCCAACATCATAAAACAGGGAGCATTTCTGTTGGAGCAGCCTTCATAAAATACATACTACAGTTAATGTGTATGAGTAACAAAATGTTTTGAAAAAGGATGGTGCGGAGCAGGGACGGCCACCACAGGCTGGGCAGCCTGTTCAGTGCTCACTCACACTCTGTGCAGTGTTTCCTCATGGGCAGATGGGGCTTGCTGAGTTTCAGTCTGAGCCCGTTGCCTCTGGTCCTGTTGCAAGGCATTGCAGAAACAGCATGCCCTCATCCTGTCAATGTCCTTCCCTGGCTGAGACAGACAGTCCCTGCTGGAGAGCCATCCTACAGATGGAAGGACCATACATGGGCTATCATATGTTATGTATTTTACCTCTGGCAGTCCCTTCCTCACCATGCAGCCCTGGGCCGCTTGCTGCTGCCCCACGGGAACACTGGAAATGAAGCCCCAGGGAGATGTGTGCTGCCATAACATTGTGGGGCACAGGAGATCTGGCACGTGACATTTCAGTGGGTGTCTTTGTTGCTCTGGCTGTCCTGTCACCGTGTACAGCTGTGAAGATGTGTGGTGCTGATGACACGCTCTAATGTTCTAGTTCCTTCTGTGTTTTATCTCAGAGGCATTGGTATCTTTTCCTTTTGTTGCCTCTGAAACCACACGTGTGGCTGTTGGTGGAGGTTGGTTTCATAATGGATGGACACAGGCTTGGGAATATCCTGTGTAAGCGCTGTTCCTGGTCCCATCGATACCATCTAGCAGTGCCTGTTGTCTTTATAGTGATCTTGAGCAAACAGTTTTATTTCCAATGAGGACATCACGCATTGATCTAAACACTCATCTGTAATGGATCAATTTACATTAGGAGAACAGAATTTTAGCATTGCTGATCATTGTATTGGAAGAAGTATATGTTTAGTTACAGGCTAAAGTCAATTAAATGGCCCTGTGCCTTTTGCTATGAGAAAGTCAACAAGCCACTCCATCTTGAACAGTTATCCATCTACAGCTCCTTAAAAAAAAGGCCTTCAGCATTGCCCCGATCCTCAGCTCTCACTTTCTCCTTCAGAGGCCTGTTCTGCAATGATGGGCTTGTTGTGCAGTCTGCTAAAACGCTCTCAGCTAAAAGGCACAAGAGAAATGAGCTTGCTCCTGCTGCTGCTGGTTTGGAGAGGGCTTTCTCAGGGCCATGCAAAGCCACACATCCAGCAGGGATGCCACAGACACGCTGTTGTCTGTGGGAGATGCTAGAAAATGCTGACTGTGCTGTTTGTATCCTCATGGGTGAGAGTGTTACCTCTGAGTGGCCCTGGTTTGAGGGGAGAAGATACTGGGAGAAATTTGTACAGTGTGGTGGTATTCCTTGCTTCAGAGTATGACAGAGGCTGCAAGGAGTGCTGCCAGCTTCCTGACAAAGGGAACATGATTTCAGTTGGTGATGTAGCTGCAGAGGGAAAAGGAACCTGCAATTTCAAAAGGAAAACACATAGGGGAACTGCAGGGCAATGCAATGCTGGGATCTGAGGAGTACGTCTCGCGGGGCTCTGGCAGACGTGGCCCTGGCAGGTGGAGGCATTGGCTGTCCCAGCCCACTGCCAGCAGTCGGTGTCCTCCCCGTGTCCGTGCCCTGTCTGCTGTGTGTGTCTCACCACGGAGGGCTGCAGGATGGGTGCTGGCCAGTGTGCTCTGTGCCCCAGTGCGGGCTCCCAGCAGTGTGTGCCTGCCAGCAGCCCCCAGCACAGCTTGTGGGCTGGGCCCGTAGCACTAAATGTGTATCTTTACATTGACATAGATACATACACACGCTCCTTCTCTACCACCCAGGACACGCCAGCTCTTGTCACACTCTTTCATTATACACACAAAGCACCGCTGCAATGCTAATAATAATAATGAGGGAAGGAATAACAGGTCTTACAAAGCTTATTAAGAAATTGATCTTTGTTTTGCTCTTGAATAAAGAGGCAGACCTTGAAAATGCTGAAGCCATTCAGATAATTGGTTATTGGCTCTCTTGAGTGATTATATCCACCTCTGTTCCACCAAGTTCAGCAGGTCTCGTGCTGGTCAATTAGCCTTTGGCATCTGGAGAGGAAATGCTCCATTCAGGTTTTCTCAAAGCCATTTTCTGTAGCATACAGTGGCCTGAGCAGGAGAGGTTCCCCATGGGCACTATGGGAACTCAGCACTCCCACCCCTGCACTTGGGCTGGCACCACTGGGCAGCCTGGCCTGACCTTCTAGGGAAGAATGCTGATATGGAGGGCAATCTTCCCCAGGGACTGGCCTGCAGGAAGAGAGCCAGAACAAGCAGGGTTTCCTCCAGCGAGCACACACCGAGGCCTGGCTCTCCTGTGGGCCAAGCAGAGCCACACGCTGCACTGCTGCCCACAGCTGCTGTGGCAGTGTGCACAGGCAGGCTGCAGTCTCCCCCAGCTCTGCAGCTCCCATCCCTTAGGCACTGCCAGGCCGTGCAGAGCTGAACAGCTGATGCTGTTTAGTGGCTTTTCCTGCCGAGCGCTCGGTCTTGCCTTTACCGCGATGGCTTGCCAAAGGGCTCCAACACTTGCATTGCTGCGAGGCAGACCCTGTAATAATAGTTGGTTACATTCAGAGATTCAGTTCAGATTTTAAAACCTCATCAAATAGTTAATGACTGACTGTTTCAACACAGCAGTTCCTGCAAGACTTGGGAGAGAAGAGAGGGGGAGATGGAAAAGTTATTCATGTCCCATCTGTCTGGAACGCCTGTCCCCTCCCTCCCACCCACTGAGTCACTTCCTCTCTTTATATCTCACTTAAATATTTTTTTTCCCCTTTAGCTTATGATTAACAGACACTCACCCTTTGCAAATTGTCTTTTTCTTTTTCTGATGCAATATTTGTTAAGGTCCTACGGGTAAGAAGAACATGTCTTGCTCACAGATGTATGGGCTGAAATGCAGTATATGCTGCATATACCATGTAAATGAATGCATCAACTGCTGCAACATCCTATTGGCATCACAGCCTTCCAAAGCCACCCAAGGAACTCACAATATACTGCCCCAGTGGCTTTGTTCCTCTTGCCCAGCACCTAGAGGACAGCTCTGGCAGCAGTGTTGAGAGGCTCACTCAGCTGTGGGGTCTGACCCGGGTGTGGGTGTGGGTGTGGGTGTGGGTGTGGGTGTGGGTGTGGGAGGGGTGGGCAGGTGGGCTGGGCTGGGTTTGTTTTAGAGCCAAACACTTGATCAGCTCTATCTGACTGGGACAGTTCACAGAGAAACACCAGCAATGAGTTCAGCTCCTGGCCGCTGCCCTTTTCTGTAATCCCTTTTTGCAGCAAGATCCCCCTGGCTTTCCTGGTTCCACTCAGTTGGCCATCAGCTAATGGGTGATGCAGTAACCTGGGTACCGTGTCTGCTGTGGGATGCAGTGCAGACTGGGGCACAGATGTGTCGCACAGGCTCCGCGGAGTCACATTGGCTCCTGTTGGAGGCTTT
Source organism: Cyrtonyx montezumae (assembly GCF_038088225.1). Taxonomy (NCBI): domain Eukaryota; kingdom Metazoa; phylum Chordata; class Aves; order Galliformes; family Odontophoridae; genus Cyrtonyx; species Cyrtonyx montezumae. The sequence goes on along the minus strand of NW_027072078.1, from coordinate 10,261,955 downwards.
AGCTGTGTGCAGGTCCTGCAGGGCCATGGGCTGGCCCCGTGCCAGCCTCCCAATTCCAGAAGCTTGCAGCAGGGGTGCCCAGGCTGCCTCTGCGCTGGCATGGCTCCATCAGTGATTTTTTGGCTCTGACTCCATGTCTGGTGAAAGTAGCTGTCCTATCCCCAGACGTGCACGTTGTGAAGAGCTCGAACTTCCTCACGAGCCCTGGCCTGGGACCAGCGTCCTCATATGATGTGCACGGGTGGTGGTGCGGGTGGGCTGAGACAGGCGCAGGAGCTGACGGTGTGCCTGCCTTTCCTGCAGGGGAGGGCCCTGTGTCCGTCAAACCCTAGCAGTTTCCCTTGAAGAATGGTGCTGAGGGGGAGTATGCAGACCTTGTGGTAATGAGACAGAAGTGAAAGTTTAAACCTTTTTGTTTTCGTGACACCTGATGGAGGATTGTTAAATGGCCAGGCAGGTTTATGGGAGAGCTGATGAGTCCAAGGATGGGGTGCCGCATTACTAAAAGCTGAGCAAGCACAGGGTTCATGTTGCTGGACGTATTTTGTTTTCTTTTTTAAAGGGAAGTTTGTTAGTTTATTCTCCTAGGCCTTCGCTCTGATGGGTAGCAGTGCATTCTTTAGAAATTTCCTCCTTGACCTTATTTTTGTAAACAGATTTCCACACGTGCATGCACGGACAGTATAGCTGCCCTTGTATTACATACGATAGCTAATGAAATTAGTATTTCAATTGCCCCAGGCAACCTTTGGAAATAACACAATAGCTTCGATTGTTTATTTCCCTGAGAGATGTTAATGATTAACTCTGAAAAGTGATTCTTCTACCTGTACTACAGAAACTTCCTTAGTTCTGTGCAATAGCAAGATATCTTTAGGTAATATATGGCTTGCAGAAAGCTACGTTCTGTAACATTACTGTGCAGATAGATTTGGCTGCTGGAAAACTGCTTCAGCCTATGATTTTAGTGCTGCCAGCTGGCAGAAATGATCACATATGTAAAACCTTCAGCTGAGCCAGAAAACCTGAGTTCAAATCTCTTGCCAGGGATTGCAGGATAGAATGATTAACCTGATTTTATATTTCTGGATAACTATCAAGTGCCTGAATATTTATAGTAATAAATGTCTTCCATATGTGCTGATACTGCATCCATAGAATGTGATAGCATTATATTGTTATTGTCTTACTTGAAGACGCTAATTATAGCTAATCCTATAGGCACATGAATCATGAATCACTGGCCCAATTTCTGCCATCTTCTGAAGGTGCATCTGACTCTGCTCATGTGAGCAGTGCAGGTCAGCAGAGAGCTCAGGGCAAATTTCAGATCCTGAGCTGAGTTCTCAGAAGTTACATGAACATTTGGTATTTGAGGAAGTAAGCTAGTAAAGTGCCTACCTGCAGCTTTATGCCTTGTGAGAGTTACTAGTAGGTGCCTTAATGTATCTTTTAGTGTCAGGATGCCACTGAACATATACAGGCTTTAAACTACAGGCCTGTGGTTTGAGTGGCCCTGGGAATCTCTAAGTCAAAAGTGGCAGTTGGAGCCTGCTGGACGGGTACAGTAACTGTGTGTGGGGCAGTGTGTGTGCCTGCTGGGCTGGCCCAGTGCGGTTCTGGGGAGGCTCAGTTCCTGCAGCACGAGCACTTCTCCACTAGCTCACCAAGTCATGCTCTTAAACACACCTTAACGCAGTAAAACCTCCTCAGTGCAGTGGCTGCTCCCCGCTTGGTTGGAAAAGGCAATAGAGGTGCTGTATGAAAGCTGTAGTGCTGTAGTGCAAAGGCTGTTAAAAACAGGGGAAGAGGGACTAAACCACCGTTCCAGTAGTTTTTCTCTTCCTTTGAAGCAGAGGTGAGCCCGCCCAGACGTCTTCCTTTTAAATACTGACTACTGCATCTGTTTTAAACCAAAAATAATACCTTTTGATTGGAAACGCTTCAGTAACATTATTTGTGCATTTTATTGAGGCAGAGGTTGCAATTATTAGAGTCACTAGGAATTTCAGACATTTAAACACAGCCTTTATTTCTCCAGAGTAAACCACATCCCTGTGCAATTATTCTTCTATCTAAATGCCTTTAAACCAAGTCCTGAACCGAATCTGACATTTATTGCTGGTGGTCCCTCTTACAAGTCAGCCCTTGAAACGAACGCGTAGAGCTCGACAGTCACTGAAGAGGTCGGGCTGCTGCCCTGGGCTGCTGAGGAAGGCAGAGCCGGCTCAGCTGCGGCGGGCAGCCCTGGCTAGGTGCTGTGGCTCTGAGATTGCAGCTGTTGGTCTGGTCAGGTACTGGAGTCTGGGCCCTGCAGACTCTTAACAGAATAAAAAGAAGGGTTTGTCTGGTCATGGAAACCACTTCAGCCATGTGATCACTTCATGGCTTTTCTCTCAGCTGGCCTCTCACCAAGAAGCAAACAACTGCATCTGTGGCAGAAAAGGGAGTCAGCTCAACAGCGAATGCTCCCTCAAGCATGCTCTCAGTGTTGCCCCTTAATCTTTTCAGCAAACTTTTTTGGAAACTTTAATTAAAACCCTGAGAATGCTAACGGGCCTCTAAGGCCTGCGTTTCCTTTGTCTTCTGGCCTCTCCACAGGCTCTGTTGGCAGCACACAGCCTAGGCATTTAAGCACTTTCAGTTTCAGTTTCTTCTGGCATAAATAAAGAGTCTGGGCTTAAAAGTTGTTTTAAATCTTGGCGTTAATCATACAACAAACCTTGAAGCCAACAGAGGCGTGCAGCTTGCAGCTTACCTTGGGAGACAAGGAGGTGAGAGCTTGCTTAGGAGGTGATTTGGGGCAGTAAAAATAAAAGCAATATTCCTTACCTGACCAAGGAATTTTGACACCTGCTTATTGAAATCCCTAGCAGATGCTGTCTGGCTTTTGGAGGGAGCACGATTAAGCTCATGGTAGAGTGTGAGGGAGTCAGTCATTACTTTTTTGTGCTGTATATATGAGCTAGGAGTGTTTTCAGGTACCACTGAAGAGGTGCTCGCAAACCTGTGACATGCCAGGACACTGGTATGCCTGGAGAGGAGAGCTGTCGTCTCACGCTGTGAGCCTGTGGGAGCTGGTTGCTGTCCTACAGCACGTGTGGACAAGGTTTCAGCTTTCATAACCTTATCCGAAGTGTGCTCCCCTCTCCCTTTCCCCAGGCTACCTGCATGTTGGTTGACCCCATGCCTGAAACCTAAGCAGTTCTCTAGAGAAACATTGCTCTTGCTTATTCCTGTGATGATGATGAGCAGAGCAAAACACATAACTCTATTAAACAAAAAAAAGCTGGGTCTCTAACAATTGCTCATCTGAGGGCAAGCAGGTTCCTGGCAGGAGTGTGTGTGCACATACGTACTTTGAGGTTTTTGTCTATATAGCAGACCAGGTCTTGAGTGCCCTGTCAATTAAAGGCAGCAATTCAAAGTGATTCACAGCAGATTACGCCAGCCTGTCTCTTGATGGAGCTTGCTCTGGTCCTGTGCCTGCAGGTGCTGCACAGACTGCCAAGCCTGGAGCAAGCCTGCAGTTATGCTGTCAGCCTCGCTTAGATCTAATGCTTTATGACAACTGTCTACCTGTAATGTGATAATGGGCTGAAAACCTCTGCAAAATTGATAGGGTCTCTTGAAAGAAGGAGAAACTTCAGATGTGGCAGGCCTGACTCTTTCTTCCTCAAGGTTTGCTTGAGATGTTGGGAGATCGAGTTCTCCTTGTGCCCCACCTGGAGGGGTGGCTGTGTCAGTGCCTGTGGAGCTACAGGCTTCCAACTTTTTCCAAGTACAGGGGAGTCAACCTGTTGCATTTTTGGGTGCTTAAAATCTGCAGTTAACTCTGAAACCTAAGACGGTCTTGGCCTTCTACCTTTTAGGGCTTCCCAGTGATCTCTCTCCATAATCTGGATGTTCTGGATAAAATCATCTTTTACCTTCAAGATGTTTCTGGAGTTTATCCAATAATTTGGTTATGTTTAATCCTCAAAATATTTGACATTGGCTAGAATGTGTAGCCAGTAGCACTCTTAAAGAGATAACACTTGGCAGCACATAACGCAGCGGGTATTGAAGGGGCCAGATTCCTGCCCACCTTTTGGTGTTATCATCCAGGAATAACTTCAGTGCCTGTGGATGGTGCTCTCAAGATCAGAGTCCCCTCTGGAGAAAACAGAGGTGTGTACACAGAGCAGAGCTGTCCTAACAGCCACGTGGTAATTGCTGAGAGGCCTGAGGCTGCAGCGTATCCCTTCCCTTCTGCTCCTCATCCTCCCGGGCATAGGTCCTTGTGGTAGCTCTGACCCCCACACTGCTTGCTGTCACATCTGTGGGCTTATCTTGCTTCTTAAAGAGCCCATAAACCGATTAGCTGTGGGTAAATGATCCCTGGGCTGTCTTTAGAGTAATTAAAACCAAAAGGCAAACAGTTACTCTGGGCTATCGGCAGCCTATCAACAAAACTTGTGCCTTGAAATGTGTGTTCAGTTTCTGTTATTAAAAGGCACAGAGCCATATGTGAAACATTATCACACATCTTTGTGAAATTAGCAGAACTATTTGAACAACCATTTTGTCTCTATCAAAACAGAACCTTGTTATTATTGTTTTTTTCATACTGTGTAGGAAGGTGAGAGAGCCTTTGGAGAGCAGGAGGGCTGAGACAGAGAATCCGACTTCTGTAGGCCTGACTGTATTTGCTGTGATCAGGATGCTGCCTGAGAAGTCCAGGCAGTGCTGGTCATAAACCAGGAAGCAGGGGGAAGAGGAAGGGCCCTATGTTGCCTCAAGTCCTGAGCTAGAGAAGGCTACCTGGGTTTCCTTTAACCTCTTAATTGCTCAATTGTCAAATCTAGTTCCTATTAGAGTGAATTGAAGCAAAAAAAAAAAAAAAAAAAAAAAAAAAAAAAAAAAAACCCCAAAAATAAAGCCAGTTCTGAGTGTGCTTTGAAATTCTTACTGCTTATGGTTAGGAGCATGCATTAGAAAAGTTATGTCACTCCTGGCTGTGTATGAACTTTCAAAATAGCCTTAGACTTCTTTTAAAATAAATAAACAAATCTAGACCACAGTTTCTTGAACCTGAACCTGTTTCCTCTGAAAATGGCACTAAAAACAAGGGCAGGATTTCCTGGAGGGAGGTGAATAAATAAGAGAATCTGTTTTTGATACGAAGCAACCAAGAACTGTAGGTAAATTCAACATGTGATCTACGATGGGGCTGAAGGGAAGCATGGTGTCTTTTGTCCTTTAGTGGTCACTTTAAAAAGAGCAAAGAAAGAAAAATCAAGTATTAACTTGTTTGGCCATGCGTTTAGCAACTGACACTAGCATGCCATTCTGTCCTGTGGGCCAAGTGCTGGCTTTGCATGGCACGCCAAGGATTTGTAGCTGGAGTATTCTTTTGAGTACGCGTGTCTGGTTTCAGTGGTGTTGAAGATGAACGAGTTTGTATTTGGAGAAGATAACTGTCGAAGTAAATGCCATTGCTTCTTGCCGTATGTAGTTATCAGCCAGATGGACTGAGATAAGGCAAACAAAACTGAAGAAATGAAATTGGTAGATTTAATCTGCTTAGTCAGACTGAACAACAACATCCCTTGATTGTCATAGCTGAACCAGCAAATATAAAAAACCAAAGGCAGTCAACCCTACACTTACAACCCACTTGAGGTTTTCACGCTGACAACCAGGTCGCTAAGTATAAATGGTCCTCCCACTACTGGTTTGTCTGAGTCTTGCGTTATATTCTGGGATATGATGCATCACTAGCCTCTTGGTCTTGTTTTTTTTATCTGAATAACTACATTAGGACTGCTTTTCTTGTGCCAAGTATTTCTGCTAGAAAATATTTTGGAGGACTCGCATAATAACAAACATGTGAAGGATTTCTGATATGAAAGAGTCTTGCTTATGTTCATTTTCTTGCTTCAGATTGAGATTAACTTTGTTCAACAACTGCTTAAAATCTAAACCCATATGTCTCCAAAAGAGCAGTGCCCAGAACTACAGGCTCTTGGTACATTTATAGGAGAAATAAGATAATTAGAAATAGTAACATTCGATGTGAACTCTGAATACCTGGGCCCAGCTCCCCATTATTAATATAGAGCAACGGCTTTCATTCTTTTTCTGAAGAGTTGTGGATCCCAGTTGAAATCTGACGTATTTTGCTTTTCTGAGAAGATCGTCTGTGGTTCCTTTTAGAAGCAGCTCACAAGTGCCCAAGGTTGTATGTACCAGAGCTGAAAAACAGGAACAGGGGAAGAGAAGCTTTGGGTATAGATATTCAGCTGTGTTTGTGCATTAACAGTTGTATGTAATTTCATTGGTAAATACATATACATGTCGTTGTTTTGTACACAAAGATTCCATCTCTTTTCCTCTGACAACGTTATACAATGCAAATATGGAGAATTTAGGATTTCTGATAGATCAAAAATGAACCGAACAAAAATGCTTTCAGAGATACTTTCTGAGACCATAGCAAATAGTGCTTGGATCTTACATGGCATAATAATGCAGTAAACTGGAAATGCCTCTCTAAACATGATAAATTACCACTGTTAGCAAAAGGTAGACATGTTTTGGGATAGGACAGAACAATAAACAGCCTGAAAGCCCTTACTGTGTTTTAGCTCTGGGGGCTCAGCAGCCATTACTAGGGACTTTTGCGCGTTTTTTTGCGTGAAATCAAACTAACGTGCAAAAACACAGCTAATTTTTTGGCTTCACAGAAGGCACTTGGTGCCAGAAGTGCTGATGAGTTGGAACAGAGGAAAGAGAATCACCTCCCTGGTGTTTCTGGGCCATCAACCTTGCAGTGTTCCATCTCTTGGCCCTCCTGAGGATGCTGTGGCAAGAAGTGCCTTCTGGTTTTCCCTGTTTAAATCATTGGACAGCCAGTGCACAAATACATCTTGGGGATGCGAGCTGGGAAGTGACTCCTCGAGCTCTCAGATCCTGCCTTGAATGCAGATGCTTAGGCCACTATAGTTATTGGTGTGCTGGCACTTCTAGGGTGAATGTCTTCTCACATTTTGCCTGGACGGGGCACTATGCAATCTGAGTGTGGCTCCTCAACAAGCGTTTATAGGAGGAGCAACAATTTTGTCAGTGTGTCTTACTGCTGTATTTATTAGGCACCTGAAATAGGAAATAATATAGCTTCCAAGACCTGAGAAAAGGTGTAGAAACATTTCTAGCAGGGACCAAGTTAATAGTCAGTCTGATAAGCTGCAGTGGCTCTGATTGCAGTGGAGATATCGGCCTGGAAGACTGCCCAGTGTGCTGTAGCAAGATCCCTGTAATTAGCACGTGACCACCACTGGTGGTGTATTGGAGAGTAATAAGAACCTGATGAAGTTCGTCATCTCTCTGCAGTTGTTGCAGGCCCTTGGTCCAGCTCTTTATGAAGCTGTGGGTAGCCCTTTAATTAAAGCTACCAATTATGTACTTGACAGAGATCCTGTCGGCTGGTGAGCTGTAATGTTAAACGCCAATTGATTACAGAATGTCTCTGCAACTTTGCAGCCCTGTGATCCACCCCATATCAATATTATACTTGGATGTCTTCTGAAATTGTATATAATCGGCGCCTTATTAAATCTGCAGCATCCCTGTTAAATTATGTGCCGTGTGTAATGGTTGCTAGAGAGCTGACCCTCGATGAAAGTGCTGCTTGTATAGGGAAGTGGGAGTGACTTTTGCCGGTGGCTGCAACGAAGTGGAAGGACGGCTGAAGCGCCTCTGGGGGCAGCAGGGGAACTTCTCAGGCAGACGAGCCCTTTGAAATGCTTCTGCAGGGACAGTATATGTACGGATGGAGATTTATTTGCAATAAAAATTGGGGATTTATATCTTCCAAAATATTCTTAAAACAATATTTTAGAATGGTTTATTTCGGACTCCTTCTCCCCTTGGTGTTTTTGTTATTCTTTTTTTTTTTTTTGCCAACTGCGAAATGCTAATATTTTATTCCACCTCCTTCCCTCCCACCCCCCCCCCAAAAAAAAAATCCCAAAAAGTAAATAATTAAAAAAAAATTGTGGCTGGAGAAAACACAACCACAAAAGAGACTGTCTCAATGATAACACTGGAAAAAAAAATGTCATGGAGGGATAACAGGGTAAATAAGACTGTGAGTCTTAACTAGTCTGATGCTGCTACAGTCAGGTCATTGATGCATATGGACTGAAAGTTTTATGTGGAACTGTATGTCAAGTATCTAGAGAGGGAACCATTTCTTGTAAGTTTGCTTGAGCAATTCTTAAAACTTTTTGGTTTTACAATATCCTGTGGCAGTGATTTCCACAACTAACTGAAATTGTTTAGTTAGCATGCACCGATTATTGCTAGACAAAGAGGCTTTCTCCATCCAATTTAGCCATAACTACCTTAACTATGTAATAATCTCTTTCAAGGGAACCAATAGTAAGTTTAAAAAGGTCTACTTTTGTAATCAGCATCGTAATTTATTCATCTGTCTATCTAGCACTTTTTTAATGCTATTCAGGCTCATCTTCCTTTCTGAGCTCCCTGCTTTATGCAAGTGCATGCAGTAAGGCTGTGGAGGTGGCTCCCACGTTTTCACAGGTAGGCTTTGTGTAGCTTCCTCCCTGTCCCTCAGCTGCAACCCCTCACCATTGTGTCAGCTCCAGGCTGCTGCCCTGCCCTCCACTGCAGGCAGTGCAGCTGCTGGGTCCTGGCAGAATGAGCTGCCTGGGGTGACAGGTAGCTGAGGGCCTGTGTTGTATGGGTAAAGTCACATGAAGGGAGAACACAGTTGTGAAAACCTTGCCTTCTCCCTGCTTTTTCTTAGTGTGTCATAGTGGCAGTCTAGTCTAGAGCCTGGTGTTTGTACAGATGCACGGGTGGTTTGCTGGAGCTGGCTGCAAGAGGGCACTGACCTGGGGAGCGCTGTGCTTTGTTCTTTGCAGACCAACTAATTAGCCTGAGCAGGGAGCCCTGCTGGGGTGGCAGCACCGTTTCAGGTCCCCAGTGATCCTGGGTATCTGCCCTGAGCTGAACTGCCCAGTGGGTACACATTTCTTGTCTTTGCTTCACACAGCTTGGTGGTAAAGCATGGGGTGGTAGTGTTGCAGCTGTATAATTGCACCTCATCTAGAGTGTATCCCAAGTATTGTATTGATTTAGAAAGAAAAGATGTGTCTAGAAATTATCTCTTCATTTGTGTTTATTAGAGAATTGTGTAAAAAATGCATGCTCAATTGCTGCTGAATTGCTATAATTTATTACATTATACCTTGAACATTTGGTTAAAATGTATATATATTAGAGCTGGACCCCAACAGGGCTTTATGTCTGTTCTGCGGAAGCTGAGGTAGGAATTTCATTTCTACGTTTGGCATTTAAGTGCTTTGGAATAAAAAGGTCCAGGAGTCTGGACCCAAGCAGAGGAGTGAGATGCACCCCCCAGCACTGAGTGTCAGCCAGCACTGGCAGAAACATGCTAGGAGGAGTTCTGATTTCTCAGTGCTGCTCTCACCTGGACTTTGGTGCAGCTATGTTCAAAGTTCTTACATTACCAAAAGAACTGCAACCCTGATGAATTCTTAGTCAGAGTTAATTATCTTCTCCTACACTGGTTTGTGTAGGGATTTGAGTTGCGTGCTGTATGGCATGTATGTGCCATAGCACTTAACACACCGTAGCGATCCAGAGTGCTCTGTGGAGCAGGAATTTCATAGTGTCCACCAGACGTCACCATAAACTGCTTAGGGATGGGTTCTCCAAAGTGCCAGCTTCTACTGTGAAGTTCATTAGGAAGTTGGGGATTACAGGTACTATTTCTACTGTTCATAGACATAGAGATCAGCCTTGCTCTCAGTAGGGTTCAAAGGCTTGGGGAGAAGGGGGGGAAGTGGGCAATAGATACTCTCCTCTGCTTCATGCTCCAGTTGGCCTGAGATCTCCCATTTAGCAGAATAGGAACCTTTAATGTGATTTCAGATTGTGGGTCGCAAATAACTTGCCAAGTGATTTGCTCATATTAAGTTGCACTTCAGACTTTCATTCTCAAAGGTGGACACTGTCTTATTTACGATTCTCCAAGGGAGAAAAACAGATTTTAATAGAACTTGCTAAATAGAGCAAATGAGGCTGTGATACACCATCTCTCTGTTATATATTAATCTAGTGTTATTAAGTGTTAACTTAACAATGTGTTGTATGAACAGCTAAAAGGGGCCAGGAACGGTCTGAGTGTCAAACATGTAAACAGCTAGTTTTTTATTGGAATCATTAACTGCACTGCAGCTAAATCCTTTGTTTTCATGGCTGGTTTAAATTAAACTAGCAAAATTGTCCTCTTTAAAAAAAAACAAAAACAAAAAACCCAACAACAATAAACATTGCTCTGAGTACATATCAGAAGGTTCAAAAGCGTAATTTGATTCTATGTCTATTTAAAAGATCTCATAATTTTTTAAAATTTGATTTACTCAAATTTCCTTTGGTACAAAGCTGGGATTGTCTAGGGCTGCTTCAGGGAAGCATGTTTAATGTGTCCTTTTTGGAGACACTTGTAGTGTAATCCGTTGATATTTTGTACTTTTAAGTACATGCATAGAAATTGGGAATATTCTCCTGAGCTGAATCCTGAGGTACATGGCTCATGTCTACTGAATTTCAAAGATTTGAGTGTATAACTTCATTAGATTTCCAAGGAAGTGCTCAGCTGCTATCTGCAACTGAGACAGCAGGTTTAATGATACAGTGATCTTTACCTTGTCTGAAGAAGGTGATCAGCATCATTGCTGCTTGCCACAGAGCCAGGCTGCTTGATGCCTGGGGCTTCCCAGATTTAAGCTCAGTCAGTGCTGGGGACTGCTGCTGCTTCTTGCTTTTCTTCTGCTCCGTCCTTCCCCTCTCTTACACAGCATCTGGCTGTTGCAGCCTCTCAGTGTGCAGATGGGCCTGCTCAATAGCCTATGTCTGTGGAACAATCTATTTTGAAAACATACACGTTTACCTCTAATATAATGTTTTTATACTGTGCTTTTGTACTTTAATATTAAATGTTGGACCAAGTTGTTCTAAGCACCAGGAGGGCACTAGCACCTCATGGGCAGGGTGAGCTGTGGTAGCCCGTGGGCTGGGGTTGAGACAGGATCTTCTAACTTCAACATGCTGCTGGCTGGGCAGTAATGGACAGCTGAAGGCTTGGCAAAATCCTATCTAGCTTTTCTTTGGTTTTATTTTGTTGTAAATATAGGCTGGTGTGGTCAGGTGCCTCCCAGAACTGTTCTGACACTAGAAGTAGTTGCACAGGCAGCTAGGGGAGCTTGGAGCCTTGTTGCAGGAGAGGTGGGCAGCAGGAGGCAGAGAATGAGCAATTACCCTCCCTTACTGGAAGAGGAGATTTGAACACGACCTAGAGCCAGATATCTTAATGGTTGCAGGTAGGGGAAAGACAATACAGAACAAAACATCCCTGTCCTTCCCTTGCCTTTCTGGGAATACTTCTAAAGGAATGAAAGAGGCAATCAGTAAGTGATTCGACAGAATACATTCCTGATTTATCAGCGAAGTCAAATGAAATTACTCAAACAATTCGGAGATTAGGAGCATTGCAGAGCTCTATCTCTTTCTTGAAGGCGGTACACCCACAGTTTTTATTTACCAGAGCACTCAAATACAATTTGTCTCAGTCAGTGATGGTAGGATCTTTCAAGCAGTGCTGACTTCCATTCATGAGGGTCTGAGCCTTGCACAGAAGGCAGGGGCTGCAGATAATGTAAGGGCAAGGTCAGCGTTCCCAAGGATATACTGAAGTACCATCTAGGGGGGTGGCAGTAACTGGTGCCCCAAATAATTTCTATGGTCTTGTTGCTGAAAAGTCTACCCTCAGAACTGCTCGTTGGGTTCCCCAGGCTTTAAATACACATCACCTACTGCTGGAAACAGTAAAGCAGGGTTCTTTGTCTCCTGTGTTTGAGGTTGAGATCACCTCTCTTGTGGTGTTCCTACAACACATAGTTTGATATTCAAACATGTACCAAATGCTTCCCTGTCCTCATGCAATAGTAAATCATGAAGAAGCTTAGTAACAGACTGCACAGAGCCTTCCCCTTGTACTGAAGGAGGGTGTGGAAGCATAACAGCTCAGATTGGCCCCCATCCTGCGACAAGTACTTGAAGAAAAAGCATTCATGCTTTGCCTCAGTGTCAGAAAGGGCTTTCCTTGAACCCAACTATTATCCATCTTGGGGTGTTGACCCTTCAGTGAAGTTGGCTTCCTCCTGCCTCAGACAGGGAACACTGAGGAAAGTGAAACTCCGTGGTAAGCAACAGACAGGCGTTTGATAGGCTCTTTGAGGACTTGGAAAGCATTAAGGAGTCAAAAGTTAAAATATTTGTGATTGGTTGAGGAATACTTCTATTGCCTGATGCACCACTGACCCTTGAATTCTGTTTTTGGCTCCTGAGATTGGCTCTAAGATTGGTGGAAGAAAGTAAATGAAGGCGCTGGTAGAGGTGACTGTAGTGATGTTCTGTTTTATTTTAAGAGAGCGTCAAAGCATTGCAGAGCTGCACTTTAGTGACTTGTGCCCTTCTCCTCAGTGGTACAACTAATTTATACTTTGTTAGGCAATAACATAAATGTTTATAAATGTTTCTTTCCTGATAGGGTGCGCAAAAGCTGTTACCAGTTTAAGGGGGGGAAATAATTAAAACAAATATTTCCCTATTTTTACTCCCCACTGCTTTCCACATGCTGAGGCAATTTCCCACTCTCCTCAGCTGTCTCCAAGGGATATATAGAAAAGTTTTGTTGAGAGATGCTTGGAACAAAACCCCAAATTCAGCGCATCCTGGGCTTTGTGGATGTTCCAAATTAAACCCAAACTGAACAGCTGGAATCTACCTTTTGTGGTCTTTTTTTTCCTTCTGCCTCACAGCTACTGATTGCTTTTTGATACGTGTCCTCAGAAGTGGAAGTCTTGCTTAGGGGGTAATGCCCTACTTGGATAGGCAAAGAGTATGATTCTCAAATCTTCTTTTATGATTACAATGATGAGATCAGGAAAAAAAAAGCAATTACAACTGAAGATACTGGAACATGTTGCCCAGTGATGATGTGGAAACCCAGTCCCTGAAGACATTCCAAGCCAGACTGGAACGGGCTCTGCACAACCTGATTGACCTGAGGTATCCCTGTTCATTGTGGGGGAGTTAGACTAGGTGACCTTTAAAGGTCCCTTCCAGCTTTAAGGATTCTATGATTCTGTGATACTTCTATCAGAAAAATGAGCAGAGTGAGAACTGGCAGACAAATTCTGAACTCAGAATAAAAGTAGTGCAATTCAGCAAAACTTGCTCATTGCACATTGCACATTGCACATCACTTGTGGAGCCACTGCTGTTTCTTCTTGGTTGCGTGACCCCCCAGGCCATGTGTGCCTGCTGGCTTCAGGAGCAAGGCTGCTCCAGGAGGGCCCTGGCTGGCAGGCTAGCCGCTTTCACCCCGTGCAGCATCTCGTCCTCCTGCTTCTTGCCCTTGCATGCTGGCTGAGCCAGCTGGCTGCTGGAGGGATTTGCCAGCTGCTTCCGTCTGTTGAAGTGCTGGAGGGATGGGGTGGTCATTTCATGGCAATTACAGTCCTCTCTCACCAAACAAGGCCAGGTTCTCCTCTTGTTCACTCCCATGTCTGTGGAGTTAATCCCAGCCTACAGTGATGCTAGAAAACTCTGACCTCAGCAACCAGTTTCCAATTGTAGTCCTAAAAGAAGAATGGTTGGCTAGTTTGGGTTTTCTGCCCGTGCTTAAGTGCGTTTTGTTTTCATTATGGGGTGTCAAGTTGTTAATATTTATGGAGTACACAAAAGAATGAAAATTCTGTTTCGTGTTCAATCTGACATCTTTTGGCACCACGACGCTTTACTCGTGGTAGTAGTTCTGTTTCAATTCGACAGTGCTCTTTCGAGATGAAGTCCTTTAAAGTGTGGTTTGGCTCTGAGGAGGGATTCTATGCAAATGGTATTCAGGGGGTCTGTCGTTATTGTTTCCGATATTAATAATTTCCAGATCAAATGCAGTTTGCTTGGGTTTATTTTCTTGCTCTTTCTTCAGAAAGTTGAAGAACATTGAAGATACAAGCTGTGTACCTGCGTGCCCTGATACAGTACATGCGTTTGGAGATATCAGCTACATACTTGTGAGCACGCCTCGTTTGTAATACATGCTTTGCATGCTGAACTGAATCTGTGAAATACAGGATGGATGCAGTGTGAACAAATATTGACTCTTTAAGTATTGTATAGACATAAATGTAGTTGTTGAAATCACGGTTATCTGGAAAACCTTCCAAGAAGTGCACGGTATTCCCTGCTAAGACTTCATTCAGTATTTGGTAAACCAGTTCAGGCATGCGTTGTATATCTTTAAGTTTCCAGATGCGAAATACTCAGACCAAAACGTTCTCACTGAACAAAAACATTTAGGTTTGAATGTTAATTCCATCAGTCCATGCTAAATATCTTCTACTTCTTTTTCATTCATTTCTTACAGTTCATTCCTGTACTATATTCTACTATTGAGCAGATGCTCTAGTATTAATAGATTTCTAACTGAAGATTCATACAGGAGGAAAGAAGCACACATATTTCTAATAGGACATAGCCAAAAAATAAAAAAAAGCAATAGTAACCTTTGTGCTAGAGGCATAGGTTATTAGTCACTTAGATAACTGCTTGTTATTGCCAGTGATCCTGTAAGTACAGACGTTAACGCTGCATGCCCTCCTTAGAGTACACTCTATCACACACTCCATGCTAACATTTAATGCACTCTGCACCAGCTGAGTAGGATGTAATGTAAAAGTTAATTTGCAAACTTTCACATTTTCTAGCATATTTCAAAGTCCATCCAGACACTTTAGTTAGGGTTATGGTGCCAATGGATTACAACCTTTGATCTGGAGGAATCCAAGCTTAGCTTTTGCTTTGCTCACCTCCTCCTGTGGTCCGTGTGAATGGCTAGTGACTGCGTCCAGTGTTCAGGCAAACAAACCCGCTCTTGGTTCTGCTCATGAGAAGGATCCTGATGTGAGGCCTGAGCTAAGTGTCCTGGGGTGCTGGCACAGTTTTATTTTCTTTCCATGTTGTAGTGACCAAATTAAATAGCAGTCTAGAACGGCCTGTCCTCTTACATACAGACAGGGTGCCTAAGTTTGTTTTTTTCTTTTGCCATAAAACAGGAAGTAATTTATTTATTTCATTATTTATGGGATCTCTAGTGCAGTCACTCTTCTGTTTTTTTTTTTGTTGTTTTTTTTTTTTACATTTAAAATGGAAAACACTTGTAGGTGCCATCAATGCTTGATTTGCTACATGGGAATGGTTATGGTTGCAGGGAGCCCAGGGATACTTTATGAGCTGTTAAGTAACTCATTAACTAGGATGCTGCTTGCTTGATGTGAAAGGCTCAGGTAGGCTGGGGTGTCTTCTGGTACAGTGTCCAGCAGTTTAAGATGCAGCAAATGAATGTTCCCCTAGTAGTGCAAAAGTAGACTCTCTCCTATCCCAATAGACAGCATTTCTTTCTAAATGGCAGACACAGTTCATCTTTGCTGCTGAATCTTTCCCAGAGAAAACATCTATTTCTCGCATAGATAAATAAAGCTTTCTGTTCTATCAGCAGATGTGTGTTAGGAAGTGAGATTGTACTACTATTAAACTTTGTAGTCTTAATAAATAGATTTGAATATAGAATCTAAATGTGTCAGTTAGTGGTGCTGTTTTTGGTTTATACCTTTACCGTAGCGTTCCTGGGTCAGCTATAGAGTGTGTCACAGCCATACCCACCCCCTGCCCCCATTCCCTGCTACCTCTGCAACTTTTATCATAAGCAGGCTGTGGGGAAAGAGCTATTACAGGCAGAGGGTGAGTGTTTGGGGAAAAGTGAACTGGTGAGTGCCTTCCCCTGAGAGAACAAGGAAGAGCAAGCCCTTTCCCTTATGATGGGGGTGATCCTTTCCCTGAATGAAAAGGAAAGCAGCTGCGCAGCCTCTGTGCTGTGGCAAGTTACAGTTATAATGCATGGGCCCACTTACTCAAAAAAAAAAAAAAACAAAAAAAAAAAACAAAAAAAACCCAATATATCTCAAGACATTACAGCAGTTTTGGAGAAGCCCTGATGTGTGTGATGTCAGCTCCTGCAATTTGGACATGGTGAGTGGAGTAAGAAAAGGGGCAGGGAAAGAGGGGTAAAAAGCTAAAAAGCTGACAAAGATCTGTGATAGGCACAGAGGATTGCAGTGCTTCAGGGGAGAGACCAGGCTAGAGTCCTGCCCTGGCTGGGCACCTTGTTTTATCAGTTAGGAGCTGCCCTGCTGCTTATAGTGCCAGTTCCTGCAACGTGCTTGCGGCATGGTGCTAACAGTTCATCATGGGTGATGTGATTCCACCACATTAAATGTATGAGAGTGTATATTTTGCCAACTGCATTGCAGAAGGAGTTTGGATAGGAGAGGATGTTCACTGCAACACTTGTAGCAGTGGTGTCAGAGCTTTTGAGATCAGTGAGGGAACAGAAACCGTAGCAATTCTGCGTTGTTGACTGCAGGTCAGCTGCGTAGCACTATTAACCCATTTGGGCCAGAAACTGACTTTGTGTTCTCAACTGCAAAAAGATGGTGAGTGTTTTTAGGGAAGTTACGGATTAAAATGACGATTCCAAATTAACTCAGTTCTCCTGTCATTGCTAATAGAGAAAATGATATGTACGTGCTTTTTGGCTGGAGAATTAGTTGAAAATGCAGTCTTTTTTTGGATTTTGATCATCCCTAACTTCCTAAGAAAACATAAAAGTCTGGACATCATATGGATAAAGCCTCACTTTTTGTAGCTAGCCATGATTAGTGTAAAGTGAAGGGGTAAAAAAGTTTTCAACATTGTAATACCAATGTTTTCAAGCCCATTTATTGGTAAACTATGACTTAGGTGCACCAAAGCAGAATCTTAAAAATTTTGAGGCCGTACAGTAAAAGCTTCTCAAATGCCCTTCTGGCTTCTGTTTGTTTGTTCAGGATGCAGTGGGCTTCTGCTATGAGCACTTTTCCCACCTGTAACTAAGACAGTTTACAAGTGTCTGGTTTAAACAAACACAAGCAAAATTCTCCCATGTTCACCTGTCTTACAGCTGGTGCTGTGAGATGCTTGACAAATACTGCAAGACTCCAGCCAAATATTTTGGCAAGGCTCCCAGTTGCTTCCAGCTGATAGACATGCATCACGCTTAGTCAATATGAAATATTGGGGGTGCTCTGAAAAAGGGTACAGCAACGGAGAGTGAATGAAGTAGGAAATGAAGTAGGAGAAATAGTTTGTTCTTTTGTATGATTTTTATTGTTTAGCTTTTTTTTTTTTTTTTTCCCTAAACTGGTTATTGTTGTGATGGAGAAAAGATGAGGCTGGAAGGGACCTCTGGAGACCATCTAGTCCCACCTCCATGTACAAAGCAAGGTCAGGTAGAGCATTTATGATTGGAAAATGAGGCTGGTTACACCACAGAGCCCACATTTCAGAAGTTCAATTGCTTGAACTCAACCAGAAAGTGAAGAGGAGGAAAGTGTGCTGGGCTCTTAAGAAAGCAAAAGAAGCTGGCTTCACTGACGACTTAAGTATTTCCTGAATACACCATGAGTGTCCATTAAGTCTCAAAACCGATACACAATCTAGTACGTTCTTTGCTGAGCTGAATGATGATATGGATGTACGATATGTATGTATATATTTAAATGAATGTCATGCTTGAGAAAGGTAGATTGCAGCTGTGCAAAAAGTATTGAAGCCTTTTCTTCAGGCAGACTTCTCTAATGTCAGATTAGTGCTGTGTACAGCTAGAAGCTTCCTGCATCAAGAATTCAAGCTTCCAAGTGGGCACTTCAGCAGTGGAGCAAGCACAGAGAACTAAAAGCAGATTAACCGTGCATCAAAACTAGTAGGTCTGACACACCTTGGAGTACTGCATTTCTGGCTGCCACCACTATTGTCTGGGGTGGCAGTCCTAGTTTCTGTCCTAGGAGGAGGCTGGAGGCTGACAGATGATTCTAGGTAATGATTGTGACCTGGACAGTTGGCTGTGAGAAGCCTAAGTTCCTGGCCAACTGGTAGTCTAAGTGTTTAAAAATTAAAACTCATTTCTAATTGAAGTGAAAAATTAAAATCTCAGCTCCTTGAGTGAAACAAATTAAGGAGAATGTTGATTATTTCCCTAGAAATTGTTCTGTTGGATTTAATGTTAAATGTAATAGTCATATTAAATATGAATTGCATGGCTATGAAGAGTCAATGTAAATATTTACTGCAGCATTAACTGTTATGATTTAATTGCAATGGAATGTTTGCAGTGCTGTAGAATCATAGAATCCTTGGAGTTGGAAGGGACCTTTACAGGTCATCCAGTCCAACTCCCCTGCAATGAACAGGGACATGCACAGCTAGATCAGGTTACCCAGGGCCTGATCCAGCCTCACCTTGAAAGTCTGCAGAGATGGAGCATCATCAACCACGTCACTAGGCAACCTGTTCCAATGTCTCACCACCCTCACTGTAAAAGAGATTTTCCTTATATCCTACCTCAGTCTACCCTTTTTAAGTTTGAAACCATTTCCCCACGTTCTGCCACCACAGATCCTGCTAAAAGGTCCCCTTCTTTCCTGTAGCTCCCCTTTAGAAACTGAAAGGCTGCTATCAGGTCACCTTGGAGCCTCCTCTTCTCCAGGCTCAACAGCCCAAGCTCTCTCAGCCTGTCCTCACAGGAGAGGTGTTCCATCCTTCTTTTTCATTTTTGTGTCCCTTCTCTGGACACGTTTACAAGGCTGCTTTCCCTGGCTATCCCTGGCTGCTGGAACCCTCCCTGACTGGTACAGTTTGACTTTCTTGCTGTCTCCGAAGTCTTGCTTACCTCCTAGGTTCACATCTGTGCTTATCCTACCATCTTCCTGTTCTGAAGCAGCTGTAGGAAAAGGTACAGGCAAAGCTGGTTTAAAACAGTTTATGGTGGCTTTTTATCATTTTCCATTTCTGTGAAGAGGGAAAGCATTTCCCATTGCATTTTGCTGTCTGTGTGTGGTGGAATAAACATCTGCTGGGCCAGTCCTAATTTGTGAGCAAGGGTAATTCCCATGGCACAGGTGTGTTATCCTCCAAAAGATTTTATTTCTCTCAAATGTCGACATGTCTGCAAATAATTTGAGGTAGTGCCATTTTATAGCCTTACACCCTGTGGAGGATAATTGCTGAGCTTTTTTCCCCGTCACCTTACCATAGCCTTGTTTTATTCATCAGAGGAATACTCCCACTTATGCCCCTCCCACTTGCCACATAAAAACTCTCTTTGAAGTGGGAATGCAACTCACAATAAGTTTATTGTTAAAGTAAATTAGCACTGAATGAGAACACAGTGTATGTTTATGAGCCAATACATTTTGGAGAACGAGCCATTAAATTCCAGTAGTTTGGCTCCCGACTTTGTGGCTTGCAGCTGGCTTGTGTGAAGGTCTGATAAGAATCAGTAGAAGAATGAAGTGACCATCTCCTGCAAATAGAACACTTCTCTTTGACCTTTCTGTCTGCAAAATACAGAACCTTTATGGATCTGTTTCTTTTTGTTGCTGGCTGCATCTGCAGATGATTGGAAACATACCTACGAGTCCCAGGATGTTCAGATCCAAAGTCTTGGAAGTTCAGTTCTGCACCAAACCCTTTGAAGTTCATTCTCAGCTCTGCAAATGACTGATAGAAGTGGCTGAGCATCTGAAACTTGTTAAGAACGTAATTCAAGGACTCCCATTTAGCTTAGTGACATTTGGATCGGGCCCTCAGTGTGAACTTGTCTGAAATAAGGGACATTCATTTCCCATCTCAGTTTTGGCCTAATTTTGATCGCTAGGAATCTGAAGCGGTCAGACAGAACCTGCTGAGATTTTTGTTTATACCTACATTCATTTCAGTAGTTTTTAAATGTCAGCCTGGCACAAAGTGATATTTAAAACAAAGCAAGGTTTCAAAATAGTAAAGAAAATGGACATCCCTGAAATCTGGGCTGGTCTGCAGCGCTGATGTACGCACAAGCCATTTTCTGGGTTCTGAGCTTCATCCTGTTCTCAAATATGGTAGCAAGTTCATATGGATGAGAAACAGAGAATGTGGAGTGCATTGCTTTCTGGCTTATTCTGGGGGGACTTCAGATCATGCATATCACAGCTAGATATGGGAAAGTCCCCTTACTGCAGGGAATTCCAACTCTCTGGAAGCCACCAGCCCAAGGACTGGGTGCTGGGAGCTCTCCTTGCCCTGTGCCAGCTCCTCAGGGATGCAGCAGCACATGGCAGCTGGAAGCACTGCTGTAGCTCTCAGGTTCCTCCAGTTAGCACAAAGGTTCAAACCTATGCAGTGAAATATTTCATACTTTAGGAAATGAAGTGCTAAATGCAATCGTCTTAGGAGCATGAGGCCAAGTAAAGCATTAACACTGCAGTTAAGACAAACAAATTCAGGACTAACTAATATTGTTGACTTTGCTTGCACAAAATGTCACTTTCTTTGAGCTTTTATTCTCTCCCATAAGAGCAGGTTTAAAGGCAAACACGAATATTAGTCATCTTCCTCCTATTAATTATTGTTAAAGATTTAAGGGATCATAGACTTTGAGGTTAATGCCCCATTCAATGTGGGAAAAGGCAAAACTGTATCCCCAGTGTGGTGTTTGTTCTGGCTGGCTGGCTGATCACAGGCCAACTGTCCTGCCTTGTGACATCAGCAGTAACTGTGAAATGGAGCAGGCTTCAGGGGAAGGGAGTGAGTGTGTGAATGTGCCTGCTTGCATGCATTGCTCACACGAGGGCAGGTGGATGAGTGCATCAGTGGACCTGCTTCTAATTCCTGGTGCGGCACGACTTTTGTTGCCAGTGTGTGACATTTTATCTTTATCCTTCAGAGCGATCTCTTCCATGTTTTACATACAGAACTTCTGAAATCCTAGATCAACTTTGAAGTAAAAGCTTTGACTTCCTCAAACCATGGGGAGTTTTGGTGATCCAATCTTCTCTAAAAGTGATTCTCCAAATGGCATCATGAGGCTCCTAGGTTCACATTTATCCATTCCAGATCTGATCTGTTTGCTTTACAAAAGTGATGCTGTCCTTCTGTGCTCTTCCTTGGATCAGGATGGGCAGGGTTCTTCCTCCTCTGGGAATCTGTTCTGTTGGAGCTGCCCTTTATCTGCCTTATATAGGCATTACCAAGGATGGAATTTAGCCTAGTCTTTAGAGTTATTGCAGGATACGTGTGCATGTAATAGAAAAGGAACCAAACCTACTAGGTGACTCTTAGGAAGATTTGAAGAATGGAACAGTTTTGGTGACCTCAGTACGTTTACAGAGTACTGAATACAATATTGAGTATACAGCCATGGGAAGAGAAGCCATTTACCTAAAGCTTTTGTTTGCCCCACAATTCAGTTTTAGAGCAATCACAGCCAACTGCTAATCTGAATAAAATTTGATAAACAGTTTTAGCTACAAGAGTTGTAATATTTCATCTTATATCAGAATAACTATGCCTGTATCAAAGTAGATCAAAGTAAACTGTATTGCACTTCCCAAAGCATTTTGTCTGGAACATTTATAATTTAGAGCTGAGCATTTTTTTTCTGCATTGATGATTCAAGCTTCAGAACTCAAATTTATGAATTGGTGTATTTTTCAGTTCTATCTGAAGAAAAGGGAGGGCAATATTTTGAAACAGTAGTTTTCTTTATTATTTTAAGCTTAGGTGAAAAAATTAAATAATTATGAAGACTTTTGCATCAAGAGGATTTCCAGGTCTGCTTAGATTTATTATAGAATTTAATTTTTAAATTACACAGCCACTGAACCTGGATCTCCATTCTTTATACACAGCCCTGCTCATAATGATAGCCAGGAAGTTGCTGCCTGGAAGGGGGACTTGTACCCACACTGTTCACTTGCCAGGGAAAGCTTCAGTCACTGCCCGGGGTGTTTGGCTCTCCACCTCATCCAGACTCACCTGAATATTGTGAGGTGAAAAGAAGGGGACTGAATTTACAGTCTGATCTCCATTTCTGTACTCGGGAGTATTTGATATAAGTTCTTCCCTTTTCTGAAAAGATCTTACAACATTAGTTTTAACTGATACCTACTGTCTTGTTCTGCACAGCAACATTTGTAAGAGTGAAAAAGCACTTTTCCTTCCTGAATTCATCTACTGTTTTGTGAGAGTGGCAGACTTGGGAACAACTGCTGATTATGACAGGTGAAAGTCATGAATGCGGAGGGACTGGGTGGAAAATTGCACTGCAATCTGCCATCCCCCGGTGAGCAGGAGGGAGATGGTACTCTGCCAGCATGCCCTCTGTGCACTGCTTAAGAGCAGGACTCTCCCAAGCACCAGTGCTGAGATTTAGCACGTTTCAGAAATCAGGTCTTTAAGCAAACGAGAGAGCATCTTGGAGGAACGCTGGGCCCGCAGCAGGAGCCCATCACCTGGCAGCCAGCGGGTTGAGGCAGAGCTACAGAAAGCCGCTTGGCAACGGGCAAGTGGGCCAGACAGCAGGGGAGCAGCACCATTTGCTCCGCGACTTGGCATTAATGAGACACCTACTGGAATTCTGCACACTCTTTAAAGACCTTCTGTGCGGAAAATTGTTATGTTTACTATAATCCTTTGCAAGTGAAAAACCAAACTGGGATCTTCCCCGCTGTACTTATCTGTGGGCTTCCTGGGAGGCTTTTGGAGCCGTGCAAGTCAGTTTGCTTTCAGGATGGAGGTGCTGAGAGGTAGGCAGCCACTGAAAGAGATGCCCAGACTGGAGAACCTTGGTCATGAAGCAGATAGGGCACACACATCCTGAAGGGCTATTATTTGACTTGTCAGTCAGGGCTGGGTTGTTCCAAATGGTTCCCCTCTGTGTGCTTACTGCTGAGAGCATTGTCACTGCATGTGCAGGAGAGAGCTAATGTAGCACGGTTGAAAGTACACAATGGAGAACAGCTCTTAGAAAGGTAGACCCAAACTAGGGTTTTATTTTTCAGCAGCTTAAGCATCGGGTATGCTGAGTTCCTTCTCTGTGGGATTAGCACTGAAGGGGTAGGCTGTATGCCACCCAGGCTGTGGTTAAAGGTACTTTGTCTTAGTCCACCTAGAAGGAGGCTGTGTGGAAACAGAAACAGCCCAACGTGCTCCCTAGTATTTGATGCAGATGGGGAGCAGGGAGGAGGGAAGGTGCCTTTTTCATTTCACGATGCTGCTGATGACTTACAGGGTCTCATTTCTTTCCAAGGAGACTCCCCTTCCTCTGTACTTTGAAACACCATTGCTGTCCTGCCCTGGTACTTTTCCTGCCTTATCACTGTATGAACACGGCACTGGTGTGCAACCCCCCCTCCCGCCTCCCCGATTGTTCACCCTGAATCTGTGGCCCAGCTGCCAGCGTGTCCAGGTGGAGATCCTGAGTCCTGCCCACAGTAAGCTGCTCCTCCTCTGGGGAAGAGCTGGCTGCTTCCTGCTGCTCATGGGCTCACTGATCCACAGCTGCGCAGGAAGCAGCACCACCGCCCGTCACCATCACTCTTTGGCCCACCTATAGGAGAAGGACCAGGAAGAGAGAGGGAAAAATAGACAGGAGAGGAACTGTGCTTCCGTTGAGGGGGCCTGGAGATGTCGTGTCACTTGCTGTAGCTGAGAACAAGCATAGCATCCTCTGTAGGACCAGAGCCAAGAGGCAGTGAGAGAAATGTATAATCATGTGCCTGGTGTGTTGGGGGGAGGGGAAAATGTCATTTAAAGTGTAATAACACCTAGGTTTTATAATCCTGCCCAGCTCAGGCTTGACAATTCTTCTGATAGCCCAAATACTATAAATTTAGTTGAAGATAACAGAACAGATGGGAAAAACATATGGTTTGTAGGTAGTGTGTGGTGGCTGGTATTTGTGGTACATTAGGGGAATTTATTTTATTATCTCTCTTTCCCTCTATAACTTTTTTGATACTTTCCTGAGTTTTTTCTGCCTTTAGGTGAGCTTAGGGTTTTGGAAATGTCTGTTAACTTTGCGTTGTTCGACCAAATTGTCTGTTGCTTTATAAATCTCCTTTACTATTAGGGAGTTTGTTGCCTGTATGAGTTTTCAAGCTCCTGTTTAAGCCACCTGGAGTCCAATTACTTATTCCATCTGTCCCACTGATGACTATGGAGAGCTTGAATGGACAAGTGACACTGGACAGGGACTTGCTGCTGCATGGCTGTGTTAGCAGTCGGTACAGTGTGCTTTGGCCACGAGATGATGCAGCACAGGAGCATGCTGGCACATGCAGGCAGGACCGCTGGGGTGACTGGGCAGTGGCCACAGTCCCTCCTGTGCTTGCTCTTCCTGCCTCAGCACAGCAGCCCCCACCTCCCTCTCCGCCTTGGAGAAAGCCTGCTTGCTCTGCAGGGGGGCTGTTGAAAGGCAACAGAGTATTAACCCCGCAATCTACCTTCCAATCCACTCTCCACAAAATCTGAGTGTTGTGCCAGAGCTAGAGATGAAGCTCAGATTTCTTATGATATGAAATTCAGAGAATCCAAACTGGATTTACAGCATAAATATACAACTTTAGGCAGTTGCCAGCTGAAGCCATTATATGATTTTATGAAAAGATGTGTAAGAAATGCAAGTCATGGTTGGAGCACAAACTTACCCATAATGAACAGGAACTTTACACAGGAGTTCAGGAAATAATGCATATGTAATTGTAAGACTCTAGAAAAGAACCCTCTTACTTTGGAGAGGACTATGTAGCCATAGTTCGAAGAGAAGGAATACGTTTTTGCCATAGTAAATGGGGACAGGATAATAATAATAGGGCCCAGCTTTTGTTAAAGAATTGAGATGAGGCTTGAACTAAACTCATCCTCTTAACTCTCAGAATTGTCTGTCTCCTGAGCCCCACCTAAGTGCTGGGAGCTCTGAGATGGGCTGTTGACCTGCTGGGTCTTCACTCTGTGTGAGTATTCTTCTGGTGCAGTGCTTGGACCAAAACTCCTAAGTAGGTGCAAGGCTCTGTTATCCAGTGATTGACCTTGGTTCATCATCTCAGACTCCGCAAATCAGCCTGGCGATGTGTGATCATTCATTAGAGATATGGTGTATGGGCACACCCTGATGAAGTGAAGGCTGCAATTATTTTCTGTTTTGTAAACACTGTTGCTCTGTGGAATAGATGACATAGAGTGCATGGCACCAAGCTTATCCTGTTGAGAAATCCAGATGTGCCACAGGGAAACAGTGATTCTACAGTAACTTAGCTGAGACACATTTGGGTTGATGTCCAAGTTGCTAGGAGCAGGAGGTACCAAATAGTTATGCTTTTGCCCAAAGTGAGAATTCAAACAGGATTTTTTCTTCGGCTATGTATGGGAAGATGCTCTACAAATTAATATGAAACCAAGGCTGTAATTCTGCAAAGTGTTTTACATTCAGCAATGAGATTGTGCTTGATCAGATCTGATCCAGCCAACAGGATCAATTCTACATTCCTATTGATAGGGGTGGGTTTTGGGTTTGGTTTGTGGAACTGACTGGGACAAACTCAGGGACATGGATGTGTGCAATGAGAGCAATTGTCAGGGTCCAGCTGGCAGATGGCCACTCTGAGTTGCCATGGAAAGCACAGCTCAACGGTGAACAGAAACGGTAAGAGAAGGATTTTCTTGTCAATGTAGTTTGGGACTACCAGAATGTTAAAACTGATAAGCATGTGCGTGTCATAATAATGAAGATCCTTAACTCTGGCATCTCCCCCTTGAGGCCAGACTTTAAAATTACAGAACTCTGAACATGAAAAAAAACCTGTTCAAAATAGCTCTGAAGTCCCAGAACTGCAGCTCCTAGCGGAAGAACTTTTGATTCCCATGAACACCAGGTGACACTTCCATTAAGTGTGCCTAGTAGCCCAGGAAGAGTAAGTCAAGTTGTGCGAAAGAGGGCCCTCCACACGTATCTATTGATACTAGTGTGAGCAAAGCAGAAATGAGACTGGAGCTTGGCAAGGAGGAGGCTAAGTAACAGGCCTGATGTTATGGCAGAGGACATATGATAGCTCCCACCATCTCTGAAGGCTCATAGAAGGATGCTGTGCTGGGTATGGGATCACTTGCCCACGGGGCTCTACAGAGGGGTCTTGGGTTTTTGTTTAACAGGAAAACGCTTCTTCTCTGGCACACAGACATTTTTTGTTTGCCTAACTTGTTTGCAAAGTGACTTTTCATGGCTTGAGTACATTTTTTTAGAAAGGGAATGCTCTCTGGGTTAGATTTTTTTTTTTCTAAAGTGGTAAAATTTCTGATTGTATTTTATGTATGTATTCCACCTGATGGATACTTGGATGTAGAACTACTCACTTGTCCTTTAAGCAAGGTATTTTTTCAGCCGTAATTGTGTCTTTTATTCTTAAATTTACCCTTATAATTAAAAGTATGCGACAAGCTTTAGCATTCCTAAACTACGATCCTCTGAATGTGACTGGTTGTGCTTGATGTCTTTTTCTTCCACTTTTCTCTGTCCTCGAGTTCCTAACTACCAAGTAGACAAAACTATTTGTTTGCTACCAATAGCTGTTCCACCCACTTGCCACACTTATTTAGCGGTTCAGCAAGGCAGTACTTTAAAATAACCCAGAACTTGTTTCTGCCTTGGCTTATGCTGACTCACTATGGCTGTAGCTCCCCGGGAGAGGAGGGAATCAGTCTCAATCTACAAACATTCCTCTGAAATATTTGGCAGTGCCATTTTTTTTTAACCTTACTGCAGAAATTTCCTTAGCAGGGCCATGAAAATGTCTTTTACGTCTGATAAGGCGTTTAATTAATCCTTGGATCCCTCAGAGTTTCAATAAGTGTGCCTTGCTGAAAATTTCATTGACAGCCCTGTCTGCAGAGGGATGGGACAGAGCAGGGCTGCGGGCCACAGGCTGGAATCGCTGCTGAAGGAAGCCTGCTCACAGTGGAGCTCACAGGAAAGAAAACCCCATCGTGGTCCTGAAGCAATGTCCATCTGCTTTGTGCTGGTATAGGCTGCACACAGCCCATGGAGCTGTGCTTGGCACGCCTTCCTGTGTGCCAGATGAAATCAGGGCTGAGTAAAGCTGTCTGGGTATTAAAAGATACAAGGAGAAAGCAGAATGAATAGCCCTTGGCTTTGCTGCGGAGGAAGGGTAAAACCTTTGATAACACGGATGCAGAGGAAGAGCTGTTGGCTTCACAGATGGTTGAGGGTTGCAGCCTCCATTCTGCAGGCTGTTTGTAGTGAAGGTGCCCAGGACCTCAGCTGTCCCTGGTGTCCCCAAAGTGCCTTGGCCCCTTCTCAAAACCCAGCTTTCCACTGCCACCTCCTCGCAGGGCCGAAGGCTTGTAGGCTGAGTTGTTTGTCCCCTGCATCGGATGTGGTGACTGTGATTAGTTATCCATTGTAAGGGAAATGTGAACTAGGGAATAGAAGGAAAATGTTGACTTTCAATTCCATAGCACTTATAATCTGTTCAATACCAAAAATGTCATTTATTACTGAAGACTTGTGTTTGTGCTATTCTTTGTATTGTTGCAAAGAAAGTCTAATTATTTCTCTGCATGGATTTATTTATACTGCTTGTGCATGCTCTTCTTCCTGCCCTTTAAATAAAGTGAAGGCCAGCAGAGCCTGGTGGCAGTAAGGGGCTGCCTGTCCCTCTGGGAGGCAGCCCAGCCAGGTACCCTGTTATTCCCCATGTTAGTAGGAGCACACACCTGGCCCAGAGTGAGGGCACACCTGCCCTGCTGACACACCTTTTCTGGCTCCATTTTGGCCCAGGCTTCATCTTCCTCCTGACCTTCTCCTCTTTTCATAAACTCATGGCTTGAACTTAGGCAACAGAAAGGGAAAGGGAAGAGGGCACTCAAGAAAGGGAGGATGAAGGAGAAGTATGTAGCGATATGGGGAAAATGGGGATAGTGGCTGGTTGGTAAGTGGGAGCAGGGTGAACACAGCAAAGTGCACTGCTTTTCATCCAACTGCCCAGTGCAGAGCTTGTGGAGTTTAAATTTATTGGAGAAGGACACAAAGAAAGTGCACACAAACAGGGTGTTTTCTGTTCACCTGTAGTGCAATGAAGGCACAATAAATAGGTCAGTAAAATATATCTTGGGGAGGAAGTAAAGGAGCCACTTTGTGCAGGTACGTGCCAACGCCTGAAGTACCCTTGTAAAACAGGCAGCTGCTCTTCTGCCAGCCCCTCCCAGGTGTCCGTGTGGGGGCTGTGCTGGCTGTTTCTGCTCCTGCCAGGCACTGGAAGAGTTAAAGCAAAAAAACCCAAACACTCCTGAAAATGAAGAGGCAGAGGAGCTTGACATCTGATTTGGGAAAGAAGGAAGTACAATTAAATATTTAAGGGAAACAACCATTTAAGACTTTTCTTTGGGGGGGGGGTGGGGAGGGGGGCAGTCTATCGGGTTTTGCTCAGGCCAGAAGGATGAGGCTCTGTGTTTGTCACTGGGACTAGGTACACATGGCTCTGTGGATTTTGTACTTTTACAGCTGCTCCATGATTATGTAAGAGAAAAAAATAATCCTTTATAGTCCCTGATTATCGGGTTACAGTTTATTAGAGATATAAATGCCAGTAATTTACATGACTCTGTATTCAGTTGTCCTTGAAAAAATGTGATTTATAACTAAAAGGACAGTGCAAGGAACTCTTTATGAAACAACAATACATTATTAGTTGGAACAAGCATCATATACTTAGAAATTTCAAGTCTTTGAGTATTTTTGAGCAAAGTTTGCGTGCAGTGATTATCTTCCTTCTTTATGGACAAAAATATTTTATTGCTAGCTATTATGAACTCCACAATCTCCAGGCAGAGATTACAATGGACTAGATACAGGACACTATCAATAATCTTAGTTAACATGTCAGCTCTATTAGCTTACTACACTGATAGCGGTCATTGTGGACTGGCTGACAATCAAAAGTATGCCGCAAGACAATTGGACAACATTTACATTTATGAAGAATTATTCTACAGGGCCAGATATCTGATGTCTGAAAATCTTACTCTTCTTCATGCTGCAGTTTGCTGCTGCTGTTTCACTGTGCAAATGATTGTAAAGCAAGAAGGTTATGGGAGGACGCTTGTGCGAAGCTCTACTGAACACCGGCTGCGGTGGCTTGTCTGTACTTGGTTGTCTTCCAGATCTCTGGGGTTGGGCTCCACCTGTGCCAAAGAAGTGTGTCGTCTAGTGGTTCCCATCTTCTCCAGAGCCAAGCCTCATGTTCGAACCCTGGCAGTGTCCCACGCTTCCTTGGATCCAGCTCCAACTGGATCAGGGCTCAAAGTCCTGGTTTGCCGCTCGCACATGTATGCGTGCACCTGCGTCTTCATGTGAAGTGTTAGCAAGTACAGTTTGGCGTGTCAGTGCAAAATCTGTCAGAGCAGGTTGCCCACCTGAAGTTGGTTTCTTAAATGTAGGGCAGCCACATTTCTACTGCGATTTCTGTGATTCTGGAAATCCTGTTGCAGTTTAGAAGGGAGAGGTGGTGCTGTCTCTTTCCCATCATCCTGGGAGTTGGACTGGGTGGTAAATTGCAGCCTCTATACCATATCTCTGTTTATGCAAGGGGTGTAAGTTAGAATGGCCTCGGGCTTCTCTGCCCCAGGCTGGGGTACAGACAAGGTGCCGTGATGGTTTTTCAAACCCTCCAGTGCACTAATGCTCTGGGAATGTGCTCGGTCTCTCTCTCAGGCCTTATTCAGACAAAACTCTTGAGCATGCCATTTCTTTGTTGTTTTGCTGAAGTTCCTCAGATCAATTCTTGATCTAGTATTTCAAATGTGTTCTCTTTTTCCATTCATTTGTGGTGAGACATGCATATGTTTTAAGATCAAGTTTTGGTGTTTATCACAATTTAGCAAGAATTTCAGCAGGATGTAGTTTTATTTCCCTTCTCATAAATTGTGCTGTTTGTCAGATGTGATATGTACAGTATCTAGGAAATATTCCATACTTACTGTTTAAAGGCAGTTGTTAGTCAGATTTACAAACATTTAAGAAGGTTTCTGTTGCAGCTTTGAAAATCAGACAATTAATTTAAAATAGTCTTTTCTGAGTGGGACTATCCGGTAGAAAATATCTGTTGGAAATCTACCCACGAGACTTTTATGATAGCAAATGCAGTTTCTTCCCAAAGAAAGGTTAACTTTGCCTGAGTTTTATAAGCTTATCATAAAAAATATCTAAATGTTTCAGATGAGTGTGGCCGTAATTTCTCTCTTGACTATCTAAACAAAATGGAAATCGTTATTTTCATCTGGATTCATCCTAAATCTAGCTGGCTGATCAGATGGAGCTGCTTTGGGTCAGGTGCTTGGTATCCTCTCTCTATCAGTGTTAAAGACATTCAATATTGGCTATGTTTACATGATATATTGCAAGCAGACACAAGCCAAAATGTTTTTAAAATAACCCTCAGGATTGTGTTCGTGTGGCACTGAGCTTGAGCTAACAGAACTTCTTTATCACCAAGGTTCTCAAGCTTGTCTTGTGTAGAGGCAAGTTTTGTTTTAAAGACAAAAGGCTTTTAGTGGAATAATGCAAGTCTAACGTCTTCTTTTTACTTTACTGTCCAAAGAAGTGTACAAGGTACTGCCATGCAGATCATGAATATTCAGATTTCCTTCACACTTTCTTTATTAGCCTTGTTTTGCTTTGCCAAATTCTAGCTTGAGTTGGAACCATGCTGCAGAAAGGCAAATGATGTATTTGCTTTAGCCCAAAAGAGTACACAAAGCACTGGAGCTCTCCAAACCCACATCAAAGGTGCATGTACCCTCTGGTGCTCCAGACGTGTCTGTCAGAAAGAATAAGCATTTGCTGCAGCATAGGAAGGTACTTAACCTGCCTGCTAATGTAGCAAATTATTTCTGCCCCTCCTAGCTTGGAAAAGGCACTCGAAATTTAAACCGGCGCAGTGCTGGCAAATTGCAAAGCAACTCAGGTGGCGAACAGCTCCACAGAGAGTATCAAAGGAAGCGGACGTAAGAGAGACAGGGAATATTCTGAAGAGCTGTATTTGGTGGCAGTGTCTTCCGGTGTGCAGTACGAGAGGATCTCCTCAAACAAGAGCTTGCTCTTCTGCTGCTCACTCTGCTCAGACAGGAGCAAAGCACAGAGGACTTTTCAGGAGCTGTTCAAAGCAGAGTATGGGGAACTTGTTTTGCCTAAAATCTGTCCCACTTGATTACTGTCAGACTGAAAACCAGACTTTGCTCAGTTTGTACAGCTAGCCTCAGGCTCCTGTAATTTACTTTGATCTACATGGATCCCCGAGGATCTCTTAACTTGTGAGCTGCACTCTGCAGCCTGTTCCAAATGGGAAATTGTTTCTTTGTGACAGGCTGGTTGCAAAGCTCCCTTCCTTCCTCCTCTTCTCATAGCAGGAGGCAGTTCTGCTCTCCTAGTCACAGGACATAGCCCTTTTCTGAAAAGTGGATTTCCAACAGGGTAAATAGAGTTAGTGATGCACAGCCAGTGCCGCAGATTGGGCATTTCCAGCACACATCCTGCAGGCTGCATGCAGCCTGGCCCAGCCCCCTGCCCTGTGCAACTCAAGCATAACTCTTATTATAAAAGCTAGATGCATGGTAGCAAATCTGGTTACAAAAAAGTCAAAACCATTTACTGATGGTTAGTTTATTAAGTAACTATGAAAAACATGGCAGGTGTTATCTGTCCTGACAAAAAAACCCGCAGATTTCTCTGAAATCAGTTTGTCTCACCAGTCTGTATCTGGGTGAACCAAAGAGAAGGGAAAATCTTTCAAAAGAAATGTGGAAAATAAAGCTGGTAATTACAATTTTTTTTTTGCTTTGACAATAGCTGAAAGTATTGATGCTACCGCTGTGTCTCAACTTGTCGTTTTCGTTAGTTATTGATAGCAAATTTAATGTCACTGAAGAAGTGGCTTCTTTGGTATGGTTAAAAGACACAACTATATATCTTCATTTGTATGAAGCAGTAAAAACTACATAAAAGTGCTTTTACTCAACATTTGTCATTTGGTATAGCTACTGATGGCACCCCAGCAATGGTTGATTAAAAAAAAAAAAAAGAGATATTTATAAAATTAATAGAAGATGATGCAATTGCTGTTGGCAACACATTTGGTGAAATATCACTGCATCATACATAAAGAAAATCTATGCATGAAAGCTATAAAAATGGATACAAGTTGTGCAAATGGAAAAAATTTGCATGGCCATCCAGACCATGGCTTGTCTTTCATGTGACTCCACACTGTGCTCTCATTCACTGTTTTTCTCCATAAATGTTTAGCAAGCATCAATGAATGTCAGTGGGTGCCATTTTTTCCACCATGGAGGAGTCCAGTGACACACCTTTGCTTCATCCGCACTTCCATGTCAGATGCCATTGTGTCAGAGTGCCTTTCTGCTGCCATCTGTCACATGGAAACAACTTGTGGTGGGGTACTGGTGGGAAAGTTACTGCCATACCACCAACATCCACCTCTAACATCATGGACCAACATCAGAAAATAAGAGGCATTACTTTTGAAGCATCTTGCATGTATGTTTTCTGTGCAGCCCAAGTCAATTCCTCTTTGCTTGGCATGGGCCAGGCAAGCCAAAAGGTTGGACTCATATTATAGGTGAAACCAATCATCTATTTATATTTACATTCTAAATTTCTCTTTTCTTCTCAAAGCCACCACCCCAATTGAGAGCTATGGCATTTCCTGCAAACGATGGTCAGCTGTGGTTAAAAAACAGTCATTGTACCAGAGGTTGTCATCTCTCAGCGGGACTTTTTCTTCCCTAGAAAATTTCCTTTCTAGGTCTGTGTTGCTCAATTGATACTGAAGTGTCAGCTGGCATACAGGGATGCTCCTCTGGTTTACTCAGTTTTGTCTGAGAGCGGGGTGGGAAATGTTCTGTCAGTTTTGTTTCTCACATAAAATACACTTTTCACAACATGGATTTGCTTCTGTTTGGGGAATGCTGACTTCAGGGATTTGGGTTTAAAGGTTGTTTTTCTTTCTTTTTATTTTTTTAAGCTAGTTTGAAGCTTAGAGTCGCACACTTACATTTGAAGAAAGCTTACATTTCTGTGTGGGAAATACCAGTTATTTTGGTGATTCCGTCTCTGTCAGTTTTGCAGCAGGAAAACATGATTTTGTGCAAATGGTTGTGGAAAGAGGACATTAACCAAAGTTTTCTACCAAGAAGCTGTTTCTTCTGTAGCTGAACCACATATTTTCTGCTTTGTTTGATCGAACCATTTGACCTCCCAGAATGGAAATGTTTTGCTTGGGGGCCCAGAGCATCATTGACCCCGAGGTTCCCTTTCCTGCACAGGCAGCTTCCCCACTGCTGCCTTCCTCTGCAGCTGGGCTGCAGTGGGGAACTCAGGTGGGCCCAAGGGGGGAAAGCAGGCTCTTTAGCCGCTGGAGCAAGCTGCTCTAAATCTTGAACTGCTTCATGATGAAACATTTTTGCCTTTCTGAACAGAGCTGTTTTGATGTCACTTGTTCCACAAGTGTAGGCCAGCATGCAAAATAAAAGTGATTTCTGTATGCTGACGTAGCAGTAAATGTTGAATACTGGCATGTAGCTCAGGACTGAAACTCTGTTTTTCAACTGTTAAGTGGAGAGCCCAGGTTTAGATGGCAGAGTGTTTGTGGTTTAGCTTCCTAGTTCCATTTGTGAGGATTTACAGTACTGTAAACCTAGACTAATGTCATATAAATCCATCGTAATGTGACTATGTTTATTTCCCTCCATGGAGCTGTCTAGATTTAACCAGTGAGAATGGGAACAGTATTTGGCCCTTTAATATCTATCTCCAGATAATAAAAGTCAGATGAGGGTTTCACTAAATATTTGGCAATCCTACTAAAACAAGCCCATCAAACTGCGCAGTACGTAGATTAATTTCCTCCACCAGCATCTGGGCTCAGCATTATAATTAGCAGCAGATCTCCTAGTGATATGCCAAACAAAGATGTTTATGTCAAATAGCTATTTCTTAAAAGAGGAAAAAGAGAGAAGGGGCGGCTTAGATTTATGGAATACCTTGCAATCAGTGCACATTGCTAGCCCATGTGATGTGCAGTTACTGCCAGAGATGCCTACAGATGGCACAACCTTCAGTTATGTTACTGAGTTTGTGCTTGTATTGGGCATCTGCACTGTGAGGGCAAGGGGCACATAACAGTTCTCTCTAACCTCTTGGAACTTCCCTTTTGATCTTTTGGTGTGCAAATCATGCTTACTCACCTGGACTCACCTGGCTTTAAATCAGCTCTGCATGCAGAGTGCACCTCCTACTAGTGACAGGTGATGCTCAGAAAAGCTGGCACAGACACTCCCTCTGCCAACAACTGAAGTGCTCATAGCCAAAGCCCACAGAAGCCTCCACCCACTGGACTGCGTTGTGAGAAGGATGAAGTTCCCAGTGATGTTTTGGAACAGGGAGATCCCAATCACTGCAAGGAATCTGTGGAGAGGGTACAGAAGGAACTATTCAGACCTCTGAAGGGGTTTTAACAGTTACAAACGGATAAAGATCTACATGTGGCCTCCATAAAGGAAAGCGATCTCTCTGAGACCAGGCAATCACTATGTAACAAGCAGAAGTGCAAAGTGTCAGTTGAATGTGGAGGAATTCTGTGAATTTCTGAAATGACTAAATGAAATCACTGTCCAAAATGATGAGGAGTAGTCAGAAGGCAGATTTGGCAACTGTTGCTTCTAAGTTGCTTTACTACAAAAACGGCCTTGGACCTGGAGCTGTGGCGCACTAACATTTGCATCTTCAGCTCGTGTGGTAGAGGGCTGTGACTCCATCAGTGACACAGGATGCTTTCATTCATTCATAACCTAGAGATATTAGACATCGTAAAAAGTTCAGTCTACCAGTTTGATGATAACGTATCCATTGTCTGCACTGCAAACTTCTCAGCTAGCATTCCAGGATTATTTGTCAGGCGGTAATTAGAATGATGTGTTTTAAATCTTCTGAAATGATGCCAGGAAGAAAATTGCTTTCCATTCTGAACAGTGTTAGTGGTACAGCTGGAAATGCTGCTGCCTGACGAAAATACTTTTAAACATCTCTTGGTCTGCGTTTGGTCCCAGCCTGCCTGAGGAGCACAAGCGGTATCTTATATTCCCTTTGCTGGGATGCAGAAGAATTATTAACAAGCTGTCAGTGCTGATTACACATATGGAAGAGTCCAGGTTGGAACACCACTGAACCCTACTGCAAAGAGCTAAAAATGGTACCTGGGCTTTATGCAGAGTTTAAATTTTGACCAGAAAATTGATAGGCTTTTCTGGACTCAAACCATAGAACAAGAATGAATATCTAGTATTAGAGTTTGAAATAAAGCTTAAAAAGGTAGATTTCAAGACGTTACTGAACCTTTCATAAGGAGCTTCAGTATTTCTGATTTTAACTGCCATGTCTATGATGAAATGTCCTAATATCTCATTTGTCTGTGACTGTACCCAGGAATGAAGTCTCTGGGTCAGATCACGTCACTGTAATCAGAGCATTAGGTAACAAAAAATCTGACTGTAGCTGTCATTATCACCCAGTCAGGTTTGAGAGTAGTATTCAGTTAATCCTGAGTTTTAGAGAAAGTTGCTGAATGGACAGGTGTCGACATGGACTCTTTCCTGCCCAAATCAGTAAGAAAAACTCTTGATAAAGCAAATGAGAAATGAATGTATTCATTTAAGGTATTCAGATGTTATCTTTTGGTCACAGTAGTATTTTTTCAAGTTGACTAAACATGCAGGGAAAAAAAATAGTTTGTGGCTGCATTTTCCCCTAGATATGAACCTGTCTTTCATTATGCAGAAGTCCTCAAATTCCAACAACCAGTTTTTAGGAATGTCTAAATGGTTTATTAAGGTTATTTAATCAACATTAATGGTGTGATGATTTATCACATACTTTTTATACTGAACACTAGGTCTTCAGCTGATGTAAATCAGCATAGCAAGGCTAACCTGTGCTGATTTAAAGCAACGCAGGGAAGGACTGAAGGAGAGTAAAGGGTGTCACCGTCCTGTATAGCAGAACTGAGTGTGTTGGAGGTGTTTTCAGTTCTTAGCTCTGTGTTGTTGTTCTACTCACAAACATTTGTGTTTGTGGTATCTCTGGAAGTGCTTGAAGGATAAGTCTGTGTATAGACATTCTTTGGCTCTTGATCTGGGGCTGTCACACTATTCGGGTTCTTAAGTGAATAAGTCCTCTATCTGAGGACTGAAATCCTCATTAGGGCCCCCTTTCCCGCTTATACTTTGCATTACATGGTCTCTTGTTCCCACTACTCCCGCAGGGATCCTACCTGTGCTGAAAACATGGGGAAAGGACCCCCATGTTTTCTGCCTTCAGACTATGGAAAGAAACAAGGTACTGTCAGCGTGAAGGCTGTTGATCGGTGAAGGCACATGCTTTCTGCATGTCCCTTGCTGGGTTTCTTGCCTCTGTCCCAGCAGCACTTGTGGAGTGCCTCTCCCTGCAGCGAGGCCTCCTTCTGCTGTGCTGATTTCTCCCATCATATTGCGTTTGGGGAGCAAAGGAAAACAATCCATGTCATTTCTCCTTATAAACTGAGGAAGTGCAGTGTGTGGATTTCATGGCAGAGTGCAGAAGGACCACAGAAATGCAAGTGGTGAAGAGGAATAACGTGACCAATGCTCTCTTGGCAACGTGGTCTGCTTCTGGCTTTTCCTGCTCTGCCTTGAGACCTGCCACAGCCCTCAGCACCACCCAAGTATCTCTGCACCACACCTGCTGAGCCTCTGAGGCTACCGTGACTGCTGGGGGTGAGGAGTGACAGTGCCCACCACAGCCTGACCAGCAACGAGGCTGCTGGCAGCTCAGGATGGTATTTGTCCCTGTGCCCAGCAAGAGACCCCCTCTCTGTTTGCATAGTAAAAGGGAAAGGTGGTTCTTCTGCTTTCTCTTTTTCACAGTGCAAGGTGAGCCACAGTTTGTCAGTTGGCATGCAACTTCATTCCTTCTGCTTTCTTTTTCTCTCACTTTTTCTCCATAGTGCAAAAATAGTATCAGTAACACATTTATATCCTGCCCGAAAGGTAACATGTGGACAATGTTGTAAAACTCCAGGTGGGAGCTGTGGCTGTCGTACAGAAATGACATATGTAAAAGTTACCAAATATACACAGAAGCTTTGAAGGAGAAAGGTGTGATTTCAGAGAAAATCATCTTTTGCTTCCTGAGACAACTGGGAAACCAGGTTGCTTGCCCCTCATGGGAGCTTTCGTGGCACTGGATTACTTGAAAGTAAGTAAGTTGGCCCTGAAAGTCCTTATGCAAGGTGGAAAACTTACCAGTGTCTATCTCTCCTTAGTAGGTTCAGAATGATGTGGTTAGGTGGTGGCAGAAGAGCAGAGAGAGCGGTGGGAGAATGTACCTCTCATGGGTAGCCTCTCGTGGAGGCTGTCTGTGCTCTCAGATGGTTCTGAGCCATCTCCTGTTTGGCAAGAGTACTCCCAATCCCAGATCTTTCTGATCTTCCATCCATCTGCATGGTTCACCCCTCCTTGTTGTGCTTGCTGGTCCCTGAGTATTTGCTGTATGAGTCAGAGCGGTCAAGGCTAAAGACACTGGTTTAGTTGTGCCCATTGCCCAGGTCACTCATTAGCTGTATGCTGTGTCTTTGCTAGCAAGTTCACTTGCAGGCAGGGGCAGCTTCATGAGACAGCAAGGAGTTGGATTTCCTAGTGCCACCTCCCCACTCGCATGGCAGCAAAAAGCCTGCAAATCCTAACTTATCAGCAGCTCTGGGCACACCTCTCAGCAGTGCATTGGAGCAGAAAAGAGAATTCAGAGGTGTGTTTGGGTCAGGCGATGGCAGCTCATTCCTCATTTAGAAGTAATCTGTGTGCAGACTTGCAAATGGCAGTCAGTTGCTCTGCAGAGTATTGTCAATGTTTTCCATCATTTCTGAGAAACTCAGCATACATGGCCTTATGCCATTGAGGCGTCTCCCATCCTGGTTCCTGACAAGACATTAGTAAGGGGGCTGCGTAAAAAAACCTGTGTAAGCCCATCACAGTTGTCTGCTGATTGACTGCAGAACATTTTGGAACTGGGCCGATAAGAAAATCCAAATTCTTTTGTGAAAAGCATTTTAGGTGGAAAACAAATTTTAGTGAAAGTGACTTACATGGAGAGAAAAAAGTTTCACCTAAAGTGGAGAGATTTCCATTGAAGCTGCCATTCTGTCTACTTCATAGAAATCCCACTATATTTCCGTCCTGCTCTGTTTGTGGGACATGGTAGCTGGGCTTCACCTTTCATGATGCACCACAGAAAGGGTCTCCAGCAGTAGCAAGCTCCTCTTCACATGGAGTGCTGCATGGTGGAGCAGGAAAGCTGGGCATCTGACCAGTACCCAAACTGCAGTGCCTAGGTGGCATTCCTGTTCACTCCAGTATGAATGAAAAATGTTCAGTTTCTTTTTTCATCTGGAAAAATATCCATTTCATTAAAAATCAAACAAGGCAAAAGAAAAAATAGAGGTGAAAGTGGTTGATAAGTTTTGGGCAAGACCAGATTCTGTCGGTGGCTCCTTGATAGTGTCTGTAATTTGTCCCTTATTCATCAGAGAACTCTCCCCTTTCACGTGCCGTAGCACTCAATTTCAAGTTCACATAAGGAATTGGCAAATTTTCACTTCGTCAGGAGCTGGGCCCAGCCCTAAACTCATCCCACTCAGCCAGATACTCTCTGAAAATTGTGATCTTTTCAGCACAGATTTTGTCTTCTTTCAGCTCATTCTACATATAGACATTGGAGCATAAGCTAGCTCCTTAAATAAAAACCAAAGCAAAGCACTTGACTTGAGAAGAATAGAAGACCCAAAGGGAAAGAACAAAACAAAAAAGACACTTAGGTACTGGATTGAGCAGATGCCGTAGGTTGTTATAGCAACTTGAGTTCTAAAACAAGAGAGAATACCCACATGCTGCCACATCTGAAGTCTGGAGTGTGTTTCTTCAATAGAATTCAGGCTTCGAGGAAACACCTATTTGCTATTATTAAAAAGAAATCGGTGTGTAAGGCTTCCTCAGAAAGATCTACATACATTTTCCTGTGAAAGAGAAGAGCTCTTTAAGATGCTTTGAAAAGGCTTGTGGTATTGTTTGTTTATGATATTTACAGCAAAGTGCATGCATGCCTGTATGCATGTGTGCAATGTGGATTTCAACTCACAAAGAGAACTTGAAAGCCTTCCAGCAGAAACATAAGCGCTCTGACAAAGAGCTTGTGAGGGAATAACTGGCAGCAGCAGATACTGAGGTGACAGTGAGCAGTTGTAACATCAAACCTGAAACACTTACAGTTTTGTGTACTTCTATGAGAAATAATGACTACTCAGATGCTGTCTGTCTCTGTCAACGCAAGGAAAAAGCACCAATTACTACCAGATCTGTGAGATAAAGCTTCAGGAAGGTGTAACTGAAAGTTTTCATGGCAAAATACCGTATTTTATGTGAAAATATGTTAAATGAACTCCGAGTTCAGGTAGAAATATGTCCTAATGAAGTGAATAGAAGTCTTTCTCTCGACTCAGCTGAGAAGGTCAGGCGCCAAGATACTTGCACATGTAGGATTGCTATGTTTGGGATCTTTGCTCCAGTTTCAGCTGAGTAACTTGTGTGGGAGTGCCTGAGCATCTTGTGCCTGAGATGCTCCCCTGGAAAATGCAGGGCACTTGTAATGCCACATTTGGTGATTATACCCTAATTCTACTTTGCAGCTTTTTTTTTTTTTTTTTTTGTCACTGTTTGCACTGTAAGTCATCTGTGAATCCATGTCTTGGGTAATCCACCCACCAGCTGGCTTTACGTAGCTAAAGTGGAGCGAGTGGCTCGCAGCACCAGCTGAGATCAAAGCCTGCACTTAAATAAAGGCCGGCTGTGGGGAAGGGGCAGAGTGAGCACAGGGCTGCTCTCAGCACTTGGAGAACTGGCCGGCCCGAGATAGTGAGGTGAGGCTGGGAGTGGGCACAGACCTGTGCAGGACTGGGTCCTTGCTCAGCTGCTGAGTCTGTAGCTCCTACATCACATTTGAAAGTCACTTCTCAGTGTCTTTGAACTTTTCTGTCTTACCTTGCTGTTTCCTGAAGGTATAATTTTCAGTAGGAGCTAGCTAAGGCCAGCTGTTTTTTGTAGTCTTCTTCCAAAAATAGTGCATCTGGTTGGAATTTTTCTTCTCTCTCCCTTTAATTCAAATATGGCTGAAAGACTTTGCCCAAACATACCTCCAGTAGTAATAATATTTAACGATACATCTTCAGACAGGAAAGAATATGGAAGCTATTAAACCCAGAGGCAAATATTTTCTGAGTTATGAGTGTGAGAAAATTGAGTTATAGGTAAAGTGCGAGTGGTTTTGCAATCTTCATAGCAGGTGTTAAGGCCAATCTGCTAAAATAATTATTTATTTGCCTTAAAAGTGTAACCTTGGCTTTTGAAAGCTGTTCTGGAGGGAGTGTGGTTTTCGTCTATGAATGAATTAAGTGAGAGTTGGAGTATGAAGCAGTTATTAGAATTGGTGGAAAGGGGAGGTTTGGTTTTAAAAACTAATTATCTAAACCACCAAAAAAAACCAACAGAGAAATCACATGAAGAGCTAGATTATTTAGTTTTGTTGGTGACTGCCCAGCCACTAGTGGAGGGCAGTCCATGGTTCAAATTCAAGTACATATCCAGTATTGGTATTTTTTGGAACAGCTGTCAGCTTGAATTCTGATAGATCTGAGACAGAATAGGCTCTAGGAGAGGTTTTTTTCCTAGCATACTGGCACTAGTGCTGTGTTAGACATGGTGCAGTTACTGCATGAGCTAACTCACATCTTCTGCGAAGTCTGTAAGTGAAAAGCTACCACGTAGTGCTTGCTCTTGTATTCTCTAATGGATTTGTCAGAGAAGCTTTTCTTAATGGTTATGTCTGTCACACTGGATGATAAACATGGGATTGTTTTTTCTCCCTGCAGAAATCAATGTCAGGGAGGGGAATAAAAACAACAGAGGCTCACACTTGTACAAAAGCAGCCCAGCACATGGAAGGTGTCAGCAGCTGTGGATGTAGCAAGAGGAGCAAGGACAGTAAGAAAACCTTCTCACCAAGTGGGCAGCCCAGCTGTACCTCCTAGGTAAGCTTGTTGGGTTTCAGCAGAACATCCCTTTTGGGGACACAGGGTTCCGGGGCCTGAGACAAGAAGGTCCTACCCTGCACCCAGAAGGGAAGCTGCAGCCTAGGGTATGGGCCTCTGCTGTATGGGAGCTACCACGGGTACCTGAAGCAGTGGCTGTGCACTATGGGGTATGAGAAGTCCCCTTAGCCAAGTGTAAATGCTCTGTTGGTAGAGATGTAATCAGTGCCAGCTGATAAGCTGAATATTTCCATCTCAGGAAACATGTCACAAATGGAAAACTTCTGGACAGAGGCAAATCAGGGTTTCATTCGAACAAAACAAGAGCTCTGCATCAAATGGCATTCATACAGAGGAAAATCCCTGCTTTGCCTGATAAAACAGAGGGTTTTTTTTTAAGGAACTGTACATAGTTTCCTTCCCAAGACTCCATTTAGACTGTCTCATTGTTGAGAGTTGAGGAATAATGTGGGAAAGAGGGTTTTTGTACCTAGCAAAGATCCAAAGAGATATAGACTCCCATTTCACCTTCAGTGGAGACAAGATCTAATCATTTCAACTCAAAAATGGGATGCAGGCTTTATTCTCCTGGTGAGTGGTGGAGTAGAGAGGATTAAGAGACCAGATTTTGTCCTTGAGCTTAGTAAAAACCCTTCTGAGCTTTCTTTGAAAATAATTCCTGGCACAGTCAGCTTTAAACCTAAGTTTGACTTTTTTTTTTTCCTCTCCTAGTACCAAACATGATTAGAACATAGTATGGATTAATTGCTCTGCCAAATGTCATTCCTATAAATCAAATCTGTTTTCTGACATATGAGTGAGTGTCTGAATACTCCAAAGCCATTAAAAATATCTGCATAATTTTAAAACCTGCTAAATGTTTTTTTCTTTTTCTTCTCTCTCTCTCTCTCTCTTTCTACTTTCATTCTTGATACAGTATGGTATTTTACTCTGATACTCTGATGATGAGAAGTTGAATGGCAAGTTTCAGTCAAACGTTTTTTTTTATTTTTATTTTTTTAATCCAATCCCAAAATCTTGACAATGGCACTCACAGTGGGAAATGCCACCAACTGTAAATTTACACACGGACAAAAATTGGCAACCTTAATCAGCTCATTTTCAGGCATAACTTGTGGGATGTCTGCCCACGTTCTCTCTGCAGGAATTGGTGTTATCCCACTACTCAAGTATTTGTGTTTTAGTGCTCCAGGTGTATAACAGTGTGCGAGACAAAGTCTCCAGAGCTCATCCTACTAGTTCATACTGTGTTTCCTGTGTAAGGTGGTACAAATATTTGCATGGGACAACAATGACTGCTGCACTCTCTGACTATCTGTATCATGCAACAAGAGCTGGGCAAAAATCATCCAGCACATCTTTTATTTCATTGGTAATGCTGATTCAACAAATCCAAAGCAGTTTGTGGGACTTGTTCAGTTCTGCCAGCTCTTGAGAGGAGCTAGCTGCACTTGTAGTCAGGCTTGTCCTTACAAGCTGGCAGGACTGCCCTCATCTTGAGACCCATTCGCTTTTCAGCAAAGGTGCTGGGAAATATTTGCAAGTGGCTTTTGTTCTCTATCTAGAAGACTGTTCACCCTGACCTGGGGACGGCATCAGCCTGGAGTGGCTGTCAGTCTGTATGACAACCTGAAAAATTCATTTTTTCCTTCCTCCATCCCTCATATTTCCCTTCATATGGAGGAGAATAAAAAAGTAATAAAAAATAACAATTAGAAGAATAGTTTCTGTCCTGTTTTACAGGAACTCTTTTTTTTAATCTTTCACAAAAGAATATTTGGTTTCTCACTCACATTTGTCTCTTGTTGCCCGTGTGCGCACAGAAAGGTGAGTTGCTGCATCTGGCCTCAGCCTGGTCCAGAGCCCACTGTTGCCCGCAGGGGCCTTCCTTGCTCAAATGATTTTCTGAGTAATGCCTGGAAAACCAGAGGAGTGACTGCACTGAGCACTCTGACAACTATTCAGGTTTCCTTCCTGGACCTCCTTCTGTGTCTTCTGTCTGTGACACTGTATGAAAAACTGAAAGCTAGAAACTTTCGTTATTCCAGCAATGTTTCCCCTTTTGACAAAAGATTGGCTAAATTCCCAAATACTTTTAGTTGTCCTAAAATATATTTTTTTTTCTGGAAAATGAGCTTTGGAAATCACCAGCCATTATGCTTTTCAAACTGCTTCTCATTGTTATGAATTCAAATAATAACCACTCATGATTAAGAGGGTTGCCATGCTGCTCTGCAGTGGGAACAGATGCAGGGTATCATAGGTTATGATATAACTCGTTTCAGACCTTTTGTTGAATACCATGGTATGATATGGAAATGGGGTTCTGGCCTCTTTACCTTCTGTGGGATGGGACTAAGTAGTTTCTTTGAACTGAAGCAGCACACTGGGAAACTATTTCTCGATTTCAGGATTTGACTAAACCCTGAGTGTGTTGCCATCAAGATCTAAACAAATGCAGTAGAGATGCCTGAGGGATCATGTGATTTTGTATGCTTGCTAGTGCTGGAAGACAGCTTTAAAGAGTCAAAAAAGTCCTTTAGTTGCAGATGTACCCTTATCTCCTTCTCATAAGCAACATGTTCCACCTTCGAATAATTTTTTCTGTTGGTTTTAAACCAAAGAAAGCAACAAAACTATTTCAAAAGATTATTAAGCCTGCTAAGATTAATGTGAGTGGCCCAGAAGAGTCATCTTCCAGTTCATTGTGGCTTCATTAAATATGTCTGGAGAAAGCAATGTAGTGCAAGATTGTAAGATCCAGCAAGGGATGATAGGACCTGAGAGTGGAAGTGTTTTTGTCTCATCATTCATCTCTGGCAAGATGTTTTACCTTTCTCTTCCAGTCTCAAATCTTGATTTGTCTAATCTGTATACTTAGACCATGAACTCTAGAGCTTAAACTGTTCTGTATTACATAAGAGAAATTGTGTAAATGTGTGCAATATAGCTTCCTCACTTATTGTTCTTTGTTTCGTAAAGTGTATTGTTTTCACATCTTTTCAGTTCAAACTCCTGGCCATGCAATACTTTGGGGAACCAGAGCAGGTAGAACAGCTGTTTAAGCAAAATCCTTCATTTTGTGAAGAATGCAAACAAAGTTGATTAAGGCCAAAATCAATGATGGTTCTGGGCTTTTTTTAATCTGGTTTTATTATTATTTGTCTCACTGGAATTAATGGTTGTGGGTTTGGGTTTTTTTTAATGTTTTTATTATTATTTGTCTTATTACTTTGGCTGTTGGCTTTTTGCCTTAAACTGGAAAAATACTGTTCTCTAAATTGCTGCCAGCATCTGTAATTTCAACAGAAAATAAGTTGCAACTTGAAAATAAAGCAAATGTTTCTCCCACCCTGCCCCCATAAACAA
The DNA here is from genome assembly GCF_038088225.1 of Cyrtonyx montezumae. NCBI lineage: Eukaryota > Metazoa > Chordata > Aves > Galliformes > Odontophoridae > Cyrtonyx > Cyrtonyx montezumae. The sequence goes on along the minus strand of NW_027072078.1, from coordinate 10,217,295 downwards.
TATTCAAAATGTTAATAAATAAATAAAATAAAAACATCCTCTCAAAAGAAAGTAAAACTTTTTTTCCCACGGCCAGAGACAAAGTGTGTCTAGGACCCTAATCTGGCTCTGCCCTAGAAACAGCTGAACCAAGCTGCATGGCTGGTGGTAAATGCGCGTTCCAGGCAGCGACTTGGCCAAAATGAAGATCAAGTACAGAAATGGCCAGATTATTAATCAGCTGAGAGAGGGAGTACAGACAATCCACTGGTAGCTTAAGATGCTGTATCTTCTTCTGTGGGCCCCTATGAGAGAAGAATCCAGGTGTAATACAGAGAGGCTGCATGTGAGGTGGCTGATTGACTCTTTGTGAGAGCCAAGCCTGCTTCTGTCTGAGTCCTCCAGGCAAGTGAAGCAGGAAAAGAGCTTGTGTACCCTGCTTGGAACGGGTGTAGGTGTTACTGCATTTATTCCTACAGTATCTACAGCAAATTTGCCTGGGCCAGGTACTGCCTTTGAGTAGGAAGTAGGAATCATTAAGGTTCGTGAGGAGAATGTGGGCTCAGGGTGTTCCTGCATGGGGCCTGTCCTGATGGCTTTCCTCACCCTAACGCACAGAGTCAAGGGTTAGGAGCATGGTGCACTTTGATAGCAGAATTTGGCTAGTAGCCAGCTCCAATTTCGATCCCTCAACAAACTGCTATAAAATAGTTTATTTTATGTCACTTCTCAAAAACAATAAATAGCTCAACAAAACCTGAGTGCTTCAACCTCCAAAATTCTTTGGTCTTTAAACTCACCTCTGCTATCCTCTATATGCCTTGTGCTTCCCCAGCCACCCAACTTCTCTAAGGCTGGGGAGACATGGTGGGTGTCAGCTTGCTCCTCACTGGGGCTCCTGGGCACCACCTCTGTCAGCATGTGGTTGTGATGGGCTTGTTATGGCTTTGTGGTGATAACGGGGGCTCCTTTCTGTTCTCAAGGTGGTGTGGAGCTGCATTTTGAGGAGCGTGAGATGTGTGTTGATGATGAGAGCTGTAGCAAGATGAGACAAAATGAAGGCTTAAGCAGCGATGCTCTCCTGTCTAATTCAAGCCCTTTCTTCTACCAGGAGGGTGGCTTGTGATCGCAAAAGGCAAGCTCCCAAGTGATCTCTGGTGATCAGGGGTGATCGAGGGTCTTCTCAAGGTGATAACAGGGATGTCTGCAGTGCTACAGTGAATGTCTGGACATGAATCTACTGTTTTTCTGCGTCGCAATGGTGTGACAGATTCAGTCATGCCTAGAGAAGGAAGAGTCTTTCCAGAAAGTTGAATGTTGACTTTGCATGAAGTGACTAAGCAGATAGAGGGAGTGTGGGATATCTGTAAACCTTAAATGCATCACTGAGTCACTGACTTTTCCCAAACTTTAAGTCACAGGGACTCTGAAAGGATATTCAGCATATAATACAGCTTGTAGTGGTGACAGATAAAAACTGTGAAGCTGGAAGTGTCTTTTAACAGGGAATTGATGTTGCTGGGAAGAGTTTTGGCCTCACAGGGGTCCTGGCTTCCAAGAGAGTGGACAGGCTTTGTGATTGAAAAGATGCAATGAAAATTGGGGCAGATTTAAGCAGACCAAAGCTCTGAGCCAATCTTTGAGTTTACTATAAGTTCTGAAATAGCAGTGTGGAGTTTGTTTCTTTGTTCCCTGATATATCTTAGAGGAAAATAGTTTTAAAAACAAACAAAACGAACTA